>NW_024881681.1:0-600000 GCF_019059575.1 Amphibalanus amphitrite
AGAGAGAGACAGGACAGAGAGAGGCAGAGACAGAGACAGAGACAGAGACAGAGACAGAGACAGAGACAGAGACAGAGACAGAGACAGAGACAGAGTCCGCGGCACTTATGCCTCGCGCAGTGGAATAGAGAGCCACGCCACCGGGCCCGATCGTCTCCGTATTACCGGATTACGTTCGCGCTCAACGGGCCGTGAACGGCCGCGCCGCAAACTCTCGTCTCAATTGGATGTCTTCAGCCAGACTGGCGGAGCACGTCGGCTCGTCGGGCGCAGCCCTGACAGACGCAGATAGCGGCGATGTAAATGGGACCCGGGCGTTCAGTATTCACTGGGCGGTACTAACTACTTGGGGGTATTGAAGGGAAGATGGTTTTACAGTATATCGAATGGTACTAACGTGAGGCTCGACGTCACTGGTTATCAGTACTAAAAGGATGCGTTTCGCCATAACTCATTGCTGGGAGACAGGCTTATGTTATGTCTTATTGGTAGGACAGCCTGTGCCCTTTCTCAACTGCAGGAGGCAATTATGTGTCATGTCTCATTCCTGGGAGATTTCCCTGTGTCGTGCGGCGTGCCTCAGCGCCACGAGACAGGCCTGCACCGTGTCTCGCTCCCGGCGTATTGTGAGACAATGACGCTCACCGGCCGGCGGAGTCTGTACAAATGACCCGGCGGCGCGTGGTTACGGGGCGTGAACGGCGACACAGAGGGTCTCCACTGGCCAATCAGGGCACGGTCATCACTCAGCGACGGACTGGAGCGGGTCCGGATGGGGCCGGGTGGGGGATAAGGGCCAGTGTCGACGAGAGGGAAGGACATTGCTAGATGGGGTGTCGGCAGGACCAGAGCTGGCACTGAGATGACACTGCTGGAAGGCTCGGAGCCGAAACTGGTGTAAATCTGCGTCTATTATTCTTGTCTAGGATAGGATAGAAAACGGCGTTGACGGAGTGGGCCCGATGCCGAAACTGGTGTTGGTTGGGTCCAACACTTCAGTGAGACTGATACAGAATGTGTGAGGATGGCGGCTGGGCTGGACCGCTATTGGGAGAGAACTACAGTTTGGGGAGGGTAGGAGAGGAGATCTGTCGTGATCTCCACGGGAGACGATTAATGGTGCACTGAAGCGCCCATTAAGTGCCGTCGGCAGACGGGCCGTCATTTCCGCTGGTGTTCTTTGTATGTTTCTATCGGGAACATCGACAGGGAGTGTCAGAAACTATCATCAGGAAAATTGGCGTACTAAATTGATGAATGGTAGAAACTAATCGGATGGAAAGAATTAGTTTGCGCGGTGTCGGGAAAGCATCCGAGAGCAAAACGTTACCAGTGTATTGAGTGATCATGCGAGTAGCTGTTGCACGACTGAATTGTACCCAATGAATCCTTAGTGTGTTGAATTGACTTGCTTTATGTTATCAAAATTGACGGTTGTCTCAAACTTTCATCAAAAGTAAGTAATAAATACAATAATGAAATTACAATGTTTAAAACACCTAAGGTTAGCAAGAAGCCTCTTGCCTTATAACATAAAAGCTGAGGCCACCGCCTCATAAAATGGAACATTCTTCTGCCGACACACTTCACATTAAACCCGCCCAGCCAGATGAGAAAATCGGTCAGTGGTCCCCCGTCGTAGTAAACTCTCCCCCGGTTCACTAAAAGCCCAGGACGCCCTCGTTTCTCCACTCCACAAGATCGGACCGGCACAGGGAGGGGGGGGGGGGCTGACGCGGCCGCCTCCAGTTAATCAGTGCCCTGCTGACGCGGCCAGACTTTATAGTCGGCCCGAGAGCCCGGCGGCGATATAGTGAGGTCTCGCCTAACGGGCCGTCCCCGCGGCGGCGAGCGCTGCCCTGACGGCGACCCAGATACCCCGGCCACGTCCGCAGCGGCCACGCCATCCCGCTGATGGGAGAATTAATCAGGAAGCTCGCTATGGGGCGACGAAGCGGCAGAAGCGTGTCGGTGTTGAGCACTCTCTAAAAGTTAATTGGACTGCCGACTTTCAGCTCTCAACTTCTGATCGCTTCTCGATGAATTAGGTTCCGGATGCGAAGATTTTTCACTTTACTTATGAAGATGTACGAAATAATTAAACCGCTTGAAAAAAAAACGTTTGAAAACTATTTAAACAGGTGAACATTTGCGCAACGTAAGTCTTGAACAAAATTGTGTACGTAGAAAGTTTGGTGTGTTGTTGAAGGACTTCCCCCTGCATGCTTTAGCAAATCCTGTTATCCATACCCTTTCTCCATATCTCCTTACCATTCCGCTCGCCTCTTGAATCTTGTCGGTAGCTCATTTATTTCGCCGGCCGTCGCGTGAACGGCTCACGACCGTCGGCGGAGCGACTCCGGCCCGTATTTGTTCGCCAATGCGGCCCATTTCTCTGCCGCTCGGCTTTCCGTGCCACGGCCGGCTGCAGGGGATCGGGTCGAACTGTCAGACTGACCGTTTGCGGACAGGATGGTCTCGGCTTTCTCCGCGACAGACAGTCAGCGGATGCCGCCGCTGTGATAATGCGGCAACGGGATGAGCCTAGAAACGGGGTGAGTTTGGTTGGATGGATGGCTACATCGATTGAGAGATTAGTGGGACTGGCGCTCAAACACTAGTTATCCATTAGGTACTTACTAATGAGGAGCATTGTAGACTTGTGTGCTGAAGATGGTGGAAAAACTTATAATGCCTGGGCATTTCCGAGTAAGCTGGTTTCATAAAGACACCTTAAAAGGCTGAGCTATAATTTGAAATATGTTTTATAACAGTCTTTATTTGAAACTGTTCTAATTATCGTTTTGAAAGACTCAAAATACGTAATGCGATTCAGAATGGCCGATAGTTATAAGCTCGATGCTCAGCTCGCAATAGATTACAGTGTTTTGTTATCAATGTTTTCCACAATAATCACCACTTTCTGACTGTTTTTGATTGCCCGGTCCGTCCCACCGTCCCTCCCTGTAACCAAAGCCGACCAATATGGCCGGCAGTGAGGCACACAGCGGCGATTACTGCCCGTTTTATGGGCGCCAGCCGGCCAAAAGTCGACAGCGGGCGAGCTGCCATTTCATTTGTGACCCATCGAACCGCCCTGTTCAACGCGGCAGCACGCGAGCCAAGGCAGGACAGAGGCCGAACAGACAGGGCGGATTGAAGCGCCGCGCGGCCGTGAGTAGCCCGGCTAATCTAGGAGGCCTTCGAAACATTTCGGCGGCGGCGCCTTACCATTCAGCGGAGCGCGCCGGCGAGCGGCCGAGCGGACGGCTTTCAATTACGGGCTCACGGACGCGGAGGCACGCGCCCGGTCGGCCGGCCTACCGACCGGCGAACCGGGAGCCCGGAGGGACGCGGCTCTTCGGTAGCAGCCGTGGACTGACAGAGCGATCGAAGCATGTGAAAATCCAATAATGGTTTAATGTACCATTCGGCTTACCAGACGTTACGATGAAATGATCTTCACAAGCCATCTTTTTTTTTACACATTTCTGTCGTCACGCTCTGATATTCTGTTACTAATAAGGTTTTCCTTTCAACAGGCCTATCAGCATACCCTCACTGCTCGGTTTATGCTCCCGTTACATTGCATTCCAAAGCCAGGTGCACTTCCAAATCCCTCACCAAACATCCCTGCCAATACAGACCACCCCTTAGACTCATCATTTTATTCGTTTCTCCCCTATGCATTACGGTGAGCACCTGCTGACTCCAGTAATGGGAGAGAGACGGGCGGATCGGTTCCGCTTACAGCGCGTCGCGCCTCGTGTGGCCTGTTATTCAGATTTGATGTCTGCCGCTCTTTGACATCTGACAGGCGTCGTAAAGGCGTCAGATACGGCGCGGTGCCACGCTCCGGAGACGTTTTATCTGATAATAAAGGGAGGCGCGCCGCTGGAGTGCTGCCAGACCCGTGTGACACTTGTGACGCATCGCAGGCGAATACGGAGTCGGAATCAGATGCCACCGAGGATGGATGCTTGCAGAAGTGCTCTTATTTCATATCAAAATGATAAATGGCTGTTCTCGCTGCCTCCATAGAGGCAAATGATATTGGATTGTACGTAAAACGTCCTCTCGAATTCGGTTTGGCTTATGGTACGCGATACTAGTTTATGTGTGATCTCGCAGGCCCACGAACTAGTCAACTGATTGATAACCAGTTACCAGAAGTATATGACTACGATTATCGACGAACATGTAAGCATCACATGCCTAGTTACATAATTGTAGCTGTCTCAACCTGTCCAGCGCGGCAGCGCGCATCCCTCAACCCCGCCGCTCAGTAGCCGTCTGATAATTTGTTCCTGCTTTACCACCGGGCCGCGGCGGGGCGGTGATTTGGCCGCGCTCTCGGTGAGCGCGCCTTGGGAATCTGGACGGGTAATTTGTGCCACGGCACGGCTCAGGAGAGGGGGGGGGGGGGATGGGGCAGCAGTAGCGGTCGACAGCAGGGTGGCCGCCGATTTCGACCGGTCGACATCGGTTGAATTTATCGCTCGAGACCCTTTGTTTACCGGTGGGCAATCCGACAGAGCGGGCATTAAATGTCGAAATCAAGCGCGCCCGCCATCCGGCAAGGACAAATTATGGCCGGTACCAATCGAGAGCTTAAATTTTCGACGACAGCCCAGGTCGACAGAGGCGGCGGAGGTGGAGGGTGGTGAGATGAACGGCACCGAGAGAGAGAGAGAGAGAGAGAGAGAGAGAGAGAGAGAGAGAGAGAGAGAGAGAGAGAGAGAGAGAGAGAGAGAGAGAGAGAGGGAGGGAGAGGGAGAGAGAGAGACAGAGAGAGAGAGAGAGAGAGTCAGAGAGAAAGAGAGAGAGAGAGAGAGAGTGAGAGAGAGAAAGAGAAAAAAAGAGAGTAATGGCGAGGTAGATGAGAGAGAACTAATAATTTATTTTAGCTTAGGCAAATACAAAAATCAGTTCCTAACATTACGTTGTTAAAACTAAAAAAAGATCAGTAACCGAATACTGTTATCAATAGAGAGAAGTAGGTACCTTTTTCATTGTACGGCTTCGAACATTATTTACCTTAGCTTCATTTATCACCAAACGCAATGATGCCATCACCGCCCACCACATCATCAAAGCACTTAATGCTTCATCCCTGTTTCCATTTACTTTCTGCTCTGACTGTCCATTTATCAAACGTCATTCATCAGGTCCGGCGGTCTTAGATCCGGCCTGTCTGTATTTCGGCTTTGCCGCGTTTTCATTTCTCGCCGACGGGAAGCGCCGATGAATCATTTTGCGCGCTGTCGGTGTCTGTGGCCGGCGTCTGGTATTATTTGCTAACAAATCGTGCACCCAATGTGGGGCACGATGTCTGCGGGTGCCCTCTGGGCGAACTCCAGTCACGTGCCGCCGCGGCCGGGCCACAATATCGCCAAGGTCCGTCGCCGACCGTCCCCTGTACCGGAGCTGCCCCGGCCTGTCCCGGCACGCGACATTATCCAAATGGAAATCGGCAGCGGGCGCCGACCGACGGCGCCGCAAACGCTGCGATAGACGCCGATTCCGAATTAATTCCGGATTGTGGGGGAGGGTGTGGCGATTGTGGGGCTGTCGGACGGCTGACCCCCGTGGACATGGGGCGCCCGCCGCCCTATTCAGAGGAGGTCGTGCGCGGTTTTGTTTGATTTGTGAATGGTACATACGGCGCTCCGGGGCGACGCGTTAGCTATGGGGGAGACGAGGGAGCGATAAAGATTAACGCTGAATAGAGATGGTGGTCAGTGCTCTAATTATTTGTGGAAACCCAGAATGATCGCAATAATATTCAACGAAAGTGATAAGAAACCGATATAAAGTCACTTGCCTAGTGGTATTTAATATATGTTATTTATAGCAACCACGGTGTGAGGCTGCCCAGTGCCCACCTTGCGATTATGTTATTTTATCGTTAATTAATTTTATGACCGAAATACACAAACAAAAAGATGAACTGTTTTAGCAGCATCTTTTGCTTTACTTTATTACTTCATGAACTCAGATAGGAAGAAAGCCTCCTCGCTGCCTTCACCAACCACTCTCCATACCTCCATCACCATCTTACGTCTTCACGTGTGTCTCACTCCAGTGTTCAGAATCGCAGCGCTGCTGACAGCGAGAGCTCTTCATTTGGCGTCACCGGTGACTGGTGGCCCACCAGGGACGACGCTGATGCGGTGCGCCGCGTCTGTCTTCTTGGCGGCGACAATGGACGGCGCTACGGAGACGGATGACCTGATGACGTCGCTGGGCTTCAGGAGCGGTCTCGGTGACGGGCTGGAAAAGTCAGGCTACCAGTTGAAAATACGGAGACGTATATAAATATGTTCTCGAGTAACACCGGGTCACTTCTCCAGAACATCGCCCAGCGCTCTCTGTTGCCGCGACCGTATTTACCAACCGCGGGCAGTGGCAAGTAAACTCATACTTGTCTGAACTCACGGTAATATCGGTCATCAAATGTACAGGGCTGTTCACCCTATCAAACAGCCAACAACTCCTTGCATAAGCATGACAATTTGTAATTTTGAATTACATAGCTCTTTCAACATACAGAGTGGTGAAGTGTAGACTGCAGACTATGTAGCCTTGGGCTTTGCAGTCGACGATTTTTTTTTTGTTGTAAAATTGTCCCGTAGCTCAGTTGGTAGAGCATCGGACTCCCGGTAGTGAGAGCCCGGGTTCGAGACGCTCCGGCGCTCGATATATGAGACTCCTGACGGGGATGGTCTGCGGTTGGTGGGAGCAGCCGCAGCCAGTTGAAGTCAGTTGAGTGGGACAGGCCGTGTCCGGCTTTGAAGGGCACGTTAAACTTTGGCATCTAAATTCTCCCGTTACCCGGAATTGCACGATCGGACGGTAGGGGTCGGGGTCTACGCAACAAGCTCTGCTTAGCGTGGACTCCGGCTCTGTCAATCCGTCCATTCAAACATTCGAGCTAAATTTATATAAAAAAAATTGTAATGTCAATCACTCTATACTGCAGTTGCTCTGAGACCATTGGCTAAATTAGTATCGTCAGCTTTTCTATGTTAGTATTTTAGTGTCCTTTTTGAAGCAGTTTTGTGGTCGTTCAATCAGACCGAAGGTTAGATAAATTCCGGGTGCGGTTTTTCTCCGTCTGATGGCGGTTCGGTTATTCTGCCGGTGGCCGTGTTTTTATTTTACCTCGGACCCGCCGGGGATCAGTCGCTGCGCTCAGCGGGCCACTAATGGCGGCCATCCCACCGGCCAATAACAGTAACTGGCGATTGGTCCTGCTCTTGTCTCCTTCTATCTGGCAAAACCGGCTTAATTTGGCCGCACTGAGAGCTGGCCACGAGGAGGAATCCCGCCATATCGTTGATTTGGAACCAAACGGCAGCGAGACGAGCTCGTAAAGAGGCCCACCGGTCGGCCGAGAGCCTCCTCGATGCTCGAGTGGGGCCATTCAATTGGGCTCGCCAGACTGATTGTCCGCCGCCGCTAAGCCGTCGCGGGGGACGGGGTGAGGGGTGGAGTGGTGACCAACAGACCAGCGTGCCCCGGACGAGGCCAGGCACCTTTGATGGCCGTCCACTCGCTACGGCAGGGCGCTGACAAAGGAAATCAAAGGCCTTCCTTTTTGGTGGGATGGGATGCAGATATAAATGTTTCATACCATATAATATATTGCTTTATGCTGCAAACTGTGTGAGCACAACATTCATATAAAATGTCAAAGTTGTCAAGTACAGATGCCACAGAATGGAGCCGCATAAATCGGGTAACTATTTTGGTAATTATTATATTTTGGTATGTATGTACTTATATCTATTTTAGTATGCATTTATATTTTGGTATGTACCCGTGCATGTATGCTGCTGAATATCGAAAACAACGTTACAAGTTTTCATTTTCAATCACCAAACAAACGTTCGGCCGCTCCTAGCCAGTGACATTTCCCAGTGATGGTCGTCTGTGGGTGCCGCCCCCTCCGTCGCTCGCGGCCCGACCGGACATTAGTGTCACTCACAGACGGCCAAACACCCCTCTGGTCTGGTGTCAGTGCGAGCACTTAGCAGCCGGCCGGCGTCTCCGCCACCGGCGTAAAACTGCCGTAAAACATGCTTTATTTTAAGCAGCACAATGCCAAGTTTCGTATATGGCTCGTAAATTTTACGAAAACTCAATTGATTATTTTATCGGAGACCGATTTTATGGCAACGGTTCATCAGTGGGGACTGTGAATGCGTTTTTATGGGTGATAAATGCATTCATCCATTTTCCCTGCTAGCTATTTTTGCAGTAAACTAAGATAGCATCTCGCGCAACAAAGAACAGACGTAGCTCGAGCGAGCGATTCGCCGCTGCTGCTCCTGGCACTGTGCTGAGAGACTCTTTTCATAAGAACTGGAGCAGAACACATGCATCAGTGTTCGACTGATGGAATATGACATCCCGCAGACCTGCATTGAGCCATTCCAATCAGACAACTACCGATAGCGCACATAAAACGGGGTGGAGGAACATAATGCCACGTCTCAATGGTCTGTGCCTTTGATCTTGTCGATGTGATAGAATGGTACCCGGTGTAATCCTTAGAAGCAGGAATAAAATGAAATGATTCGGAACTTCAAAATATAAGATGTTAGAGCAAACGAGCTCAATGCTAGAAATTCGCATGTGAACGTGATTATTAAATGTTTTGGAACATATAGGTAAGATTATAAAATATAAAACATAAAAATTAGTAGCTACAGCATACAAATCCTTCTAATATGAAAACACCTAAACATGTATCAACCCTCGATGATCTGACTGTATTGATAAATGTAAAACAATTTGCTCCATCAGCTAGCGTTTTCATGAGGTAGCACGTTTAGAGCCAAGCCAACTATGAATCGCACATCATTCGCCCACTATGCACTACTAAGACACCGCTCTGAGATGCTGCGACTCGGGCGCTCGGTACCGTTGCCGAGTTTCTCGACCACTCGGCTCGAGGCAGACAGATCGAATCAGTCGACCCGACAGGCGCTGTCACGGGCGGCTGGAGCATCGCCCGCCCTGCGGCGGTGGCGGTGCGTCGGGAACATATCCGGCGCACATCTCGTGCCACCGCCCGCCGGAGCGCCGCTCTGCTCCCCAATCGAATGCGGGTCGCGCCTCGTCTTCCCTGCGCCACGAGCGTGCGAAATGTATCGTCCCGGCAGCGGCGGCGCTTCGGCAGATTGGAAATGTTATAATTCTGGCACAATCAGCGCCGGCGAGCTGCCGGCGGCGCCCCGTGCCAACCAAATCAGGACACTTTGCATAATGCCTTTGTCGGGAAACGGCCGCGGGCCAGGATTATCGGAGACATCTGTGTTGCTCGGGCGGGCCGGGGCTCAACAGCGGCGCCAACTGAAGAAACTCGCGAATACTGCCGAGAGAAGAAGAGAGCGGGCGCCGGGCGACCTTCCCCGGGGATGATTAATGACTCTCGGCGCCGGCGGAGCGCTTTGAAGCGACTTCAATCACTTGTCCCTGTTGCACCGGAGATGGCGGAGGAAAAACGTCGCGGCGGTGGGCCGTTTTTATTGTCCGCCTCTGCCGCCGACATTGATTCGGCCGGTGGGTGGCCGGGGAGCTGAGTCATTTCTAATTCAGCCGATTCAGTCGCATCTGGGAGCTGCCAAAAAGGTGGGACCGCCACGGGTGTAGCTGGTCCTGCCTGGGATAGACTAGGAGACCATGACGAACAGACAGCTCAAATGGAGTAAGGGTAGCGCTGAGGTACTAAAAAAAAACACACACACACAACAAATGTTTATCAAACGTACCCAGAACGCATAGTGGGAACTAAGTGAGACTACTGCTACGGTATGCCTTTATAGTCCCCCAAATCCAGAATATGACAGATAGATCGGCGCGGATTCCGGCAGCTGCACGCTCCAAAGCCCCACGCACCAGATACCCGAGTTCGCAGGCCGAGCTCGCCGCTGGCGCACGACCAAAGTGCGCGGGACTTAGCATAAATTTCGCCCCGTTGCCGAATAAATTTCCAATCAGGAAATGCGCTACCACGAAATCATTCCTCTGGCTTCGGAGAGACAGAGACAGTAAAATGCAGAAAAGATGGCTGAGGACAGTTGCATGCTGGATGGAAGGCAGATGAAAAGGAAACCGCAAAGCGTGCTGGGGCGCCAGCAGAGCCAGTGAATCATAAATCATAATCAAAATAGTTTTCACCACCGTCCATTCTATTTCCAGCTTTTTATTATTCGAACTGCTTACTGCCTTATGCTGAAGACTATGTACATATACATATTTGTCAGTAATTTGTTCCCCATAAAAGTACCTATCATGGTACTTTTAGGTGGTACTCAATGCTATTATCATGGTATTTACGTGCTAATCACTTACACGAAAACAACCAAAGCAGTTCAATAAAAGCTTTATGTGGACACATATTACGCCTTGAATCCAAATGCCTACGAACTACGATGCATCATTGCATCACGTGCCGTTGGAAATTCCTCAAACCATAGGCCTCTACATACAAAACGTGCACGGGTAAGTATTGACATGGAGGGACTGGCTCTTCACCCGCCTCCGTTAATGCATTTGATCAATGCATTCGATATCCATTCGAGGCCGACCGCCACCAATACCTACTGAGAGTCAGGCCGCGCAGCATCGTGTGATGCGGCACAGCATAACCGCAGGCGTATATTACTAGCGACATCTAGTGGCAGGAGTTTATAGCTTCGTTGCGGCCGCTAGATGGCAGTAGCGCCAACGCCTGGCCTCAAGAGGCTGGTCTTACGTCGGCATAGGTGGAGAATTGTGACCAGCTGGGGGTGCTCGGGCGCAGCAAATCCGCCGCCGCCTAGCGGTGACCTTGACCCGCGCCGCCCGGCCGCGGCTCCAAAGCAAAGCCGGCGTGGCCGGCGTGGAATTGGGAGAGCTCGAGCACCCCCAGTCCAGCACAATTCTCCACCCGTGTACGTCGGCGTCCGGCGAATGGCATTGATGTAGAAATTCAAGGGTGGAGACCGTCAGAATTAGGGGATATCACTATTAGGGACGTGTCTCATACCTGTTCCTACTGGCCCATCAAGAATGTCATCATGTAGCCACCACCATCCATCCTAGCCATCATCAGGACCGCCATCCGCATCCCCCTCGCGCTTCTCTTTCCAAATCGTCGGTCACCGCCACCCACCAGACTACCGGCGGTGATATAAGTTCTCTTTTGAACTACATCCTCTCCGGGGTGACCGTCTAAGCGGCAGGGCTGACTGTCGCTCATTGAAATGCTCACTGCTCAGTTAAATATTTTACGCTCAAAATAGCAACAACTCAGTTATATCAGGCACGCATTGAGTCTTCAGAGCAATGCAATAGTGCAGCATCGACATGGAAAAGACACTGCATAATAGCTGTACCCGATAGGACCAATCGAAGTTCGCCATCGCTACCCATGAATAGCAACAAACCAAAGTGGAGACGAAAAAATGTATTCACAGGACACCTCACCTGTAAACTTAGCTCAGCGTTACGTAAGATAATCTCGGTGGTTTGCACTTCTACCCATACGCGCCAGGTATTTACAGGTCCTTTCCGATCACAAGACGCAGCTCACAGCATCCCGCGACCAACTCAAGTCAAAGTTATCATGACCGACTTATGGGGGCCACAAGCCATGCCAGTAACAAGATCTCTCTGGGCTCATAATAGACCCAATCACGCAAAACTGACCCGCGCAAGGGCTCTGCTAGCCCGCCGGCGCCACCCCTATCACATCTGGGAAGAGGGCGCCACATGCTCTACACAGGCTAAACATGGGAAACGAAACGGTAATGCATCTGCACTCTAAGCGTAAAGAAGAGTTCCTGATCTTCAGCACTGCTGCCAGTCTGCAGTTAACTACTGCAAGAAAATAAATCACTTCAAAATGACAGACTTGTCAGTGTGAACACAAGATTAAGCAAGGATGGTATCACATTTAACACATCGGAGCTAGATGGGAGACAGACCTGGCTTTCAGCTCAGCACCGAACACGCCGCCAGGTGCCTCCCCGTCTATGGTGGCCGGGACAAGAGAAAGCACCGCTCTGCTAAGTAAACCGAGAGCCGGCTCGGCTCTGGCTACCGAGAGGCTCAGCACATACAACGACTGCAGCTCCGGACACCAAACGACTATCTCTGTACTCAACGTTAATTCTGCACTCCGAGCGCCGGCTCATCGCACCGCCAGCGGTGAGACAGCTCATCGGAAACTCAGACCAACTCACCAGCTCAGTGTTCCTGCTCCAGTCGCGTTATAAGCTCAGTCAGTGAGAGCCGGACACCGGTGGTTCTCACTTCACCGGGGCACTAACTTGGTGTACCAGCACCACCCGTTCCTCTGACCACGCGGCACCAGCCGACCTGCTCAGCACCACTCGTCGACACTTTTCCAGATGCACAGAGCGCCAGTCGACCCTTGAAGCACGGTACCACAGCACAACCGTATCACACCGTCTACCCAACCACCAGGATCGTGCCAGCATCTCTTCACCTCGGCTTCACTCCGGAGGACCGCCGTAGAGAGCCGGCGTTCTCCCGACGATCGGACCAACCGAGCCACACCACGGACCCTGCTTTCCCACACCTCAGCGGTCACCTCCGCTCCTCCTCTCACCACTCCCTCCACCAGCTCCTCTCCCTACTCTCTCTCCCTCTCACACACTACTCGGCTGCGAAACGTGCACCTTGACCCGCTTCGGCTTTCCGCGCTTTCCCTTGACCTTGCGAGTCGATCCTGCCGAGGCTACCGTGGAGGTTGAATCTGCCGGCGAGGAGGCGCGCGAGGCCTTCTCCCACAGCTTGCTGAGGCTGTCCTTAAGGGCGCCCTCCTCCAGCCACTCGCCGGAGTGAGTGGCCAGATCGCAGCCGTCGCCGAAGAGCGCCGTTCGTACGGTACGACGCTGGGTGTCGCTGTGCTTCTGACAGCGCACAGAGTGGGTGCACATGTGGCGGGTGCTCTCGGAAATCACGCCGCATACCTGGTGGCAGAGAGTGGGGAGGTTAAACAGGAAAGTGGGGGTGACACTTTTATATAATGGTCTCACTGAAAAAAGCAACAAATAATACCTAGCAAAAACTTGCAAAGGAAAACTGGTATTATCCAACAAAGAAAGCGCAATATAAAATCGCCGAAGCAAAGCACAAGCACAACACAATATCTCCAGCACAACTATTTTCTCTGATCATCTCCAGCAGAATCCACGACAAGGCTATCCACCCCTCAGCGCCCATCGAGCGACTCACCTGACTGAAGAGCACCTTACGCTCCTCCTCTGTGAGCTGCTCGAACTGGATCGCCTGCTCGGGTGTCGACGGCGATGAGGACGGGTTGGACGGGTTCGACTTGGTGTCGGAGTCCTTGTCGCCGCCGCCGTTCTTACGGTTCTGCTCAGAGGGAGGCAGTGAGAAATGTTAGTTAAATGAGACATGAACTGGGTGAACAGACACAATTCTCTGCTGGTCAGATCAACAAATCCTATGATCTGGTTTGGTACAAAAGGCCCAAAACTGCAACGACACTAGCAAGACTCGGAACAATTAAGAAAAAGACAAGCTTTTCGAAAAAGTCGGAAAATACAGTATTTCGTCGCCATTTGAGTACATTATGTAAGTACCGACGAGTGAAATGTGTCCAGCTGCCTACAATAAAATAAATGCCATTTCACGACCAAAAAACAATACCAAAAGTCATTGTCCCACGTATTCATCGAACAACGAAAACCTAGTACCCCTCCAAGGCGCGTCATCACCACCCCTCACCTTATTCCTGCGCGGCGACAGTTTATCCCTCTTTTTCTTCTTCCTCTCTCCGGTCCACTCCTCCTCCTCCTCGTCCTCGCTCAGGCCGTAGTTGGTCTCGCGCTGGTTGTTGGCGATCCTCTTGCTGGCCAGCCGGGACGAGTTGCGGCCCAGTCCGACGCACTTCTCCAGGTGCGGCGCGAAGCGGGTGCAGGCGATGCTGCGCGCGCAGACGGGGCACTTGGCGTCGGGCGGCCGCTTCATCAGCTCCGGCTGTCCGAGGACGTCCAGGCCGGGCGCCGGCGGGTCGAGCAGCCGGAACTCGTCCTGTTCGTCGCCGTCCATCCCCTCCGCCTCCATCTCACCCGTCTTGGCCGCCCGGTGCACCTGGATAGGGTGGGGAGGGGAGGGGTCAGGATGGGGGAGGGGGGAGTCTGCACAGCTTGAAGGAGAGAAGCAAATTTTCACTGCAAGTGTTAACTGTTAAGTGTTAGGTATAAAAAATTTATATTTTTGTAGTGAAGATTGACAAGTAAGCGACCTGCAAGGCTTCTGTATATCTTCGTAATGGGTTTTTAACATTCAAAAGGTCATGCCAAACACCATTCTTGACACATTGTGCTGCTAGATTGCACTCACAAGTCACAGGTATTTGCACCTCATGATACATTGTTGTCGCCAGTCAAGGGGAGCACTCAGGAATCACACTGACACACTTAGCTCAAACACACAAACAAATAGGTGCTTACATCAAAGCAAACAGCAAGTGTAGTCTCATCTATCAGGATCTCTGCCACAGCCTCGCTGAGTTGGTCCAGCGTGAAACCACCCTCGCCGCGCACCAGCCGGCGCACAGTTCTGTCCAGCTCCTTCAGCGTCTGGTCTGGCATCACGTCAGGCAGAGGGCCTTACAGGCGGATCTGGTCCCTAAAAAGTGAAAGGAGGCTGCAGATGAGATATCAGCTGGAGACATTGGAAACGGTGATCAAATAAAAAATAAGTCAGGTCAAATGCACATTGCACAAGTTTCAGCAAAGTAAACCTGGTCCTAGTTATAATGCTTAGAATGATGCCACTTGGATGATTTTGGACATGTCATGTACCCAACAACAGGCCTCAGGAGGGGCGGAGCATGGAGGTGCTTGTGGTAGTCCCCGGTCCGGCCCAAACCAAGGCTCTATTGAAGCCCAAACTCAGACTCACGCAAACCACTGTGCATAAGCAGGGTGAGGGCTATTTATACTATTTTTGTATTGTAATTTTGTATTATAAATTGTATATTTATATTTATATACACTGTGGGTGAGGGCCTCGGTGTACGAGCTCTCGTGTAGCTACCGAGTAATTCACCCATCGTGAGTTACCGACTTACTCACCAAAGTCGATACCACACAGCGAAACTCAGAAGTGATGGCTGACCGCATAAAAAGTTACTGATAAGCTTCCATTTGCACTTAATTAGCGTTACCTATTTTATCAAAATTTTATCGCCCAAGTTCTATATTTTGGAGCGCTGAAGACAAACATAACGCAAAAGTAATATTTTAATACTTTCTAAGATTTGATTTGTTTTGATGACATCATAGGTTCTGTGAACTTTTCGTTCAAGATGTTATCTTTTTTCCCTAAAATATCTTCCATATGCTCCAAGCTAGCTCACTTGCAGTTTTTACATATTTATCTGTGAAATTAGGGCAATACAACTCCAATGATACATAAACCTACCACAAATTAGGGCGACAAACGGAAAATACTTATGATGTCATTTGTTATTTCTCTATCAATAGTTAAGCATTTTGGCGGTTTATGTCAAATGTGTTGAATGCGCTCTAAGCACAAAAGTCCTCATTTTTTTTTTGTGCATACTTAATGCTGATACTTGATATTTAATCACATGATTTTGATTTTTGATCATATTTTATTCCTTGGCTTACATTTCACTTGCGGAATGTGATTGTTTCTAATCTAAAGCAGATACACTGGAAAAAGGATCCCAAAGCGTTCGCCTCAGTTCAAGTTCAACCTTCAACTGAATCTAACCTAAGGTACTTACGTGATATAGCGGTTGGATTAATTGAAAATTGTTTATATGCTACTCTCTGGCCAGGGTGCAAAATGAGGTTTAATTCAATCAACAACCACACTGCAAAATTGAAATACTGTTCATGGGTCAATGAGCGCACCAGTCCAAGTCCAAGTAAAACAACTGCACCAACCTTTTAAACAGGGCTGGAATGCCAGACTGGAAAAATACACATTATGCCAAATATGTCTGGCACAGTGGCAGCCAGCAGGATTGCGCCTAAATTTAAAAAAATTCCGGCGTAACTTCGTTTGCACTGAATTCAGAGCATGGTGGCCATTGAATTTTTTGGTGCAGGATGCGGCCACATAATTTTTTGGCGAATGGCGGTCACCAATTTTTTTGGCATGCTGGTCAATCTAGCAGCAGGTTTGCTCTGCGGGCAGCTCTGGAGAGTGGAGAGGCTCAGGACGAGACGACCCCCGCCCCTGTCGTCTTGTGCTCCGACTTGTGAGCTGCCCTGAGTCTACTCAATGGAGGAGCGCCCGCCCAGGTGAGGCCCCAACCCGAGGCCTCGCGTCAAATGGCGCGACAACTGGTCCGAGTTACCATTCAGGCCACTCTTAGCTAGCACGCTGCCACTCCCCATCCCCGGAGAGGACCGAGAGGACGCCGCCGTTTCGGGGCACCCAGTGAGGGCGGGCTACTGGGTCCGCTCGCTCTAGTAAGTGCACCGAATCGGCCGTCTCCCCTCCGCGGCGTGCCAGCAGTGCACGGACAAGCGGTGCCCCACAGCGCTTTGCGCTGTGTGACGAGAAAAGGTGGATGTGCTGAAGCACGTGCTGCTCCGCTGCCCGGCCCTCGGTGAATTCCAGCGCAAAATCGCTTGCGCCGAATTTCAGCGCATGAGGGTCTCACGGGCGTCCGGTGTAGTGTAAGGATGTTTTCCAGTCTGGCACCTGCCTACCTACGTGAAGCCTGCACTTACGATACTTAATTTCAAGCTGCCTTAAAAGGTTAATATTTCCCTGGCTGACTCCATTTTTCTCCCATGCCTAATCTTTCTCAATGCTATTCCAGTATAGCAGTTCAACACATTTCCATTAAGGATCTGCTTCACTCTTCACAGTTCAGCACCCCTCCCCCCCACACCAGTAAATCCACACTGCACCTTTGGATGCACGGCCTGCACTCTGTAGTCTCTTGTGATGTAGCTCTTTGCAAGCAGTCTGCTCCTTTTGGCCTTCTGTGTCCGGACTGTGTGACTTGAGCGGTTCTGCTCAATGTAGGCCCTTGCCCTGTCATGTACCTATCTACTGTCCCTCACGTCTGCTGCTCGTTTCTGCCGTCAGGACGATGCCGGTGCCGCCGGGTCCGCTGGCGCTGCTGCGCTGCCGTCCCCAGGACGTGTTCTCGACGCTGGAGGGTGACGAGCCGATGGCCAGCCAGCCCGACTCGTACTGTTGCCGGTTCTGCCCGCGGCCCGGCAGTCGGCACGTGCTCGTCTCCGCCGATGAAGACGGGGCGATTAAACTGTGGGACTCGCGGCCGACCGCCCCGCAGCGCGTTATCCATGGTAAGTGGGACGAGGCGGGAGGACGAGGGGGAGGGTCGTACTACGAATATCTCTTGTGGGTGAAATATAACGGAATTTCTCTCTTTTTTTAGAAGTCATTGCTGATTTAATTTGGTAGGTACTGGGAGTGTTAGTTGGAATGTTAGCAAATTATTACACTGTTGTGTTCTAACGGATTTTGCTTTTTCATCCTGTACATCATCTTTTTTTTTCTAATTATCTGCTAAGAAAGAAATATAGGTACTTCGTTTGTGCATTATTTGTTGTCTGCGCCGGTCACTTCATTCGTGTATGGTTGTCTGCGCCCGTCAGTTAATGCACAACCTCTTTCATACCACCCCCCCCCCCCCCGTCACATTTACAGCCGAGGCGGCGCACACTAACGCCATCTACGAGCTGGACTGGTCTCACGACGGTCGGCACCTGCTCTCGGCCGCCGGGGACCGCACCGTCAAACTGTGGGATGTCGGAGAGGCGCAGCTGACTCAACTGGCCGTGTTCTCACGTCACTCGCGAACGGTGAAGACGGTCACCTTCCTGCAGGAGGATCCCTGTGAGTGGAGACGCGGGGTGGGGTCTGTGGGTAGAGCGGTGTACAGATAGTAAACTGGATGTGACAGGCATAGCTCATGGGTGGCAGGATACGGTAGGATAAAGAATAAAAAACACCCGTCCGTCGTTTCCATTCTCGGCATACTGAAATCCTTCTCCTTCACGCTGCAACCCCATTCCGGGCTGGACAGTGGACAGGCACTTTTGTCTCATGCGGGCTGCTCCCTTGGAGCGGCGCCGCTGCTACCGATGGAGCGCACCCCGTAGCCAGGTGCAGAGAGTGCTTGGAGGGCTGGTCAGTCTGTCCATTCGGACGGGTTCAGCCCGGCGACTCGCTAGGGTGCCTGCCCAGATCAATGTCTCCCCCTACATTCCTATCATCTATTTAATTCCTATCATCCTTCCGGCTCTGAAATGGTCTTGTCAGACCAAAAGGGCCTAACCCAACAAAAGAAACAAACAAAAGGAATAATACCATGCTCGTTGGAAATAATCGATCTAAATGAATGCTGGTGACTTCGTTTGTATGACAAACCATCAGAAGTAACCATCAGTTGCCATCTGAAGCACTGAATACGAAGAACGCTGACTCGGTATCTACAAAGACGGTCTGACGTATATCTGACGTCTGTCCGTTTCAGGTGTGTTTGCCTCGGGCGGCAGGGACGGTGCCGTTATTGTCTGGGATGTGAGAGTCACCAAACAAGTCAGCCACGAGATCCGGCCGAAAAGGCTCGACCCAGGTGAGCACCTTCAGCACCCTGACTCGTCACCGTGTGTGTCGTCAGCTTCAACCTCGTATTTAACTCTTACTCTAGTGACATTACTTATGTCATACTCTAAACTTGTCATCCTTTCTACAGTCCATTGTTCCGAAATCATGAGAAATTTGAAGACGCACTAAAGGTGTGAGAAGTGAGAATTCAGCCTGTTCCATCAATTGTCAGTCTCTACTGTTCAGTGTCTATCATCAGTGCTCTGACGGCGCTGCTCCACTGCAGACTCTCGTTTGCGCGGCGCGTCTGCGGCTCGCCCCGCGGAGTCTACCGACACCATTAGTTCACTGGCGTTCCGGGACGGCACTTACCTCCTGTCGGCGGCCAGCGGGGCCAGGTACGTGGCATGGTCTAAACTAATGGGGGCGGGTCACGGGGCAGGTCACTGGTACTGGCTGCACATACGGTTCATGGCTCATGGGTGGGCTACTACATGTAGTTTCTAAGTAGCTATTGGGGTTTGTTTCTGGGTCTAGTTTCGCGGTCAGGTTAGTGGGTCTGTTAGATGGATTTGGCATCTCAGCATTTGTTTCTGTTAGATAGGATTGCGACTGGACACATGTGGATCATTTGTAAATATCTGGGCAATGCAGGCTAGGGTACAAGAGTATCAAGTATGTATTGGTAGATTTTGTAGTCTCATACTCGTAGCAGGCCTTCAGGGCTTGACTGTCTATGGTCGTGTTATTAGTCAGGTTACCACACAGTCACAGGCCAGCGGCCCACAGATGACATGATGTCCCCTTTCTATCGAATGACACAGCTCCTGGTACTAGTGTCCCTCTGACTAGCCCCTCTCTCATCTCCCTCACAGCGCGGTGAGCGTATGGGACCTGCGCAAACTCTACTCGATAGCACAGCGTCAGCCGCCGCCCGTGTACTGCCTGGACGGAGCCGAGCCCGGCCGAGGGGTGGTTTCCGTGACAACCGACCGAGAGCAGGGCCAGCTGTACGTCAGCCGTATTAATGACGTCATCCAGCGATACAGTATGACCAGCTGGACGGCAGACCCCGGTGAGCGGAGGGACGGGCTCGGGGTCGGGCGCTGGGAGGCTGGCCTGGCGGGTGAGGGCGAGGAAAGCTCGGGCGTTATCGGGGCAGCCGGATGTGAGCGGCGGTATATCTTGCTTAGTTTAATTATAAAAAAGATGATAATTTGCTTGTTTCGTGTCTGACCTCTTATATGTAGATGTCTGATGTCCCGTTCTCTTGTCTCTTCTTATCTAAGCTCATCTTTCTAAATATGGTTGCCTGCTTTATCTAAGCATTTTCTTCTGTTTTTTTTTTTCTCTTTAAGTGTTTGCTGTAATGCAATGCGTACTCATGATACGACGAAATGTTCGGACGTTTCGTCGAGCGATATGTTTTAGTTTTGATCGTGACAATCCCATCCTACTCAAAGGCATCTCCTTATATTTTGGCAGCGTCAGATGGGACTCCCCCTGAAACTCCAAATGCCTCACACTTTTTACGCGCGCGCTACAGCTGACGTTTTGTCTAAAACTCACCATGTCACCCCCCTGAACCCCTCACTGACGGCTCCCCTATCTCCGGCAGCGGGCACCTTTTCGGGGGCGCAGTGCGGCTCGTTTTTCGTGCGCTGCTCCGTGTCGCCGAACGGCGGCTGGCTGGCGGCCGGCGGCTCGGACCACTCGGCTCGACTGTGGTCCACGCGCACCGCGGGGCCGCCCGTCGGCAGACTCGGCGGTCACACAGACGAGGTCACCTGTGTGGCCTGGAGCTCCGACTCTAACACGGTGAGGACGGGGGAGGGGAGGGGAAGGGAGGAGAGGAATGGAAGTTAAGCTGAAGAACAGGATAGTAAAGAGAAGGAACGTCAGTGATCTGAAGTGTTCGGAGAGAAAAGGAAATTAAGTGTAACGAGAGGAGCTGAAAAGGAGGGGTTGGGAATTAAACGAAAGGAAAGGAAGGAGTGTAGATGAGAAAAGAGGAGAGGAGAGGAGAGCAAGGAAGTACTTGGGAGGAAAGACTGATCGTATTAAAAGGAGGAGAGAGGAAGGGAATATCTTTCAATAAAAACACATGAGAGAAGAGAAAACGGAGGCATTGGATTGGATATACAGAGGACTGAGTCCCCCTCACACGCTGCCGGACCGAGGCGGCGGCGCCGGCGCCACGAGAACCTGTAAAATGAAATGGAGGAAGGGAGTCGATTGGAAAGTAAGGGAAGGGAGTAGGTGAGGCCATATAGTGTCACGGGCTCAGTTGGTGTCGGGATTGTCGCCAGTTTTATAAGGCGTTCAAATTGTGAGACGTCACATGCATACTCATTTGTATGACTTTATAAAGTCGGTGGTAATTGCAGTGATTTTGTGTAGTTAACTTTCATCACTGTTACCGTGTGGTTTGAATAATTTCCAATGCGTCAGGTGTTGTTCTAGTGACTACAGGCGTATCTGTTAGCCCAGTTTCGTTCTCGGTCTCCGAATAACATCCACTGTACCCGGTTTCAGCTGGCGACCGTGTCTGACGACCAGCACCTGCGCCTGTGGCGCACCGACCCCTGTCCCGGAGACACTGACACGAGGGAGGACACATCCGTCCTCACCATGGAGCGCCTGGAGCCGCCCGCGTGTAGCATGTGTGGCAGCTGCGGTCCCTCGCCCGGGGCGACCCCGCCACTGCCGCTGTACCCCCTCTGCCGCGAGACGGGCATACGGTGGCGACCGGCGCCGCTCCGTGTGTTGTACGGGTCGCCCGGCGCCGCCGCCTCGGTCCGGCAGGGTGGGAGGGGGACTCAGACCTCCGCCGCCGCCGCGAGGTCGTCGGTCCTCTCCAGCTGGGTTTCAGCTCAGAAGGAGACACCCGAACCGACAGCTGCGAGAACCTCTCCTAGAAAGCGCCAGGTGGAAGGAGATGGAACAGAGGATAGGCCGAGCAGCAGAGGGCATTTGTCGCTGGCATTGAGCCCGTCCAAGATGTGTTTTTCTCCGGGAAGTGCGTCCAGGAGTGGTCAGTCGACGCCCGTTAAAAGTCCGTTCAAGAGGTTCGCGGTGACGCTGAGTCCCTCCAAAGCGAGCACCTCCGCCGCGGGAGCGGTCTCGCCCACCGGGGGCAGTCCCGGCTGCTCGAGCTGGAGTCCCACTCGACGCTCTCTCAGACTCTCGCCTTCCAAGAGTGGTCGAGCGGGGACACCGACAGATAGTCTGGGAGCCTCCTCGACGGCTGGCTCCCCGAGACGCTCCGTGCTGGGGGATGTGAATGACGAGCGCGTGGTCACCCCGACCCCTCCGGCGCTGCGCTGGTCGCCCACGAGGGCAGCCGTCACCCCGTCGTCAGACCCCGCCGGGGGTCTGTCCCGGTCCCCTCACACGCCAGCCCGCCGCTCGCCGCGGAAGACGCCGGCCAAGGTTCTGTTCTCGGCCAGTCCGGCGGCTCGCGGCGCCGCCTGCCTCACCCCGGAGACGGGCCGACGGCGGCCGGCCGACCAGTACCGATCTCCGACGGCCGACCTGCCGAATTTCGTGCTGGATGGTCGCTCGCCGCACCGTCCTCTGCCGTCGCGGCCCCGCCGCCAGCCGCAGCCCAACTGGCTCACCTGTCTGTCGCAGAGGAAACGGGCGCAGCAGAGCCCCGCGGCGGCGCCTCCGGCCGCCAAACGCAGTCGTCGGCCGGCCAGAGGAAGGAAACAGACGCCCGGGTGAGTGTACCGAACAGGTGCGTGTGTGAGTGCGTGCACGCGTGCGTGGGTGCGTGGGTATGTCTATTTTGTGCGCGGGATTAGGAGTGGTATTGTCGAGATTGCGACCAATGGTAGACCCGAAGAAGAAAATGTTCAGCCTACTTTCGCTGCTGGCTTTAGGAACACATTCCTGTAGTTTTCGGGTATTTGGCTTACTCTGCGAAGTTCAAAACCGTAGAACTCTTCAAGCTGTTGAGCCTTCCAACGTTTGTAGTATTCGTTGCTAATGGTTATAAATCTGAACGATAGGTGCGTCAGATTTTTTTTTTTGTAAGGTTGGCTCTGTCGCAGTATTACATTTTGATTGGTTGGTAATTGGTATTGTCTGCTCTGCTACGAACATCGACAATATTCGGACGTTTTTAACCGTAAATGTGTAGCCTTTAAGGGGCTGGCTGTGTATGCATTTGTAAACATTTACATTTTAATAAATACTGATGAACTTTGAACATCAATGCTGGTTATGTTTCGATATGTAGTAGTCTATGGTTTCGTATAACTTTATGAGCCAATGTCGAATGGATGGAGCTTTATTCTCCTATAGCGTACACCCAAAGAGCTTTGATGACGGAGGAGGAGTGGATGGAGTTATAACCACCTTCTCCTTAAAATGACAGAGGACATGTGCATCAAAATATACAGATCTAACGAAAGTATGACACAGAGAAAGAGGGGGGCTTAAATAATGTTTGCATGTATTACTCTATATAGATGACATCTCGGCATTAGCTTTCTGGACGCTTCGATAGCACGATGGGAGCATCAGGCAGCCCCGACAATGCACAGACACACTGACAGTTACGATATATAACTTACCCTCTTCCCTTCCCTCATCGTACATAGCTGCAACTCAGGCTGTCAACGAACACGTGTTTGACGCGTTTACGGCCGAGCATGTCTGCGTGTTACGTGCTGCTGTTCAAAAGGCACAACTGTGTTCAGGCGGCAGACGTACTATCACATCACTAACGCATACAGGTGACAACAAAGACGACCCAAGAACGGCGCTCTTGCAGCCCTGTCCCAGACCTCCCAGCAGGGTCACGGAATTGCTACAATCCGTGCTGAATGAATGAGGCTCACGGGGGCCGCGGACGCCTCCCGCTCTTGGAGAAGCCATAACATCAGGCTTGCTCGATAGAAACACTGGGCGCCGGCAGCGGTGATGGGCTGGAGCTGAATCTCCCCAGCCTCCGCTACCCCGCCGGCGCCGGGCCTGCGTCCAGTCCACGCCGTCCCACCCGACCCGTCACTGACAGCCGCACTCTTCCGCCACCATGTCCATGTACTTCTTTAGCACCACCATGTTGTCATCAGGCAGGAAGAGCACGTGCAGACTGCTGAGCGCGCTGGGCACGCAGGAGGGCCTCTGCACCATCTGCTGGGCGTCTCCCAGACCCATGTGCTCCACGAGACTCTGCACTGTAGCGTGATTGGTGGGCCGCTGCTCCTGCGTCAGCGGAAACTCACACCTCCCCAGGCAGTGGTAGGCGTCGTAGCCGCTCGGCGCCACCACGAACGAAGACCAGCCGATCTCCTGGAAGTCGATGTAGAGCTCGCGGCGCTGACACCCGGAGGGGATCTCGGTGAGGTCGGCCTCCCTCCGCCGCCGGCCGGTGGATGCAGAGCGGGCGTGGCGTACCAGCTCCTCTGTAGGGAGAGAGGGGGGAGGAGTCAGTGGGACTAATGACACGGTACGGGGTGGTGCGGAACGGCTCGTAGTCGTACCGGTAAAGATGACAGACCTGAAGTGAGATGACAGACAGAAGTGCATAGCGTTTACCAAGTCCTCGCATATGCAGCCAAGCACGCAAGAATGGTAACTACGCAGAGGGCTGCATTGCAATGGACTGTGCCTGTCCAATACCATAAGATAGGTAATCGGTTGATTGTACGACTGATCGTATCTGATCGCTTGACATTCGCTGTCCTCATTGAACCAAATCAGCGGTTGTAGACGGAGAAACGTAGACACTAGGTACGTGACTACTGTGAGACATAACCCTCCTACATGTCAAAAACACGAGCCCATGACATGCAATACATGTTGCATAACCAGGTGTGGTGCAGAAAACAAGTGCGATTTTCTCCTAGATGTCTGGCGTTTGTACGCTGTCGGCTTTCCTTTCGTGTCTTGTCATCGCTTGTCCAGCTACCGTGGACAATAGGTCTCCGATTTGGGGAGGTCGGGGTCTCCCCAGGCAGGTGCGGCGCCCGGTCGGCCTTTCCATTCATCGCTCGGTGGTGTAGAGGAGTGGCACCGTGTCAATTAACCGATGACAATTTAGACGGAGAGTCATGACCGGTGACTCGTTGACCCTTTGTTGTTTGATGGTGAAGTCGAGGCTCATGTCTTTGTAAGATGTTGATCCGTGCCCGCCGACATTTTACCGTTCAGAGTTTGGTGGTGTGCCGTGCGGTTGTCCACTCACCGTCGATAATTTGATGGTGGAGACCCGTGACCGTTTATTACTCACCGTTCAGAACCAAATGCTGACCTGTAGGTACCCGCTGTTCACTCACCGTTCAGGGTCTAGTGGTGCGCCGTGCGGTTGTCCACTCATCGTTGATAGTTTAGTGGTGCGCCGTACAGTTGTCTACTCACCGTTCAGGGTCTGGTGCTGCCCCACGAGGCTCTCACTCACCGTTCAGAGTCTGGTGGTGCGCCGTGCGGCTGGTCACTCACCGTTTAGGGTCTGATGTTGGGCCGTGCGGTTGTCACTCACCGTTCAGAGTCTGATGGTGGGCCGTCGTTTGGTCACTCACCGTTCAGGGTCTGGTGGTGCGCCGTGCGGTTGTCGCGGCTGTAGAGCACCAGCAGCGGCTGCCGGTTGTGGTGGTGGCCGCGCCGCGACACGTTCACCCTCTGCCACCGACCGTCGGCCGTCTCCTCAGTCAGACTCAGCGTCAGCGGCCGTCTGTCCGCCGCCCCCTGTCCCGTCACCGCCGACCGCACTCGCAGCACGGCCCAGCCAGCGGCGCCGGGAAGCAGCGCCGTGTCCAGCGGCCGGCCGCCACCCGCCGACACACGCACACGGCGCACGGGCGCCACGTGCGACACGTGCGACACGTACACGTGCAGCTCGGCCTCCAGGAGATCCTCCGCCGGAGACGGCGCCACGTCGAACTGCAGAAAGTCGGCCGAGATGGGCTCTGGAATCAGATAGAGGGGAGCGACATTAGATAACGCTCACATCATCGCAGCTCTACCACGGCATATGCAGTTCACAGATCCGATCAGCGTTGATTATTTCTTTGATAGAGTGTCATTGAAGAGTAACAATTTTCCAACTGGCGTACTGGAGACGAGTTTTGCAGGAACGATCCCGTTTCAATTCCTAACTTTTGTGTGTACAATTTATAATATGACCAGCCAAAACAGCGACTTGCAGCAGGCCTTACGTTCCACTCGTCTCCTTCCGTTCCCTTGCTCGTGAACCGGTGAGCAAACGTCTGGCGGAGCGTTTACGCCAAGTTATCTCATTCTCACTTGCTTCCCTCCAACTGCTCACCATCTACAAATGTGGTCAGTATCCATATCCAACTTGCAATCCTCACCTGCCTCTCTGAGACTGCGCACCACGTTGGCGTCATAGGGCGTCGGCCCCCTCCACCGTCCTCGTCCGTCGGCCACGCTGTTATAAAGGTCAACCATGAGCGCCGGAGGCGGCGGCGGCCGCCGGTGGCTGAACTCGACCTCTTCAGGGAAGCCCAGAGCCTGGGGGCAAAAATTAGGGTATGGGTGTCAGACGAATAACACAAATAAGCAGTGGTATGTGGATAAAAGCTGCGAAGTTTGATCTTAGAAGATAAGTGTTATGTTCACTATGTGAATAATTTGTTGTACCGATGTATCTTACTTCAATAAGGGAGTTAGTGTTGCGTTTTTCATGCCATACAGTCTCATCAACACATGTTTCCCCTTCATTAATTACCTTGTTTTAATACAGTTCCTACCTTGCTTTGTTACTAAACGGTGCTGTCCTTACGCCCTTAGCTGTAGTTTTCAGCTATTTTGTTAGCTGTAACAGCTGTAATAGTGCTTTAGACATGACTGGCGGTGGGCAGGCACCGCTGTCGACTGCCGCCATCGCTGTTCAATTGAAGAAGCCATTTGTCGGAAACCCCGAAAGCAGCTGGGCAGTCTATGTAGAACCATTTACGGCAATAAAATACATGTCGCCAAACCGCAAAGCGTGCCCTTGTGGCTGGTTTGATAACTGGACAAAGCGTACAAATGTCAGGACAACAAATCATTCCGGCCGGCTCACTCGTGCCGTCCTTATCGACATGTGTGACAAGAGCCGGTGCATCTATCAAAATAGTCTGAACCGAGTCCGCTGTTTGGCTGTCTGGAAAGCCCTCGTGGGTTTTAATTAGTGGAATTCAGTCCGACGCAAAGTTAGTCGAAATTGCACTTCGTAAATGCATTGATGATTTGTGGGAACAAAATGGGATCTGTAAAAGGACTGTCAGGGAAAGTTTAATGCAAGCATGATATATAAATCCCATTGACAATTAAAAGGTAGAGGTTGTCCCATGGTCTACCTTCACAAACGAGGAGATGTTCGTATGAGTTGGTGGTAGGTGTGCAGTCAGAATCCAAAACCGAGACGTTGGCGTTCTGTGCTTTTTCAATCTTCACGCAATAATATGCTAGGCGTAAAACGGTTGGCGGCGACGCATCAAAATATACCAATTGACATTAATCCTGTCTTTAACAATCAGATTAGGTATTTTAGGTCAACATGTTTCCACCAATGTCGAAGTTGTATCCGTTCAACCAAATTTAGACCAATCTGTTAACTACCTAACCAATAGGCCTTTTCTGTCCTCGAACAAATGAATGCTTGACTTGATGTATTAGGATAAACCCTTTATTGAACCATTTCAGAAACATACGAAGAAAGTAAAAAAAAAAAAATGATCTGGTTCGACCACCCTGGAGTTCCTCCACATGATCTGGAGTAGTAAAGTAATCTTGCGACCACCGGCTTGTTCGCCGTTGGGACTGAGCCCGTCCGGTAGGTTAGACAATCATGTCTAATAGATATTCTCGGCTGCAGTGAGACAGGTCATCCGGCCACTCAAATGGTCCCCCTAGAGATGTTCATATTGAAATCGGCCTCCCTAGGCTGCCTTGGTGGAGCGACCGTCAGCCCCGGGAACCGCAAATAGTTCACAACTAAGAGGATAAGCCGGTCGGTCCTGAGGATAAAATATGTAGTGAATGAGCATGCTTATGTGCTTGATTGCTAAAATAATACCTGACAGATGCGTATTGTCCAGCAAAAACGCTGAGCGACATCGCACGCATCGCAACATCAACTGCTATTGATGACAATGACCGATGAGCCGATTAAATCTACCATGATGTGCTAATTAAATGAAGCGTATCATCATTGAAGAATATATAAATTCAGGACTTTGTTTGAGCAATGAAGAGGCACAGCCGCAGTCAGGGCATATTTTAACAAATTTTTACTGCGTCCCAAAGTTGAGCAGAGGGCACGTGCTACCACTAAGGGCACAGGGCAAGGAACAGAGTAGGGCACTGAGGAGGGCAGAAAGTAGGGCACGGCAGGTTTCAGGGCATGGCACAGGACATTTTAGAGGGAAGGGTACAGGACAGGGCACACAGCAGGGCACAAGTCAGGGAACCGGACAGGGCACAGGGCAGGGACGCAGTGGGTCAAATCAGCAGGGGCTATGTCCCAAGGCGAGGGGGCTGCGTCCCAGAATGGGACGCAGTAAGTGCCTTAAAATATGCCCTGGCCGCAGTCACAGAGCCTCAATATTTCACACAAAAATGAAGGGTTTCTGAAATTCCAAGAGTCCATGAAATCGATCGATAAGTCACTTAAATGAGCCAGCTGAAAGAAATGAGACGAGATAAAGACATATGAAAAAATATGTCTTAGCGTTGATTTTTGTGTCCAGACATATTTTGACATCCTCAAATGAGTTTTCTTTTGTAGTAAAGGCCGAAATATTCTTCCCAATGTAGAAAGTAGCGTCACAACATAATGTATCGTAAAGCCTCGCCATCGACCTCATGGTGATACTGATCACGTACGTATTTGCCCACTTGTCAGCATAAACACCAGCGTAATTGCAGCAAACGAGCTTCCCTCGTGCTCTGGCGCCGCTCGGGTCTCACCTGTGCCAGTCTTCTGACGTCTGCTGAGGCCGGGTGTGCTGTGTGCCGAGGAGGCGCTGTGAGAGCTCCAGTCACCCAGCACGCCGACAGCACGAGCCGCCACATCACCACCGTGCGAGACGCGTCCATCGCTGCTCAAGTCGGCGTCGACACTGGTGGGTCGACGAGCCGCCGGTGACATTGCGACCGACCGCCCCCGCCCCCGCCCCCGCCCCCGCCCCCGCCCCCGCCCGGACACGGCCGACACACCGATCTCGACCAATCAGCTGTCAGGGGGGATGGTCATAGGTCAGGGTAGGCGGTGCTAGAAAATGACGGCCGCTTGAAAATATCGGTCACAAAATATTCATAATATATTACTTTGAACTGCCTTACCGAGGAATGTCCCACCAGTTATTCCAATTTGATGGCTGCACTTTTTCAATGTTTTTCAAAGCCTTTATTTCAGCATCGCATTTTTAGGAAGGGAACAAGCTATTGTGTTCACTTCTCTCGATTCGGTTTTATTTTATCCAAAATGATAACGGAAAATTGCATTCCAGATCATCGCGTTCATCTTCAATGATCCATCGAATGCTGTGTATTCTCTGTCAAATATGGATTGAGATTATGAAAAAAAAACGTTTTGTAGGGGAGAGTGGGGTGGGTTATATCAGTTTTTACTCCGAGACCCATAACCTCGTAACTATCCGTGATAAACTCATTATTTCCATACCATCCCCTTCCTTGATTCTTCTGCTTTTTTGTGCAAAGTAACTTTTCCGCTACGGTCTCCCGAATAGAACAATGTTTTTGATACAACTTGCCCCATGGCTTGGGTGAGTTGTATCACATGGTGGGGTAATTTGTATCACTATTTCACGTTTCAGGGAGTGTGCTTGCTACTGGTTTTGAACATAACAACAACATTAAATGGGGTTAATACAATGTATAGGTATGCTCAAAGGCTTCACACTTTATTAGACCAAACTTAGGTCAATGCAATCCGAACGAAACATCAACAGACTAGACGCAAAAGTGGCCCGTTAAGAGCAAAGAAGCCAACACATTGTGCCGAAATGGAACGAGCATTGACTAGCTACCTACAAACGCGAGCCAGGGCTTAGCTTTCGCGATCAAAAGCAACATACCCATACATACATACATACATACATGTTACAACATACCCCACCCGGCTCTGATACAACATGTACCTAGCCGCCATCTTGGAAAAAACATCCTCGTGCTAAAAACAGCGGACAGCTGGAGAAATCCGTTTTCACTCACGCAGCCTTAGAACCTACTCTCACCACCGCTACGGAGATCTTTCAAATTCGTGCACATCTAAATGCCCAGAACACACATTTTCTTGCAACTTATTTTTTTTAGAATGACATTAAAAAACATAAAATCGGCTCTCACCTCGAGACGCGTCCACTCAGCCACAAGACAGAACAGGGAAAGATGGCGCCCGGAAAACCTCGTCGGCTGGTCGTGTCGCGAGCGCCATCCATTGGATAAGTTTGGCACAATTCGCCCTGATACAACTTGGACATGATACAACTCTCCCCGCTCTCCCCTAATATTTTTTGGTCGAGGAATTCACTTCCAGTGAGGGCGTTTTTGCAGGCATTTTTCTCTTCCGCTTTGCTCTTTGTGGTGAAACTTGTGCCACCAGACATGGCCCCCTGCATTCCCACATGATGTATCAGTTCTATGAACGCTATTGTTTCAAGATGATTCTTAACATTGCATGAACGTATCTTTTAGCATGGCATAGAGTGTATGATAAAAGATATAGGTACGGATGCGCGGTATGTAATCTTTATCACGTATAAATTATAATACACTTTTCCCGTGCCCGGGTGTGGGTCTCAGCCAATTTCGCCATATTGGGAAATTGTTTTGCCCACTCCCGATTATCTATAAAGAGATGAACTAAGAAAGCCAGAAAGAAGCGGAAAAAACAATCAATAGCTCTCTATAAGTTCCATCTGAAGTAAAGAGATAATTTTCCGCGAAATCCAACGGTGAGGCTAGTGGAGGCCATCAAAGGTAACAGCTTCCCGCAAAGTGTCCCGATTTTGACAATTTGTCATTGATTGGCGACTTCCTAGTCGAGACGCGTTAAATGAGTTATACTTTGACCATAAAAAGTCTGTTTGAAAACTTGACCGGTCAAATCAAGGTAAGTACCTGACCAAAGAGGTCATGCTGGCTGCTGCATACTAGTAGATTTGTATTGTTGCGATGAACATATTTCAGGTGCTTTCACCGTTCTACCATGTCTCTATGAAAAGCTTTTGTGGAAATGCCGCTAATAGTAATAAGCTGCTGTGGCCGAACATGACCATTCGAGTGACCGCTGGTCATTTCATGCACCCTCTCCATTGCATATGAGTAGATACGTCATGATTTTCAGAATATCTTGCAATTTTGACTTGTTTGGTCAAAGCAGGAGCCATATGCTGGTCCCGTAGCTCAGGCGGTAGAGTGTTGGTCCCGGTTAAAACAGTCCGGGTTCGAAGCACGACGGGCGCTTGACGGTTATGGGCCTCCTGACAAGTATGGTTGCGGTTGGTGACAGGCCGTAGCAAGGCGAAGTTAGTGAGGCGACCGGCCGTGCGCGGCTATGTGCGTATGCTAAATTTCGGACTCTGGATTCTGTTATAGACCAGGAATTGCGCGATCGTGGGGTAGAGGGCAGGGCCAACACAACAAGTTCCGCTTAGCGGGGGCTCTGTCCTTGTGAATCCTTCCATTTAAATCAAAAGGTTCGGACCAAATTTATGTAAAAAATGTGCCTCCATTGGTTTAAAATGCTAAGGTCACAAATCTGACCTGACCCCAGGTCACAGATATAAAAATCAGAGAATTCGCGCTTTGAGTAGGTACTGATGCTCTTCTGCAGTACACCGCGTTTCATGCTCACAGGCAATAGCTTGTAAGAATGGCATAGGAATGATAGAATGACATTTTTATAGCATGGTTAATTTGAACTGGTGACCTCACCCGAGGTGACCTGGCTCAACATTTTTGTAAACGATTTAAAATTGATGTCACTTCGATAAGCTGACCAAGCTTCGTGGAGCGCAGCGCCGCGGTTTTCCTTACATACGCAACAAACCTGGAGAGTGTGACCAAAAACGCTTGGGTCAAAAACCTTTGGGCCAGGGCCCAAAGGTTAACCCTCGCCGGGCCGGGGGGGGGGTGATGCAACCCCCTCCGCGCCTCCAAAATTGGTATACCCTCTGAGGAAACCAAAGGGTCTGTTTGAACACCCCCCCCCCCCCCTCCTGCGGTTTTTCGCAGATACCTATCTCATAAACGGCGGCGCGGAGCGCTGGCACACCTGTTCGTGCATCTTTTCCGCACATGTTGTGAACATTTCAGGCCCAGGTCGCCCTAGGTCAGGTCACCAGGTCACGCCAAGTGACCTCACCTCAGAAAAAATAAGAATGCTCGTCATAGCTACACCGATTGATTGATTGACTTGAAACATTCAGCGATTGATTAGAACAACATTAACTATAAAATGTTTATCTCGGAATTTTGATATCGGTGACCTAAGGTCAGGTCAATTTGGCGGCCTCTCCATATTATAAGTCAATGGGAGAAAATTGAAAAGCGTCTGTTTCGCACGAACGCTATTCTAGACACTCTCAAACATCGAGATGTAGGTAAGATTGACATACTGAACCGGAAAATGGCAACTGTGACCCCTCGTTATGTCTCCGAGGTCATCTCAGGTCACGAACAGAATCTAACAGTTTTTCGCTAATAACTTCTGATAGAGGCACGCTAGAGCGCTGAAAACGCCTTAGATGTGTTCGGCTCGACGTTGCGGATCGACTGATATGCAACATGACCTTTTCCGGTCAGGTCATGACCTTGACCTGAGGTCAAACTTTCAAATTATAGTTCATTCGACGCGTCTCGACGAGAGGAACACGATGCTGGCAAAGGTAATGTCATGGCTCTTTTGAGCCAAAAGTTAGCGTTTTTCTAGCTATCATAGTTCCTGAGATAGTGGCATGTTTTCTGAAAAATATAATGGCAATTCGCAAATTTTGACCTTTGATGACCTCTGGTGACCCCAATATTGCTCTAAGATGAAAAATGACTGAAATACTTTCAAACGTACGCATTGAGAGCTATCGACTGCTTTTTACCGCGTCTTTCTAGCCCTCTTAGTTTTTGAGTTAGAGGTGGGTGGTAACATATGCCCCCCCCCCCCCCACACTAGAGCGAAGTTGGCTGAGACCGCCACTGGGGCGCGGGTTAATAGGGCTATCGAATGCGCTTTGCCGTGGCGCTGTAGCTCTACTGGTTACCGAGTTATGCGTTGGCTTCTTGGAAATTATCCACATTCGACCTAAAAATCGGCGAAATTTTACTTTTAATGACCTCTGCTGACCTGACCTGCTGATCTGACTAAACATTTGACCGAGTGTGCTCTTCATTATTTTTGGTGCTCTCTCAAACGCCGCCTATCGCATATCGCTACGTGGCCCAGGAGCCGAGTTAGGGGGATGATCACCCCCCCCCCGAGCAGGGCGTGGAAATCCAGGACCCCCCACCAGGGCGTGGGTTAACACCAAATTCAAAATCAGTGCTTGAATCTTTTTTTGCCTATATACAATCTTAGGTATCTTGGATAGAAGCCCTAACTATATTTTTCATTGTGCCTGTATAAACTTTTCAATACCAATGCAAAGACACGATTATCGAGGAGCGAAGGAGCGCCGCTGACATGCACATGCACCAATAAACCACCACAAAGGGGAATTTTCATCGTGTATCCGTGCGGTGTCTACAGACGAAAATTCGAGGGTCTCCCCAATGCGCGGTGTTCCCCGCTTTCCGTATCTTTTCTGTTTTGCCGTCATTCCTGCCGTTGTATCTTCGACGGCTGTCATGCGATACGAGGACTTTAAACGTTATCGATACCCATCAATTGCTTTGAGTGCTCATACACAGCTTTGAATTAACTCATGAAATGGCAATCAAGCTTTATTGATGGCACTGAGACGCTGTTACAGTGACACGATAGCGTAAAGCACTGATTGTAGGTATTCCTCAAGTTCCGTTCATTGTAAGTTACGTGTGACGATGGCGTGAGTTCACGTAATAACATGATCTAACTTTGATGGAAATGTGGGCTTACAAGCCATTGTTGCTGTACTCGTCTTTAACAACACTACCACCGTCCGCCCCTGCCGATTTTTGATGTTACTGACTTTGACAGAAGTGCCGCCATACGCCACGCCGCTAATTTTTAATGTAATGTACTGATAGAAGTGCCGTCGCCCGCCGCTGTAGCAGTGTAGCATGCCCCGCTCAAAACACCGACAGTTGTCACAGTCTATATTGTGAATCCCTGCAGGTTGTGCCTGGTTGTGCCATTTCGCCTGTTGTGATTGAAGTCATAGGGTGCTTCAAAGAAATAATAAATAGACAAAACTCAACCAGCGAATAGGTACCGACGGCCGACGGATTACTGTGAACTTTCGATTTTCTTGGAATCCCTACATAGTTATTACCAACATTATTATCATCATCATCAGCCAGCGATGCCCAACCGTTTTTTTTTTGCAAAGCGCAGTAAAAATGCGCTCACAAAGCGCAAGAACATTGACTTAAGAACGCCATCTCAAGCACCTGAACACCTGTCTAAAGCCAATTCATCCACTCTCCAAGAATGGGTCATGCCGTGTCAACTATGATGTCAGCACACTTCTGCCACATTATCCTCTTGCTTATGCCCTAACTGCCACCCACACAATGAGCTGACAGCTGGCGATGCAAGAGCTCATCAATCATCCATCCAACTCAGCTGACTGCTTCTCTGGATTGGTGTCAATCGGTGGGAATGTTGACACAATCAATCGACGTCATCAATAATCATTTACATGCATGATGAATGGCAGTCTTTTTAGAAATCTCGGCGACGTTATCTGAGCTCATGCGGCCCCGGAACATCACTAGTTTAGCTGTCAGATGCGTGGGCGCAGAGAGCCGTGGGCGGTAGCGGTGGAAATGCCGGCAGCTGGCCGGCAGTCCGGTTCGGCTGATTTCGCTGATGAGGGAGATGGCTCTCAGGGCATCCGGTAGATGACGCTGATACTAGGCACCTATCCCGCCAGAGGACGCTGATACCAATCAGCGAGCATCTGAGCGGATCCCGAACCGTGCAACGCTGTCGCAAACGGTGATATCGTCAATCGGAGGGAGCTCGAGTTAGTTGGGTTTCTATCGCTCTCATGATTAGCACCCGCATTATCGGTCTCCATACTGCTACGATACCTCACCTATAGGACTACGAAATTATTTTCGGCTTTCGTCAACACTAACCGGCAACCGAGTGTTATCTGCCTTTGGAAAGGTCCAATGAAATCCGTGACTTTCCAGCAAAAGCCCTGCTTCACAGAACACTTAGCTTTCCAGCTGACACGAGAGCATAGTCGATTCCCTGTAGACGGCTGGTCTCTGGAACAGACCAGGTGCTGGCGGACTCCTTACGCGATGCAGAACAGCAGTCCGATGGTGCAGTGATTGGACACTTTGGAAGACAGAACTGACACTTTGGAGGATTCCCGGCCGTCTATATCCGGCTGGATTTACATCTGCCGGCCGGTGATCGGCGCAGAGTCCCGGATCTGAGCGGCGCAGCCGGACGGCGTCTGTCATCGAGCCGTCTGTCAGCGACGGCCCACTGTGGCCGAGGTCCGGTCACCCAACAGTGCGGTCACGCTCCTCGCGCCGACCCCCTCCCCCAGCTTCCAGACAGCCTGCCACCGTCCCATGGCCGGAATACCCAAGGATCGTGTCGCCGGCGTGTCGGGTAAGGTTTGAAGCGTGCCGTGTGAATGATATATCGGTCGTGCGTCGGCAGTAATAGCGGCTTATCGGCGGTGCCTTGACTGACGCCAATTTGTTACTGTCACATTATAAACGCAGCAGCGGCGGACTGGCAGATCACGCAGTCTGATCGTAAAAGAGCCGTTGTCACTGCATCAGCGTCAGTGTAGATCACTCGTCTGATTGTGAAAAGAGCATCGGCACTCGGCAGCTGCGTGTGGGTTGATAGTATACAGATCCTTTCTCTTGCGCATGTTATATGCAGTGCATTATGCAATAAGTCTCTATTGCACTGCAGTAGTTAGAAGTTACATAATCAAAGATTTACTGCCAAACCGAAAGTATATGCATTTCGCTTCATTCACTTTTCAGCGATTTTACTAAACCACACCGATAATGTCCGCTCGTTTCGTCTTTAGTTTCCAGTGACGTCAGCGGCGTAAAACCGAGCCATTCTTCGCCTCTCTTCCCATTCACATATGCCATAATCTGCTGCCATATCTGGACTGAACGCACACCAGTGACGTATACGTGTCGACCTGCGGAGTGCGACGATGATTCATCCCTCGGAGATCGGAGCCTATCAGTGGCGATCGGTGACTCATTGCGTCCCCATGCTCAGTCCTGTTTTGGTGCGTTATCTCCCGTGGGTACCTTCCAAATTTTAGCCGAAATTCTTGGAATACCGTAAGTATGTGCTGGATTCCAGGAGGCACATAAAATACACATTTTGTGGAGAAGTACTGGTTAGTTTGGTGTGGGATGTATCCTTGAAGCTCAATAAAGTGAATGTCGCGGAACCGGGCGTTTTAAATCCTGCTACAATACCCTGTAGTAGCTCGTTAGAGTTATGTCTGTTGTGGCATGTGCTTCAAGAACTAGTGAGGAGGTCCTACATTCTTGTGGAATGTGAATTGTTTCTCAGACAATTTGTGGTTTTGATGTCATGTGCTAATTTTGCTTCCCTTACGTTTTAAAGTTCGAGCTGCTTCAAAATGATTCGATGTAGCTGCATTTCTTTGCAGGTATCGTGCAAGTAAAGTCTTGAATTCAACTACTTAACGTCAAGTGTAGTTATGTGCATGCTTATTGATTACACGCATTTTGATGCAACGTGAAATCGCGATCCAAGCAGCTATTTTCACATATCATGCTCTTAAGCTCGGTGCTCTCCGCTAGACATGCCTGAAAGTCGCGTTTTATCATATAAATTTTGTATCACCTTGACGCACATTCTGTTTTTAAAGATCCTAACTACTTCGTGAGTGGTGAAATATGCGCTACATACACATACCCACTAAATGTTGCAGTATTTGTGCATATTTCGATAATCATTGGACGCAAAAAATTAACCCGCACCCCACTGGGGTCTGCGTATAACACGCCCTACTGCGGGGGTGGGGGTGGGGGCTCTCCATAGCCCCCCCCCCCTCCTAACTCCGAAACTACTGGGCCGATCGTCAAAATTCAAACGGTGTCTGATAGACCCGGAAAAACTGTCGAACGAAACCTACTTTCATTGACCTTGAGGTCACCGATGACGTCACAGGTCAGGTCAAAGTAAAAAATATTAGCATTTCGGCTTGTTCACATTTTGGGCTTGCCCGCCGTCTTACAGGTCAGATCAGGCTCATTTTTGGTTTACACACTCGTGAACAGATGCTCTAGATACCTTGAGGGTACCAAACTTGTACTTTGATTTTCAGGTCAGGGTCAGGTCATCACAGGTCACGGAAATATTATATCATGTGTCGGTCACGTGACACATGTTTTATGGTCCATTTAGGCCATAGATCTCGAATTTGATGTCGTCTGTGTCATTCTAGGTCATTTTGAGTCGAATTTAGCTTAGGTCAGGTCACTTTCAGACTTCAGTTCCAAAAAGGTCAAATTTTGAAGTTAACATTTTTCAACAAAAAAGGTGTCTATTGGATGCAGTTTGAGCTCAGGAACACGATGGTATTATTTATATTGGTGTACGATGTCAAATACGTACTGAAAAGGTGATTTGAAAAAATAATATTTGTGATTTTTTTGCAATAATGCGTATACCTTGGCCATTTTTGAAGATATTTAGCTAAAACTTGCTAGAGTTAGTCATAAGCTTGCGTTCTGTGACATATATTCCGTTTTTTTTTTCGAAAAGTCATTTTTTTTTTAATATAAAAATATGAATTTTGAATATTATTATATAAAATTTTCGAAATATTCAAAATTTTGAAAATCCGAGGTAGCGGTTTGATAGCGCAGTCAATTCTGAGTCCTTTCATGCAAAGAAATTGGATCTAGCTTAATAACTGAGCTCTTGGGAGCGATTGCCGTGGTTCAATGTTTTGCGTCGAAATCGGCCGAACATGACGCAACTCTGACGTCATTTCCGGCCGACCTATGGTAGCTACGAAGTTCAAATTTTGACACAAGATGTCAAATTGATGCAGCCGAAGGTACTGAAAGTTTGGCGTTGATACGTCAAGTGGTTTGGAAGTTATTTCAGAAAAACTTGAGGGGGGCTATGAATAGCCCCCCCCCCCAGTGGGGCGCGGGTTAAGAATAATAAGTCAAAGAAATTGGTGAATATTTATTTGGCACAAAACCGATCAGACGGTACATATACTTATATCAGATTCATATCTATAGCACGCAAAATGGGCTGAAACCAATAGAACAATGTCTTACTTTATGGACGGAAGGTACGCGTGGTACGAACAATAGGCGAGACAAAATATTTGCTTTGTTACACAAGGAAAGCACCGTAAAGCATTTATCACTCCATCACCACAAAATAAGAATGGTACATTAACTTGGGTCTAGCAACATATCTACGCATATACCAATCGATACAAGTCATTACCTTCATTATGCACATCTTAAAATTTGCTCAAAAATCAAACCTGTCTTCCTACAAACTCCATTTAATTATGTGGCGCAGATATCAAACGTTGCTGAGAAGCGCATATGAGACAAAAGTTTTAATGACAGGAACATTCGGTAATGCTGGCGAGGGACTTAGCGGTCCCATCCTCTGATCGGTAGAAATGCTGCTCACTTGCAGAGGCGACGCAGCCGCGGACTTGAAACATCAACGACATCAGGCACTTGGGAGATGACTGATCACTGAAAAAGAAAAAAAAGATGTAAGCAAACATGAAGGCGAACAGCATATTAATCAGCTTACTATGTATTTATTTATTTTATTGTTAATGATTTCACAAGTTCACATATCTATTTTTTACTTTTGAATGGATGTAAGTAGAATAACCCAAAATTATATGTGGTCTCGTCATTTCTCTACAATGCAATCAGAGTGTCGTCACTCTCCTGACGACCGCTACAAGTGCGTCGCCCTCGGGTGGCTCAAATAGAGCTATTGTGTGATCGGCTCCGGTGCCTATAAGAGGCTCTGGGTCGGCTCCGTTTCTGGATCACCGCCAAAAAAGGCCGCGTTCCCGGTGGCCAAGACCCGGTGACTCAGCCCCAGTTGCCGCCACCGAAAATGGACACGGAGTTCCTAATTACGAGCTGCACGGTCAACTCTCTGTAGGCTGAGAAGTGTGTCAAGAGCTCATTGTAGGCATTTGCTTAGAACGCCAATGAGATACCTACAAGCAAAATGCTTTGTTTCAAAGTTACCTCATTCTCTGCTCTGATAAATTCATCCATATAAATATTATCATGATTCAAAGTACCTAATGATGTGATTACTATAAGCACCAAATTTTTGAACTGCCACGAGACGTTCCTGTGAGGTCTGTCCGGGGAAGTCACTCGACGTTCTCCTAATGACACGAGTCGCCGCTTAGCCATTCGATGTCAGCGGTCCGCACCTCCGCCGCACCTATGAAACTTCCGTCTGCCATTCACTGTGTAATTGTCATAATGGGCCGCTCCTAGTTGTTCAGCAAACATTTGTGACAACCGGAAACACAAAGGCAGTGCCATGATGAATTTCCTCGGTCAAAGGTCGCCAGAAACATATCGAGCACTTAGCCGAAAGAAAAACAAATGAGAGAAACTGCAACGCATAACAGCACAGTATCCCGGAGACTGGGAGACTGCGCCGCTGCACTACAAGCTAACACCAGACTTGCCAGCCCGTTCCGGCGCGGTGGCGGCGGGGGGGGGGGGGGGGCTGCTGAGGTGGCGCTGGCGCCGAGGAGTAGGTGACACCGTTTCGCCGGTATTTACGCGTCTAAGACACCACGGGTGACCGCGACCTTGTGGGCCCTTGTGCGTTCCCTGGGAGCCGCGCCGTCGCGGCGCCGCCGCCCCCTCCCTCGCTCCGCGGCGCCGCCGCCCCCTCCGCCGCTCCGCGGCGCCGACTGACCTGTAGACGCAGTCCCGGTCGTGCTGGTCTTTGGTGCACGCTCCCACGCATTGGCCGACGTCGATCGTCTGAAACGAACAGTACCGAATGTTGACAGAGTCGTCTGGCGCCGCCGGGACGCACATAGTCTCGGCTGGCGCCTGACGACCGCCGTCGCCGCCACTACCGGCGACAGCGGCGGCGGCGGCGGCGGCGGCGGTGGCGACAGAGCCGGCGCCGCGCGCGCCACATTGGTCGCTCATTGTTCTGCGGCTGGAAACGACCGACATACACATCTGCTATCTGCAGACGATCAGGCACCGGCGCCCCGACTGCTGCCCAGTTCAGGAAAGAGAGACGATAGCACGGAGAAAAACCATTAGTCTGCTGAGCCTCATTGTCGGTACGTGTCGCCGTGGAGTTTTACGTGTTCGAAATATGCCGAACGGCGTAGTTTGGTTATAAACCGAAAGTGATCGAGTGATAGCATGCACTTGTAAGTTCTCAAGGATTTCATGAACTTAATTGCGCTGGAGTTATGTTTGTAAGTACCTAGCGCGCCATTATATTGATCATCAAAACCCGCGAAAAAAATAGAAACAACACTCGAAGACATGCAGAATAAGCAGCATTAGAACCATCTTGAAATTCCTCGTATGTACATAACCGTACTTTGATTTTTGGCGTGTTTAGCTCCGAGTAGTCGTAGACCTCCTCCAGCATGACCATTCTGTAGCAGCCGTGGGAGCACACGCACTCCTCGATGACGGAAACGACCTCAGCTCCTGTAAATGAGACGTTAGATACAAAATTTCAGCCTTTGGATTTTGCTTGATATGAGTCGTTTCACGACTTATCTGGCGAATGCACTAAACTTGAGCATTCTAACTAAATTTCTTTTACAGCCAATTTATCCATGTTTTAAACGAAAGTAATTTCTGATTAAAAATAACGCGTAAATGCAGCCCAATTTGAAAACTAGTAAGAATTTTAACAATCATTCCAACTGGACCTTATCGCACCAAACATGACCAACTGTGTGCCCGATAACTGTCGTCGAAACCGTCATGCTCTTCATTTGTACATTAATGTCAAAATCTGAGTAAAAAAAAAAACGGCCAAGGCAGTTGGAACGGTCTAAATCTCTTATAAGGGGTGGGACTAAATGCTTACTTCGAAATCTAAGCTACGTTGCGGCATTGGCGGTTATGTGCGGCGTGTATGCCGCATGATTAGTAAGCGGCGACCACTAAATTAAAGACTCAAACGCTCCGACCGGTTCTCAATGAATAACACTGCATACCAAAAATGCCAACCGCTCTCGTCATAAGATATTTGACTTTAAATAACAAGGTTATCTACATCATCATTTTGAACCAAATTAATACTTTCAACTTAACTCACTCATTCCTTCCTTTGTTGTCTCCAAACAGTCTTTCGATTGTCTGGAAATCGTATGCTAAATCCCGTACCTGTATGCGACTGGTGCATATAAAGGCCGATAAAAGAATTTGAATAGGCTCTGGCATGCGATTTCCTGGCTACCCAAAAATAGTATGTTTCAGTCTTGCTATCAAAACATGACCTCGCCCGCACAGGGGGGGGGGGGGGGTTGATGCAACCCCCTAAGGTTTTTCGCGAATAACTCGCTTAAAAAGCGGCTGATCGCGACGAAACTTTCAGTACCCTCGCATTGATCAATTTAACACCCATCCTGAAAATTTCATGATCCTGACCCAAATGACCTTTGACCTGTGACCTACTTTTCGAGACCATGTTTGGCCGGAACCGCGATTCAGCGTATGTCGGCTCGCATTAGCAGCGCGTTTGCAGTCTTTTCGTGGTTTCGAGCGTTCAAACATGTGATATGATGTTGCCCCCATGCATTAGGGTGGGTGTCAAGGTCACCTGAAGGTCAGGTCAGGTCATTGACCTTTGGTGACCTCGGTTCACTTTTTCGAGTTTGACATGTTTCTAGGTCAGTTTTTTCGAGCTGAATTCGAATTAAGCAACCACATGAACGTTTACAAAGTAGTTTTGGTGCCTTCGTAACATGTTACGAGGCTGTCAGAGGCGGTTGACACCGACCCCCACCAAACTTGATTTGGCAGCACTGTAATGACGCCTGCTGGGCGTGAAGTTTTCCCTTCACCATAGGGTTTACACACAAACTGGTCAAAGTTTGAGCCAGGATATACTAGTCTAAAAATGCAAAAAAACGAACAAATTTTGGCATCAATAGATTCAGCATTTCATCGTGTGCCTCAAACCGTCCATCATTTGGCCTCAAAGGAGGTAAAAATTGTTCAAAATCGAAGTTGAAAAGATGCTTTCTGAGCACATAATCTGGTAGCAATCACGTGACCTGCTATAAGCAGCTTATCGATAATTTACAAACATAATTATTAATATGCTGCTTTAAACAACATTAGGTAATCATACATTTTGAGCTTTCAGTACTTTAAATAAGGCCAAAACATCGCAAAACACAAAAAATAATACAATAGTCACGTGGGTGTCAGGAAATGTCACAGGTACGTCAAATTTCGTTAGGCGGCACGGGCGGACATCGATAGCAGCGCCTCTATCGGTCACTAGGGAAAGCTGGGCTGTAGGCGACGAAATTCCGGCTGAGTTGTCACAAGTTAAATAGGTTTATAGACATCCGTCTTGTGAAAAAGTTGAACTTTTGCCTTCAATATTTCTACAGGCAATTTTAGAAGTGCCTTCACATAGATTACAAAACCGTTTAAATTATTTTATTCACTTCAAGCCTTCCCTATTGTTCTTGATGATGCGGGAACTATTTCTAATAAGTGTTTCTAGCTTAGTAAAAGAACATATTGTGCAAACGATGAAAAAAGCATAAATGGAAGATTTTAAATGCAATTTTCTGTAACAAATAATGGTAAATTCTCTACACATCTAGGAAAAGGTGCATGCTAACTGATAGTTTAAAGTTCTTGGGGCCAGTTGGTTTCTTCTTTTCTTACGTCGCCCCAATGGCCGCGAATACACTTGTGATAACGCCTATCGTGTGACTGGGGCTTTACTTTCAAACATCGGATCTACCTGTTTCTTATAGGTAGCTTGGTTGACACCTACTACAAATACCTGGCAGGACCTCTACTGGTTGACCTGACCTGACCTAATCCGACCTGGCCTAAATGAATGAAGACATCATCTGTGATCAAAACTAGCATGATATTCGTGATCAGCACCCCGAAAAAACCCCATAGCAGCCACACTACGACGTTCTAACAGGTCCCAATTTTCCCGCCTTTTGGGTCATTGACCTGACCTGGAAGGTCAACTGATGACCTAGGACCTTAAAATTGGGTATCATCGGCTTTCTCTCGTCACGGGCAACACGCTCGTTTTTTCCGCGAAGCTCTAGCTTGATCGGGAGCGAAACGGCAAGGGGTTATACCTTATACGTTCGCGGCTGAGTATTAATTTGGTTCAAAACAATGATGTAGATAAGTTAGTTATTTAAATCTAAATATCCTATGACGAGAGCGATGGACATTTTTGGTATGCAGTGTTATCCATTGAAAACAGGTCAAAGCTATTGAGTTTTTAATTTAGTGGTCGCCGCTTACTAATCATGCGGCATACACGCCGCACATAACCGCCAATGCCGCAACGCAGCTTAGATTTCGAAGTAAGCATTTAGTCTCACCCCTTATAAGTACACAAGCGATATTATGAAAAGTACATGAGGTTTTTGTAATAAGGTTATTACGGAGCGAGCGAAGCGAGCGTAATCTTTCCTTAGATTAACGGAAATTTCTGAGTATGAACGGCCGGCCGGCCGGCCGTGGTCACGCTTTTGCGAGGCTTATATCTCAGCAACCACTTGACCGATTTACACGCGCTAATTTTTGTAGGGTAGCTTCATTCCTTCTATAAAGTATTGGACTATTCCTGATGCATGTGGGTGACCCCTTATGCACGTGCCACGTGCAAAACGAAGAGGTGTCCGTTTTGTAATTGTTGCAATATCTCGGTAACTACTTGGCCGATTGCGCTGAAAGTTGGCATGTAGGTAGACACCCACTAGGCACTGCATATCCATGTGCCAGAGTTGGGGTGCTGCTGCACGTGCGCACGTGCAGGGGTCGATTCCAGATCTCGAGAACGGCTGGACCGATTGCGCTCAAATTTGGTACACGGTTACGAAGCAGTTAGTAGGCCATGCCGTGCACAAGTCAGTTGGGACCCATTTTGCACGTGCGCACGTTCAGGGTGCCGCTTCCAGATCTCGAGAACGGCTGAGCCGATTGTGCTCAAATTTGGCACACCGCTAGAGACCGGTTAGTAGGGTGCCGTGCACAAATCAGTTGGAGGTAACCCCTCGCAATTTCGCACGTGCAAGACCCACCCTCTCGCTCGCTCCGTTAATCGCCCCAAAAGGCGTTATGCTGGTACGCTATGCTCTATGACGGAAAATAATGTGCTTCCATAGACAGACAATATATAGAGGAACAACAGAGACAGAGAGCTTATAAGCCCCAGTAAAACTCACCATTGGGTCCGTCGATCGAAACTGTCCTATTTTTCAGCGGAAGGCAGCTGTCATCTGAAAAAAGAGGCAATGCTTTGAAGCTTCTATGATGAGGGGAAAACAGAAAAAAACGTTAAGACTGATGCGTATTGTGTGCGTTTTTTCTTCATTGGAATGCAACTTCTTTTGACGGACCTTCTCAATAACTAGCCCGTATTTTCTGTTGAAAGTTCTTCAGCTGGCTGGCTATACGTAAACATATGAAACAGATACATTGTTAACAGATACAGACACATCGTATACATCATGTCCAAGTTTGCACGCTAAGTTATAGTTGGATTTCCCAGTTGCTAACAACGACAGGTGGCTGAACCTTTCTGTTCACAGAATGTTCGAACAAATGAACTAACAAGCATGAAGCAGGGCATGTTTATTCATTGTTTTTGTGGTTAATAACATCACTTCAGCTGCTGTCTTGATGCACCACTGACCTTTCTGAGCGCAGGGCCCGGCGCAGCGGCCGATGTCCAGTATCTGCTGGTGCGGGCTGCCCGGGTGAAAGGTGACGTGTCGCGGCAGGCGGGTGCAGGTGGCCGGGGGGCGCCGGCAGCCGCAGTGTCGGGTCACCTCGCGGGTCACAGGCCCGCCGGGTGTGTAGTGACGCTCCAGGACGACCTCAGTCGGCCGACACCGGCTCGGGGCGCGACAGGAGGCGTGACGCTCCCTCTGACGCAGAAATACCTGTAGAATGTGGACAACAAAATATATAGTAACGGTTAAAGAAATCGGGCATGAAGGGAGAGAAAAACGAAACAAATGTGACGGAAAAATCAATCGCCTCAGGAATCTGTTTATCCACTTGTTTATGAGATTCATGCTTTTTACTAAATGCGTTGACTGCATTTTAGATCTCAAGACTTGGCAACGTTTGAGTAAATCAAGCACCGACATAACCAACAATCTTTTAATTAAGGTCAACAGAGAATACGGCTTTCAAACTACAAATTGTTGGACAATCCTAAAAGCGACCCAACTATTTTCCAGTGAATATTTTTTGTCTTTATTTGTTTGATGGCAACTAATTAATGTTGTTTTCACTATTGTGGACATGATGACATTTGACAATATTTCACCATTGTATTTACTCAACAACTGCTCTAGGCAGCACTGTACCATGCAACCGTCCTTAGGCAGTGACTGCCTGAAAAAATATCGCCATGCTTATTGCTGGAAGGATCGATTGGATTAGATGTCTGGGAATTGTGTTGATGTTCCCCCGGATATCACGGGCCGGAGGTATAAAGAAATTCCCCGATACATTTCAAGAAACAAGAACACCACTCGTGCATGTCTTGTTCTATTCCACTGGAAAGAACGAAATTTTTGGTGTACCTACAAGCTTTCCCGAAGACCATCACTGATTGGACACGAATCAAGGTATAGGTAAATCATTACTGTCATTTTAAAGCCGCCAACGGGGCCCAGCTTCGTCGTTTGAAATTCAGAATTGGAAATAACAGACCATAAAACCGTTCATTATTGGTGTTTCCGGTCACATGAGATCACTGTCGGTGCGGGTAAAGTCCGGCTGCGACCGGTGCCTGTCGCGCCACGGCTGCCATTCCCCCAAGGGCACCCATGGACCGCGGCGCCAGTGTGCAGCTACACGCAAATATCGGCCCCATTGGCCGGCCGGTTTTGGACGTGGGCGGACTCTGTGGAAATCCCGGGGGGCGGACGAACCTCCACTGGATCGATGTCCTCATAGTCTGACAAAAGCTCCAGGAAATCCTTCTTGGAAATGCCGCTCGAATGATGGCAGTGATGACGACATTTGCCGACATCAACCATCAATGACTCGCCAGACATGTCTGAAAAAACATAATGATCAGCACTGTTAATTGAACAACATTAAAAACGTACAACTATCGCTATCAAGCCGGAACAAAGATACTATCATTGAAGATATTCCGTAGATTAGAATGAGGTTTTGCTATAATCTGAGAAACAATTTAAGATATTTTTCTAAGTAGCAAGTAGCAATTAGCTGCAAATCAACGCAATGGCGGATGTGACTTATCAACTACCAAGCTTAACTCCAATTAGATTTAACCCTCACCAGACCTTGCTATCGATTTTGCTTTAGCTAAGAGGGAGGCGGGTGCGACCCTCTTAAACACTTCGCCCAAAATTAAGCTACAAAGTGCTTCGCGGTAAAGAAATGAGTGTTTGCCGTTACAAAACGCATAGACTGGTAAGTACTTGACCCAAGATCTCAAGTAAACCGGTGACCTCTGAGCTCGGTTCAATCGCCCCAAGATAGGATCTCGGTTTTTGTTGAATGAATTTTGTCTCAAAAAGATCCAAAAGTTCATATTGCTTCAGCCATTGAGTTGTTTAAACTTAGCTGCGTCGAATGATATGTAAGTGATTTACGGATTACTTGAGGAAGATCAACAAGCTGTCGTCCTCATGTCAAAGTAAGTTCAAAGTCGTTCAGGTTACGAAGTTGATCGAGGTATTTTTTCAGCATATCATTTGAGTTCACAGCTCATTCTGAATGTACATATTAGTGCGCTTTTTCGATTAAAAAATCAAATATGTTCATGACTTCTTGACGAACAATTCCTATGACCTAACGCGAATAGACCTCATACATAACGTTAAGCGAGGTCCACAGTACAAATCCTAAGCATACAGGATCATGCAAAAGCTTTACAAAATTACAAAAACGTTTGCTTCAGATAGTGTTTAATTTATTCAGGCGCCGAAATACAGTTTCTATAGTTGCTCCGCTTCCTTATATTGGTCAATTCACGAGACCGACCTGAACTCAGGTGACCCTTATGAAAATCTGAGATATTATTGTGAAGATTTAATTGTTTACTTCTGTCGGTAAATGAGCACTTCCTGAATTTCAAGTCTTCTCATATGGTAGGTACATAAAAATAATTCCCAGATCATATGAAAATAAGAATCGTGAGTTTTATCTATGATTCAAATTTATCTTGAGAAAATCAGCTTATATTCCACTTCACATAGCCATGTGCATTATACCAAATCCGAAAGCTGGGTCTGAGATCTCGGTGGGTTTCAATAAAAAATCAGGCTAGGATCAAGGTCTAAGGAGCCTTTGTAGCTCATGTAAGATATCCCTCGCATGTGTGCGGCGTTTGCCAGCTTCTAATGTGTAGGGGGTCGGTTGGACCCACCTTGCCGTTTGGCCCCTGATCGAGCTAGAGCTTCGCGAAAAAAACGAGCGTGTTGCCCGTGACGAGAGGAAGCTGATGATACCCAATTTTAAGGTCCTTGGTCATTGGTTGACCTTCCAGGTCAGGTCAATGACCCAAAGTCGGGAAAATCGGGACCTGTTAGAAAGTCGTAAAGTGTGGCTGCTAAGGTTTTTTTCGGGGTGCTGATCACGAATATCGTGTTAGTTTTGATCATAGTTGATGTCTTCATGCATTTAGACCAGGTCAGGTCAGGTCAGGTCAACCAGTAGAGGTCGTGACGGAATTTCGTAGTACGTGTCAACCGCCTCTGACAGCTTCGTAACATGTTACGAAGGCACCAAAACTACTTCGTAAATGTTCAAATGGTCGCTAAATTCGAATTCAGCTCCAAAAACTAGCCTAGAAACATGTACAGTAGGGTGTTTCGAGAAAATCGATTTTTGGAAAGTGCAGCCTACAACAAGTGCAAAAGTGGCCTCATACCTTTAGAACACCACATGCAAATTTTTAGTGCGATTGGAAAAGTGTCTACATGGGCGCTTTGCTGTTGAACGAAGGTCTGCACTCACGTTTCAGGCGTTGCAGTCTCCCATAGTGGGGCGGGCCGGCGGGTTGTATCTAACACCAGGTGGTGCGGCAACTTCTGTTAAGTATGCTGGGAAACGTTTTCCGGGCCAGATTGGTGATTTATTGTTACATTACGACTAAATGGAAGCATAATCATGCATTTATGGGAATTTTTAAAGCACAATTAATTATACGTAGTAAGCTTGCATTGTTGCTATAGTAAACAGTCAATAATACCAACCTAGTGGCTTCGCTGAGGAGCCATATGCTAGCAATCCTCCTGGGGTTGCTTGATACAAGTATATTAATGCCCCTAAACGAGTAGACCATTAAGAAATTTGATATTTTCCTCAGTTGTAAAATTCTTATGAAACTATTTATCCTTCGATAAAAGGTGTTTCCGGGAGGAGATTTTCTCCCATTGTGCTCGCTGTTTTCATCACTCCTCGTCACACAAGGCAGCCGGCAGCCGCCCCGTGCCCTTCTCGCCGTCACATGCCCGACCTCCAGGCGGCTGCACGAGCCCGTCGTCGCCCATGTCAATACAAAATGCAAGCTCACTGCATGTGCCAGAAAAAGGCAAGGTGCCTCCCGCTGAATGGATTTTTTTACGAGACTAAAGAGGAAAAAGACAGCAGGTGATTGGAGCAGTAGACGTGAAAGGGACACGAGCCATAGCTAGAAGGAGACGACGATCTGCAGGTCGGGACAGTCCTGCTGATGCCAGTGGTAGCACAGCACAGGAGCTGCAGGAGCACGCTGATATTAGCGTGGGTGCTGCACACCCAAGTCCTGCTGACTCTGTCAACGAGGCTGAAAATACGATATCAGGTACGACAGCGACGTCCTCCGAATCGGTGCAGAACCGAATTGTCATATCAAACTTCAATCCACAGTGTATATAAATATCAATCAAACTTCAATCAAACTTTTCAAAGCGCGGGTTAGACCTCACGGCAAACCACATCGGCGCGTAGACTTGTGTATACCTTACCAGGTGTACTAGGCTTTCGCTGGGTTCGTCTGTTCGGGTGTACAGTATCAGCAGCCGGGTGGCCAGTGTTAACCAGCGGGAGTAGTTTACTGGTCTGGGCTTTCTTCGAGCAGTGGTGACTGGTATCCGCCCAGCGGCGAGTTCCTGGCGATAGCTCAGTAGTAACTGCTGATCGGCGGAGAGATCCGACTGTGCGTCACCGGTCGGTTGCTAGACGTAGGTGGGTATGGGTTGATACTCAACCACGGGGAGCTGGTAGACGTCCCCGCACAGCCTCTGTCCCAGGGGACACTTTAACGTTTTTGGTCCAGTAGTGCCATGGCCACCGTCCATTGCCGTAAACAAGTGTCTGAGTGGCAGCTCATTCGCGTTAGGTAAGCATATCAGCCACTGGAAGTTTTTAATCTCAATGTCCCTCTTACTTCGACTATTGCGCCGTTTCTCCAGCCTGCAGTGTTCACATTGGCTCCATCCGCTAGAACACCTTGCAGAGTGTCTTTAGATTCTGTTTCTCGAATGCGGTCAGTCACATTTCTCGCTACAGTCTTGCTGGTGCCAGAGTCGCGGGTGCTGTGGTCGATATATGTGCAGCCAGGCTCTGCCTCGTATATGTACTGGATGGTCTTCCCGTTTAGTGTTTTTAGGTTGAATAATTTCACCACCTTCGACGGTTTCCTCTATCACTTGTGATGTCTCGTTTACCATCAAAACCCACATACGTAGCTTTCCATTGAGCTGCTCCTTCAGTATTTTTTCTCTCTCTCTAGGTGTCTGTACACTATTATTAATGTAGACCTCCTCACCTTGGACCTGGTAATAAGGCTCGACTGGTCCCCCCCCCTCGACTGGTATATATTAGAGTTCAGTGACTGGTCCATCTCTGAAACTATTTCGACGTGTCATCAGTGCAGAACCCAGTGCGGCAGCAGCTCCGTCACTGAGCTAGTACCGGTCGCATTCTCGAGCGAAGTTTGATATGACGATTCGGCTCTGCACCGATTCGGAGCCCGGAGGACGTCGCTGTCGTACCTGATATCGTATTTTCAGCCTCGTTGACAGTCAGCAGGACTTGGGTGTGCAGAACCCACGCTAATATCAGCGTGATCCTGCAGCTCCTGTGCTGTGCTACCACTGGCATCAGCAGGTTTGTCCCGACCTGCTGATCGTTGTCTCCTTCTAGCTATGGCTCGTGTCCCTTTCACGTCTATTGCTCCAATTACCTGCTGTCTTTTTCCTCTATGGTCTCGTAAAAAATTCCATTCAGCGGGAGGCACCTTGCCTTTTTTTTTCTGGCACATGCAGTGAGCTTGTATTTTGTATTGGCATGGGCTAAGACGGGCTCGTGCAGCCGCCTGGAGGTCGGGCATGTGACGGCGAGAAGGGCACGGGGCGGCTGCCGGCTGCCTTGTGTGACGAGGAGTGATGAAAACAGCGAGCACAATGGGAGAAAATCTCCTCCCGCAAACACCGTTTATCGATGGATAAATGCTTCATAAGAATTTTACAAATGAGGACAATTTTAAATTTCTTAATGGTCTACTCGTTAAGGGGCATTAATATACTTGTACCAAGCAACCCCAGGAGGATTGCTAGCATATGGCTGCTCAGCGAAGCCACTATTATTGACTGTTAAGCAACAATGCAAGCTTACTACATATAATTAATTGTACTTTAAAAATTCCCATAAATGCATGATTATGCGTCCATTTAGTCGTAATGTAACAATAAATCACCAATCTGGCCCGGAAAACGTTTCCCAGCATACTTAACAGAAGTTGCCGCACCACCTGGTGTTAGATACAACCCGCCGGCCCGCCCCACTATGGGAGACTGCAACGCCTGAAACGTGAGTGCAGACCTTTGCTCAACAGCAAAGCGCCCATGTAGACACTTTTCCAATCGCACTAAAAATTTGCATGTGGTGTTCTAAAGGTATGAGGCCACTTTTCCACTTGTTGTAGGCTGCACTTTCCAAAAATCGATTTTTTCGAACCACCCTAATGTACAGCACGAAAAAGTGAACCGAGGTCACCAAAGGTCAATGACCTGACCTGACCTTCAGGTGACCTTGACATCCACCCAAATGCATGGGAGCAACATCAAATATCATGTTTGAGCGTTTGAAACCACGAGAAGCTTGCAAACGTGCGGCTAATGCGAGCCGACGTACGCCGAATCGCGATTCCGGCCAAACATGGCCTCGAGAAATAGGTAGGTAACAGCCGTCAAAGGTCACTTGGGTCAGGGTCATGAAATTTTCAGAGGAAGTGTAAAATTGATCAACTCGAGGGTACTGAAAGTTTCGTCACAATCGGCCGCTTTTTGCGCGAGTTATTCGCGAAAAGCCATGGGGGATCCATCCGACCCCCTACACATGCGAGGGATATATATCCTGGATCTGTGATCTTATAGGATCTAGAGACGAGTCAACAACAATGATCTGTGTTGCCCCCCCAAACATAACTTTTGAGACAAAGATCCCTGGTGATTCATTAACAATTATTACCGCGAGACGGTGTAATGTCATAATACGCCTGTAATGTTACAGTTGCAAACTTTTGACGCTTCGCCATTATGATAAAATCATTCTGTCCTCTTGCAAAAGTGCTGTCAGTTCAGCGCAGCCCCACACCTGAATGTGCAGAGCGGCGGATGGTCACCATTGAAGCGACATCTTTAGTGGGAGCAGCCGTGGCTCTCACAAAGCACTCAGCACTGACTGCTAAACCACGCTGGATGAAAGCGAGCGTAGCGCCATCTGTTGGACACATTTCGCCCAAGCTCGCCAACCTGTGAGATCCTCCGGCACTGACGTCGTCACGAAGTTGCGACATTTTGGACCGTGCTAAGGTTTTCTTATGACGTCATAGGTCAGTGAACTGGCCTGACCTGAAAATGTGGTTGCTGTCATAAGACTCAACTTGAATAAAAAATAGGAGCATTTACTTTCAACTATCTAACAGCACCAGCGCGTTTTGAGCGATGAAGAAGAAAAAAGGCATCAGGAGAGGAAACGACACCCGCCCCCCCCCCCCGTTCGTTCCGGCCGTGGAGGGTTTGCCCTACAGAACAAATCCAAGCAAGTCAGCTTCTTTATCCGTGCTTTTTGATTTTAGCTTTCAGGCCAATCCAACATCATCCAAACAAGCTTCTCTGTTGGAGCTCTGTTGGAACAGTCACCCCACGCCACCCATGTGCAGGTCAGCTCGTTCCTGAGGTCATCTCGTGTGCTGATTAGATTTCAAAGCGCAGCTCAGTGCATGCAGGTTATCAACCGCCGAAGTCACCCGCAGCAGGATATCCTCCTTCGGAGACCGTTCAAACGTCCGTGGCCGTCCCACGTCATCCACAACTGTGTCTCGGAACAGATCCGGACGCAGCGGCGCGTCATTCTGCCAGGTCACCTGGGTCTACATTTTTAGATGTTAGTTTAGCAAATCAGAGTTGGTAATAGACACCCTATGGTATTTTAGAACGTTTAATGTTGATATTTTTATTCATTTTATAAGTATGTAATGATAGGTGCCTTAATCTTGCATATCGCGGTCTCATTTAAAAAAAAAAACATGAGCCAGAAAAGTTCGAAAGCAAGCCTCACACCCTAATCTTCCACAATGATGGACCAATCCTTGGACGATGCTGTCATTAAAACAAAGAAGTAAGAAAGTCACTCTGCATTTTGGTGACCAGCGACTCCTACATTTTCTCTACATTAATGCGCATTTTTCATGTTGCGGTAGCCCAAACTGCGGGCCTGCTCACTATGTTCCGCCTCCGCATGAAGCCCAGCTAACACCAGTATATGTCATCACCAGCCTGGCCTCCTCTCCCCCCTCGATCCCACATCCTGGACCCGACGATATCCCTGCTTGAGGTTTGAAAACCAAGCTGTGGCGTGCACTGGTTGAATCAGCTACACTGGTGATAGATACCGAATATTATGCTATTTATTGACATTTGTTCGTTCTGTATCTCAGTTCGCAGAGTGTTGAACTCACGGTGTCAAAAGCCCGGGTTAGAGTCACTCCGGCGCTCGATAACTGAAACTCCTGACGGGGATGGTCTGTGGTTGGTGGCACAGCCGCGACCGATTGAAGTCAGTCGAGTGTGATGGGCTCTGATCGAATGTGTAAATGTATGCTGTATAGCTTTCATGAGCACGCTAAAATATGCCATACAAGTACGAGTAAATTTAGTTAATTTGCCTCGTATACCAACAACTATCGACACAGCCTGATCGTACGGAAGGGGTGCGCGCACGCACAGTAAGCTCTTAGCTCTGCTTAGCGTGGGCTCCGGCTCTGTCAGTGCGATAATTGAAATGAATTTAACACTGCTGCCGACGTGCATCTGCCTCATTTAGGAGCAGCATCTGCCTCATCTTGATGAAAAACACACACAAACAGATTTGATAAGCTCATGTTCTGCAAAGATTACAGAGTCTGGTAAAGAACCAATGCATGTCGACAATCCGCCACACCCAACAATCGTTCGCCCGGTGTCTGGCTGCTATCGATTTCATGTACTTGTCATCGAACAGGTGCATCGTACACAACACAACTCACTAGTTCTATCATTTATTGAGCTTATGTTGACAATAGAAAGAAAAACTGCAACAGGGGACACAAATAAGCTATCAGGTATTGGCCAATATCTCGGAACATTTTACGCCAGTGTTACCGGGAAGGCGGCTTCCCTTTATCACTCCGGACATGGTATCAGTCGTTATTTTTAAGTTCATCGGTTACTGCGAAGTTGTAGACAGACATGTTTGTTTTGTCTGGTCTTTATCTTGTTCGGTATAGTTATTGGAAAAGCGGAAGCGTCGACATCTACGGCGGTCCTTTCAGTGCAGATTCCTGCACGTTCAGTGGGTGCAGCTCCGAATTACAGACTCACCTCGCTGCTTTAAACAGCATGACTTTTTGGAAAAGGACATCTGAAAATTATCTGTGCTTGGAAACGCAGCAATGATGAATGATGATGTACTGATGATGAAAGGGCAGGTAATTTTCGCGCATACTTTTTTTTCAAAGATCGAGCATGGCTTTTCCTTTATCATAAAAGTACTTCATTTTTTTCTAGAGCGCATCATTTTAAACATGAGTTATTTGCGGTGTGCCGCCTTAATTTGATTTAATCAAGCCCTAAACTCATGTTCACCCCCCCCCCCCCGCCATGAATAGGGAAGGTTGGTGCCCACTCGAATATATTATTATGTGATTTGTCAAACCTCTTAGCATTAGAGAACTAAAAGTTTGCATACCTACCCTGACCTATGATTCACGCAAATTTTGTGATACCAATTACTAGCATAATTTCCAGGACAGGTCAGGTCAGGCCACTGACCTATGACCTTTCAGTAGAATTCTGCAAGATCTAAAAAAGGGTGCAACCTTGCAACGCCCTCAGTGTCAGGGATTTCATAGGAAGATGCAACTTGCAGGCAGTGATTGCCTCTCTAGGCACCGCAACCTGACCTGGCCTTGACTTTAAACTTGTATACATCTCATCTGCTCCACCCTATCGCGGTAGCCCACAGACGCCTTATAGATTCGCTTTGTCAAATTTGAGTAAATTGTCCAAATTGGAGTAAGTTAAGTCCGAAGCCAATAATAGGTAAAGAAACTTGTAGTCTGGACCCTTGAACTTGACCTCACCGATTACCTAATCGAAAATTTGTCTCGCTTAGAGATTTTGATTACCGCTTTCTAAGATTATCTGTCACCGTCTGTTCGGTTTTTGGATAGGAGGGTGGAACATGCTCCCCAAACACGGAAAATGCGTTCGGCTGAATTTCCCGACAGAAAGATTATTTGGTGACTGACCTGTTTTCTTTCTTTGCTGCAATTCATGAGGAGACCGTATGCGCCCTTACCTGTCCTTCCGCGCCCCACTTGGGAGATGGGTGGTTGACCCCCCCATGGGTTTTGTGACTTTCTTTAAAGCGAATTTTTGGAGGGGGATACGATCGGTTCTATGCGACAAGTGACCACACACGCCCAGGCCCCAGGTCCGCTCACTCCCTCCCCACACCACACTCCAGCCCGCCTCATCCACCGAGCCGAGCCAAATCGACAGGCCTGTACCTTGCCCCCCCCCCCCCCACCAGCCGGTGTGACACAGCGTCCGGTCAAGTCGCTCTACCAGGCGACCCGAGCCGGTGTCATACATGGGTAGGCTGTGCCGTTTCACTCTTGGGTCATGCGGCACAGCCTACCGGTACCAGGCGGCTGCTGCCAATGCTGAGCCATAGGAACCCGGTGGATAAAGAGTAGTGGACCATCAACCTGTACCCGACTGTACTCTTACTTGTATGGTAAGGCTTGCCATACATGTAAGTACAACTAAAAGTTTGCCAGGCAAGCTACATACCTACTTGCGTAGCCCATGCTACCATATCTGATTTTCTTACACCGGCTTCTCTTATCAGCCAGTCACGTTACCTACTTATAACTTTTAAGTGAAAGAAATACTTTTGCTTATACAGGGTGTTCGGAATAAATTTGACAGTTTTTCATTCCTCTATCATTTCAAAACTAGTTGCAATATTCTTGATCTGCAAAGTGCAATAGAAGGCAAGCAGTTAGTTGTTTGCTAATGGTGAAAAGGTTGTTGAGATTGGTTAACTGGAACCTACAACAATCTCGGAAAGCAGTGACGTGCATCATGATGAACCGCGCCGGTGTTCATTTTTTGCCTGCTGATAAAGGCTCTGTGAACGCTGGTAGGACCACTAGAGTGAAATTAAAGAGTTGCTTTTTGAAAATGGACGCTTTGGCTTGTAGGAGATGATACGACGATTGCCGTCCACAACTTCAATGGAGGCCTTCAGCTGCCCTCATGTGGCTATGTGAGGCTGTCCAGCGCGACAGTGAGGCCATGGTTGGAGAGACTAGCCATAATGGACATTACATCGGTTCGCCTACCAACAGCACTTGCCGCCTGTCTTCTCCTCCGAGAAGAATGAAACGTCACCTTTGTAAAACTTCTTCAACCTCACCGGGCCGAGCATTTAGCCCTTAACTCTAAAGACTGCAATCTTATGAACCACTGCTTATGTGGCGTAGCTGAGGAGTACACCAGCGATGCATGCTGTAACATCAAAATCAAACTCGCAGCAAGGGTGAAGATGGTGTCCTCATATCTTTCTAGATACCATGTGAAGACCATCTTCTGCATGTCCAGTGGCTCACTGAAGGTGTTGGAGAAGAGAATCACATCACAAAAACTGAAGGAAGTAAAGTACGAAATCAGCATCGCGTGGTAAATTTGTCAGCATTATTATTAAGCAATATTTTTGCATGTAGCGCGTAGTGAAATTAATGCAAGACTTAGCAGTTTTAAATCACTAACAGCAGCGTGCTGCGTATATCCTGCAGAGGAAATAATTCAGAGGCTGCATCAGTTGGCCTCAATTATTACAATGATCTTTAAACAACTTGCAATTTATCTTTGTCATTTTGACAACTTTGCTACATGCATTGATGGAATGCGCCATGCACCAAAGTGATGTCAATTACGGAAAATCGTGATACCGATACCAAACCAAATACCAACAATATCCATTGAAAAATACCGAAACCAAACCGACCTGGGAATATGAGGAAAATACCAACTTTTTACCAAATTCTCAGCCTCTTTACATAAGTGATGATTCAAAACACCAACAAAATACCAAATGCACTCGCCTTGAAATACCAAATACCAATTTGGTATCGGTTTGGTATCGGTATACCAAAAAGTTGGTATCCGATTGACATCTCTACACCAAACTGTTTCGTTGATGTTTTTCTCCTATTGGGAAAGAAGTTACCTGTAGACAATTTTGTGTTGTACATAGTGGTAGCCAGCGACTCAAGATTTCTTACTCACCGACCCCAACGCGCTCAAAGTGGCTCTCGCGCCGGCAGCAGACGCTCTCGTCCTTGCTGGAACCTCTGACGTCGATAACGACATTGCCCGACGCTCCCGACGATCCCACGTCGGTGTCGACGGCTGATGTGACCCGCGGCGCCGTGTCGGCGGCCGGCGGACACCCCACGACCACCATCACCAGAAGCGCACCGCCGGCGATCCACAGGCGACCCATGGTGTGCCCGGCAGCTTCAGCGACTGATGGGGCCGGCTCAAATTACTGGGCGCAGAGGTGGCGGACCGGTGGCCGCAGGTGATAATCCAGAGAGCAGCTCCGCCCCCCGACCGCTGAGACAGAGAGATGGCCGACCGAGTCGCCGCTGCGACCGCCCGGAGTGCGCTCTTCGACAGGCAGGATCCAAAATCTTTCTAGAGCCTGTCAGGAACAAGTTTGAATATCGGTAAAATAAGTTTAATTATTTTTATCTCAATCGTTCATGTAAATATTTTCCTTCAAATAGTCTCTAACCTCGAAATAACGTATGTTATTGAAAGCGTCTAATCCCGAATATTACGACGATGAGCTCATGACAAGTCCCGTGCCCCAGGCTGGCCCGTTTTAGAACCGTCGCATTCCGCTGTCAAAAACGAAAAATGGCAATCTGCGCAAAGGCGTCAGAAATGCAAGGAACTCTCGTTGACAGCTATTTAAATCCGGGTCACCGCTCTCTGCCTTCTATTTCGGTTGGAAACACGCCCGGGGCGACGATAGTTCATTAGTTATCGGCGCTATAACCACGCGACTCGGTCTGCGTAAGTATAGCCCGTCGCCGAGATATTCCGTCTCGGCTGAAAATGTGTGTTAGTCATCCACACCGCACTAATCGAGTTTATTTCTGGCCAAGGCGCTAAATACGGACGGAATGTCGTGACGGCCGAGGGGGTGGCTGATGTTGAAGGCAGGGAGAGGGGCAGGGAGTCATGTGGCGCACGTGCGAACGAGAGCCATTTTCAGAGACGGTGCCAGAGTCCCCTTTTCGCAGTCATCATTCGGGATGCTATGACCGGTGGACGCGGTCCACGTGACAGTACCTACCTCAGTAGATTAAATAGATGACGTGATTAGCAAAACACAGCAAGTAGCGTAAATATAAAAATGCTATTTCTGCCTACCAGTATCAAAACTTAAAAAAAGATCAAAGGAAGTAATTTTGAAGCATATGAAGCCCAATGTAATACGAGACGTAGTAGCCTTTGCTCATATTAATGTTCAAATAATGCACAAAATTGGATATATTAAAATAATACTGATATTTCGCCTTGCGGCATCATCAGAGTACACACATACAACTTTAGGTTTAACAAAATGCAAGAAAGAAAGAGACACGTGCGACTTTACCACGGGAACAAACGCCAGCCGATAGTCAAATCTTGTCCTATATAAGAACATTGGAAGAACCTATAACATACGTTGACTACATTTTATACATATGATAACAAATACATGTAACAGTACGGTAGAGCGAAGAACAAACACACAACAGCAATAGGAGACGATGTGCAGACTGCAGAGGCCAGAGACCTATACCACACACCATGTCGGTCAGACACCAGAGGGCTACCCTAGTAGAGGCCATGTATCTAACTGATTGTTCAGACTGGGACGCCTGTCCCGAATGGAATGGCCAGAGCCTCTGCTATCTTTCTGTCTGCTGCATCTTTGCACCGGCGTATGATGGAGACAGACAGCCGTGGCTCTGACACATTGGGGTGACACTGTTCCATATGATCACCAAATGGGGTCTGCCGAGTGCGATTCGCGCCGTCACGGAAATGCTCATCGAATCTATATCTGATACACCGTTTGGTTTCACCGATATAGACTTGCGGTGGTCCTCCCAAGTCAGCACATATGGTGCACGTGATTGTGTACACCACGTTCTTAGTGGTGCACCGACCCGTCAGACCATTGGTGCCGCACGTGCACCAATGGTCTGACGGGTCGGTGCACCACTAAGAACGTGGTGTACACAATCACGTGCACCATATGTGCTGACTTGGGAGGACCACCGCAAGTCTATATCGGTGAAACCAAACGGTGTATCAGATATAGATTCGATGAGCATTTCCGTGACGGCGCGAATCGCACTCGGCAGACCCCATTTGGTGATCATATGGAACAGTGTCACCCCAATGTGTCAGAGCCACGGCTGTCTGTCTCCATCATACGCCGGTGCAAAGATGCAGCAGACAGAAAGATAGCAGAGGCTCTGGCCATTCCATTCGGGACAGGCGTCCCAGTCTGAACAATCAGTTAGATACATGGCCTCTACTAGGGTAGCCCTCTGGTGTCTGACCGACATGGTGTGTGGTATAGGTCTCTGGCCTCTGCAGTCTGCACATCGTCTCCTATTGCTGTTGTGTGTTTGTTCTTCGCTCTACCGTACTGTTACATGTATTTGTTATCATATGTATAAAATGTAGTCAACGTATGTTATAGGTTCTTCCAATGTTCTTATATAGGACAAGATTTGACTATCGGCTGGCGTTTGTTCCCGTGGTAAAGTCGCACGTGTCTCTTTCTTTCTTGCATTTTGTTAAACCTAAAGTTGTATGTGTGTACTCTGATGATGCCGCAAGGCGAAATATCAGTATTATTTTAATATATCCAATTTTGTGCATTATTTGAACATTAATATGAGCAAAGGCTACTACGTCTCGTATTACATAGTATATATAACGATGCTCATCACAGCCATCCATTTCATATGAAGCCCAAGTCCAAAGCCTTACACATTTTGAAACTTAAAAGACATCACACACTTTTTAGGTTGCTTACATGGCTTGATATAATTAACCCTCGCATGTGTGCGGCGTTTGCCAGCTTCTAATGTGTAGGGGGGGGGGGGTCGGTTGGACCCCCCCTTGCCGTTTGGCCCCTGATCGAGCTAGAGCTTCGCGGAAAAAACGAGCGTGTTGCCCGTGACGAGAGGAAGCCGATGATACCCAATTTTAAGGTCCTAGGTCATTGGTTGACCTTCCAGGTCAGGTCAATGACCCAAAGTCGGGAAAATCGGGACCTGTTATAAAGTCGTAAAGTGTGGCTGCTAAGGGGTTTTTCGGGGTGCTGATCACGAATATCGTGTTAGTTTTGATCACAGATGATGTCTTGAAGCATTTAGACCAGGTCGGGTCAGGTCAGGTCAGGTCAACCAGTAGGCGTCGTGACGGGTATTCGTAGTACGTGTCAACCGCCTCTGACAGCTTCGTAACATGTTACGAAGTCACCAAAACTACTTCTTAAATGTTCAAATGGTTGCTAAATTCGAATTCAGCTCCAAAAACTAGCCTAGAAACATGTAAAACTCGAAAAAGTGACCCGAGGTCACCCGAGGTCACCAAAGGTCAATGACCTGACCTGACCTTCAGGTGACCTTGACACACACGGGAGTAACATCAAATCACATGTTTGAACGTTTGAAACCACGAAAAGCTTGCAAACACGCGGCTAGTGCGAGCCGACATACGCGAAATCGCGATTCCGGCCAAACATGGTCTCGGAAAAGAGGTCACAGGTCAAAGGTCATTTGGGTCAGGGTCATGAAATTTTCAGGGTAGGTGTAAAATTGATCAATGTGAGGGTACTGAAAGTTTCGTCGCGATCGGCCGCTTTTTACGCGAGTTATTCGCGAAAAACCATGGGGGGGTCCATCCGACCCCCCCTACACATGCGAGGGTTAAATTAAATCATAAATTTACAGGGTGCATCGAAATTATATTGATCCTTTATTTGTTTTCGCCGTATCTGTCAGCACAGCTATTTTCTGACGTAATAAGCGGGATAATTAGATGAATACATGCCTGTGGTATCGGTTCTCAACTCAGGAGTGTCCTGACTTTGCGAGGTGACCCTTGCTCTGAGTGAGGGTCGAATCACTGCCGGGCTCACTTGGTAGTTTTCGTCCAGGGCAGAGACGAGAAAGGAGTAGGGGAGACCCGGGAGTTATTGGCCCCCGGGAGGCATGGGCCATCGCAGTTTTGAAGAAGTGTTGCGTATTTTTACACATTTGACCGTGTAAACTGGTAGCAGGCATTCCGTTACACAACTCAAGTGATTTCCAAAATCATCCTCAGTGTTCTTTGGCAATGAACGGTGATAAAGCGTTTTTGCCCTATCGAGTAAAATACGTAACATTCAGAAAATTCGTAAGATTAACCTGCGACCGCCTGGGGGGTCGGATCCGACCCCCCTCCGTTTTTCTTGAATAACTCATGAACTGCTTGCGCTATCAACTTGAAACCTCGCATACCTTCTCCCCCATCAATTTGACGTCTCCTGTGCAATTTTTAAGAAAAATTTATCAATTTTTTTTTTAGATATATCGATTTTAGTGATGTAACTACATGGCGTTTTCAGTCACAAAATGGTAAATGTTTAAAAAATCGCCAAAAATCGAGGTTTTAAGCAAATTGCAAATTAAGGACATGAAAAGACGCAGCTCAACAAGTTCTTTAAAATGGATATCTCGGATTTTCCATAAAATGCGTTTTTCACCCCTAAAAATTCAAAAAACTATATTTTTTTGAAAACAGCTAATAAAATACAAAATTTTAAGAATTTCCAAAAAACCGGAATATATGTTATAGAGCTCTATTAGAACATTAGATGTCCCAAATTTCAACTTTCTATCTTGATTTTTGACCCCCAAATTGTAAAAAATAGCTCCAACATGCATAGGGCATGGTGACGTCATAAATATTTTCGCGAATTAGAGGCACTTCTGAACATTGCATGTGAAAACAAATGGCACCACTAGATTCCTGGGACAAAGCTCGTCTAGAAAAGTGCATTTTTATGTCAAAAATAAAAAGTTGAAAAATTGACTTTTTTTCTTAGCCCTCGTTTAGTTATGTATGGAATAAACGATTTTTTATGCTTTCAATACACACTTATCACCAGCACAGTGACTTGGGGTCACATATAACCATTACCATCGGATTTGGCGTGAAAAATAAGCCATAAAACATGTGTCGCACGCCCATGTAGCAGAAAGTGAAAACCGTGACCTTTCGTGACCTGACCTGACCTTGACCCGTACTTAGTATGACCCCTATACGCACATGGTACCTTCACTAGGTCTTTGAGGTCATTTGTGGTGAGTTTCGAGCAGCAGCTATCGATTCCGCTGTCCGTAAGCCTAATCATGCAAAACCCCTGAATTTGACCTTTGACCTGACCTTGACCCGAAAGTTGACCTCGATCTTAAAATCTTAAGAGTGCTTTGGGAAGGTCTCGTAGAGACCTTTCGAACGCCGCCTCGCGGGGCTCGATACGACCATTGGTTCTCGAGATAACAGGGGGGGGGGGGTCGGATCCGACCCCCCAGGCTGATGTGGGTACGGAAATAGCCCGGGCGGTGCCGGGTTAAAGCATGCGAATTAAGAATGGATAATTTGAAGCTTTCTTGCAAGATTATGAGCTGAGATTCTAACGCGCATTCTGGCGTCTCAACCGGGAGGTTCGGGCCACCCACCCCGGTGATCCTAAATCAATAAAATGATGCTTTCATTGAATGTCCTCTTCAATAAGTATTATTTTTGCCGCGCAAGGTCGAAAATTTAACTACAAATTGCATTCGAACAGAACAAAGACATTATTTGTCTTCTTTCATGGAACATGATTGAGTTTACCAAAATACATATGTGCCTAAGTGACCTCCATGAAGTAAGCTGTTGGCCGCTTATGCGGTACCTGGCCTCTAAGAGAGCTCAAGGTAGATCACAGCTACGAGTATTGTTCTCAATGTCGAGAAAAGAATATGAAACATCCCGGGCTATGGCCCATACCTCCCGGTTTATTCTGATGGATCGAAAAAGCGCATGATTTATTTAAAAAAAATTATCTCGAGACAAAAAAGTTGATCCAAGATGCCTAAAATCAGGCACACTTTACAGGCGAAAGGCAATTTCACGTACACAGAGTGAAAAACCAGGTCTAGCCACTGCCCACTGGAAGAAAATTGCCTTTTCTCAAAACCAGCCCCTGGTCTCCCCTACAATCTCTCCTTTCGTAACAAAATTGCATGATAGCGATATGGCGGCATCCATGGCGGGTATGATCTAGAATATGGTTTTCCAGCAGCTTGAACACTTTACAACCCTGACCTAAGTGACATTTGACCTGTCCCCTCTTTCTTTACCAATGGCATTTATTTCGAGACCATGTCAGGCCAAAATGACGATTCGCCTTATGTCAGTGGGAAGAGTACCTACCTACTTGCATGTCAGTTCAAAATCCTTGACCTTTGGTAACCTCACTTGACTTATAATTTTATAAATGTTGTGGGTCACATTGGGAACTGATTTTGAGTATCGCACCCATTTGACCATTTTTGAACTTCTAGAGCCAACGTTTTATGTGCCGAGGGTATGAATAGAGTGACGATAAGTAAGTACCTACTTAAAATAGCCGGTGGATCGCCTGATGGTTGACCTGGCCTTACATGAAACAAACAGCATTTCATATTTTGACACGTTTCTCATCACAAAAAGTCTGGAAATGCACGTATAATGCGAGCTGACATACGTGCATAAAACGAAAAGCCATTTTACTCTGGCCTGACATGGTCTGGAGAAAAAGGTCACAGGTCAAAGGCCATTTGAACCAGGGTCATGAAATTTTCAGCGTAGTTATAAAATTGAATAACTGGAGGGCACTAAGCACTGACTATGCTCTAAATACCCTAGCTAAACGTTTTGTTGTAATCCGCTGCTTTTTTTAGTTATTTTTTACTCGCAGTAGTTGAAAACAACCAAAAGGGATCCATCCAACCTCCCCCTATAAGTACCTACGAGTTAAGCAAAAGCTAGAAGAATCATAAGGACACTACATCTTAGAAATAAAAAATACCTGAAATAGAAAGCATTTCAGTTTTGTAAAAGGCTATATTTGCACCTTGTATTTCCCAAATTATATTTCTCAAGACTTCAAGGATTCGTTTTTGTAAGAATACAAATGTGTGCAATTTTCATTAGACTTGTGTAGCACGCTAAAACGTCCTTCAGTTGCGTAAGCCAGAGCCTAGCATCCTGGAACTGAACACTTAAAACTTGCAATTTTATTGTATATTATAATCCTCTGTTACGGCGCGTCATCTTTTGTACTTTCTCTAATGAAGTAGTTTCTCATGTAACCACTTGTGGTTGTAACCGCTAGAGCTCTTGTGATAACCTGTTCCTGGCTTCGCTCAGATTATTTGAAGTGGGACTGCATTTTTTGCTTTACTTACATAGATGAAGGGGTGGAAAACACTGGCTGGCCCAGGTGAGAGCTAAAATAGCAAGCGGCAACATTTCCGTTTTTAATGCGCTGATGTAAGCATTTTGAAAAACAGAATCGTTTCCTAAATTGCTCGATCGATCGATAACCTTCGCCCCAGTGGGGGGGGGGGCATATGTTACCACCCTGTCGCGTTTTTTGCGTATAAATAAAAAACCGCGGCGCGTAGCGCCGCGCCGCTTGGCATAGCTTTTTGTACATCAATTTCGGACAATGTGTGAAATTTTTGACCCCAGGTCATGTCAGGTCAGGTCACCAGGTCAAGTTAACTGACCAGGCCTAAAAAAAGTTTGCAGTCATGTCCAGCCTGCAGTGTTTGTCAGAAAGGTTTTAAACTTGGTGGATTGCATGATGTTATCGGCGCCTACAATTTGTATATCTCGGATTTTTTATATCCGTGACCTAAGGTCAGGTCAGTGGCGTGACCTTACCATTATAAGTCAATAGAGAAAAATGAAAATGCCTCTAGATCCGTGTGTACGCATAGGAACAGTCCAAATATTTCAGAATCATAATGATTTGGGCCACTCGTGATGACCAAGGTGTCATTTTTGCTGATAGCCTCTAGAAAGGTCATCCGAGGTCATTTGAGGCTACAAACAGATTTTTGCCAATAACTCGCGATTGGAAAGAGATAGAACGCTGGGGATGGCTTCATTGTGTTTGTCTTGTTGAGACGCATCGAATGATATGCAACATGACCTTTTCCGGTCAGGTCATGACCTTGACCTGAGGTCAAATTTTCAAGTTGACCTTTCAAGGTCAAATTATAGTTCATTCGACGCGTCTCGTCGAGAGGAACACGATTCTGGCAATAGAAATGTCGTGGCTTTTTCTAGTCAAAAGTTATTGTCGAAAAACCCTTTGCGTAAAAACAGCTATTTTTGGAGTTTTTGCCCTCTGCAGGCTAAGCCGTTGACCTGAGGTCAATTTTGATGAGGACCTTATCGAAAGAAGAGTTCAAAAGCTATCGATTGCTTTTCCATGCGTTTTTCTAGCTATCATAGTTCCTGAGATAAAAGCATGTTTTCTGAAAAATATATTGACATTTGGCAAATTTTGACCTTTGATGACCTCCAGTGACCCCAGTATTGCTCCAAGATGAAAAATGACCGAAATACTTTCAAACGTACGCATTGAGAGCTATCGACTGCTTTTTACCGCGTCTTTCTAACCCTCTTAGTTTTTGAGTTAGAGGTGGGTGGTAACATATGCCCCCCCTCACTAGGGCGAAGTTGGCTGAGACCGCCACTGGGGCGCGGGATAAACATCGATCGATTCCAAAAACCCTTGGCGCAACGATCACCCTTCTAAGTTCTAAATATAGGTACGCCCCATCAGACACTAGGGACGTACCACCCCTTACCATGCCGTTCCTATGCTAGAACTGCGTGGTAAAAGGACGGTAGGCACTATCACGAGACGCAGTGACTGGTGCATATTCATTTTTGAAGTCATTTTTCGGCCATTTGATATCTGAGGTCCATCGATGGTGCCAACATGGCTGTGGGAAAGCAGCGCGGAGCAAAATGGCTGTGAGAAAGCAGCCCGGAATGCCACCGCAAGCTACTGCGGCAGAACGCCACTCCTCAGTTCCCGAGCACCCGGTACAAGCTGCTTATCCAAGTTGTTTGCCACTACTGCTGGACGTCTGTGCAGCGATCATGTGATTTATTGTCGAGGGATGATCCCGCGGTGCTAGTAATCTGAAGAAATTTGACATTAAAAATATTTATCCTTCGAGCCACGGCGGGCTTGGCTGCCGGGAACGGGGCTGGTCGGCTCTGTCAGTTTGCTGACCGTTATACGTTACCTGCGACCACTGCTGGCGGAGTCCCCGCACCCGACATGGTTCGGAACCATCCATCAAGGCAGCAGCTAGATCAGACGGCTCTCACCACTTCTATTTGCAGAAGCTGGGCCCAAGAATGTGGATCAGAGTTTTTGGTCGTGAGAAGCGGATAAAGGCTTGATGAACTGCTCGGATCGTCTACAAAACTCGTGAAACTACTGCAGTTTCTCTTCGTACCTGAATCTGTGCTTGACTGGGATACAACTGAGCTCACTGGTTGGCTGTTTTAGATAGCCTCTATCATTTTCCTTTTTGGATTACATTTGGCGATGAAATGTATGACACTTAATTGAGATGTAATTCAACACACAAAACATTACTTGGCATTGCATCATATCTGCCGTAATTTATCGCAGTTACCATTTTTCTACCTCTTCCGACTGGTCTGCTACATTAGAGTGAGAAGTACGGCGCTGGTGCGACACGACGCACACGCCTCAGCTGGGTGCGCAGCGCGCCCAGCTGCCGTCAGTGGCGTCAGACGAGGGCCGGCGCGGCGCGCATCGCCAGATTAATGACTGCCTCCACCAGCGCTGACACTCGTGCCCATTACACGTGTCGGTATTCATGGAACGACGCGACAGGCCTCGATGGACCACCGGAAGTAGCGGCTACCTCTCCGGCCATTATGCATGCGAGGGAGGGAGCGGCGGCAAAGAAACAGATCACGTGGTGATCCAGTGCTAATTTGAGCAGTTAAAACAGTGACGTAATACCCGGATTTGCTAAATGCACGTGATTTGTCTTTGTGTCGCTGGAGCAAAACCACATGGGTTTTGGGTTGTGAGTGTTGAGCAAAGTGGATCAATGAGACCTACCTTCTGAAAATATCCCAATAGGCATAGGTATGTTTGTTACAGTGCCAGACCACAGCCGATAACCAAGCCATTTTAACCCTCGCACGACCAGACCATTTCTCATAACACGAACGACCGGGGGGGGGGGTTGTTACGACCCCCCCCTGGCGTTTCGAAGCGGAAGGTCGTAGAGCTTAGCGGAAAAAAACCAACGGATTGCTCTCAACGAGATCTCGCGATTGGTGGTATATTTTTTTGGTCCTAGGTCAACATTTGACCTACTTATGACCGGTCAAAGGTCAAATTTTCCGAAAAAATCAAACTTTTTCAACTTTGCGCAACGATTGCGGCAAAACGGTGAGAGATATTAACTTCAAACCTTCAACAACGTATTCCCCACTCCATTCTGCATCATATATGGTGTTTTTGGTGTATTTACCCTATAAAAGTAAGAGGCCTATTGCTGATGAGTGATATGGTGTCACATCACCCTCCGGTGTTTGTCCCGATTCGTCGGCTGTTGACCACTGCTCCGCTATAAATACTGTAGGTAACGGCTCAGAAAAGTGTATTTCCAACTTCCAACAATCAATTCACAGCAATTCACAGACATTGCTCATATAATCGTTGTAAAACAAATAATTTACGGCTGCACATAACCGTACGGGATGTTGGACCACTCATGACGTCATACCTCTCTAATCTGACATGACCCGGCCATTTCGTTTATTTCAAAAGTTAGTCAATAGATGTCCCAACATGTCTGGAAAGTTCTATTAGCATACATGCACTACTCCACATGCAATCGTAAAAAAGCTGGGGGCGCATTTATCAGACACTCACTTCTCAGAAATGGCGGCGTACGCTGTACCACATATGACGTCATAACTCCGTGACCTGACCTGACCCGGTCAAGTTTCTTGCACCACACGATGGCCAATACTTGCCCCAACATGCATGGGAAGTTTCATGACGATCCATCAAACAATGTGGATAGCATCAGCAGAAAACCTCGGGACTCGGTACACACTTCGTGAAAATCCGGCCGGAGGCTGTACCTCTTATGACGTCATAACTCCGTGACCTGACCTGACCCGGTCAATTTTCTTGCACCACACGATAGCCAATGCTTGCCCCAACATGCATGGGAAGTTTCATCATGATCCATCAAACAATGTGGGTATCACCGGCAGAAAACCTAGGGATTCGGCGCACACGTTTGGTAACTGTCGGCCGGAGGCTGTACCTCTTATGACGTCATAACTCCGTGACCTGACATGACCCGATCAATTTTTTTCGGCAAAAGATGCGCAAAGGTTGCCCCAGAGGGTATTGAAAATTTCAGCCCGCTACGACAAGCCGTTTAGCGTGCACTTCGAAAAAACCTCAGGGGGGGGGGGGTTGATACAACCCCCCCTAGGCGTTCTAGGGTTAAAATTGCAGGATATGACATGGCGACGGGTGCTTACCAGTACATAAGTATCTGCATGCTGTGGATCTCATATTTTTCTTACAGATGACTGATGACGTAAGGTCAGATTGACGTCTTGACCTACAGTATAGGTCAAGTGTAGGTGTAATATAGTGTAGCCCATCTCTATATGGACTGGCTGCTCAGCCCCGCTCACGGTCACCCCACTAGGCCTGGTCCCGTGAGGACCCTGCCATGCCGGATCGAGGTGACCGTCCAACTTGGAATATGGGACAGTGGGCATGGAGGAAAGGAATTTGAATATTCCAAGGATGGAAATGACAGCGATGTGAAGTTGATGGGGTTAGTCAGATCATCAGATGCTTTATTTTTACCATGAAACACTTCCGTCCCGCCGGGAAGGTCTCTGCTACTAAGGAACTCAGTCGGTGGTCCGCCCACCCCGATGTTACGCTCTGTCGTCTCTCTCATTCCTAATCCGTGCATTGACATTTGCAGGCCGAAAAACCCTCCCGACAAGATATGATCATATGAGGCGAGCAAATACCAAGGACTGAGCTGAAGTGGCACAGGTGGCGCCGTACAGCGGTGGTTAGCCGAAGCTTGGGACCGTCTGGCGGCGCCACGGTCAATTCTGCACTAACTGCAGCGACATCTAGCAGGAGTCATCAGAGTCACCTAGTGGTGATTGTCGATGCCAGATTTCACCCTGACTGTGAAGCTCCGGGACTCGGGAGATTACGTATTTCGTAAGCTGCGGGTTATAACATAACTATCAAATAATAACTCATCCTTGTGAGAATATTGTGCTCCATTAGGTCAATAAAAGCACCGCCGTTTGTGGCACATATGTTCATGCATCTTTTTCCCACATACTGTGAAAATTTCAGACCTAGGTCGCTTATGGCCAGGTCACCAGGTCACGTCAAGTGACCGTATCTCAGAAAAAAAGTTGGAATGCTATTCAGAGCTACAGTTGCTGAACGATCGCCTCGAAACTTTCAAAGATCGATAAGGGTAACAGTATGTAAAAAATGTATGTACGAGTATATCTCGAAATTTTGATATCGGAGACCTAAGATCAGATCAATCTTGCGCGCGCTCTATTAGGTAGGTATAAGTCATTGGGAGAAAATTGAAAGGCGTCTATTTTGGACGATCGCCATTGTAAACACTCTCAACACCGACTTACAAAAATGGCATACTGTAGCGGAAACAAGGATCCGTGACCCCTTCTCGTGTCCCTGAGGTCATCTCAGGTCATAAAAGGTTCTCAGCAGTTGGCAATTTCTTTTGATAGAGGCAAACTAGAGCGATGAAAGCAACTTAGATGTGTTCAGGACGACCATTCGGATCGACTGACATCCAACATGACCTTTTTCGGTCAGGTTTGATCTTTACCTTAGGTTCTTACGCTATAACCTCATGGAGGGTTGTATCAACACCCTTGGCCCGGCGAGGATTGACCTTTTGACACTTTTCGACACGTCTTTTGCCACCTAAAAAACCTCTGTAAATATATACACAACACTGTTTGGTTATAAGGTCGAAACATCTCCACTAAAAACATGCGAGCATATGCAGGTTAACAAAAAAAGAAACGATATCCCTTCGCAAGGCGTAGGGTGACCCCCAGCAAAAACGATCGTTGCGTCCTTCAGACAGCAAGGTGGCCACTCTACATAATCATACTTGACGCAGTGAAACATTACCGTTTGGCCAGGTATTGAAATAGGTGAGAAATGATCCAATAACGGATAATTCATAACTAGTAAGTAGTAACATAAAACTGTACTTGCAAATACATATGACCGTTAGATACGGTCCCCGTAACTATGATCTTGTCACTCTACCACCATGACTGCAATTTTCTCATGCTTCTTTCGTGGTTGCGTTTTTATAATTTCAGTGAGGTCTTGCACAAGTATCCATGGAGGTTAAAAATAAATAACAAATGAAACGTGCTTTTGGATGAAAAATGATTGAGCGCAATAGTGGGTTGAGCACATTACCCAGTAAGTTGGTCTCTATAGCAGCGTACCTATATTTCAAGCGCCGGTTTTCCTCATTAGCTCCGCCGTTCTTGAGAGATGAGATGAGAATAGATGCACGTGCCCACGTGCAGTAGCGTAGCACCACAGCCGGGATTGATAAAAATAAATGGCCCGATGAATGGCCCTGGTCAGTGCAGCCATCGTTAGGCCAAGCTTCAAGGGAATCAGCGTAGCCATCACGGTGTTATCGGCCAGAGGAACAATCTGACACTCCTGAATGACAATGGTAAGTACTAACCCGCGCCCCGTAGGGGGCCGAAACGGCCCCCCTGTCTTTTCCCGTCGATATCCCCTAAACGGCTGCAGATAACGCCAGCAAACTTTCAGGACCTATCCGGGCATCACCTTTACACATTATGACCAAAACGTTTTCCAGAGGCTATGATAGGTTGGCCACAAATGACGTCAGAATGATGTCATGTTCTGCCATTTTCGACCGAAAAAAGAGCTTCGCGAGAAGAGCTGTCAGGCCTACAGTTTTAACCCTCGCCCTGGCAGGACATTTTTCATAACACGGCCTGGCAGGGGGGGGTCGATGCGACCCCCCCCTCGCGATTGGCTCCTATGGCACATAGAAACACCAAATTTGGTAGGTAGGTGGGCCTCCTAGAGCTCTCACCCCTGTGCAAATTTGGTTGATCTAGGTTAATATTTAAGGGTTTTTTTTTTGGGGGGGGGGTATAAATGTGACAATTTCGCTAAAAACAGGTCAAAAGTTTTTCGCTTATAACTTTTGATCTAATTAAGATAGAGCAAAAAGAAAAGCACCAGTGAACTCAGCACGTCAAGGCGCGTCGAATGATATACTTTTTAGCTTGCTTAAGTGTACTTAAAGTTTTTCTTAAATTTTAAGTAAACTTTAATTAATTTATTAACCCGCGCACCGACGGGGGGGGGCGGATATCCGCCCCCCCCCCTGAGGTTTTTCGCGAATAGCGGGAAAACCGCGGCGCGTAGCGCCGCGAAATTTAGTATGACTATTACCTTATCAATTTTACACATGGTGTGCAAGTTTGAACCTCCTACCTTTCAAGGTCAGGTCACCAGGTCACTTTGAATGACCCAACCTCAAGTCACTTTTTTGCAACTTTGTCACCGTGCCAGAGCTACAGTAGATGTCGGAGGCCTTTGAAAGTCGCAGGATGTTATTAGGTCATTAGTAGCTACAATTTGTATATCTCGGAATTTTGATATCGGTGACCTAAGGTCAGGTCAATTTCGCGACCTCCCCATTATAAGTCAATGGGGAAAAAATCAACTCCCTGTTTTTACCACTAAAACGGGTCGGAATGGCCCCATATACCATACATGACTTCATATACGATCAACCTTCACTACCTTGAGGTCTGTTTTGCTGTTGGGCAGCTGTGAGGTCATGTGACGTCATCAAAGGTCACCAAAGGTTTTTGGCCAATAACTCTGTACAGGAACAAGATACAGACGCGTGGATGGTCTCATTGTGTTCAGCTCGTCAAGACGCATCGAATGATATACATGATGACCTCGAGGTCACGTGACCTGAGGTCAACCTTTGACCTTGACCTTTCGAGGTCAACATATATATCATTCGATGCGGATTGACGAGAGGATCACGATGATGCCCTTAGTTTGTTCCTATCTTGACTAATTCGAAAGTTATTCGAGAAAAACTCTCTCCATATTTAGCGCCGCCATTTTGACTTTTTCGACCCCTGTGACGTCATCTTTGACCTGACCTGAAAATGACCTTAGTAAAAATTGTAGATCTTGACCGTGCGTATCCGATGCCGTTTACCGCTTGTCGCTATCTTGCTTCGTTCTCGAGATCTCAGGGGGGGGGGCGGTCATCCGCCCCCCCCCCTGTCGGTACTAAGTTGGCGCAGACCCCCGTCGGTGCGCGGGTTAAGTGCAAGTTAACTAAATTGCATCATATCGCATATCATTCGATTCGGCTGATCACCAGGAACACAATGATACCATTTTTAAGCTCTAGCGTCATTATGTGCCAAGTTATTGGCAAAAACGTCATTTGACCTCAGTTGACCTCATTTGACCTGACCCATGGATAAGTACACCAAACAAAGAAGCACCAAGTGACCTGCTGTTAAGTAATGTGGTTTCAAAGCACAAAAGTGATAGGACGAAGCGGATATCTCCAGTATTTTCCGAATTTAGTATTTTCCCATAGGCTTAACATTACGACGTAATGACCTCTAACTGACCTCAGGTCAGTGACCTAAAAAAACAGACTATATGTTATACAACTCGGTGAACTTAGCACATCCTGAAAGTTTGAAGGAAATCATTCCAAAACTGTGAGCTGGACAGGTGCAAAAAGAAAATTGAAATTTGACCATGACCTTGTACCGGTTTTTCTGATCTGAGGCCTCTTGCACCAAACTACCTAGCTAGGTAAAATCGAAAAACCGGTTTCAGAATAAGCTAATCTAACGGTGGTAAATTTGTTTGCAATGGCCCAATACATAACCATACATGTGCTTGCTAAATTTTGCACGCAAATTGCTACATTTGAGACTTGGACTGGGTATACGATGCAATATAACTCAAGCATTGGTGCAAGAGGATTTTGGTGCAAGAGGCCTCTGGTGACCTGACCCAAGGTCACCCGGACCTGAAATTTTCAGGTTATGTGTAAAAAGGTTACCCCATAGGCTGTGCCAAATTTGCCGGCGCTGTGCGCCGCCGTTTTTACGCTATCTTCGAAAAACCTTAGGGGGCTCGCATCGACCTCCCCCCCCCCCACTGCCAGGGCGAGGGTTAAGGTACAGAAAAATGATCAAGACATGAAGGGTGTAGAATTAACAGGGCTACAAAACTGCTGATCTCAGATTTCTGAAATTTTTGAATTTTGACCCCCAAAAATAAAAAAAAATAATTTTTTAGATATGTTATAAAAAATCCAAAAGGTTTTTCGAGTTTCGAAAAAGTCGGAATATATGTGATAGTACCTACCGTCTTCTATCTACATACCTTATTTCAGATCGACATCTCTTTTTTGACCAAGTTATAGCGAAAAAAAAAACTGTTCAAAAATGATGACGTCAAATTTTCAAACTAAATTTTTGGCACTTCTAGACCACGTAGGGCAAGACAAAGACCACCATTGAACTCCCCGTGACGAGCTGATCGAATCGATACCCATTTTATGCAAAAATATCAGCTTTGAAATTTGATCTAATTTGACCTGACCTTGACCTGACCTTCACCAGAAGTCAGAACGTAACCCAAGATTGCCCTAAAGGCTGCCTGACCCACATAATCGCATTTGTCATGTAAAATGGACAAAAAACAGGTATCACACGACACTTTCATATTGTGACCCACAGTGACCTGACCTCTGTGACCTGACCTGGTATCAGTGACCTCAGATAGCAAAGTGTAGTATGTGTTTGACGAGCAATGTAGTATGTACAATCGATGGTTTTCAATAACTTACCAATAAACTCGATTTCACAACTAATTTTTTTTTAAATGCCTGTGAACGATGAAAATCCGACCTTTGACCTGACCTGTGACGTCATCGGTTTGACCAAGGTCAATGAAGTTTGATCACAAGATAGTTCCGCGGTGGGGCTATCGAACGCCGTTTGAATTTTGAAAATCGGCCGGTAAAGTTCCGAGATCATAGGGGGGCCGAAACGTCCACCCCCCCCCCCTTACAGGTGGTAGTGTCCGCCGATAGCCCTATACGGGGCGGGGGCTAAGTAAGTACCTAATCAATCTGGACTACATAAGGCTAGGTCACAGAATCAATCGAAGCCTACAGCGTAATTGAGATATAACTTTGTTGCTTTGCAAATCAGCTGTCAGGTCTGTACTTTGTCGACTGTCGGTCCCTTTCAGAGAAATAATAAGGAAACAGATGTCTATTGACCCCACACCCTTGCACAGTAACGCCGATGACCACTGTAGTCCGGGCGCCCAAAAACAGGGGCGTAGGCAGGGGGGGGGCCACTGGGCCATGCCCCCCCCCCTTGGGCGCCGAAGGCGCCCTTTGCGATTGGAGGGCGCCGAAGGCGCCCTCCAATCGCAAATGCAATTATGATATAATCGAATCGAAAAACAATCGCGACTGGAGGGCGCCCTCCAATCGCGAATGTGTTTACAGGGAAAATACGGATGGAGGGCGCCCTCGGAGGACGCCCATTCCAAATACGCCCTCCAAATACGGTTGGAGGGCTCCCTCGGGCGCCCTCCAACCACATTTGTAGGCTGTAGCTCTCTAAGCGTAACGGTGGTCGCCTATGTAAGCCGCTGTCCCGTAAATAAGCGCCCTCTCACCCGAAGGCGCCCTCCTGTAGGTCGCCACCCTGCTACATATTGCCGCCCTTCTGCTGATCGGCGTCCTCATAATTATTGGCGCTCTCCTACCTATTGCGCCCTCATGTGAAATTTTCAAGGCCGCCTTTCTCCTTTTTGGCACCCTATTGTTCAGTGCCGCCCTCCTACCTATTGGTTCCCTAGTCCTTCCTGTTGAATGTTAATCGGGGCCCTTCTCTTATTGGCGCCCTCGTGTTGATCGCCGCCCTCCTAACCACTGGCACCCTCCTGTTGATCACCGCCCTCCTATCCACTGGTACCTTCCTGTTGACCAGCGCCCTCCGCACAGACGCCCTCCTGTTCGTGTCATCCTCTTGAGCAAAGGCGCCCTCCTCACCATTGCCACCCCCATTTTAATCGTCACCCTTCCGCTCATTAACGACTTCCAGTTGATGACCGCCCTCCCACCTATTGGCGACCTCTTGTTGATCGCCACCCTCCTATTGGTGCTCTCCTGTTCCTCGCCACCCTCTTACCTGGTGGCGCCCTCCTGTTGATTGTTGATCGGGGCCCTCCTACCTATTGGTGCCCTCCTGTTGATCGCTGCCCTTCTATCCATTGGCGCCCTCCTGCTGCTCGCCAACTTCCTACCTATCGGTGCCCTACTATCGAAACTCGGGATGTTGATCGGGGCTCTCCTACCTATTAGCGCCCTCCTGTGGATCGCAGCCCTTCTACCTATTGGCAACATCCGTTGATCGCTGCCCTCTTATCATTTATTTACTCCTTTGGCATGTTTTTCAACTTAGTCGTTCTATTGCACATAGTTGATGTCTTGCCTGTGAAAACTGCCACAAATGAACGTGCATTCAGCACAATGAATGAAGTACCTATACCTACCAAAACTATCTACGCTCTACGATGCATAAAACACGTCTTTGGTCTTAACGGATTGATCCTACTTTACGTGCATCATGGCATCTATATGGATTACGATTAAGTATTGTCAACAGGTTCGGCCGCAACAGCAGGCATCTGAAGTTTCGGTGATTGAAACTGGTTATGTGGGTACACTGTATGCATCTGTGAGAAGGCTATGAAGGCTGGTCTGAGGTAATTTGGATGATGTTTACGCATCTCGCGCTCCGGTATCAATCCGATACGGTGATCTGGTGCGTAGATATGCCACCGCCAATAAACTTTTATACATCGACACCCATGAGCCAAGCTTTCTAAACAGTTTGTGTGGCAGCGGCCCGACCAAACCTTTGGTATTTTTTACACCTTCAAATTTGGTAAAAGAGCGAGAGGAGCTTTGAACGGTGATCGTATAAAAGGCGTGCCTAAAAAGCGGAGGAAAAGGTTGTTTTCAAAAATTTCGCGCGCCTTCGGCGCAGCATTTCAAGAACACTTGACCTTTTGTGACCTGGAGTATAAAGAATACACACGATGCAAAATCAATGCAGCACGACCTATACGAGGTTACGCAAAAAAAAAAACTGGTGGCATGGTAAAAAACGCCTCCCAACCCCCCCCCCCCCACCCCGCTGAGCGATTTTTTATCTCGCGACCGTATGGCGCCCTCCTTGGGTGAGGTGGCGCCCTCCAAACCCTTGGCCCCCCCCTTCGCGATTTTCTAAATACGCCGCTGCCCAAAAACCCCCATTGCACAGCAAGAGGCACTGCACTGTGCACTGTGCATGCCAGCTGACAGAAGGAAGTAGTGATGTCAATTACAGAAAATCGGAATACCGATACCAAACCAAATACCGGCCAAAACCGTGGGGAAATACCGAAACCGAACCAACTTTGAAAGATGAGGGAACTACCAACTTTTCACCAATTTCTTAGCCTCTTATACATTAGTAAGGGCTCATAATGCCAACAAAATACCAAACACATTAGGATAGAAATACCAAATACCAAGTTGGTATCGGTTTGGTATCGGTAAACCAAAAAGTTGGTTTCCGATTGACATCTCTAGAAGGAAGTGGCCTCTCGGGTGTGCCGCCTCACAGCCTTCACCCCACAGCTGCGGTGTTGACGGGGGGGGGGGGGGGTCTTCCGCCTTTGAATCGGTTACGCCCGGCACTGTACCGTGGCAGACGGCCGTGAGACGCCACTGCCGCAGCCAGGCCGACTTCCGCTCCCACAAGGCCAGTTCCCAGGCCGCCAACCGCTTCTGACCCGCCCCTCCCCCCACTATGGTCGCGGCTCCCTGCCGCGTGACTGGATGCGGAGGTATGAACAAATTGCCTGCCAGCTGTCTCCCTTTGAGCATTTATCGCCACGCCATCTGTGTATCGCTCATGATTGTAAATGCATACATACATGCAAACATAGTATATACATGTACTTCGGACGCTGCTGAAGTGAATACAGGGTGTTCCAAAAGTAGCGTTGTCATTTGTTTTGATCACATCTCCGAAAATTTGCGATGGATAGAAATAAAAAAGATGTTATATGAAAGAACATTTTATATAATTTTATTGTGATATTAACACGCGCACCGACGGGGGTCTGCGCCAACTTCGTACCGACGGGGGGGGGGGAGCGGATGACCGCCCCCCCCTGAGATCTCGAGAACGAAGCAAGATAGCGACAAGCGGTAAACGGCATCGGATACGCACGGTAAAGGTCTACAATTTTTTACAAAGGTCATTTTCAGGTCAGGTCAAAGATGACGTCACAGGGGTCGAAAAAGTCAAAATGGCGGCGCTAGATATGGAGACAGTTTTTCTCGAATAACTTTCGAATTCGTCAAGATAGGAACAAACTAGGGGCATCATCGTGATCCTCTCGTCAATCCGCATCGAATGATATATGTTGACCTCGAAAGGTCAAGGTCAAGGGTTGACCTCAGGCCACGTGACCTCGAGGTCATCATGTATATCATCCGATGCGTCTTGACGAGCTGAACACAATGAGACCATCCGCGCGGCTGTATCTTGTTCCTGTACGGAGTTATTGGCCAAAAACCTTTGGTGACCTTTGATGACGTCACATGACCTTAAGCTGCCCAACAGCAAAACAGACCTCAAGGTAGTGAAGATTGATCGTACATGAAGTCATGTATGGTATATGGGGCCATTCCGACCCGTTTTAGTGGTAAAAACAGGGAGTTGATTTTTCCCCCATTGACTTATAATGGGGAGGTCGCGAAATTGACCTGACCTTAGGTCACCGATATAAAAATTCCGAGATATACAAATTGTAGCTACTAATGACCTTATAACATCCTGTGACTTTCAAAGGCCTCAGACATCTACTGTAGCTCTGGCACGGTGACAAAGTTGCAAAAAGTGACTTGAGGTTGGGTCACTCAAAGTGACCTGGTGACCTGACCTTAAAAGTTAGGAGGTTCAAACTTGCACACCATATGTAAAATTGATGGAGGAATAGTCGTACTAAATTTCGCGTCGCTACGCGCCGCGGTTTTCCCGCTATTTGCGAAAAACCTCAGGGGGGGGGGGCGGGCGGATATCCGCCCCCCCCGTCGGTGCGCGTGTTAATATGAGTCAATGTATTGGTTCGTAGCCCCACGTTTAGCGCTTTTCTGCATGGCTACCATTTCGGGTCGCGAACATGAACGGACATAACCCGGGTTAACCCGCGCCCCGTTGGGCTCTGCCGAGAAACGCGCCCTGTTGGGGGAGGGGCAATTTGCCCCCCCCCCAAGCGGCAAACGGTGTTGGATAGCCCCATCAGGGAACTACCTTGTGACCCAGTTTTATTGACATAGGTCAAACTGATGACGTCACAGGTCAGGTCAAAGGTCGAATTTTCATCGTTTACAGGCATTTCAAGAAATGCGTTGTAAAATCGAGTAAAATGCATTTCATTGAAAATTATCGATGGGGAAATGTTCTTCAAACACATATTTTGCTATTTGAGGTCACTGATACCAGGTCAGGTAACAGAGGTCAGGTCACTGAGGGTCACAATATGAAAATATCATGTGATGCATGTATTATGGTCCATTTTACATGCCAAATACGATTATGTGGGTCAGGCAGCCTTTGGGGTCAGTTTAGATTATGTTTTGGTGAAGGTCAGGTCAAGGTCAGGTCAAAATCAGGTCAAGGTCAGGTCAAGGTCAGGTCAAATTAAGTCATATTTCAAAATTGATATTTTTGCATAAAATGATTATCGATTCGATGCAGCTCGTCACGGGGAGTTCAATGGTGGTCTTTGTTCTGCCCTACGTGGTCTAGAATCGCTAAAAATTGAGTTCAAATGTTTGACGTCATCATTTTTGAACAGTTTTTCGCTATAACTTGGCCAAAAAACCAGATATCGATCTGAAATTTGGTATGTTTATAGAAGAGCGCAGGGACTATCACATTTATTCCGTTTTTTTTCGAAATTTTTATTTTTTTATTTTTTATTTTTTCTAATAAATTTTGGGGGTCAAAAGCCCAACATTTTGACAATCCGAGATAGCAGTTTTGTAGCGCCGCTTTTTGTCAACATGACCAACATAACATATAACAACATAACATATAAAGAGCTTTGAAATTGCTTCGTAACTGTAGATTTGGTGAGCGTTTCAAGATTGCATGTTTTTTTGCTCATTTTTGCTCGAACATGACCTCAGTTTGACCTCAATGACTCCTGACCTAAGGTGAGCTAGGACTTGAAATTTTGTGTGAAGGTGTCAAATTGATGCCCGGGAAGGTACTGAAAATTTGGCGGCGCTGCGCGTCGCCGTTTTCTTGCTATTTAGGAAAAACCAAAGGGTGCTAAATTTCCCCCCCCCCCCCCCCAACGGGGCGAGGGTTAAGGGTGAATCATAGCTCACTCGACGAGTTTCGACGAGAGGAACACGATGCCGGTAAAAGTAAGCGCTAGGAAGTTTTGTGTCAAAAGTTATTGCAGAAAAACCGCTTCCTTAAAAAGCGTCTACTTTGACAGTTTTTGCCCTCTGGATGCTAAGCGAAGTAGTTGACGTTAGGTCAAAGCTAAGAACAATGTACAGAAAGAGAGGTAATAGAGCCATCGAAGGCGTTTTTTTTTTTCGTGGCGCTGTGCATAGCTCTATCTGTTTCTGAGCTATGCGTCACCTTGTCAAAATTTGTCGAAAAAGGCGAAATTTGACCTTTGGTGACCTCTGATGACTTGACCTTTGACCTACCCTAAAAATGAACAAAGTAATTACGTCATTGTTTTGGACGCTCCTTTGAACGCCGCTTACCACGTGCCGCTACGTGGCTCAGGATCCGACTGAGGGAAACCCCCTCCCCTAGAAGGCGTGGATATCCAGGACCCCCAGCAGGCCGCAGATTAACGAAACGATTGCTGGGTCCATTTATATGCGATAGACTGAAATGCGTTTCTCTCATCGTTCCTCCTCCGGAATGTGCGAGACCTGATCCTGACTCACTCTGGGAACCTGGACTGCCTGGAACGCGCATTGAAACCTCACGTTCCAAGGCTAGCCGGATCCGTTTGGGGGGAGGGGGCGTTAGGGGGAGGCGCCGTGACGTAGCACGTATTTACGCTGCCAACTCTGCCCGCAGCCGGGGCTGTCCGTCGAGCCACAGTTGAGCACCAGCCAGCCAGCCGGTCGGTCGTACCTCAGTAGGCGTTCGTCAGCGCGCGACTTTCTCCCAGCTTTCACTCGCGTTGAGCCGCGTACGGACGCAGTTCTCTCTCAGCGCCGATCCAGCACACACAGTCAAGATGGCTATGACGGACGGTTGTAGTAATTGTCTCAAATACACCTTCGGGTTTGTGAACCTGGTGATTCTCATCTGTGGCGGCGTGCTGCTAGGCGTGGGTATCACAGCGCTGGTAGGCGACAGTGCCCAGCTGAACGAACTGTTGGACACCAACCTGTACACGGGAGTGGCCATCGTCATCACAGTGGCCGGCGGCCTGATCGTGCTTATCAGCTTCCTCGGCTGCTGCGGAGCCTTCCAGGTGAGTTAGAGAGAGGGAGGGAGAGAGAGAGAGAGAGAGAGAGAGAGAGAGAGAGAGAGAGAGAGAGAGAGAGAGAGGGAGAGAGAGAGAGTTTCAGCAACAACTACGGCAGGTGCTACCCGCTGCTGCAGGGCGGCAAGCGCTGATGTTGATGATGTTGTGGTCGGAGTGGCGCTGCCAGGTGCTTCAGGGTTGCCAGGCGCTGATGTGAGTTTGGTGTATGGGGAAAATGGGAACGATTGGTTGGGAAAGGGATTGATATCGTGTGACATCCTGTGGTTGAACTGACACTTGACAGCAACGGTATCATTTTCGCGTAAATATGGGCTGATAATTGCTCGTTTTTACGTGCAAAATGGTACCTACATACATAATTATATTTGCTTTGACGCCACGAATCTTACTGGAACTTGCAATTGTAAGAACTTTCATTAAAGTCGTCCCTATGTCAATGTAGGAGCATGGTCATTGGTCAACGACCAATGTTCAATGGCCATTGGCCATTGGCTAGGCATGTGATTAGTGAAAGCGTTGAAACCTTTAGCAAAAGATGATTTAGAGTTTGACCTTTGTTGGTGTGCCGGCTGTGCCGCGATGACCTCTGGCACAGGAGAAAAACTGGCCTGGCCCCTTGCCAGCATCAACGTTTCAAAAACTTGATCCACCTCAAGTGTATACTAAATTATTTCACTATATATGACAGATCGAAACAGTTTTTGACCATTTTCAATCTGCTTTTTCTTTGGACGGTACAATTGTCTCGTCGTCTCGAGCGGCAATAAACAATTTTGATGCCCTTTCTTTAGGTGTCTTAACCTAAAGGAACCTGTTATAGTCTTTCGAAGAGGCCACGTATTACCCATGCCAGTAACTAGCATCGTCACATAGCTAGACCTCCGCTTGATTTCTCCCCTTCCCTCGGCATTGGTTTGAGGTGGCGCGTTGCGGACCGCAGGCTGCCGATCTGGCCACGGCCAGCCACAGTTGGCTCGGTCCCGGCCGCCACAGGAGCAGCTGTGTTGCTCACACGCTGGCAGCCGGCCGAGGTCGGATTGGCAGCTGCTCACCACGTGTGTCAGACTCAGAGCGCCCCCGCCCCGTCCCCGGCACCCGCCCCCTGCTCTGTCACTCTCTCTCTCTCTCTCTCTCTCTCTCTCTCTCTCTCTCTCTCTCTCTCTCTCTCTCTCTCTCTCTCTCTCTCTCTCTCTCTCTCTCTCTCTCTCTCTCTCTCTCTCTCTCTCTCTCTCTCTCTCTCTCTCTCTCTCTCCCTTCTCCCTCTCCCTCTCTCTCCCTGTCTCCCCTCCCGCTCTCTCCCTCTCGCTCAGTCTCTCTGTTTTGCTCTCTCGGTCTCCCGTTTCCTCTCGTGTTCACCCATCCCTCTACCCTCCACTTTCTCCCCTCCCTCCCTCCCTCTCCCTACCCGCGCCCACCACCATCGACAGGACGTGCGGCCCCGCTTCCTCCACACAGCTGCGGGGCAGGACGTGATAGAAGTGGCGTCCTTCCTTCCTTCAGGAAGCCTACCTCCTGTCAGAGGCTCTGTCCTTCCAGCTGGCGAAATCTGCTATCGTGGGACCGGGCGCATCCGGTACCCCTGGGGCTACTCAAATGGTCTCAGTAAGGTCACGTTAAGGTCACTTGCTGGGTCGAATCCTGTTATGAGTCAGCATGACGGGAATAAGCTGATTCATATGTGACAAAGGCGGCACAGTTGGCGCGACTCGGTTGCTGAACACCGTTAACGTCACTGAAAAACCCACGTTGGCAAGCTTAACATTATGGGGACCTTATTTTCTACGCCGTAGGGAGAAGATACAAGCATAATACAAGATAAGCCGTGTACCCCAAACCAGTCGGCGAACGAAACGTAGTTCGCTCCTCGTCATACTGAAGGCTGGCGTCAAAAAAGGCAGTGTCAGACCACATGCAGCAGTAGTCCACCGAGCGGCGTGGTTCGGTGCCGTGTGAAGGGCGCCATTTTTTCCCGCCATTTCCATCCGGCCGGCTGTCCGCGCCCTTCACGGATCGCCGGGACACCGTGTAATGGCTCGGCGGGCCCACGAAACCACTCGGCGTGCCGGGCCCGGCAGCGGCGGCCCTCCCTCCACAGTGCAGTGCGCCCGAGGTCGAGCGCCCACCCGGTCTCACCCGGGCGGCTGGTGGCCTCGATTGACTCGGTGCGGCTCGAATGGAGGCCTGAATGTGGCTTTGTGTGGCCTCGCGAAGGCGGCTAGACTGGCCTCGACTCTCATGTGGCGCCGGTTACATGAGGAAACTCGACCAGCAGCCGGTAACGCGACACCGTTAGCGTTCACTGCGCCGCCGCTGGGTTCAATCAACTAATACACGGGTCGAACACTGGATCGAGTGGATTCTGAAGCCTGCACGCGCCATGGGTAATCATAATATCATTTGTGATGCCTGGTGCCAAACAACCCTCCCCTCATCCTCACCGGGCTTCCATTACGTTCACGTATAGAGCAGTTGGGGCTTCCAGGTGCCAGTCACCGAATGATGGAAACCATTTACCTGTTGCGTGTAAAGCGTGCTGCCGATAACAGAGGAAAACGTTAAATCCAAGGACAACTGACGTCACAGAGAATATGGAGTCCACTCTAACATGCCAGTGCTGAGTTGTCTTTTTATGACAGGATAAATTGGGGAATGCAAGGGCTCGTTATACAAACGAGCGCCTGGCGGAAGTACTTTGCGGAACGGTACAAATGTACAAAGGTTGTATCTTTGTGTGGCTGGCGCCCCTTTCGATTCAGACACAGCGCCTGTTCTGCTCGAGGCCACCTGCAATCGACATCAGTGCTGCCCTCTACCCCTTTTCAGCAGCACCCACCTGATCATCCGTTTCTCTTTGTTTCAGGAGAGCAAATGTCTACTCGGCACTTTCTTCTGCCTGGTGCTCATTCTGTTTATCGTGGTCGGAGCTGGAGCAATTGCCGGCTTCGTGATGGGAAGCGACTCGATCCTGGAGCAAATTAAAACTGGTCTGCAAAAGTCAATGAACGATTACAACGAGAAGGACTCCGTCCAGCAGTCCTGGAACTTCCTGCAGGAGAACGTGAGTGATTACATTGGATTTGGGGTATCGATGCTAGAACTCGGGTGTCAATCAATGCAACAACTTACAACGTCACAAAAATGTCAATCACCGTTTCTAATATCGGCATCAAGGTTCCAGAAACTGATATTGGAATGGGCAGTGCTCCCAAAAAGAGCCTAGAAGTCAGAACGAAAGCTTAATCTTAGTATCGATCATCGCTAGATCACTATTCAGCAGTACCAGGTAAATGCTTAGCCAAGGAAGCACAGGCAATAGGCATCATACCCAATATGTATGCACTGGCATGCCACTCACATTGCACTGGCATTTGACGCGTGCTCTGCACAGCCATATGACCCACGTTGTGCTGACATTTGACCCACATTTCGCTGACACTTGACCCGCTCCGTTCCAGTTTGAGTGCTGCGGCGTGGACGGACCGTCCGACTGGGCGCGCGTGCTGGGGCCCAACAACGTGCCTCGCTCCTGCTGTATCAAGGACAGCGAGGGTAACCCGGGCGCCTGCGGCGCCGACAGCAACTCGTATGACGACGGCTGCGTCGAAAAGCTCGAGGACTTCGTCAAGGGCAACAGCAAGCTGTTCGGCGCGATCGCGATCGCCGTGGCGGTCTTCCTGCTACTGTCAATGATCGTGGCGTGCGTGATCATGAAGTCAATCTTCTAGACTGTTTTAAAAGTTACTTTCCAGTGGGCGATGGAATGAGCAAGTGAACTGTTGAAAGCGATGGTGCCTTCTGAAAGTGGTTTGCTAGTGCAAGCGGTGGCTCCAGACAATAGCCTGTCTGAGACAATTAACCGGTGCTATGCGTGCCTTACTTCTCCAATTCCCGCATTCTTTTATGACATATTTTTTATGTCATCTGATCTGATAAAGATCTGAAAAGATGCCGAAGGTTACCTGATAGATTTTCGCTAGAAAATTCAGCCTGGCGGTAATGAAACTTTTTTCAGAGTTGAAGGGCGCAGAATACAACATTGGGATTACCGTTTCGACAAATAGAGACGTCTGGCTCAGGGATAAAACTTTTATGCCCATAGCCCAGACATCCTGATCGCAGTGCAGGCATGATAATCTCAATGTTGGATCTGAGTGCCCTGGGACAGTGTGTGAGTTTTGATTAGCACTCGGTACACAGGGGAGAGAGAGTGCTTTTCCCATCGATCGCCTTTACAATATTGTACATTTTTGTCGTTTAGGAAGTGCTATATAGTGTTGTGTATTTCTAGTGTGTATCTTCCACTGAAAATACCACATTGGTGATATTTGGTTCAAATTCGACATGCAAATCTGTATCACTATATTTTTAAGTGCAGTAGAAAAGCTGTGCCCTGGATCTGAAGCTAACGTCATCACTTTATCTTTATGCACATTGATATATCACAACAAATGTCCGCATGTCATGAATGCGCAAGTTGTGATTGGTGTGTTTGATTGCATATATTCACTATGTCTACATAATTGCAGGACATGAATGTATGCACATACCGATGTGATTTGTGTCAATAAATAAGGATGCTCCTAATATAGTTTTAGGGCTTCTTATATGGACGTCGATGTGTTTGGGAATCCGAAAAAAACAGACGGTATTTAGTACAACATTTTTAAAGGCATCGCTCTATCTCAGAAACAATAAACTTTAGAATTGAAAATGGTTCATGTAATTGAAAGATTAACCCGGCAGGCGGTGGGCCTACCAGCCACCTTCCGCGCGGTGGGGGGGGGGGGGCATTTTTTTGCCCCCCCGTATCTCCGAAACTACTGCACGGATCCGGAAAATTCAAACGGCGTTCGATAGCCCTGTCAAATTTGTTCAGAGAAACCAAATTTCATTGACCTCGGGGTCACCGATGACGTCACAGGTCAGGTCAAAGATAAAATGTTTCACCGATCACGGGCTTCTAGGGAAAGCGCTATAACACCGAGTAAAACGCATTTTGTCGAAAATCAGCGATAAGGCGTCAGTTGTCTAGTAAATATGTTTTTATTAGAGGTCACTGGTCATACCAGGTCAGGTCACAGGTCAGGTCACCAAAGGTCAGCAAGGGTCACCACATGAGCCCAACTTTACTAAGGTTATGCGATGCATGTTTTATGGCCGGTTTTTCATTTCCAACTCAATGGTGTTGGTCATAAGACCATCAGGTACGGTTTAGGTCACTTTCTGGTGGAGGTCAGGTCAAGGTCAGTTCAAAAAAGGTCAAATTTCAAAGTTGATATTTTGCATAAAATGGGTATTGATTCGATGCAGCTCGTCACGGGGAGTCTAATGGTGGTCTTTGTTTTGCGCTACGAGGTCTAGAATTGCTAAAAATTGAGTTTGAAAATTTGACGTCATCAATTTTGAACAGTTTTTTCGCTATAACTTGGTCAAAAAAAGAGGCATCGATCTCAAATTTGGTATGTAGATAGAAGGCGGTAGGGACTATCACATTTATTCCGTTTTTTTTGAAATTCAAAAAACTTTTTGGATTTTTTGGCTATTATATTTAAAAAAAAATTATTTTTTGATTTTTTGGGGTCAAAATCCCAAAAATTCGAAAAACCGAAATAGGAGTTTTGTAGCCCTTTTGATTCCACACCTTTTATGTTGAAACATTTTTCTGATTCTCTAAAGCTGTAGGCCTGACAGCTCTTCCCGCGAAACCTTTTTTTGTGTCGAAAATGGCAAAAATGACGTCACTCTGACGTCATTAGCGGCCAACCTATCATAGCCTTTGGAAAAAATTTTGTTCACCATGTGCGCTAGCTGCTCCCGGGAGGGTACTGAAAGTTTGGTGACGATCGGCGCAGCGGTTCTCGAGATATATTGAAAAAAACTAAAGGGGGGGGGGCAAAGAAATGCCCCCCCACCGCCTGGAAGGTTAATGAAAGATTCATAAAAAAGTCTGCAAATTTATTCAAAGTAACAAATAAGGAAGCAAATCTGTGAAGTTATTGGAAATCAGGGAAATATTTACGGAAGTATGTACTCCCTGCATTACCAATACCATGCATGCCAATACTTAACCCGCGCCCCAGTGGCGGTCTCAGCCAACTTCGCCCTAGTGGGGGGGGGGGCATATGTTACCACCTACCTCTAACTCAAAAACTAAGAGGGCTAGAAAGACGCGGTAAAAAGTAGTCGATAGCGCTCAATGCGTACGTTTGAAAGTATTTCAGTCATTTTTCATCTTAGAGCAATATTGGGGTCACCAGAGGTCATCAAAGGTCAAAATTTGCCAATGGTCATTATATTTTTCAGAAAACATTCCGTTATCTCAGGAACCATGGTAGCTAGAAAAGCGCATGGAAAAACAATCGATGGCTTTTGAACTCTTCTTTTGATAAGGTCATATCAAAATTGACCTCAGGTCAACGATATAGCCTCCAGAGGGCAAAAACTCCAAAAATAGCTGTTTTTACGAAAAGTGTTTTTCGACAATAACTTTCGACTACAAAAGGTCACGACATTTCTATTGCCAGAATCGTGTTCCTCTCGCCGAGACGCGTCGAATGCACTATAATTTGACCTTGAAAGTTCAACTTGAAAATTTGACCTCAGGTCAAGGCCATGACCTGACCGGAAAAGGTCATGTTGCATATCAGTCGATGCGTCTCGGCAAGACAAACACAATGAGACCATCCCCAGCGTTCTATCTCTTTCCAATCGCGAGTTATGGGCAAAAATCTGTTTGTAGCCCCAAATGACCTCGGATGACCTTTCTAGAGGCTATCAGCAAAAATGACACCTTGGTCATCACGGGTGGTCCAAATCATTGTGATTCTGAAATATTTGGACTGTTCCTATGCGTACACACGGATCTAGAGGCATTTTTATTTTTCTCCCTTGACTTGTAATGTAAAGGTCACGCAACTGACCTGACCTTAGGTCACGGATATAAAAATCCGAGATATAGAAATTGTAGGCGCCCACAACATCATGCAATCCACCAAGTTTAAAACCTTTCTGACAAACACTGCAGGCTGGACATGATTGCAAACTTTTTTAGGCTTGGTCAGTTAACTTGATCTCGTGACCTGACCTGACATGACCTGGGGTCAAAAATTTCACACATTGTCCAAAACTGATGTACCAAAAGCTACCCCAAGCGGCGCGGCGCTACGCGCCGCGGTTTTTTATTCACACGCAAAAAACGCGACAGGGTGGCAACATACATATGCCCCCCCCCCCCCCACTGGGGCGAAGGTTAACCCTCGCCGGCGTTAACCCTACAATAAGGACATGTTCTTAAGAAGATATAGATCAGTGGGTGGCCAACCACCACAGCAGCAAGTTTAGGTGGCAAACGTTCTCGATACGATTAAATATTTACGTGCCTGAGAGGTCTTTGACCGTACTACTTATAATCATAACAACTTTACACAACCCCTAACCATAACAAAGCTGACGTGTGATCCTTCGGCTCTGTCCTACGAAGGTTGGGATTCGGATACCATGAACAGTAAAGGACGACAAAGGTGTACTACGTCAAAGGTAGTTTGAGACCGTCCTGTGCCGATTTCCAGAGTTTCAAGACATAAGAAACAGTACCTGCTGGTGCTTGAGGTCGGGCTATAGAAGCTGCGCACGGCGCTTGAACTGAACATTCGATGTATCCAGGCAAGCGCTGCGTATTTACCAGCGACTTTGCCATGGTATTTTGTTGTCGGTCTTGTTTCACTGGCACGGTCACTGATTATGCTGTGGCAGATGTGGGTAATTGTGTGCAAAATCAGATACGCATATAATGTGATGCGGGTCGGAGAATAAATATCATTGCCCTACCTGCAATGGATGAAAGCACAATTGTGCGCAATGACGTAGTTCGTCGAATGTTCCTCAACACTGGTATCAACAACTAAATCGATGTTTATCAAATGACCCGAATCACAAAACAAGTCAGTTGTAAATCATGCAGCTCTGGACCCGCATTGGTGATTTTGCCGTCCTGTTTCACACGCGTTACAGATGGTGACCCTGTGCACGTGCCTAGCCATCGGTGCACCACCTGGTAGTTACAATCACATAAATATGCGACAGGTGAGGTGACGGACACTGCGCAGGACACTGCTCAGTGGCCCGTGACCAGAGGACGGTAAATAGGACACAGCGGGTCAGTGCGAGACCCAGCGCACTCATTATGAAGCACGACTCCTTATTAGCACTCACCACCATTGCTGTAGAATGTAGATTGGTTCCAGCGACGCCATTTTCATGCATCGCGCACATCTGCAGTTGTATAAAACCGGTCTACATAAAAGTAAAAATAGCGGCCTCGGTTTTCCTGGACAGTTCAACGTACTATTGCGTACCAGGAACAAGAATGGTGAGAAATGACGAGCCTGCTACTTGCGAGTATGCTCTAAAACTTTGAAGTCCTTTTGCTATCTTCTTAGAACATTTTGTCGTGAGACATACATAGTATACATAACTAGTATGCATACATATTATACATACTTACTAGTATACATACACAGACACACCTACATTATCATAACGGAGAAAAGAAGAAGGAGCTGAGGAATAGTTCTTGTTAAACTTGTGTTTTATTAATGCTATAAACATGCTTGTTTTGCGATAAGTATTTTATGAGCATGTACATACAGCTCGCTCCGATTTTTCCCTCTAAAAGTGATTTATACCTATAAAGCAGTTTTATACATGGTTGGTCACTGTTGACTAACGTGTCAAGGCTCCGATAAAACGGTTGACTAAACTCTGACGACAGAACAGAAAGGCTGTTATTGTCCCATTCTCACCATAAGCCGTCACACCTCGTCACATCTTCAACATAAACCGTCACGCCCCGTCACATTAACCGTCACACCCTGTGTCAAATTTTGACCACGGCTTGTGATATACCCGATCACCTTCTGACCAGAGACTGTCCCAACCAGTGACCTTCGTTCGCACCAATAAACCTTCACACTTCTTCACATTCGTTAGAAAACTTACGCAGTCCATTAACCCTATTCCTGGCGGGGGGGGGGGCCTCAGGAGCCCCCCCCTGAGGTTTTTTGGTTATATCTCCCAAACGCGTTGAGCTAGGAAGCTCAAATTTTCTGACTTTTCCTAAAAGGCTTCTACGCAACATGTCTGAAAATTTTGAGTTGATCTGACCTCAGGTCAGGTCACCAGAGGCGGTTTGGTGACGCTACCTCAGAAAAGTTTGCAATCACGCCTTAGCTAGAGTTTTTGACCGATCAATTTCTTCTCTTCAGGGTTTAGTTAGGGTACCAGTATGTGCAATTTGTATATCTCGGAATTTTGATATCGGTGACCTAAGGTCAGGTCAATTTCGCGACCTCCCCATTATAAGTCAATGGGGGAAAAATCAACTCCCTGTTTTTACCACTAAAACGGGTCGGAATGGCCCCATATACCATACATGACTTCATATACGATCAACCTTCACTACCTTGAGGTCTGTTTTGCTGTTGGGCAGCTGTGAGGTCATGTGACGTCATCAAAGGTCACCAAAGGTTTTTGGCCAATAACTCCGTACAGGAACAAGATACAGACGCGTGGATGGTCTCATTGTGTTCAGCTCGTCAAGACGCATCGAATGATATACATGATGACCTCGAGGTCACGTGACCTGAGGTCAACCTTTGACCTTGACCTTTCGAGGTCAACATATATATCATTCGATGCGGATTGACGAGAGGATCACGATGATGCCCTTAGTTTGTTCCTATGTTGACTAATTCGAAAGTTATTCGAGAAAAACTCTCTCCATATCTAGTGCCGCCATTTTGACTTTTTCGACCCCTGTGACGTCATCTTTGACCTGACCTGAAAATGACCTTAGTAAAAATTGTAGATCTTGGCCGTGCGTATCCGATGCCGTTTACCGCTTGTCGCTATCTTGCTTCGTTCTCGAGATCTCAGGGGGGGGGGGCCGAATCGGCCCCCCCCCCCGCCAGTTTCTTGTCCCGGCGGAGCCCGCCAGGAATAGGGTTAAGTTCTGGTCGACAACCGCTGTTATTCAATGGGTGGAGACTTCCACTGGCGTCCAACTGGCTTCCAACTGAGCAGACGTCCAAGTTGGCGTCTAACTTGGCGTCTAACTGTTGGACGGAGACTTCCAAGCTAGACGCGTCTAAATTTAGCCGTCGCCAGATAGACCGCAGCGGCCGTCCAGCTAGACGCGTCTAAGACTTAGACACGTCTAGCTAGACGCGAAATGGAAGTATCCACCTTTAATTGGTTAAAAGATAATCTTTTAACCAATTACAGTCAAAGATGTCACCTTTTGAATTCGACCGTCACTTTCCGTCACCCCAAAAACGGCCACAGTCGATCACTTTCTGACTAAACGCTGTCACAGTCGGTCACCTTCTGACCAACATCTGTCACATTTCATCCCCATCTGACCAAAAACCGCCACAAGTCGGTCACCTGACCAAAAACGGTCCGACATCACCTTCTGACCAGGGTCGGCAGCAGCTCGCCGATCGGTGGCCGGTCACAGAGCTGGCAAATGTCAACAGGTCACAGCGGTGCCGAATTTCAGACTGCCAACGAGCTGTAAAATTCCGGTGTCAAACACATATACGGCGGCCAAACATACGGGCGCGACACTCCGGTATGGCCTTATATTGTGCACCGACTGCCCGCAACAGGTAACGGACGTCAAGTGAACTCTTGCGTAGAGTCTATGGTGACGCATTTATTTCAAAACAACACGGAAGTTTAACAATTTTTCTCACGCCATCAAGCAAGTGCGAAATATTGTGCAACACAAGCGTCTTTCACTTATAAAGTTTTTTTTTTGTGTGTAATTTTTCTTCAGCTTAGCAGGTATAGTATTTTGTCGAAAGTCTAAGATAGCGATTTCGCTAAAAATTCAATTGGCCTAGGGCGTTCAGTTCCCTGCTCGCTCACGAGAATCTCTCTCCCTATACACCAAATCAAATCCCCAGTTTCCTTTAGCACGACATCATGCGCTCCCGGCAGCGGCATGAGTCACCCACTGCGACTTTCGTGCCGGAGCACATAGCTGCCAGCAAGACTGGCAAGCTCGCTTCAGTGATCATTGACGTCAATAGGCTCTTCCGGTTCCTTCTGGGCTGCTCTGCGTGACCGGCTGTTATGACGTCATAAGACCAAAGGCCGCCGTTTCCGTCCGGCATAATGCCCAGACATATCCAGCACGGAACCTGCTGGTGCGAGCTTACAACCCACGTAAGACATTAGACAGTGGGCACGTCGCCCACGACAACGTCTTAGTCACTTTGTGCTGGGGCATGAGTTTTCCTATTGAGCAGGTGACTCCGGGTTAAATTCGTGCTCACACCGGATGCATGTAGAATTGTCGAGATCCTTGGCGACGAGTGAAGACGGATTTACGTGTCCTCATAGTGTAGTGGCCTTGAGTCCGGTTATGAAGCGACCAGTCGTACACCAATCTCTGAAAATCTAAGAAGGAAAAGAGACGGAGTGCCGGTGTTCCGCGTAATAGAAAAGGTCCAGCGCCATGTATTATTACGCCACGTCGTTGCAAGGCTGTCCTCGCGTGACTTGGTTGATGTTTTAATACTGCGCTAGACGATGGACGATGGACTTTCAAAGTTACGACAAAGTGCCGTGTGGTGTCCACTGTCTTTCTAGCACGGTGTCGCTTCTACGGAAGTAAACATTTGATCGGCAATTGTCCCGAAAAATTCATAAGCTGTGTCTTTGTGTGATGCAATTTCAGGTTTGTTTATTGTTGCATTTCGCTGGTCGCTTGCATTCATGTGTAATCATTTATGATCGTTCAACACCATAGCACGTTCAACACATTGCATACAAAGGCCGATATCATCAAATTCCGTCGTGCGTCACGTTTTAATGGACTTATCAATGTTTCATAGGTACATTACCCGGAACACCTCCTATAGTAATATACATATGTAGAGATGCAACTGAACCACCACTACGTGACTGGCTGCATTTGACCTTCGCACAATCGAACTTTTTAGTTTTGGACTAGAGGTGGCAAAAGATGAAAATTTTGGGAACCAGACTCGAACCAGACCCGGCTGGACATTTCTGGAACCAGTCGGACCCGGCCTTAGTTGGAATCGGAACCAGTTGGACCCGGTTCCCCAAAAGTCAATTAATACAAACTACTTGTAGGTATCATTAGTAGCAACATGTAAAGTAGCCTATTTCCCACTGAGAATACTCATGAGCTACTGTGTGCCAAGAAACGTTCACTTCATATTTTGCAATAATGTGTAGTGTGCAAGATGTACAGTTTATGGTAGGACCCGGTTGGACCCGTCAGAAAATTTCCAGGAACCGGTCTGGACCCATATGGGTCCAGACTGGTTCTTTGGACCGGGTCCTCGGGTCCACATTTTGCCACCTCTATTTTGGACACCACTTTTCAGTCTATTAAAAGCTGCTTTGCGTTCTTTCTATGTGGGAAAACAACTTAAAGTTTCGTCAAGTGTTGGCACTGTGGGAAGGGCTAATGCCCAAATTGCTCCCTCCCTTTGGATCCACCGGTGAGATAAGTCGTTATACGTTATCAAAAGATTATGAAGCCAATGAGATGATTTTTGTCTATCATTTATTACAACAGCAAATATTAATCTATTTTCATTGTGCTTCTCTAGAACATGTTACAGGGTGGGAATGGCCGCGGTTTTCTTCAATGATTTATTTCAAATGACATTGTCGCATTTATTTTAGCCTTTAGGGACACTTGAATCGCAATATAAGTGCACATCCGCGTAATGTGTTGTATGCCTGCATTTTAGGTCATGCCACATAATTCTCCTCAAACCGCTTTGACCCGTCACCCACTTTTGTTCACGGCACATCTGGCATGGCGCTCCATTCTCGGCGATATAGGACAGCTATGGCGTCACCCTCTGTTCAGGATAGGACCGCGCCAATCGCGAGAGACTGGGTCAGTCCCAGTCTGCCCCAGCACGACTCCAGCGGCGCCATATGGCCCGCGCGGGTCCCACGCCGCCTCCTCCTGTGTCAAACGCCACTCCGGCGGCCGCCAATGGAGCGGAGTCGACCGGCCGACACGCCAACTGGCCGGCCGCCTTTCAATAGTCGCCATCCACTAATGAAGTGAATGTGGGCAGACTGAGTCCGTTAGGCGCGACATATGCTGCGCGGACTGAATGGACTTCGGGTGGATTGGCAGCCGTGACCAAGTTATCGCGGCCCGCCGACCGACTTAGTTTTGATGAGGTGTGTGTGTGTGTTTGATGGGGTCCGGGCGCTGGGTGCGGGTGTATGAATTCTCTGGATAAAATATGATGTGCACGTATTGATTGCAGAAACTCATATGCAACATTTGATAAAGCTGATAAAGATAATTGGACTTTTAAGTTTTAACCCGCGCCCTGCTGGGGGGGGGGTGTTTGGACACCCCCCCCCCTTGTGGTTTTTCGCGAATATCTCAAAAACGGCGGCGCGGAGCGCCGCCGTTTTTCGTACACCTTATCATACATTAATTCTACACATGTTGCGAAAATTTCAGACCAAGGTCATTCAAGGTCAGGTCACCAGGTCACTTGAAGTGACCTCACCTCATAAAAAGTTTCAATGTCTGTCATAGCTACACCGAGTGACCGATCGCTTTGAAACTTTCAGCGATTGCTAAGAGCAATAGCATGTACAAAATGTATCTCTCAGAATTTTGATATCGATGACCTAAGGTCAGGTCAATTTTGCGACCTCCCCATTGCACAGTGGGGATTTTTCCGATCTAGCACGTATTTATTCGTAGAGGGCAAACCATAGGTAGAATTGTAGCCAGATTGTGCACAGATGTTGGCTGGTGTGTCCTGGTGAGAATTTTACCGTAAATGTGCATAATCAACATAGTATAGGGGGTTCAATTGGACCCCCCGCTCAGCCGTTTGGCCCCTGATCAAGCTAGAGCTTCGCGGAAAAGTCAAGCGTGCTGCCTATGACGAAATTAGGCCGAATATATCCAATTTCAAAGTCCAAGGTCATAAGCTGACTTTCCAAGTCAGTTTAATGACCCAACTAAAGTTGGGAAATCGAGACCTCTTGAAACTTCGCAAAGTTAGGGTGTTTCGGGGTATTTTGGGGTGCTGATCACGAATTTCATGTTAGTTTTGATCACAGACGATGTCTTTATGCATTTAGGCCAGGTCGGGTCAGGTCAGGTTAGATCAATTAGTAGGCGTCCTGCCGGCCATCCATAGAAGTGTCACCTACTACTGATAGCTTCGTAACATGGAACGAAGGCACTAGAACTACTTCGTAAATATTCAAATGGCTGCTAAAATCGAAATCAGCACCAAAAACTACCCTAGAAACAAGTAAAACTCGAAAAAGTGAACCAAGGTCATCAAAAGGTCAATGACCTTGACTTGACCTTCACGTGACCTTGACACCCACCATTATGCAAATGCATGGCACCAACATCATTTCACATATTTGAACGTTTAAAACCACAAAAAGACTGGAAACCGCGGATAATGTGAGCTGGCATACGCCGAATCGCGATTCCGGCCAAACATGGTCTCGAGAAATATGCCACAGGTCAAAGGTCAGTTGGGTCAGAGTCATGAAATTTTTAGGTTAGATGTAAAATTGATGATCTCGATGGTACCGAAAGTTTCGGCGCAATCGGCCGCTTTTTGCGCGAGTAATTTGCGGAAAACCATGGGGTTTTATCCGACCCCTTCCCCCTCCCCCTCCCCACAAGTGCGATGGTTAATAAGGTTACGGTATGTATGTATAATTTACGCTTGTCATCCTATTCCTAATGAATGTGTCTCAGAAAATATGCATCATATAAATCACGAAGTAAAATTATTCGCCTATGTCCGGAACATACCTATATCGTGCTGTTTGCCCTAGCGCTCCTCGAGTGGGGTGTGAAGATACTCTAATGTGAATATTCCGTGTTCAGGCAAGTTTCGGCAGCCAAACTAGGCGTTGTCTTGTGCAGAAGAAAGTGGCGAATTCGATAGGATATATTTCGGAGTGGAAAAGTGTGGAGAACATTGTTGATTTCCTACATTTATTTAGAATACCATTCCTTCAATATGGTGTCTGTAAGGGTTTTTTGTAAAGGGCATTTTTGTGACCTTAGTAAGGTTGTGGCATACTTTCTGTTTGCCATTCCATTCCTAATAAAGGTGCCTTTCAGACGATATGCAACTTTAAGACCTCGCAAGATTAAAACCAACAGGACAGGACAATGAAATTGAGCTATACTTTCGGGCCTTGCTGAGCCCATTGAGTAATCACGCATGAGTGTGAACTTTGGGCGCATTTTTCCTAGTTTTGCTGTGGACATACAGATAAAACAATGCCATATATGAAAAATTCAGACATTTCTTAGCCCTACTGACACAAAAAATAAACCAAAATCCAAAAAATATTTTTTGAATTAATAGGCGCTAGATCGGAAAAATCCCCACTGTGCATTGGGTCGCAATGGGAGAAAATTGAAATGCGCCTCTTTTGGACGAAAGACATTATAACCCTCGCCGGACCTATTGGTTTTCTACATACGCGCCGGCCGAGGGGGGGGGGGGCGGGTACGACCCCCCCCTCGCCGTTTCGCCCCTGGTGGAGCTAGCGCGTCGCGGAAAAAAACGAGCGTGTGCGCCGTTACGAGACGCAGAGATTGGTACCCGATTTTAAGGTCCTAGGTCAACCGGTGACCTCTGAGGTCAGGTCAAGTGCCCCAAGGTACGGTTCAGTTTTTGGTGAATAACTTCGCAAAAAACGGCCGCAGAGCGCCGATTTTGGCAGCATCGTGTTCGTCTCGCTCAGGCGCGTCGAATGATATACTTTTTGTCCGGGTCAGGTCAACTTGGGGTGTTGACCTCAGGTCAAGGTCAGGTCAGCACCCCCAGGTCACGAAGTTGGTCGAAAGAGGTCATGTCGCATATCATTCGATTCGGCAGGTCTTCCTGAGTCCATTGGTGGCTTTCCCGACTCGCTAGCTCAATTTGATCAAGAGTTATTGACGAAAAACTAATATGACCTTGATGACGTCATAAATGACGTCACTCAAGGTCAACATTGAAAAAGTGACGCATCTAACCTTGCAAGGAGTGCATAAAATCACGATTCTGTGTGCTTGAGATAGTTGGAGATCGCTCCCGGCGCCAGAATAGCAGTTTTCATTTTTCCCCATTGACTTATAATGGTGAGGTCACGAAAATGACCTGACCTCATATGACCTTAAGGAAAAATCCGAGACATACAAGTTGTGGGACTCATAATGGATACTAGATCCTGCAAGTTTCATTTCCCTGTGACATCTCCTCTGGCAGTGAGAGCGTTGCGAAGTTGCGACATCTGAAGACCGTGCAGAGGTTCACTTATGACGTCATAGGTCAGTGACCTGACCTGACTCAAAAATGCGGTTGGTGTCAAAAGATGCGGCTTGGATCAAAGGTCAGGTATGCCAAGTTTCAGCTCTCTATCACCAGCGTGTTCGGAGCTATCGCGAAAAAACCCTATGGGGGGGGGGGGCGGCACCCGCCCCCCCCCTCGGCCGGCGAGGGATAAACACTCCCAAACACTGAATTACAAGTGCTTTAGACACACTGAACATGGAAATGGTGTCCGTGACCCTTGTTTATGCCCTGAGGTCATCTTAGGTCACGAATGGTATCTAACAGTTTTTCGCAAATAACTTTTGATAGAGGCATGCTAGAGCGATGAAAACGACTTAGATGTGTTCAGCTCGACGATACGGATCGACTGATATGCAACATGACCCTTTCCGGTCAGGTCATGACCTTGACCTGAGGTCAAATTTTAAAGTTGACCTTTCAAGGTCAAGTTATAGTTCATTCGATGCGTCTTGACGAGAGGAACACGATGCCGGTAAAAGTAAGCTCGTACAAGGCTTGGGTCAAAAGTTATTGCAGAAAAACTGTTTCCGAAAAAATCGGCTATTTTTGCAGTTTTTGCCCCCTGCAGGCAAAACCGTTGACGTTAGGTCAAATCTGAGAGAATTACTCAGAAAGGGCGTTAATAGGGCTACCGAATGCGCTTTTCCGCGCGGCGCTGTAGCTCTTTTGGTTCCCGAGTTATGCGTTGGCTTCTTGGAAATTGTAGACATTCGACCTGGAAATCGGCGAAATTTTGCCTTCAATGACCTCTGGTGACCTGACCTTTGACCTGACCAAAAAATTGACCGATGTGATTTCCTCATTATTTTTGACGCTCTTTCGAACACCGCCTTCCGCGTATCGCTACGTGGCCCAGGAGCCGAGTTAGAAGGGGGGTGTTCAAACACCCCCCCCCCCCCCAGCAGGGCGTGGAAATCCAGGACCCCCAGCCGGGCGCGGGTTAATGGGAACGTCGACGCTGTCGATTTTTTTTTGCAATTCACTAATTGTGATTTGCAAAAATGAAACATTAGTGGTCCATTTACTTAGACTAAACTGGTATGCTTTCATTGAATAACTATGTCAATAGCATGTAGTTTACACATTCGAATGACACAACCAATACCTATCACCTATCATTTAGTCAATTTTCGGAACTTCCCTTATTTCACAAAACGAGAAATGATCAACGATAAATTTCGGTACATTTCCTACAGGAGTAAAAGCTAATTTAGGCACAATGCAAAGTTCTTCGGTTAGTAAGAACTAACAAGTAAAATATACTTCCTTAGCGAATAACTGTTGCCGGATATTGCACAAAAAAGCCCACCAGTCGACCATGCGCGCTGAAGTGAAGACCTTGGACGAGCGTCGACGACCTGCAGCGCGGAGCCGGCCCTGCACCCACGCATGACATCACCCAGTGAGGTCATCCATGAACCACCCACCGGTGACGTCATTCACCGACTAGACTGAGAGCGACAGCGCACCCGAAATTCTTCGGGACCCACATCAGCAGGCACACGACCAGATCGCCTGCTGATGTAGCTAGATAGTTTTATTTGATTTTTGATGTTTTTCAACAGAGCCCTCAGCTGCCAATCGCCCATGCTCTCAAGTCTCGGCGGCCAAGGTAAGGGGCTGGTTTGTCTTATTTCTTTCCTTTGATTCAACTGGACCTTTTGAAAATAAAACACTTGATATCAACTCGGACACTGACATTCGTCATCCATAGGCCTCTGCACTGCAGTTCTGCAAGCCAAAAGCATCGTCTCTTCGTGAAGCTATCATGGCTCACCACCAAAAATACATATAGCATGAAGATGCGCCCTTTCAAACACAATCGAGGCACCAAGCCCGCAGATGCTTCCACGTTGACATCTACATGTGTCATGTACACATGCACATGTACATAAGCATGTACATCTAGCCCATATACTTCACTCAAAGCACCACACATCCAACTTTCCCATCGGCTATCCGTTATCCATGAGATAAAGCAGGCACCACTGTAGTTCTCAGATCGTTGTCATCACTCATCAGGTCATTCCGCCCGTCCATCGGCTCTAAGTGGTCGCAGTCTGTAATTACCAACACCGGTAATTGTCGCCGTCCGAAGACTTCGAGTCCAGAGTGACCGGAGAGTCCAGATAGATCTGAGAGTCCATTACCTATATGGCACCGGTGTACGAGAGAAGTCCCTGAGATTTAATGTCACGCTCTGTTCATCTTTCCCACGCATTCGCAGAGCTGGCTCATTCAGCAGGTGTTTATTCTATCACGAGCTGTGTTTAAAGTCATTTTCATCAATCTTGAAAGCGCACTTCAGCAGGTGCTGTGAGCTCAAGCTGAATAGTTTTGAGTTACTGCGGCACGGAATCAGGTCAGTGAGGTAATGAGTCAGGTGAGAATGAGAATATGTGCAGTCACGAACCGAGGGAGAGTTCCATGCCGCTGCTGCTCGGGCTGCTCAAGTAGCACGACTGACTGTACACAGGGTAGTGTGATTCTCTGCATGGGCGGGGACTGGACGACGACTGTATGTATGTACATCTTGACGCGCGTCATTGTCGCATCTCCCCTTCCGGTGCCCGATTCTGTTCCCGAATCCGGTCTAGACAGCCACCAGCTCGCTGTATCACTCAACCTGCCTAGTGCTTATTCTACGCCTGAGGCTAACCCTGTGGGCACTGCTCTACATTCAGTCGCGCTAACCCACTGCCGACAATAATGGCGCAATGCGGCGCGGCTGGCGGCGCGTGCAGTAACGGTGGCGCGCGGCGCGGCAGCTGCGCCGAATTCGACGCCCGCCGGGGCGCGGCGCGGCCGGTAACGGTGTCGGCACGGGTGTCGAGATGACCGTCAGGTCTCAGTCGATCGGTCCGCCTGCCCGGCGTCGCACGCTACCCCGCAGTTTGCCAGGAACGAGGACACGTGCTGCCCAGGACGGCGAGGACCCGGCGGAGGAGCAGTGACGCGCCGGTCGGCGGAGAGGACACACGTGCCCACAGACACACCGAAGGACGTGACAGTAGAAGGACCAATAACAGGACTGCTAGACTCACCGACCGACAGTGCGACGAAAGGACACTGACAGAGCCTGCCCGGTGATACTGGACTGGTGACGTGAGACCTTGGTTGTGAGGTTGTGAGATTCCCAGACGGACTCTGTGCTTTGTGACAGACTTTTAGTGATTGCAAGGGACTCTGTGGACGGACTCTAGGACGATCGACGATTGACATAGTGTTTCGGTTGATTCGTGAACTCTGAGACGATGCCTGTGACTGCCTGATTGTTTCAATCAAGTGAGAAACTACGCGTGCGTTTCATAGCCCCCGATAGCCTGTAAAAATGCAGCCAGTGGCGCTATATCACTATGCATTGGTGGCCACACTGGTCAGCACATTCCTCCTCAGCGCTGCGTCGGCCTTCTCAGGCGCTCGTCTACCCGGGGTGCGGCGCTACACCACGGGGGGCCGTGTCGGCAAGTACCAGCACCTCTCGCGGCGCCGATCACGTCTGGAGGACTCCGGAGAGACCCCTGACCTCGCACACCCTCCTGCGGTGCAGCCCGAGGATCTGGTCCTGTCCGGCGGCAGGCCAGCAGCGCCGGGTCTTCCTCCGTCCCCTGTTATCGCCGCTCCAAGTCCGGTCAAACCATCGGACCTTCTGCCGCAGGGGACCACCACGTCAAGGCCAGGTCTGTCGCTTCACTCTTTGCCAGTGAGATTGACGACTTCAGAGGATTCCCCAACGCTGGAAGCCTTGCCCGCTGCAGTATCGCCGGAGTCGTTGCAAATCTCCCTTGCGACTGACGGTAACCTGCGGTCCCCGTTTCTGCAGTCTCCATTTCTTCATCAACCAGACAGTGCCGTCGGAACCAGACGCCCGTACGTGTTCACCACGAGGAGGCCGGACCCGCCGCCGCCCCTGAACCTCTCCGAGCTGCTGGTGTCCTTCCAGGGCACCACGCGCACCGTCATCGCCACCCCGCCTCCCTCGCCGGAGGGAGCCGTGGAAGGAACAACATCGGCAACGACTGAAACAAACCGCAAGACGGCGCCCACGGATGGCGTGGAATTGGAAGCGCAAGTAAACAGCGTCGAATTCGGTACTCCAGAACAGAAGGAAGATGAACATCGTGACAGCGGCGAGCCTGTGTCAGACATGCAGACTGGTCTGGGTAACGCACAACCTATCAGTCTGATTCTCGGAACGCTTTCGGAAGGTGTCACGAAAATCAATCAAAACGTGAACGTCAGTCACGCGCCACAAGCGGAGGCACCTCCCGAACACAATGATCAAACGCTGACTGATGAGCTCAATGACTTCCAATCCTTGCCAAACCAAGGAGGCAATCGCTTTCCTCAGCTTCCCCGTCCAGCGTCCCCCGAGAACCTCCATCGACAACCGGCCTCGCCAGCTGCAGGCCCGGACTCGCTCTCTCAGCCTGTGGTTACACCGATTCACCCGTACTACGCCCCGTACGCGCAATACCACAGCTATCCGTATCCATATCGGCGTCCCAGCCTGGTGAGACCAGAGCCCGTCGCCACAGAGACTGTGCCAGCCTCTGAAGGGAACTTTGCATCCCCTGATGAGTCACAAGAAGGAACTTTCAATCTTGGTGAGCAGTACAGTAATGATTTTCACGATCTCATAACATCGGATGATGATGATGATGATGACGAAAAGTACATCAATAACATCTGCAACAGTGAAGGGGGCTGCTCGCCTGATGAAACTCCAACTCCACTACAGATGGATTCGACTAAAGCAAGCTCCACTTCAACAGCAAACATCTTCTCCGTCGTCTCCACGGATACCACAGTCACAGCAGAGACTCGTCCTTCGTCATCGCCCCCGCCGTCGACATCACAGGCTCCATCGGCGGCCATCTCTGACGACGGAGACCTGAAGCAGGTCCTGCAGGCGCTGCTACAGTACCTGAACCGCACCGAGTCTGCAGCGGCACCGACGGCAGCTCCGACTCCCAGCTCAACGTCCGGCTCGACAGCAGGTGGGTTCATCTCCGCCCCCGTCCCAGCCCAAAGTTCATCGTTTCACCATGCTCCTCAGAGCCACAAACCAGTGACCCGTCCTGCAATGTATAGCCAAACAGCTATGGGTGGTTTCTCTGAACAGCCTGCCACTCAGTTTATGCAGGGGTCGGAAGCGCATGTTTACCACCCCACGATGCCGGACATTTACGAAGCTTCCACGTCGGGACAGTACAATGACCCGGAGCTGCCAGACTCCTCTGCAACATACGATGCCTCTGAGACCTCTAAAGGCTCTGAGGTTCTGACGGAGGTCCCTAGCTCCTCGAACCCTCTGGCGCAGTTGCCGGTTCGACCGAGTCCACAGCACTGCTCCGGTGCCGCCTGTTCAGCTCTCAACGCCCTGCTAGCCTCACTGCCGCTACAGACGCCGCCGGCAGCGCCGTCCCCGCTGCCTGCTGCACCTTCGCCGAGTCCTCCCAGCACCTCTGGCGGCCGTCCCGTCACCACCCGGCGGCCGACGCGGCTCTCCTCGCTGCTGCAGCGGCTGCGGGGTGCCGGTGGTGCCGACCTGCGCCGCCAGGGCCTGGCCGGTCTGACCGTCGGCCTGCCGCTAGGCGTGGCCCTAATGGCAGCCCTCGGCACCAGCCCAGCTCTGGTGGCGCCCCTGGCAGCGGTCATCCCCGGCTACGTGCTGGCGGCGTTCGCCAGGGCGCGGCCGCCCGGCTCGACGCCCCCGGCCACTGGCGAGGGCACCCTGAGGATGGTGCTCCGGAGGTTCCTGGCCGGTCAGCAGCTGCAGCTGCAGCAGGGACGGCGACGGCGGCGGCGGAAAGTGAGATGGACGGCAGTTGCAGTAGCGGGAGCCTGAAGCGGCGTTTCAACCAGACAAGGGGTTTAAGCGTTGATTTACACAAAAGAATCGTTTTCTTTTGTTGCGTAGGACGCACCGATTATCTATAGATCACAGCCATGAGTCACAGGCTTTTACAAGCTCGGAGATGAGACCGCAGCCGTTTCACTGGTCGTATGCGGTAAGTCGTACCGCGTTAACAGCCTTTGGCCTTGAAGCAAGTAATATATGACTAAGCGTGACGCCAGTAGTGATGATGTTACAACATTAGATGGGCGATTGTAGTGTTGTGACGCTAAGCTTTGAAACGTGATGATCTTCATTCTTCACGATTTACCTGCTTCACATAACCCAGTCGTATACAAATGGTCAGAAGGACCCCGAGTGTTGCAATTTCTAACCGTGGGCGTAGATTATTATAATCACGTCATAGAACATCTTTCTCTCCCCTATTACCAGCAAGAAGTTTGATGGAACCCACTTTGTCAGTCTGCCCTCTCAGCACAGACACTTCAGCGAACAGTGACGACGGCATTCCATCGATTCCGACACGGCTCGTACGCCGCCGGTCCCGCGCCTCTGGTATCACCCAGTCACGCCACTGTACGCGGATCGGCCGTGACGATTGTCCGCCCGATGTCGGGTCACGCTCCGCGCTCACCCCCGCTCAGAGAGTCACCGGACCGTGACGAGTGACGTGACGCAGCAGTGACGCAGCGGTGACGGTCACTGGGACAGTGACGATCGGTGACCTGACACCGATCACACGGAGAACGGCGACTGAGGTATCGGGTCCCGGGGGCGGTGTAGGCTTGCTGAAATCGGTATGAGTCTGGGACTGTTTGGAGGAGTTACTGAGATTGAGTTACTGAACCATTGCTGAACGGCAGACAGTGGTGCTACTTTCACTGGAAAGTTATACAAGAACGGTGTGTACTGTGTGGGTTCCATAGCAGTGCAGTTCGATCATTGCAATGTGGTTGTAACCTATGAAGCCTTTTTCCGCCTTTCTCAACAATTAGCTGATACTGTGCTCAACGCCACTTCGCCGAATATAAGAAGATTTAGATGCCTAGCACTTTGGAGCTTTTGAGGTTGTGTGGTTCTGAAGCACTTTCTGTGAATTAGCAGTTAGGATGTATGTGTTGTCGTTTACGGTTATAAGGCAGAAGTAGAAAGGGTCCACCATTCATAATTTACCGAACTTTTTAACAATAACTTTTATTGGGAAAGGACTAAAAAAGATAATTGAATTGAATGGAACTCCCAGCCCAAATTTGCACTTATCATTACCGCAACCAACTACAACTCGCCGGCAACGTGCACAGCGGCACGGTATCACGTGGCCGCAGGGCGCGGACAGGGGCGGACACAGGGTAGGTAGCCGACGACCGCCAGGGTACCGCTGCAGGGGCGTGAGCAGGAGCGGGGGCAGGGGTGGGTGCGTGGCGGCTACCGATAGTCGCAATGGTCACCGATTCACTGGTGCTGGTTATATGTAGTTACCGAATAACGATTTGTGTCGTCGGGACTTCGTAACTTTTTTCGACGGCCACAAACATGGTACTCGGTCGTTATGAATATGCACACATAACATGAAAACAAAATTTCTTAGGCGGCTTTTTTCCTGGAAAGATAAGTCTAATACTTAAATGTTAGGTTTATGCTAACAAAGTCATCAAATGTAGGGTCATTTGAGGCGTTTGAAGCGAAAAGTCTCCCAATGGCCCACTGTGCATTTTATTCTAAGGCTGTCGAGCTTTTCAATGTCATCATACTACTCTCGTACGCATCCTACAAACTCCTCACCCATACGATATGCCTTCGCTTTTCTCCGTTTTCCTTCAAACGTATTCCGAACTTGGCGAACTACATCTACATACGCTCTGTATTGAACTGCGCAGTACACAGGCGCCGCGCGCCGTGCCGTGCAGCTCGCCCTGTCCGTGCAGCGCAGTTCATCCTGTCCGTGCACTGTGGCTGTCCTTTCCCGGCAGACGCCGCTAGCGTGCAGATCGCCCGCTGTGCAGGTTCAAGGCCAGTTGCAAGCGACGCAGTAGTCAGTACCGTGGCCGTCAGCGCATTGGCCGGTTAGGGAGGAGGGCCCGGGGTGGTGGGGTCTTGCAACAGCTGCTGCAACGATCAACAAGGCGGGCCTGCTGGCCGCGAGCCGCCCACCGCGCCGGCCAACCCAAACAACGCCAGTCGTGGCCCAGATGTATACATCTCGGTAGAAAGTATACACTGTGGATATCTCTACAGTGTGTTCCAAAAGACTACATACATAGGGAGTCCCCTTGTTAGCTGGCACACTGATTCAACGCATGACGTGATTGTTGACCTAAACAAAAGCGTCAGGTTGCTGACACCTTTTGATGACGCATCGTTGAAAAAGACCCGGGGGACTTTGGGTTATCAACCATGCCTATGCATGAAGGATGACGTCCCCTAGATTGAATTGGCGTTGTTGTTTCTGCATCCTACGGGGGCTCTCTCTGGGAGGTGTTTTCACCGGCTTCACAATAAACAATCTCCGATGTATATTTGAGGGACAAATAAAGCGACGTGAGTGAAGTCATGCAATATTTATTATCTAGGTCAACTGAGGAATATTTCGAGGCCTCACAAAGGTTACCATCGCTACTCAAATACCTACGTGGACAATGGTCTCGCTAAAAGAACCGTTTAACGTTAAAACTATTTTCTCGGCAATGCTGACTGTTTTGTCCTATGGCTATATGGTAACATTCGCTAAGCTTAGGATACTTAAAGGGACTATCCCACCTTCTAAAATGTTGTTAAAACCAGTTAAATTGTGCCCGACTTTATAGATTGGATGACCAGGAACACGGTTCTGGCATTTATTTTTCATTAAACATCTTAGGCTTCCCGCCTTCCCATATTCCAAACACAAACTTTCAAATATGTGACGTCACAGCCCAAAATTACCTCCTTCCCCAGGCCACATTACTGTCATAAAGCTGATTCTTTTTACTCTGTAGCACCACAACAAAGTTCAGACCAAGTTTTAAGCGATTTTTCAACGAACAAACCCATTTAAATCAGAATGACTAAACGAGGTGACGTCACACTAACGGTCGCTCCATGTTGAAGATAGGGCCTTGTACAAGGCCCATTTTCAAATGAAGGGAACGAATTTCTTCAACACCAAGAGGCCGCGGGGGTTGCAACCTAGATAGATAGTGGTTTCTGAACCTCGCCGCAAACTTGGCTATCTCAACTCAAACCCCATGTTAAAGGTGGGATAGTCCCTTTAAAAAACGATCCAAACGTTTCAAGCTTGGTCTAACATACTTCCATCAGGCTTCATCGCCATTTCTGCCCCAGGGAATGTCTGTGGTCCTGAGGTCAGCTGCAGTGGCGCACCCAGCTCAAGCAGCGGCGTGAACAGGACTGGGCGAGCCTAATCTAAATATTGAAAATAGCTCGGTCAGATATCCTAATTCCATCGCAGCTATTTCATCAGTTTACCAGAGCACAAACAGTGCCTCGCCTCACCCCATGCTCATCCGCACAGCTCTACTGACTCTACATACATAGGCTGACGAGTCACCGATGAATTCCCTGTGATAAGACATCGCGAGCAGCGGTCGGGGAATTTTCTCCGTTCTTCCGGCCGCTGCACGGCGTGGGTCTCAGCACCGCACCGGGACTATGTAGGGCCGCAGAGGCACTGACTGGCTGGCGCGGTTTGGCGCCCACCTCAGTGGCTCCCACTGGCCCCGCAGCTTTCCCGGACATTCTCGTCAATGGCGTCACAGGCTTAATGACGTCATGCAGACTCACGCCATGGCTGTATTTAGCCGGGACCGCTACCACGTGATGGTATCGCTGCTCTAGCTTCACGTTTTCCGCAGAGTTTCACAGCAAGTTGTTACATAAGGATGAATATACAAATCCAAGAAAATATACAAATCCAAGAATGATGTCTTTACTACAAAGCTATCGTAAAGCAATCCGTTTTCATATGCATATTCATATTTTAGCTATTTGATATAATGATGATCTCCATTAGCGGAGAGCGTAAGCATTGGTATAGCATTTTATCGACGTTGATGCAATTTACTTTGTTTCAATAGGAGCTCATCTACATGACTCAAGGAACGATAAATCCTAGCCACATAAAGTGGATGTTTCAGCAGCTGTCTCCCGCTAATGAAAAAATGCAGAAACAGAAGGGCTCTGCACTGCACTCTGTGCCTACATGTCTGTATGTTGACCTGGATGCTGTAACGTTACTCGGCATCGGAAATCCAACCGTTGATATAGCAAATACCACCAAATGCATTGTTTCTCTTCCAAGGTGACAATCAATTCCTCAACGTCGCGGCGGCGGGGCCAATGTTGTGGTAACGTTGCGATATGGACAAAGACAACAATAGTATGTGAAGACAATTGACAGACACAACTATTGAATAAGCTGCAACATTTTTTATTTTGTTCTAGCTTTCGTATATGAATGGTAAGAGTACTTTACCTTCATACCTACATAAGTAGGTATATCTGACTTATTTCAGAAATGATAATCTTTACATCAATAGAAAGGGCGTCATCTTATCGCCAGTTAACTTTGCCTTCTATTTCAACTGCTATCATTCATTACTCCAGCATGCTTTTGAGTTGCATAAGATTGCTGACCAAAAACAGACCTGATGGTGAGATCTGATTTCGTCAAACTCGTTGGCTCGAACTGCGTTTGACACGGTTCCTGGTCAGCCTCATTATCACCATCCATACAGTAGTTTTGTAACAGGCTGACTCATCCATTTATGATCCGGCGCCGCAGCGTGCGTGTGTCGGAAATTGTATATCGATATATCCAAACTGCCGCAAGAGTTCCGCGTGACTCGGGCCTGCTGGAGTTCGTGCGTCACTAATGACGTCATCACCTCCCATCCTGTGACAGTGGATTCCGCTGGCCTTCCGCTGAGTCATACAGCTGACATCCCCCCGCAGTGTGACTCAGAAGTGACGTCATAGGTGAGTCACTATGTCCGATACGTGAGGAGTGAAACTACCTAAGTCTAATTACCCTCAAATTATTTTTGAGGTCGTGACTCGTGAGCATATAATTACAGTACGATGATGCAAAATTGATCCACTCCGGGACCGGTGCTCAGCGCAACCTTCACCGGGCCCGGAAGTGTTTGGAGCCCACCCACCCCGCGTCGGGGGGCGGGTGCAGGAGAGTGTTCGGACCTCCTGAAGTTTTTTTTTTTTTTGCAAATATCTCAAAAGTATCAATTCGTATTTCGTGCATATTTTCCGCACATGTTGTGAAAATTTCGGAACATGTCACCAGGTAATTTCAAGTGACCTCACCTCACTTCAGAAAAGGTTAGAATGCTCGTCGTAGCTATACACCGACTTACCGATCGCCTTGAAACTTTCAGCGATATCGATGATAGTGATAATAGGTATGTACGAAATGTATATCTCGGAATTTCGATATCGGTGACCAAAGGTCAGGTTAATTTTGCACCCACCCTAGTCTTAGTCAGTAGAAGAAAGCTGAAAGGCGCCTCTTTTGGACAACCGTCATTCTAAACGCCTTCAAACATCGGTTTACAGGTAAACTTGACACACTGAGTCGGACACTTGCATCCATGACCCCTTTTTATGTCCCTAAGGTCACCTCAGGTCATGAAAGGTCCCCAGCCCAGCGGCCAGCGGTTTTTGGCAATAACTGTTGATATGCTGACATGACAGCATGTTAGACATGCTGGAGCAATGAAATCACCTTGAACCATTGACATGCTACATGACCTTTTTACCTTTGTCAGGTGAGGTATACCTTGAGCTGAGGTAAAATTTTCAAAATTATATTTGAGGTCAAATTGAAGTTTATTCGACGCGTCCCGACGAGAGGAACACGATTCTGGCAAAATAAATATTGTGCCCTTTTTACTCAAAAGTTATTACCGAAAAACATGTTTCGTGAAAACGGTTATTTTTCGAGTTTTAGCCCTATAGGGCTAAAACTACGGTTAAACTACGGTTTACCCTCCATATATGGAGGGTAAACCGTTGACAAATTGACGGTTTACAGAAAGAGCGTTAAAAGGGTTATCAAATGCGTTTTGCCGCTACGCTGTAGCTCTCCTGTTTTCCGAGTCTCTTGAGAGTCCAGCCCACCTGATTGCAGGCAGCACTCGAGCTTGCAAATAATAAGTAACATAAGACCGCAGCATCGCGATCACATCAATCAGTAGCATTGTTCTCGTGGGTTGGTGTTGCACAAATATAGCCTTGCTCACGCCCCCTGAGTCTGGCCTGGCCTTATTCCGGTTATTGAATGGCTGGGAACAATGCTTGGTTATCCAAGGTGGGTGTAACAGGTACCTGACTCATGCACTACTGATCACTGCCTCATTGTACCTACTGGTGTGCAGGGAAGCGTGATAAATGAATTACATAGGTACAGATTTAGACGGCTGCATTTGCAGCTTCTATTGTGCTCCAGTACCTAAGCAGCAATCAACATGCCCCTGTTTGCCAAAGCTTGTGTTATAACCGACCGAACACTGGGCTTTGAAACATTTTAGTCGTCATCATCACAACTCAACTCGCCGGTATAAAAAACATGCACATTTATGTTAAAAGGAAACGATTTATCCTCGGCGTGTCAATTTTTACTCAGGCTGCGTATCGATGCACGGGAGACCAATGTGAACGTGGGGAATGTCATAAGCCTTCAGCCGTCCTCCTTCCCTGCTGAATAGACTGATTGCTGACACTGATTTGTCTATTCACGCTATTTGGGCGTCGATGAGCTGAATGGATTGCCGATGGGGTCCTCACCATTTTAGTGTAAGTGTTCTGTGTACCGGGGGACGGGGTGATATTACAATGTCACCGACCCGCCTCCGACAACAGTCGGACGCCGGCGAGTGGCCAAAACACCACTGCAGCGTGCAGCAATGTCCGGGAAGCCGGTTCAGCCCATCGTGTGGCGCAATGATCGCGCCAGAGCTGAACAGACCGCTGATTTGTGGAGCGAATTGAGTTACAGAGCTGAGAGCACCAACAACTGCTGCTAATTTTCCAGGCAAATACAATCTGCATAAGCTTTTTTCTCTCGAAGGAGGAGGACGGATTACCGAACACCTTGGAACTTTCATGTTTAGTTACGTAATTTGACGGTGACGTATCTATTGAAGCTAGATTAGATAGGTTTATTAGGCATATGCATTATTCATACCCTCCAACATATGCCATTCACATGGGTCTCAAACAGCGGAGCTGTGAAACACAGAGCTGTGAATTTGGGGCAGCCACCGACGTAGGACGGCGGGAGCTCGGCAAGCACGATACGAGCCACAGCCCGCTGACGGTTGACCTGAAATAACGACTGTCGCTGTTCACCATCGTGTATATATCACACGCAATTTTATTTCGCTCTGCGCCTTCAACCCCTGCATTTCTGGCGCCCTTCTGATAACGACCTTCTATTTACAGGTGTTCCGGACGTATCGAGTCACACCTTCGAGCTCAGCACCGCCGGACCAGCTCAGCCGACAGTGGACCACACAGAGACGATGGTGGTGCCACCTGCCCATACTGAGAGCTCTCGAAAGCGCCCTCTTCTAGACTGGCTCTATGCAGAGGACGCCTCGATCGACCCGGACCTCGGCGAGCTGGTCATACCCACTAAGAGACAACAGCCACCTGCGACACCCAAAAATCCACCATCATCCTATAGTCCCATCATTTCTACCGAGCAGACTCCAGCTCCAACTAGTAGCGGAACAACACCGCAGTCCACGCTGGGAGCCGTATCGGTGGAGGGCTCTCCTCTGGAGCAGATTTACGCCTCTCTGGCCGATCTGAGTACGCGCTACAGAGACACGGCGCCTACACAGCTGGAGGCAGTGCGCCGGGAGCTGCTCAGAATTCTGCACGGAGAGGTGCCCACTGAAGCCGTGTCAGACGCGCTCCCAATGCTGGATGGAAAGACGGAGACGGAGACGGCGACGGCGAAGGCGCAGACAGAGGCGGAGACGGAGATGGAGACAGAGATAGAGGGAGAGACAGAGAAGACAGCAGCGGCGGTGACGGAGAAGACAGCAGAGGCGGTGGCGGAGGCGGCAGAAGAGGCGGTGACGGCGGCGACGACCCAGTCCAGGCCGTTGGCGGTGACGGAGGCGCCGCTACCCCCACTGCTGCTGCGGGTACCGATCGAGCAGCTACTGCAGCTCCACCGAAGGAAGACGGCGCGACGAGACGGCCCTGCAAGACCGTTCCGCCCGCTGAAACTGAGACGGGTCACCGAGCCGGCTACAACGACAAGTACAACCACTACTACCACTACCACTCCCACCACTACAACCACCACCACCACAACAACAACCACAACGACTACCACAACAACTACAACCACCACCACCGCCACCACCACAGTGGCAGGAGCGCCAGCAGTGGTCCACAACCCGCTGCCGTTCGACCTTTCCAACACCCGTCAGACGCCACTGATCCTACTGTACAAACCCCGGTCGGGCGCGCCGGTCGTGACCAACAGTTCATCACCGGCAGAGCAGAGTCCACCTGAACCGGCAGGTGTGTTTACTATAGAGCACCTGCTTCAGCTTTACAGCGCCCTAGCCAACAGCTCGACAGCCGAAAACTTCATCGAGTACGACTACGAGGAGTTGGACTTAGCACCGGCGGCTAATACGCTGCCGGTAGCCAGCGCTGTGGCTCCGCCGCCTGCCACTGTCAGCTCGCCTCCTCCTCCCTCTGCCCCTCTCAGCTCGGTGGCTCCTCCCGCTCTCCCTCCCAGCTGGCTCTCTCCAGTTCCATCGCCCAATCCGTCTATGGTAACCCCCTCTCCACTGCTCTTCACTACCACACCAGCCCCCTACATAGTTCGTATGATCGACGCAATGTTCGGCGAGGCTGACCTCCAACCCCCGTTCATTCGTATCACCCGGGACGGGCTGCACGAATCTCTGAACGAGCTGAAGGAGGCGGCCGCGCTGCAGGAGACCGGTCCGCCCAGCCCGCTGCTGGTCTCGCTGGCCGCCGCCACGCCGCTGTTCCTGCTGGCGTTGCTGCTGGTCGGAGCGCCGCTGGGTGTGCTGCTGGCGCTGGCGCTGGCGCTGCCGGTCGCCTCTCTGCTTCTGTATTCGAACCCGGCAGCGGCGGCGGCCCGCGCGGCCGGCGGGGCGGCCGGAGAAGGGAGCAGAGCGACGGGTAGGGGGACCGAGACAGCAGGATGGGTAGAGATGCTGGATGATATTACTCTCGGAGATGTGCAGCGAAGCGTGCAGGAGGCGATACGGCGTGGCAGAAGAGGTACACTCGTTGTAACAGCGGCGTAGATATGAGAGCAGAGCCGGAAACAGAGCCAGGCCAGGAAATCAGAGCGATGAACGGTGATAAAGTGTGGGATATAATTAGAGTTGCAACTGGAGTGAATATTGACCCATGCTCAACCACATAAAGAACGCCAGAGTGCGTAGGTGCAGACACCGCATCTATCGCGCGAACTGACATTAACTATTTTAGTTTTATAGATTAGCGATGCTCCATCGGCATTATACATTGGCATTTTATACATCAAATGTTGCGTAGTGCTAGTTAGGTGCCCAATAGAGAAATTGGAAGTGAGTGCGACTTATCAGGCGGAAGTATTGAAGCTATACAGGGTGAAACAGGGTTACCTAATAGGTATTTTGCGCTTGGTTATGTACATACCTATGTATTATTCGCTAGACGATAGAACTTCCAACTAGAACTAGAGGTTAGCTATAGTTTTAAGCATGAGTAGAAGATATTTATCTATTCCTAGTGCTAAGTTTCGAACTGCAATCAATACTTAGCTATTTGCCGTTATAACGAAACGCGAGCACTCAACAGTTAACCCGCGCCCCGTAGGGCTACCGGCGGACCCTACCACCCGTAGGGGGGGGGGGGCGTTTCGGCCCCCCCTAAGATCTCGGAAAGTTACCGGCCGATTTTCAAAATTCAAACGGCGTTTGATAGCATAGCCCTACCCAAAAACTACCTTGTGACCAAATTTCATTGACCTAGGTCAAACCGATGACGTCACAGGTCAGGTCAAAGGTCAGATTTTCACCGTTCACAGGCAATTCAAGAAATGTGCTGTGAAATCGAGTAAATTGGTAATTTATTGAAAACCATCGATGGTATATTGTTCGTCAAACACATACTTTGCTATCTGAGGTCACTGATACCAGGTCAGGTCACAGCGAGGTCAGGTCACCGGGGGTCACAATATGAATGTGTCGTGTGATACATGTTTTATGGTCCATTTTACATGACAAATGCGATTATGTGGGTTAGGCAGCCTTTGGGGCCAGCCTAGGTCACGTTTTGGTGAAGGTCAGGTCAAGGTCAGGTCAAATTAGGTCAAATTTCAAAGTTGATATTTTTGCATAAAATGGGTATCCATTCGATGCAGCTGGTCACGGGGAGTCTAATAGTGGTCTTTGTTTTGCTCTACGAGTTCTAGAATTGCCAAAAATTGAGTTTGAAAATTTGACGTCATCATTTTTGAACAGTTTTTTCGCTATAACTTGGCCAAAAAAACGAGGTATCGATCTGAAATTTGGTATGTAGATAGAAGACGGTAGGTACTATCACATATATTCTGGTTTTTTCGAAACTAAAAAAAAATGGATTTTTTGGCTAATATATAAAAAAAAAATGCTTTTTTGATTTTTGGGGATCAAAACTCGAAAATTTCAAAAATCCGAGATAGCAGTTTTGTAGCCCTGTCAATTCTACACCTTTTATGTCGTGATCATTTTTCTGTATCTTCAAAGCTGTAGGCCTGACAGGTCTTCTCGCGAAGGTCTTTTTTTCGGTCGAAAATGACAGAACATGACGTCACTCTGACGTCATTTGTGGCCAACCTATCACAGCCTCTGGAAAAATGTTTGGTCACAATGTGTAAAATTGATGCCCGGAGGGGTCCTGAAAGTTTGGTGGCGATATCTCCAGCCGTTTAGGAGATATCGACCGAAAAGGACAGGGGGGGCCGTTTCGGCCCCCCCCCCCTACGGGGCGCGGGTTAACCCCGTTCTAATCCAGTCGACGAATTTGACTTACTTTTTTTACGGATGAAATTTCATTCATTCATTTATTTACTTATTCATTCATTCATTCATTCATTCATTCATTCATTCATTCATTCATTTTGGATTCGCATCAAAGTCCCCGATGAGTGTAAGATAGATATCTCACATGTAGAGAACACCACCACACCCATGTCCCACCATGTTGGCCTCCCAGCGCCCCGGGTCGACCGTTCTGACCGTTCCTGTCGGCGCATCGCCCGTCACGAACGGCGTCCCGTTCCGTGACAAGACGGCGGCAGCTGGGCGGCCCCAGTAACACCGTGACCGGCGACGGCCGTCGGTCCGTGACGGTCACCGGCCGTACCGTCAGCCGGCGGGCCGCGGCCGGGCGGCGGCGGCGGCGGCGGCCCGTTATCGGCGCGGGCCCGGTGCCGCTCCGTGCGTCGGTCACCGGGACGACGACACGGCGCCCGTCGCCCGTGTCGGCGGCGAACGTCGAGGAGCCGCGCGCCGCGCCGCCGGTCGGCAGTTCTCCTCTGCGCGCCGCGGCGGCAACTCGAGCGGACCGCTCTGAGCGCATCGCCAAACTCTCGGATACGATCGACGGCTTTTGGCACTTCCGGCGCTGGTTGGTTGGTTGGATTGTTGATCGGGCCCGACGCTCGTCTCTCTCCGAGATGTTGCTGCGTCTGATCCTGGCCTGTACTGCTGCCGTGCTGGTGGTTCGTCCGGCCTCTGCTGAGTTCGCCGCTGGTTTCTGCGCCGCCCAGCGACCCCTGCTGGTCCCTGAGCCAGACGCGTTCGCACTGGGTCGCCAACGGAGCTGCGGTCTCGGTGACCGCTGGCTCTCTGACCACGAGAAGACCGGCCTCCTCTTCGGACACGACCTCGGTTATGGCGGTAACGGCACGAGCGGCGCCAGCCTGGCCGCCTGGCTGCAGGTGGCCGGCAGGGGCAACGGCACCGTCTCCGGCACGTCCACGGAAGGCGCGAGCTCCCCTCTGAAGGTAACCAGCGGCGCCCGTCCGGCCGGCTGGCGCTGGGACTGGTGGGTGTCCAACATGACCGCCGCCGAGCGCCGCTTCCAGAGCCGGGTCTCTGCCGTGCTGGTGCGGCCACTGGTGAGGTTCAGCGCCCGGCTGGGCGGGGAGGTACCTCCGGCGGCGCTCTGGACGCTGCTGAAAAAGCTGAGGACCGAGAGCCAGCCGGCCGTGCTGGCGGCGCTGCGCGAGGTGACCGGCAGCGGCGGCCCGGAGCGCCTCCTGCAGCGGGACGGAGGACTGGTGAGGACGCTGGCCTCGGCCGTCACGGAGCTGGTGGTGCTCACCTCTGGAGCGGCGCAGCAGATGGAGTGGGCGGCCGCCCCTCTCCTCCGGAAAACCAACAACTCCTCGGTGGGTAACGACTCCTCGGCCTCACCTGTCAGCTCCAACTCGTCTTCCGCAGCAGCCTCGGCTTCTCCCGCTGAGAACAGCGCCTCACCGTCCCAGGAGCAGCCATCCTCATCCCCAGACTCCAGCCAGAAGCACCCCTCCCCTTCCTCCAACTCCACCGAGGAACAGTCCTCGCCGTCCCCCCGCCCCACCTCCCTTCTGTCCCCACAGTCGGATCTTCTAACGCAGGCGCTGCGCACACTCGGCTCCTCAGCTCCGTTCGCGTTCGGCGCCGCCGCCGTGGTGACGATCGTGCCTCTGACGCTGCTGACTGCGCACCTGCTGCTGGGGGTGCCGGTGGCTCTCCTGGTGGCCGTGTCGCTGTACGGGGCGCTGCTGGGGGCCGGGGCGCTGGCGCGCGCCCTGGTCGACGCCGAGGACCCCGCTCCAGAGGCGGGACTGCTGCTCGGCAGGGCCGTGGAGGCCGTGCTCGGAGGGTTCTTCAGGATGAAGATGCTGCGGACTCTGCTCATGTTCGCTCTGGAGAGAATGGCTGGATGAACAGCTTGATGGAGCTGATACATGAGATCGATAGCTGGGGCCAGTCAAAAACCAACTGGCTGTAGCCTGGGGATGGGGGATCCCACAGTTTACTCGCAGTCCAGTCGCAGTCGAGGGAAAGGCATTCCTTTCGTGCTCGCTTACAGGGATTTGTCTTCGAAGACGACGGAAGCCTGCTTTACTCTGACAGGGAGTTGATGTAACGGACACAAATTGCTAGGCTTGGCGTCAGGCAGCATATTTTTATTTCTGTTTTTTTACATAGCTTGCCTTTATCTCAGCATCAGTTATTTGATTGGTAATGGCTGATTTTAAAATTAATCCTCCCAGCTTTGATAGCAGGCAAGGCACTTTAGGATGGCTGGTAGCCGACGATTCATTTCTCTGACATGCAGGGGCTAAGATGTAGATCATATTTTATATGCAGACAATAATGCTAGTTCTTTTGGTCTTCACTTCCCGCCTCTGTGTGTCAGGAAGCCCTTGGATCTATCACTGAATCATGTGATAGCTCTGACGGCAGGTGTCTAGCTTTAAATGGACGCATTCGTTTTTCTATCATCCATACCTCAGTTACATATATCTACCCCGCCAATACGGAGGAAAACTAGCTGATAATAATGAAAAAGCACAAACGTATGCAGGTGCACAGACGTTAAGTTGATGTTGTTTTAGTAATACGATGCCTACTATGTTTTCTGAGAGGGATATGTGTTATGTGTTGGGTGATATAATGCCGATTGTTTTACATGTGAGTTGACTTTGCGTGAACGTCTACATTCATAAGAGGCCAGATAGCGGCCGAGGCACAAACGAAGTGATGGGTGCTAGGTCTATGGATATGTCGAAAAGTGTCCGAATGTACTGTGTGCTCATCTGGAAACTGGCATTTCCTTGTAAATCTCGCGCTTACTTTTAGTAGATGATATCCATACTAGATATCATCATGAGGTAATGATGAACAGGTCATTGAGCCTAGACTTTAACGCGTGGGGCATTTCTTATTGCCAATCAAAGTCACAATGTATGGCATTATGTCTGATATTCTGTGCATGTTTTGCGTTTTATATATCAATAAATATACCTATGTTAATGGGAGTATTGACGCTGAATGCTGCAGATTCTAATTCACCGTATAAAGTTTCGTTCTGCGGGGAATTCACAGTTCACGGATGCATCACCTAACCACATATCACGCTGGAAACGAGCCAACGGTAACGGGTAACCGAAAGCGGTCAGAACACTGCCAGCTCGGCAAAACCCACACGCGACACCCCCAAGTGAGGGCGGCTTCCCGCTTCACACGGGCTCACCGTGACCCAGACAGTCGCGAATCGCGGTCACGACTCACGATTAGCCCCGGAACGGTGACGAGCGGTCCGTCACGGCGCCACGTGCACGCTTTGACATATAGTCGAAAGGCCTCTACGCATTATGCCTACATGTATCTATTCCTGAGCCATTGCGCACTGGGCAGGAAACAGGCACACAAGGGGCCAAGCTACATAGCCAATTATCATTCCTTAACCCGCGCCCTGCTGGGGGGGGGGTGTTTGAACACCCCCCCCCCTTGTGGTTTTTCGCGAATATCTCAAAAACGGCGGCGCGGAGCGCCGCCGTTTTTGGTACACCTTATCATACATCAATTCTACACATTTTGTGAAAATTTCAGACCAAGGTCATTCAAGGTCAGGTCACCAGGTCACTTGAAGTGACCTCACCTCATAAAAAGTTTCAATGTCTGTCATAGCTACACCGAGTGACCAATCGCTTTGAAACTCTCAGCGATTGCTAAGAGTAATAGCATGTGCAAAATGTATATCTCAGAATTTTGATATCGATGACCTAAGGTCAGGTCAATTTTGCGACCTCCCCATTATAAGTCAATGGGAGAAAATTGAAATGCGCCTCTTTTGGACGAAAGACATTATAAACACTCCCAAACACCGAATTACAAGTGGTTTAGACACAATGAACATGAAAATGGTGTCCGTGGACCGTGACCCTTGTTAGTGCCCTGAGGTCATCTTAGGTCACGAATGGTATCTAACAGTTTTTCGCAAATAACTTTTGATAGAGGCATGCTAGAGCGATGAAAACACCTTATATGTGTTCAGCTCGACGATACGGATCGACTGATATGCGACATGACCCTTTCCGGTCAGGTCATGACCTTGACCTGAGGTCAAATTTTCAAGTTGACCTTTCAAGGTCAAGTTATAGTTCATTCGATGCGTCTTGACGAGAGGAACACGATGCCGGTGAAAGTAAGCTCGTACAAGGCTTGGGTCAAAAGTTATTGCAGAAAAACTGTTTCCAAAAAAATCGGCTATTTTTGCAGTTTTTGCCCCCTGCAGGCAAAATCGTTGACGTTAGGTCAAATCTGAGAGAATTACTCAGAAAGGGCGTTAATAGGGCTATCGAATGCACTTTTCCGCGGCGCTGTAGCTCTATTGGTTCCCGAGTTATGCGTTGGCTTCTGGGAAATTTTCGACATTCGACCTGGAAATCGGCGAAATTTTGCCTTCAATGACCTCTGGTGACCTGACCTTTGACCTGACCAAAAAATTGACCGAAGTGATTTCGTCATTATTTTTTACGCTCTTTCGAACGCCGCCTTCCGCGTATCGCTACGTGGCCCAGGAGCCGAGTTACAAGGGGGGGGGGGTGTTCAAACACCCCCCCCCCCAGCAGGGCGTGGAAATCCAGGACCCCCAGCCGGGCGCGGGTTAACCCGCGAATGAGGGGGGCTCCCGTTTTTTCGGCAATATCTTCTAAACCGATTGACGAATCAACACGAAACTTGCCGTACCTTCAGAGGCTGTAACTTGACACCTTGTGTTATAATTTCAATTTTCTAGCTACAATAGTTCGGCCGGAAATGACGTTAGAGTGACATCATGTCGGCCGATTTTGAAGCAAACTATTGAATTACGTCAAACGCTCTCAAGAGCTAAGTTTTAGGGCTAGATCCAATTTCTTTGCATGAGTGGACTACAAATACACGTTGCTATCGGATTACCCCGCGCCCCACTGGGGTCTGCGTATAACACGCCTACTGCCCAGCCAGCAATCCCATTCCGTTCCCAATCGGGATTTTCGGACTCAGCCCGCACCACCCCGATCGGGACCGGAGTGGAACAGGATTGGGAAATGAGACACTTTGTACGGGCTGGAACGGTCCGGATATCCCAACCTACCCCGCACGGTCAGTTGGGAGATCCCGCACGTATCCGGACCGCCTTATGACGTTTTAACAAGCGCTTAACTCCGATCCCGATCGGGATTCCCCAAATCTCCCCGCACAACCTGTTCGGAAATCCCGCACGCATCCGAACCGCCTTATGGCATTTTAACAAGCGATGAACTCCGATCCCGATCGGGATGTCCCAACTCGGCCCGCACGGCCGCGCCGGTTCGGGAATACCGCAGGTATCTGACATATTAACCGCAGTCTTATAACCGCAGATTGCTGTTATGCAGATGCGACCACTTTGCTTGCGCCACCGCAACCCCCTCGCCTCTTCATTATTCTCCAATTCAACCTTTATAATGCCTGCACGACAAAATGAATTACATTGGACACTGAAATATATTCACAAATTTACTGGTTGCACACAGGTCAAATTTTTACAAATTCACAGCCTGGCCCATGGCGTCGGCCAACATCTTAGCGCCGCTGCAAGGCGCTGGCACAGCGGACTCACTTCCGGTGTTCACAGTCATTATAGCAGGCCTGCGCCTTGTTCGTGTCGGCTCCTCTGCTGACAGTGTGTCCGTGTGCCGTCACGGGCTTCAGAGAGCCACCGCGAAACTATGTAGACGGCTGGCATCTGGTCGGGCGGTTCACCACTGTGCGAAGAGAGCATCTGAAAATGACCAAGAGGTAATTAATCAAAGTCTGGGACACACTAAAAATCACTAAGAAATAACCCACATCTGACATTTCACATGATAGGTATGCCTGGTAATTCAGGTTTCAAGCCTACAATGCAACCAATGACACTTGACAATGAGACCAAACATCTTCTGTCCATGGTAACTGATCAAACATGCGACAGCACGAGTGTAATTCACATGCCGTACAATCACAACGAACATAAAAATTTATATTACCTATAGCTTTCCCGCTCCCTACATCACGGATGAAGTGTGCACTATACTCACCCTGTTCTCAAAGACGGACTGATTTCCCTGCAACGACAACAGTTGAACCGACCGCTTGCTAGAGCCAGTTCAAAAGCAATATCCTAAGGCAGCAGCTCAAAGGAGGCCGAGGGATCGACACTTGACCAGCGCGGCAGCTAGACTGGCCGCTGCGCTCAGAGGACGCGTCTGCCTGCACGCGGCCCATCTGATTGCTTTTCCAGGCTTTCTGGGCCACCGGATATGGTGCCCGAAGCGCCTTCTCAGATCGGTTGGGATAACAACGTAAATCACAAGCCTGTCTAAACATGGGATTCGATTGGGCTATCCGTACCGCGTCCCAACCGATTAAGCATGCGGTCCGGAAATCCCGAGTCGCCCCTACCGCCGGCCATCGAGGTCCGGTATCGATTGGGACAACCCAAGCCTACCCAACCCGGTAGGGACAAGTCGGGACATCCGGAGCCTATCCCGACCGTCCCCAACCGCATCCCGGACGAATTGCTGGCTGGGTGGGGGGGGGGGGGCTATTCATAGACCCCCCCCCCCCTCCTAACTCCGAAACTACTGGGCCGATCGTCAAAATTCAAACGGCGTCTGATAGCCCCAGAAAAACTGTCGAGCGAAACCTTATTTCATTGAACTCGAGGTCACTGATGACGTCACAGGTCAGGTCAAAATAAAAATTATTAGCATTTTGGCTTGTTCACATTTTGGGCTCTGGCCGCCATCTTACAAAGCAGCTCAGGCTCATTTTTGGTTCACACACTCGTGAACAGATGCTCTAGATACCCTGAGGGTATCAAACTTATACTTTGATTTTCAGGTCAAGGTCAGGTCATCACAGGTCACGAAAATATTATATCATGCGTCGGTCACGTGACACATGTTTTATGGTCCATTTAGCCCAAAGATTTCGAATTTGATGTCGTCTGTGTCATTCGAGGTCATTTTGAGTCGAATTTAGCTTAGGTCAGGTCACTTTCAGGTCAAAAAAGGGCAAATTTTAAAGTTAAAATTTTTCAACAAAAAATGTGTCTTTTGGATGCAGTTTGAGCTCAGGAACACGATGGTGCTATTTATATTGGCGTACGATGTCAAATACGTGCTGAACAATTGATTTGAAAAATTAATAGTTGTGAAATTTTTGCAATAATGCGTATAACTCGGCCATTTTTGAAGATATTTAGCTAGAAATTGCTAGAGTTAGTTATAACAAGGCGTTCTATCACATATAATCCGGTTTTTTTTTCGAAAAGTCAAAAACGTTTTGAAAAAATGTAAAAATATAAATTTTGAATTATACTCTATAATTTTTTTTTTAATTTTCAAAATTTTGAAAATCCGAGATAGCAGATTTGATAGCACAGTCTATTCTGAGTCCTCTCATGCAAAGAAATTGGATCTAGCTTAAAAACTGAGCTCTTGGGAGTGATTGCCGTGGTTCAATCAATGTTTTGCGTCGAAATAGGCCCAACATGACGTCACTCTGACGTCATTTCCGGCCGACCTATGGTAGCTACGAAGTTCAAATTTTGACACAAGGTGTCAAATTGATGCAGCCGAAGTTGCTGAAAGTTTTTTGTCGATACGTCAAGCGGTTTGGAAGTTATTGCAGAAAAACGGGAGGGGCTATGAATAGTCCCTCCCCCCAGTGGGGCGCGGGTTACTATCTTGAATTTGAAAAAAAAAACAGATAAATATTAAAAGAAATATTTATTTACAATTACTTTTTTTCAAAAAGTTTTTGATTTTTTTTTTAATGGAACATATGTGATACTTACAGTGATTACCTATTCTAGCAAGTTTTAGCCCAATATCTTCATCCTGAGCTCAAACTGCATCTGACAGGCACCTTTTTTTGTTGAAAAAAAATCATTTTCAAAATTTGACCTTTCCTGACCTGAAAGGCTGAAAGTGACCTGACCTCCAGTAAATTCAGCTGAAAATGATCTCAAATGACACAGACGACATTTTTTCGAAATCTACCAGTAAAATGCCGACCATAAACCATGCGTCGCGTGACCGATACATGATATACAATTTTTGTGACCTAGAATGACCTGGCCTTGACCTGAAAAATTCGAAGTAAAAGTTCGGTACCCTCAGGGATCTAAGGCATATATCAAGGAGTGCGTAAAACAAAAATGAGTCTGATCCGACTTGTCAGCCGGCAGTCAGAGCCTAAATTGGAAACAAGCAAAAATGCTGATAATTTTTGCTTTGACCTGAGCTGCGACGTCATCGGTGACCTCGAGGTCCTTGAAAATAGGTTTTGCTCGACAGTTTTCCAGGGCTATCAGACGCCGTTTGAATTTTGACGATCGACCCAGTAGTTTCGGAGATCTGGAGAGCTCCCCCCCCCCTCAGTCACTCGCGTTATGGAAAATACCCCAGTCACGCGCGGGTTAAAAGGTTACGCACATGCACTGAACTCACTGTCTTTAATTAATTGAAAAATGTCCGTGCATTTAACCTCCCAGTTACGTTTATGTGCCCGTTTGCAGTCTCCAGCGTCCCAACTTGCCAGTTGCCATTCAGTTGCCTTTCTTCAAAATAATTAGTATGAGATGTCTTTATGTCACCACCATAGGAAAATGTGCTATGGTGCCTTCCTGTTAAAAAAGGCCCCTTCCTCAGAAGATTCATATAGACGCTAAACCAGGGAAGGGCCAAATTTGATAGCTCTGTGGTGACAGGTAGCTCTAGCTGTCCATCACATGGATTCGCACTTCCGTGACTGGCTGCTGGAAAACTACCCCATCCGTTTCGACGTGCGAAGTGCGGCTGCCTGGGTTCAACGCTCTCGGGAATCCGAGCCAATCAATCATGTTCGGCGAACAGCTGTTGTGAGCCGCTCACCGTCTGCGCCCGTGACCTTGGTGAATGGTGATTATACCTGCCTGCCACCCGAGCCGCCGAGAGTCGGTGGTCATCGAACCTCGCTCTTGAACCGGAGCTCATAAATAACGACCATGGGCTCGGAGCCGGCGGGTGGAGACCCAATCCTTCCTGGCTGCTGCGAACAGCTTGTAGAGCTTCATAGTTATACCTACTCATCTGCATGTGTGTTTTTATTTGTCCTAGATTCGTCAATAGACGACATTCAAGTAGAGGTGGAGTGTGTAGTGTTTTTCTTCTTGACCGGCTTGTTTATACGCACCAGCAGCAAACGGTGCCGCGGCGTTCTTTTCATATGCGATCCATTTCGAACAAACTCCATTGCTTTTCATTATAATAGTAGGGCACTACGGTCTCTTCGTCGTTTCGTCCGTACTTGATCTACATAAAGCTACAAGCGGACAAAGTGGTGCTTATCATATGAGGCTGAGCCGCTCCATGTCGAAGTAATTGTCTATTGGATTTTTTTTTTTATCAACCGGTGGCCTTTAACCTCAGGCAAAAACTCAAAGGTTGTGTCGCAGAAAAAAAGCTTCGATACCATTGCATCTGTCAAGTCCAGAAGCGTGGAATCCATGGATTTAAAGACAAATGTCGAATCAGCCAACCGTCGAATGAAAAACCGTCGAATCAGACAAACGTCGAATAAAAAAAAACGTCGAATTAGACAGCCGATTGTTCAACAAGAACACACACCACACACCACTTCGAGGTGACTGTTTGAGTGTCCGGACAGGCCCATCCCATCGGTACACTCCCATCTCAGCTTGATGGGTTCAGCGACTTTACAGCACACAAGTCGATGGTTCAGTCACCCCAATGTTCCTCCCTTACTCCCTCCTATATCATCTTGGAGTCCTGCAATGGATTTATTAGGCAGGTAGGGTAGGACACATTAGAATAAAACGAACATCAAACGAGAACTCACAACCGTGATCACCGCAGTGTAGAGAACGGTGAGGTACGGTTACCACGTCGACTGGCTTGCTTCCACAGCCAACACAGCCCTGGATGGGCTGTTCGAGCCTGCTGTCGTCTGCCATCTGGCGGCCGAACGACAGACGTGAGCTTACACCGCTCACAGATGGCGCTCAGGTTCAGGTGCGCTGCACCAGCCGGGCCCTCCAGGGCCCAGCGTCGAACACAGAGGTATAGGCATGCTGTGATTGACTCCCACATAATATGTGAAGATAAAGATATTATCTTTTGCCCTTTTTATAAACTTTGCTGTGAAATGCTGTGCACATTTCGCCGTAGCCCGTATAGGTAGTACCTGTATCTGCAGCGAACCCAATTTCGTTTTTCCTTTGCCGTATGTATACCCACTTGTCCCCCTTCACGGTCACTCGAAACACTTTAGACAGAACGTAGAGAACGTATATTGGCGTCTTATTTCGGCTATAAGCCAATGGCAAACGAACACAGACGCGCCAGATCCCGTCCGACTAGACGCCAATCACATGAGAGCCGCCAACACGAGCTCGGACGGCCACAGCGAACCATGGTGCGATCACCCGACGGAGAAACGGCGAAACACAGTGCGAGCACGGAGGGCGGCACAGGCGGCCCACTGCCCGAATAAACGTAATATCCACAAGAGTCGAGTAAGTGATATACAGCTGCAGTTAAATGATCACGATAATTTGCAAATAATATTAATAAGCGACATGACCCTATGATCACAATGAAAGAGCTGATGCGCATATGGCAATCCTGAACCATCCCTGGTAATCAGCAACTTATCAGCAAATACAAGCCGCACGCAGAAGCGCCGAGTTAAAGGTGTAGCTGAATGTAAGCCACTGTGCTGCCCGCATCAGCCACCGAGCACGATCTTACTGATTCTACTGGCTGACGTTTTCACCAGTTCTTCACCATATTCACATCACGGCCCTCGCCGCTCAGAGCTCATTACTGCAGTCCACCCACTGAGTTCTCCTCTCACCACGCACTGTCCCCCACCCCTGCCCCTCCGCCGTCCACCCAGCGGTCAGCTGGCGCCCCAGCTCACGGCCACCACCTCTGCCGTGCCCTGACCCAGCTCTCGGTGCCGGTACTTGTCCGTACCCACACAGGTCCGAGCCACTGACACCTCCGGCTTCCTACGCATACAGCCGGTCCGCCAGCAGCCGCGCGCCTGGCCCAGAAAGTCCGACAACAGCGCCTCGTCACCACCCGCCGGCCCCACCAGGTAGTCACAGAGGAGGTCCTCCGTACGAGCGCAACACTCGAGATGCGTCGCGTGAGGTGTGTAGTATGCGTTGAGACTGCTCAGCCTCACACCCGCGTCACTGGCCAGCGTGCCCGTCACATGCACATCGTCGATCCAGAAGTTCGCTCGGCGCTCGGCGGCGGCCAGCAGGCGAGTGATCACATCCTGTGAGACGACATACATCCACCCGGAGAGGAACGGCCGGTAAAACTCTCCAGGGTACTCGGCCGTCGGCACGTACCACTTGCTGGCCGGGTCGCGCACTGGCTGCATGTCGTAGTGAATGAGACCGAGCAGCAGGTCGCGCGGCGCATAGCGCTCGGTTAGTTTATCATGCAGCTGATACACATCTACGGCGATATCATCGTCCATCTTGACCACATAGCGCGCCTGTGGACAGTAGTCGGAGGCCCAGCGCAGGCCCATCAGGTGTTTGAGCGTCAGGTTTCGGTAGCTCTCGCTGAAGTCTCCCTGCACGATGTCGCCGTGCTGGCTGCTCTCCAGCTCCACCAGACTCTCGTTGACGCTCGTGTAGCCCTCCTGCTGCGACGGACGGCCGAGCAGGAACACACGCCGCGCTCCGAGTCTCCCCAGCTCCTCGGCAGGCAGCAGGCGCCGCCAGGCTGACCGCAGCCGCTGGTTGCCCTCGTGAGAGGTCACCACGATCAGCATGGTGACCTCCTCCTCCGCGGCGCACGCGTCCGTGTTGATGACGTAGTGGAACGTCCCCAGTCCGGGCAGCGAGCCGTTGCGGGGGTAGAGGCGGCTGCGGCCGGCCGGCAGCGGTGGCGGCGGCGGCGCGGCCGGGCCCTCCTGATGCCGACTGAGGGTGACCATCACTGCCAGCGAGCTGAGCGCCAGCACACAGAGCAGGGGCACACAGACGGCCGCCGGGGGGCCGGGCACGCGCCGCCGCTCGATCCGCGCCGGCGCCGTCCGCACCAGCTTCAGAGTCATGATGGGGCAGGTGAAGGCAGTCAGAGGAGCGGTGAGACGCGGCCGGAGCACATAGCACGCCGAGGTCTGCTCACAGTCGCGGACTGGTTACACCTGCCGACACAAAGATACAGTCCGGTTACACACAGAAATAGGTCAGCGGATACCGACAACGGCCAGGGACGTAACAGGGGGGATGTGACAATGCAGGATTGCAGCATTTACATATGAAGTTGCAGTGCCATTGCAAGAAAGAACATATGAAATACAAACATGCAGTTGCGATGGCCATCAAGGTCACTGCTATGCATCAGCGCACCTAGTCACACCGTACAATGAAAATTATAAAACACAGACGTCTGTTCCGCCGGTGTTCAACACAGCCGGCAGTGCTGGGAGAAAACGTCTCAGACCTAAACCGCTGTGGTCAGCCACACGACCAGCGATGAGCCGACCGTACAGCCGGGGAACTACAGACACCACCGCTGCCACCACCACTTCCTCTGCCGCCGAGCTCCGTCCATAAAGTGTCAACAAATGGACCATTGGGGAGGCTGCGGCGACGGTGGCCCACACGCTCCCAGCCAGGGCCGGTCTGGCCAGCTGCGGTGGTAACTCCTGGTCTGCCGTCGGCTCCGGTACAGACTCTCCCGTCCCCCGCCCGGCTGGACCGGTGGGAGCGGCCGCCAGGCCGGTGCCGGGTGGTCCGTCACGGGAAGCCATTTGCCCATTTAGAGACTCCGCCGCGCTGGGAGCCGGCGTCCGCCTGATGAGCTCGGCAAAAACCCGCGGTGGTAATAGGAGCGCTCAGAACGGCGACCACTGACGGCGCAACTGTGTGAAGACGAATTATGGAGCATCAGCAACGCACTCTCAGCCTCACGATATTAGCCTAGATAACCACAAACGGAAGTTGAGCGTGAGAACCGTTTTCGCGGCCAGGTGAGGATGCGTGCATGTGTTTCGGTTCTTTTTCTACTCGGGTGAATTGATTTGGTCTAAATCCGCGGGGCGGTTGCACAAAGCATGACTGCTGAATGTGCACCAGCAGTTCGACAAATACCAGACCGCAGGTTGTGTTTGACCCGGGCAAAGCGGATCTAGACTAGCACACAAGCTGGAAAAGAGCTGAGATCAACGGAAACGCAACGACGGTAACAAAGAGGGACTCGCAATGTGTGCCCGATTCTTCTAACGAATTGCATAATGCATAGTATTAAATTAGACTCACCAAAAGTAGTAAATTTGTGCAAATCTATGCAGGCGAGAACAGAAAACGGAAAGCAGTAGAGCTAGATGGTGGCAATACAACACGCAACACAATACGTGCTGGATGACGGCAATACGAATTACATCGTAAAGCTGAAATATAAAATTGCGAACAAAAAAAGATGTTCAGTTCAAATTGATCATAGTCAACAACGGCCTCGCTCTCCGAAAAATGCCACCATTCCTATAGTGGTAGACATCCGTGGACCGAAACATGCAACTAAACATCAGGCGATGCAACTCCGAGTTTATTATGAATGATAACTGGGTAAACTGTGCGACAAACTATGCTGCGAAAGAGGAAGTCATAATGTCCCGCTCACACGCAACACTTTGTTCGTGGATGCTTTCTCCGATTCTCGCAAAGGCTGCCGGCGAGTGACTATCACATGAGTCAGCCTGCCCCAGTCAGGGATGAACTGGGAGATTCCATATAGGTCAGCGCCCGCCGCACGCGATATATTCGGGAGAGAAACTTCAGGCTAGTTTACGCCCTTGTTTCGGCAGCATACACAGGTAGAGGCCGGCTTACATAGGCTGAACAGCAAAGTCCTGGATCTTGATCGCACTTCCACGCAAACTGACTTGATATCTGCATCTGCGGCCAGCCAGCAGTTATCCCTAAATGCCTAAGCATTATTTGAACCTGCTCCATAATACCGTGCCTGGGCCCACCGGATCTGGTGGCCGAGGAACGGCGTCATCGCACCGAGCGGTCCAGCCCTCACAGCCAGCAGAGGAGACTGGTCAGCGTCCGAGCTGGTCTCTTTCAGCTCTCTAATTTTGTCGACTTTCGGACAGTATCCGTAAGTGGTAGCTGAGCCACTATGTATGTCGAGTCGCCGACAGTGTCCACAAGTGGCAGCTGAGCCACTAATTTTGTCTGGCCCCGTCCACCGCCGCGCCGGCTGGTCGGCCGATCCGCCGAGCTCCGAGACAGAGAGCCAGCAACTTCGCCGGCGGCAACAGGGCCGACTTTTTGCTGTTAAATTACCGTCGTCAGGCGACGCCGGCCTCAGAGACCGTGCCCTGGGCGGCGGACGGCACGGCAGTCTCGACTCGGACGCTGCGGCAGCCTCTACTCGGACGCTCCGGCAGTCTCCTCTCTACTCAGGAGGCTGCCCCGCCCGACCGCTCCGGTTGGGCCCGCTCTGCTCCCAATTGGACAGTGCCCGCAGAGGCAGACCGGTGCCGATTTAATGACCCAGAAGTGGCGCACTTTGTCTCCATCCCCGGAGCGGGCGGACCCGCCTGCGCCGCCTGATGAGAAGATAGCTGGCTCTGGACACAGGCCTCGGAATTAAACTACAGCGGACAGCTGCGGTATAGTTCGAGGGCATGCCGCCGCCGGTGAAGAAAGCTCTCATAAATAGATTATAATGCCACAAACGGAGAAGAAGATAAAGAGGCAAAGGATGAAGACACTTACATAGACCAGCAAACGTCCCAGATGCGAGCATCGAACTATTGTCCCCAATGGCCACCGATCACGCTTGTTTCAGCACATGCTGAATAGCGTCCTTCTTTGAACTTATAGGCAAGCTGTCGGTGGATAGAATTTGCTTGTGTCCCACTTATTCCTGTAAACGTCCTCAGTTACGGACTGCAAAACCAGAGCCGTTAGCTGAGGCGAATGGCTGTGCAGGTGCAGCCATTGGCAGAACGGTGGCGACAACATTATTTGTTGAAGCGTGTCAACATAATTTTCCGCGCCCAACTGTCGTTCTGAAGTGGCATGCAATCTGTTTGCGCTCAACGACACACATTTACGGTCGACCGAACGACGGCAGCATCCAGCGGCGACAACACAACGAACAACTGGTTGGGGCAATTGAACACCTGAACAGGCAAGCAGAGGTCCCGGGACGCGAAAGCCACCCACCGGTACAGGCATTTACCATGTTTTGTTGTCATTTTCAGACGGTTCCGTCTTTTTGTGCCGGTTTTTGTCCCCAATCTATCGTTTTTGTTGCAGTGTTGTGTGACACGCAGTTCGTGTCACTCACCCATGGCACAGCCTGCTCGGTCAAACAGCTGAGACCAAAATAACGCGTGTACCTGACCAGTCACTAGCGTTCCCTGCCAGGTCAGTCAGACGACGGTGTCGGGTGTCGACTCCCATCTTACCAGGTCAGCACAGTAGCCACACCGCGGCCGCTGCGGCCGACCGGAGGTCACGACCCCAGCGGCGCCGCTGGTGGCCGCACCGCTACCCGGCTCTCTCACAGACGGTGAGTGCGTGGCGGTCGGAGAGTTCTCACAGCGTTCTCACCCCGAGTGTTCCGGGACTATACAGTAAGCACCGCCCACCACGCGGTCTGGCTCAGGGATGCCAGAACAGCCGGCGACACGCTGCGTGGCTGGCAAATTCAGAGTCATTTTGATATTAGCAGCTGGATTCGGGACATGCGTGACTGTCCGGTATGGTGCAGCGACTTCGCGTCGAAAAATTTCACCTGAATCCTGTCACCGGAAAGTGTCAGCGGTTCGCTAAAATCCATGCTGACGGGTCGCCGGGCATGTCATGTAGCGCCAGGTCACGCTAGGACCTAGGTCACACCAATTTACGCAGACTGCCGGCGCGCGTTCGATGGAGGGCTTTCGCCGGTTTTCCGACACGTTGTGTGCGCTCCGGCGGAGCTGACCGATCGAGGACCGGCGAGGTTCGCCCCGGCTGACTGACACCGCACGGACCGCGGCCGCCCTCTGTCTATTGACCAGCGTGAGGTGGCGTTTGTTCTGCAGCGGTGCTCCGACCGGCCGTCCCACCTCCCCGCTCTCCGACTCTCTAGTCCACCTCTCCGCTCTGTGACTCTCTAGTCCACCTCTCCGCTCTGTGACTCTCTCGCCCACCTCTCCGCTCTCCCCTTGTTTCAGAGTAGAGTCTGTTTGAGTTATTTCACACGCCGCCTGCTGTACACAGCGCTCCCATTGTGGAGCGAGTGTCGGCACCACGGCGCCGCGCCCACGCTAACAATGTTTGTCCCACATCATCTTGGACATGCACCACGACGCTGCTATAGGGAGGACGCCGCTCCCAGCCACCGCCCAGCGCCACCGAGGGAAAATGTCACTTCACATACCAGAGCAGTTCCTGTCCCACATATAGCCATATCCTACCTGCAACCATTACCACCATGAAAAAATGTTTACTAACTTCCTAGTTATCCAGCCACTTTTCACTAACAGAATGCGAGTAACTCACTCGCACCTTGTAAGTGAAAAGTGGCTAAATAACTAGGAGATTAGTAAACATTTTTTACAGTGATGGCCGGCACACGAACGCACCAGCGGGCAGCGCACTGACCCGAGTCTACCCAACACCTCACACCCTACAGTTCACAAGCACACGCGCGTACCACTCTCAAACCACTCTCAAACCTACGCCAGCCCACAGTCTCCTCTCCTCTCCCCTGACGTCACAGGTCACGCGTCTGGCTATGTCGTAACCGGGGACGCGCCGGCTCAGCGCCGTGAACGTTCCGGCCAGCTGACTGCCCCCGCTCGGAGTCGCTGGACCCAGAGTGAGCGGGCAGGCGGGTGGCAGCGGAGCGGCTCGCCCCTCCGACCCTCACCGGGGTTTCGCTTTCATCCGTCACAGAGGCGGCACGGGCCACTCTGCTCATGGCTCATGGCCCATGGCTCATGGCTCACGGATCACGGTAGAGGGGTGTATGACCGCCAGTGACTAGCGTCGTCCGGTCACCTCCCGGCGAAAGGCACACCGAGAGCGACAATGGGTCATTACCTCGACTACCGACCGTTTAGTCTACCACAGAGGACGTCGTGACGCCCCTGATTCACCCATGATGACCGTGGCGGTGTCACATGTCCGAATTTCATGCTTTATTCCAGACATGGCCACACAATTTATGCTAACTCGGTACATTACGAATTTCACCGCCCAACGCTGCCCGGTCTATTACCTTCAAATCGAAGCATAACATATTCAATTTTGCCTCAATCCATTCACTTTATGGATTCTAAGAAGCCTGATCACATCTCAGCCAATCACACCTTCTCGGTAACTGCAAGGTCCTCCGGAACTCCGGCCCCTACGTCACAACCCTAACCATCGCACTTCCTGCACCTATCAGTATTCAGCAGTGGGGCAGTTGCATCGTCACCGACTACATAGGTACATACGATTTCACCTCCGGCCGTCGTCCTTGGACCGTCTTATACGGCCCGGCGCCCGACACGTCATCACGGCAGTCTGTGTACGGAGGACGGTCGGTGCGTCTGATAGCGCCAGAGACCGTGGTCTCATATACAATGAACAAAATCCAAAGATAAGGTTTATAATGGCAGGCAGGATTTCGGAAGCCGCTAGATATGAGACGTGATACGGGGAGAGGAAAGCCGAGATGCAGGAACAACTTAGTGCTCATACACGAACCATTTCTTGGAAGAGTCTTACCAGGATGCAGGGACATCTTTCCATATTGTCTGGGCTCCATTGTCAATGCCTCGTTTACAACATAAACCTCGAGTCTGTACGGCCCAATTTGTCGGAAGCGGCCGCGCCTATGGGACAGCCACCGGGTACGTTCCCTGTCCCGCTTTCCGCGGTGGCCGGCCGGGGGACGACCCGCCCCAGTCTGGGACAGTGGGCCAGCAGAGACGGCAGGTGGCCGTCCCACCGGCGGCACTATCTAAATTACGATCGGACGCCGGCTCGCACCGTGGGCTGATGGATGCTGACGCTGGCACAGTTTTCTGATACGGGCACTATCGCCAAACGGTCAACTTATATCGGCTTCAGTGAGAAATACACACCGAGGAACGGTTCGAGGCCGGCCGGCAGATGGCTGGATGGAATAGGCACATCTCGTAGCTCGGAGGCAGGGGAGCTGCCCATGGTGAGCCACCTGACGGCTCCTCATCAGTCGAGCAGACGGCAGCGAAATGACCGTAATTCTGGCCTCAATCGTGGGTCGGCCGTAAATCGGAGATGCACATAAAAATCCCACAAACAAGCAGCGAAATCGGGGCATTCGCTGGCCCTGGCTTGTAAGAAACGACGCACCTTGCATATGTATGCAGTGTATGTATGTCTCTAGACTCTAACACGAATAGGCAAAGAAAACCGTCGCCTCTTTTTGCTAACACTAAACATGCATTACGATCGTCGCATCATATTTTAGGTTTTCATGGATCATTTTCAGTCCCAGTGTTACGCTTCTCAGCCTGACTCGAAAGTCTAGGACACTGTCGCACATAGACTGTCGCAACAGTCTAGGACCGTGCCGCCTCGCTCCCCCAAACCGCGCACGGCAGGCGTCCCCGGCCCGTGCCGCTGCCGGCCTGGCCACCAGTCCGCCCGGCACACCGCTCCATCACCTCCGTCTACGCCCCAAACCACCGGGACGTCGGCCAGGACCGAGTGACGACGGTTCGCACAGCGCGGAAAGAGGACAGCGCGGCACAACACCGGGCGCGGCAGTCGGTCCGTGGCTAATGCTCAGCGAAGACGCTCAAAAATCCATCTAATGGTGAGGATGGGCGCATTATTATCAAAGCGGCGCGACGGAATTACGATGTCGGACGCGGACAAAGTTAATGGTGTCTGGTGCGACTGCCGGGCCATATGGCGGTGGTGGCATCGTCATTTGTAGCGATGGAACACCTAAATGAACTGAAATTCGTTCATAAGTGTTTTGACCACACGGCGAAACGAGATATCTGAGCCATGGAGCGGTTCAAATGACTATCCTCCGTCGAAAGTAACACAATGACATGGGCCGGGAAAGTTTCACGTTAGACTCTTTCACGAAACACCAAATCAAAGTCGGTAATTTGATGTACCCGACACTGGAGAAGGCCATAACCACTGGGCACCAGAACCGTTTCCTTTGCCTGGGACGTTACATTCCCTTCCCTCAGATCGAGTTGCGTCCTAAATTAGCCCCGAGAGTGGACCACATCTGCCGTCCGGGCCTCCCTAATGGCCGCCGCTCAGTCAGAAGGCGCCAGACGGATAGACCGGTTCAGATGCCAGTGACCGCGCTAAGAGCAGACAATCGGACGGACCAGACACAGACTCACAGAATGTGGCCATCGCAGGGTCAGTAAGGGACCGGTGCATCAGCATTGCCTGACCTGACGAGTTGTGATAGTGATCACTGATGTAAAAGTAGCCGTAGCGATGCTTCCATGCGCCGCCTGATAGTCTGATAGATAGCCTGATAGATAGACTATCAGGCGGCGCATGGAAGCATCTCTTTTTGCCAGCATCTAACCTTGGAATCCCACCTTAAAAGCCGATAAACATCTACAGCCAGGCACCTCGCGCAATATCAGATAAATCAGTGCCGACACGGCCTTCCATTTCGTAGTACCTATTCGGTTGCAAGCATGTGTGTAACATCCAATCTCAATCCGATTATAACGCTCAACGCAACACAGCCATACAGATTACAGAAGGTCGTGGCAGCCTGTGACTCACCCGATCGGCCACAAACGCTGCTCAGTGTTTAGAAACAGCAGCAACAGAGTCCACAGTTACCCTTCAAATCAACCTTGGAAGCTGCCAAACAGCAGATTCTGCCAAACCCGTCCCATCTGTTCCATGCACTGCGGACTCCGCCCGGTGTGCAGTGTTATGGTGTGGGCGGCAGAACCGGTCGGCCTTCGGAACCCTCCCCTCCGGTATCGGTTCGGCAGCGCCCGCCCACTGCCGTCCCGGCCCCGCGGCGGCCGCTGCCAGGACCCCTCCCCCTCCCGCCGGTCAGACCTCGGCACCTGGTCAGGTATAAACAGGCTGAGACGTTGGTTAGGTCAGCCATATCGTGAGCATGATGCCAGCGGGATATATTGGGTAGAGACAGCAGCCAGATGAGGTGAGTAATGCTACTCAACTGGAATAAATACCGCACATGCCTACAAATAATTCATTGGTTCGTGATTTTGTATCGAGTAAAGTAACGACACAGCGACTGACAGCAAAGTCAGTTATCACAATCACACAGTGAACAGTTACTGGTTCACAGTCACGACTCTGCTATTAAACAGCTGAGAAGTCCAAGCTGGACTCAGGCCTCCGACACATTTGCGCAACCGACCAGTAGCAAAACAATAAACATCTTTAATGTGAGCACCACCCCCCAGTCTCCTGTCACCAGATATCAGAACTTGAAAGGACGGATTCCAGCAAAGTACTGCAGACACGAGAGATGTGGGCTAGTAAATGAAATACGTATGAATGCAATAATAATCGTTGCGACGATTGGATCAGACATACCAGAGTCGTTCTGCCGTCCAGGCGTAGTGTCCCTCAGCGACTGTAGCGGCGGCCAATCCACCGTCAGCTCACGCCAACACGGAGCCTTCCGACAGCCTCCTCTACCCAGTCTCCCCACGAACCCACGCGGGCGACCACTGAAGGCCAGCCGACAGCCCCCACCAGCCGGGCCGGAGCGGCGAGCGGGGCGGAGCGCAGACGGCACAACAAGGCCACAGCAGCGCCCCTAGCGGACACCGGCCGAACCGCGGGAATCCGAGCCGTGCGGGAGGGAAAAGTGAGCCTACCTGAGGCAAGGGCTAACGCCTGACGGGGCAGTGTCCACTCCCGTGACCGAGAAATGAGCATGATCAGTGAGGGCAGCTCCTCCCGTCTTCTGCTGAATGAAAAGCCATTGTCGTGCGGCATCCTTTACATATATCCTTTTGTCTCCGCGTCCTTTGTCCTTACCTACTCAGCACCTACAATTCCGTGCGGCCCGACTACTGGATCAGTAGTTCAGTACCAGAGTCGGGTCAAGTCGGCGCCAGCCCCCTCACAAAAGGGGTCGCGTGCCAATAGCGTTGCAGCCTTTGTCTCTCATTCAATCAAATGTTTTCCGCATTGCGGCTAACGCCCAAGATGTCCCCCGTATATAAATCTGCGTTCGCTTTGTTCAATACCCCTCCGTTCCGTCGCTTCCATCCTCAGGATACAGAAATCCTTCTCCTCCACGCCACAACCCCACTCCGGGCTGGACAGACACCTTTATCTCATGCGGGCTGCTCCCTTTGGAGCGGCACCGCTGCTCCCGAGGGAGCGCACCCCGTAGCCCAGTGATCGGCAGGTCATTCGGGGTCGTGCCCCCTTTTTGGGCGCCAGGCAGGGCCATTACCCCCACCTACCAGACCCCATTGCTGACACAACCAAGTTTACTGAAATTCCATACCGTCCTGGAACTCTTTGGGTATTTGTGCATTTCCAATGCATCAAATTTAAAACATGACACTTCCTCCACAAAACATTTAATCACTATATCCCAGTAGCGTCGGAACACCTTCAATTAAGGGGGAGGGGGGGGGGGGGGCACTGCCGACTTTTGGTCCCATTCTTTCCATGCAACGCCCATAGGGCTAATGTTAAAATCCAAAAATCAAAGAGTGCACGGTGCCCCGGTGCCCTCCCCGTTCCGCCGCCTATGCTATATCCCATTTAACCCTTGTACGTATAGGGGCGGCGGGTGGTTTTTCGTTAAAAGCTCACGTAAAAGGCATTGGATCACGACCAAATTGTACCCTCGAACCCATCATTTTTTTTTTTTACCAGCCCGGAAAATATCATGACCTGAGACCAGTTTTACCAACAGAAAAATAACCGCCTGCCGGAATTTTTGCATCAAGACCGCTTCACATACGGAGCGTAAACGCGATGGGCTCGTAAGCGGATAGGGCTTTACCGTTTACGCTCCATGTGTGAAACGATCTTTAGGCAAAAAATTCCGGCAGGCGGCTATTTTTCTGTTGGCAAAACTGGCCTCTGGACCCATAATGACCGTTGGCTTATGAGCTTTTTCTGGAGATCATCTTGAGCCATAAACTCTCACTTCAAGAAGTTATAGCGGGTCCCGATTTTCTCGACACTTGTCATTGCCCTCTTGAATGATACGGAATGACCAAGGACCTTAAAAATGGGCAGCAGCGGCTTCCTATTTTCACGGGTAGCACGCTCGTCTTTTTTATGCACAGCTCCATCTCAGAGTCCGAGAGGCCGCGCGGATGCAGGGAGTGCTTGGGGGGGGGGGGGGCTGGTCGGTCTGTCCATTCGGACTGGCTCAGCAGTCAGCCCCGGTGACTCTGTAGGGTGTCCGCCCAGACCAATGTTTCCCCCTAATTCCTATCATCCTTCCGGCTCTGAACTGGTCTTGTCAGACCGAAAGTGCCTAACCCAACAAAACAAAATTGCTCAATACATTTTGTTCCCAAACCTCACGCTTTTATGTCGGGTAAGTCTGAGTTTACTCCCTCACTTTAGCCCCCGACACCATTTACGGCCATCTGATCCTTTGTTCCTGTTGTTCTGCCCTGCATATCTATATCGATATTAGATCGTGTGGAATTTGTCTGAACCAAAGGGCACGCGCCGCCGTTTTTTAGATATTCGCGGAAAACTACAGGGGGGCCGGGGTACAAACACCTCCCGCAGGGCGCGGGCTAACTCACAACATAACGACTCGGATATGCGTGATTACCATTTACGGCTGTCGGAAAACCGGGCTAACGACAGGCCCGGAGCTGTGACGTGGATCGAGAACATGTTTTATTGTTCAGTGAACATAATGCGGGGCATCGTCCATCAGAGGTGTCAACCGTGCCCCCTGACCAGCACACCAACATGACTGTACCCTACACTCGCAATAGACCCGAATCGCAGTGACGCGACTCAGAAAGGAGTTCTAGCCCTCACCTTCAGTCGACCCAGCCCACCTCTACCCAGTGGGACTTGCCTGATGAGCCGCCGGCACGGATGATCCGTCTACTGTTGGAGACCGTGGTCCGCTTCCTCTCCCAGTCCGGGTCCGTGGTCCGCCTCCTCTCCCAGTCCGGGTCCACGCGGGGTCTCCGGACCGGGCTCCGTCTCCGGCTCCGGCTGCCGGTCCTCAGTCGGACTCTGCTGACGGGGAGTGCTCGATGCAGACACCGCCGCGTCGTCACGGGGTGAGCTGCAAATGCGACAGATAGAGACATCAAACCGTCAGCCGCCATCATATGAATGACGTTCCATATTTGCGAGAGGATTAGGTCATATGAGTAACAAATGCATGGGCACAGACACTTGATTATTTGAACATCTTGTCACTCATTGCCATTGAAAGGGCGATTCACGTTGAAAGCAAAAATAATTACAATCAATTAGAAGTCCCGGAATAAACTAAGTCAAATTATCAATTCTCAATAGTAGCACGGAGGAAACGCAGTGCACACAAGGCAGCGCACGGCTACTCACATTGGCGAGTCCGTTCCGGCGAGGAAGGAGGCGGACGCGGCGACGCTGTAGCCCGCCGGCAGAGAGTAGTCGTCCGCGGGCTGCTGACCGGCCGCGATCGGCGACAGCCCTCCGTCCCCCAGCACACTGGGCGGCGGCGTCGGGCATCCCTCCTCCTGCGCCGAGTCGAACTCGCTGTCCGCTGGGTCGTCCGGCTCGCCGTCGGCGGACAGCATGCCGTCCGACTCGGCGCCGTCGCCGCCGCTCGTCCACGGCTCGCCGGTCGTGGAGGTGTCCGAAACCAGCAGCGAGGGCTCGCGCGAGGCGGCCAGCGGCGCGCTCGAGTCGCCGCCCAGATAGGCGCGGTTCAGACGGTCGCCCGAGATGCTAGCCAGCGTCGAGTCGCCGCATGTCACAGAGTGGCGCTCGTAAGAAAAGCTGAGCGTTGCAGAGGTGTGAGTGTGTGAGGTAGGTGTCGATACGTCGTGTTTTAGGTGGAACTCTACTGTACAACTGTCGTTTTGTGACGATGGATGGTATCCTCTTTCGTCTGCCTGGTCTTGTGACTGCGGTATTCCCTGAACAGACGCGTCCTGCCCTAGTCCGTCAGAACTCTCTGCTTCATCTGACCGATGGCTGCTACCTTTGCGATCCCGTAGGATCTGTTCAACTGTCAGCGCGTGCAGAGTGTCAGACAGCATCTCAAAGTCGGTAACCAGCGGCTGTGAGCCCAATATATCTGCTCTCGCACCAAGATCTACGTCCTCTTCTGAAGCTGTTGAGTCCGCTGAAGCTGCCGTCTTTGGTTGATCGCCACCAAAGGGGCACTTCCCTCCAACATCCAGCGGGCTTCCGTCGCCAACTGATGACATGAACGGGTCCCCTGTGAGGGGTCGACGACCGCTGCCGGGCTCCTCTCCACCATCACTGACGACGGAGAGACTCAGTGTGGCCAGGTCACCATCACCGCGGTCGGGAGAGAGACACGCCGTGGACAAACTGCTCGTCTCTCTCGGAGATGGCTCCAGAAGACCAGCCTCGGCCAGACTGAGCGACTCACACGAGGCGAGCGATGGGTCCCGACTGTCCCCACATACACAAGTAGTCGACGTGTTATCCTCGTCGCCGTCGTCTCGCTGCATCAACACCTCTTCGGTAGACATCGAGAGGCACACCACTTTCTCGGCTTGTCGATGTCCGTCGTCGTCATCGACACCGAACAGCTGGATACCCATCTGCCGCAGCGTCGGCTCCGGCAGCTTGACATCAACGTCGGCGGCAGCAGACATGGAGGAGATGTCATCAGTGACCTGGCGTCGGATGGTGGCGGCCGAGAGGGGCCGGCAGTCCGTCTGAAGCGAGTCGCCCCGAGCAGAGTCCGGGGTATCATCGACATCCTCGCTGTCATCGTGCAGCGCCTTCTCCAGTTTGAGTTTCATGCTCTCGACGCGAAGATCCATAGCCAATTCTGCGTTGCCAAACGGATAACCTCCCAGGTTATCGTGCTGGGAGCTTTGCAGCGCTGTTGCATGAGTGTTGCTTTCGCCCTTCCTTACAAAGGGCAGCCAGCTGTCATCTCGAATCACAGAGTCGTTTTCCCCTGTTTCACTCTGACTACACTGTGAAGAAAAGTTATCGCTAATAGTTGATGTAGCCAACGTGTTCTGCTCCTCTCCCGCCATCGGATCTTGGTCGTCGGCAAGAGTAATATCAGCCTCGTCGTCATCATAATACTCACCAGACGACTCAGAAGAATCATCGTCACTGGCAGCTTCCGCTTTTGAAACATCTTGTGGCACGTCGTGACTCATGGTGTCTGCTGCGACAGTGTTCACGTCCTGATTGGTGGAATCCTTTGTGTCCGCAATGTTTCCCTCTACTGAATGAATCGGTTCTTCTCTTGTTGACTCGTTCTCGGCGGGAAGCTCAGAATGTGCAGGGTATCTGGCAGGCTCCGGATGGGCGGGACCCTCGGGAGCAAGGTGCTTCTGATCAGCATGCATCAGATACGACGGGGTGAAGAAGCTGTGGTCGGTTTCTCCCGTACCGGCCTCAGGCGCAGAGTCTTCCTGGGGTGGAGTGATGATTATTTGTGGTATTGTAAATTTACCGCCTCGATGGATAACTTCAGCCTCGTCATCTTCCATATCTTTGGCAGAAGTCGGATCATTCTTAGCACTGTTCACTGTGTCGCTTTCGTTTCTCGCTATACTTTGTAGTGAGGGAGCACCATCGGATGCGTATATTTTACCACCCGAGACGGACACGTCAGCGAGCCTTAGTTCATTTTCGTCACTCTCCTTTTTGAGTTCTGATATCTCGACTATTTTAGATTGGTGAGGACAAGAGCCGCCTTCTTCTTCAGTCTCTGTGATTTCTATCTCGTCACCTTCCCTCATAACGCGGTCTTGCACGTCCTTATGAGTGGTCTGAATTGCTTCCATAAGGTGAGTTTCGCCATCTGTTGTTTTCTCCACTAGAGAAATAAGGGGCGTTTCCTTGTTCGGCTCCTCCAATCCCATATCATCTCCCGAGAGAACTGCCCATCTGCGACGTGACTCTGCGCACGATGAGAAGATTGACCTTGTTTGGCGGTTTTCAACGTCAGTCGCTGGCTGCTCTAATGTCGTGGGATCTTTAGCCTTCAAGTGAGTCAAATCAACAATTTCTTGCTCGGGAATTTTCACGGCATCGACCGAAGCGCCTTTCTTGGACTCTACAGACTTATCGGCAGACTCGGTCGAACGCTCTTCGGCTGCGTCATCGTCCGACTCAAGTGGAGGCATGTCATCGTAAACAGACTCCTTTTCTCGTTCAGCCATCGTATCATCTGTCTGTTTCTGAAGGTCTTGGCCTGCCTCCTGTGCCATTTCAGCTTCTTCTTTGGCGAGATTAGTTGCAGCCTTCTTTGCAGCCTTCTCTTTTGCGTCATCGTCTGCATAAAGTCGTATGCGCGTCTTCAGCGACGCTATAGCGTTCACGCTGTCCTCGATCCGCTTACGTTCTCTCTCGTTCCAGCGGTCACGCTCAGCGCGCTCCTCCTCGCGACCTCCACGAGCCCACGCTTCGGCACAGGCGCGATCCTTGTCGAACACGGGCCGCTCATCCAGGTAAGACAGCTTCTTGATGCCGACGGTCATGATCCTGCGATAATCTTTGATGGTTCTCAGGCCTGGGTTACCGACCAGATACAGAACCCGCAGCTCCTTCATGCTTTTGAATATCTCAATCATATTCTCTTCGTACAGACGGTTGTGCGACAAATCGACGACGGAGAGGGAAGGACAGTCCACGAGATGGCGGATCGAGTCCGTTTCCTCCAGCCTGTTGTGCGTGATCTGCAGGTTCGTCAGCTTCGGCAGGCAGCTGAGGCCGCTGATGTGCGTGATGGCATTGTGACTGAGGTTGATCGTGTCCAAATTCACCAGAGCATCAAGGTTCTCAATCGTCTTGATCAGGTTGTGATGTAGAAAGAGAGATCTCAGCTCCACACAGTGCTCAAGATTTTCAATTTTACTTATCCCGTTGTTTTCCAACCAAAGACAGCGCAGACCTGTGTACTCTTCAAGGTTCTCGATTTTGACGAAGCCCTTAAAATGAAGATAGAGTACGTCATTAAGATATGGCGTGCTGTACAACTTCATTTCTCGGCATAGCTTCTTCAGGTATTCCTTAGTCATCCGTGGCCACTTGAACTTGTCCTTCGTCGATAACGGCAGAAGCTGATCAGCTTTGACATCGTCGTTGTGGTCACTTGCAGTCTCAGCCTCATTGGAGAGGTCATTTCTCTTCACAGGTGAATCATTTTGCTCGTGATCGTCAACCTTTTCAACCGATTCATCCACCTCTTTTAATTGATCTGAGCCGAGCAAAGTATTAGTTTCAACCGATGAAAGCGGTTCTACAGGCAACGGCTCTGGCATTTTTGCAGCGGACAAGGTTCGCCTGCTCCTTTTGTCACCAGGCTTTCCTACATGACATTGTTGCAGGCGTTCAAAGATTCTGAAAAAAACGTGTGAGAGTCACTTCGTTTGCGTTCTAACGGCGGTGCAGTAAATACGAACTATCACGCAACAATATGGAACATATTCAAGACTTCACCATCCTATTCCTTCCCCGAATTCAGTTTTTTTTTTATAGATTATTTGGAACAAGTGCCACCGAGGTTGAAAACGTCCGTCCAACAAAATTTGAACTTCAAGCTGACTGGGGCGGGGAGTGGTAACTCTGGTAAAGTTTTTCATTAGCCTTAACCCGCGCCCTGCTGGGGGGGGGGTGTTTGAATACCCCCCCCCTTGTGGTTTTTCGCAAATATCTCAAAAACGGCGGCGCGCCGCCGTTTTTGGTACACCTTATCATACATCAATTCTACACATGTTGTGAAAATTTCAGACCAAGGTCATTCAAGGTCAGGTCACCAGGTCACTTGAAGTGACCTCACCTCATAAAAAGTTTCAATGTCTGTCATAGCTACACCGAGTGACCGATCGCTTTGAAACTTTCAGCGATTACTAAGAGCAATAGTATGTACAAAATGTATATCTCAGAATTTTGATATCGATGACCTAAGGTCAGGTCAATTTTGCGACCTCCCCATTATAAGTCAATGGGAGAAAATTGAAATGCGCCTCTTTTGGACGAAAGACATTATAAACACTCCCAAACACCGAATTACAAGTGGTTTAGACACACTGAACATGAAAATGGTGTCCGTGACCCTTGCTTATGCCCTGAGGTCATCTTAGGTCACGAATGATATCTAACAGTTTTTCGCGAATAACTTTTGATAGAGGCGTGCTAGAGCGATGAAAACGCCTTAGATGTGTTCAGCTCGACGATACGGATCGACTGATATGCAACATGACCCTTTATGGTCAGGTCATGACCTTGACCTGAGGTCAAATTTTCAAGTTGACCTTTCAAGGTCAAGTTATAGTTCATTCGATGCGTCTTGACGAGAGGAACACGATGCCGGTAAATGTAAGTTCGTACAAGGCTTGGGTCAAAAGTTATTGCAGAAAAACTGTTTCCGAAAAAATCGGCTATTTTTGCAGTTTTTGCCCCCTGCAGGCAAAACCGTTGACGTTAGGTCAAATCTGAGAGAATTACTCAGAAAGGGCGTTAATAGGGCTATCGAATGCGCTTTTCCGCGGCGCTGTAGCTCTATTGGTTCCCGAGTTATGCGTTGGCTTCTTGGAAATTTTCGACATTCGACCTGGAAATCGGCGAAATTTTGCCTTCAATGACCTCTGGTGACCTGACCTTTGACCTGACCAAAAAATTGACCGAAGTGATTTCGTCATTATTTTTGACGCTCTTTCGAACGCCGCCTTCCGCGTATCGCTACGTGGCCCAGGAGCCGAGTTACAAGGGGGGTGTTCAAACACCCCCCCCCCCCAGCAGGGCGTGGAAATCCAGGACCCCCAGCCGGGCGCGGGTTAACCCTCGCCGGCACCGGGGGGGGGGGGTTGATGCAACCCCCCTAAGGTTTTTCGAAAATAACTCGCGTAAAAAGCGGTCGATCGCGACGAAACTTTCAGTACCCTCGCATTGATCAATTTTACAACTACCCTGAAAATTTCATGAACCTGACCCCCATGACCTTTGACCTGTGGCCTCTTTTCCGTGACCATGTTTGGCCGAAATCGCGATTCGGCGTATGTCGGCTCGCATTAGCCGCGCGTTTGCAAGCTTTTCGTGGTTTCAAACGTTCGAACATGTGATTTGATGTTGCTCCCATGCATTAGGGTGGGTGTCTAGTTCACCTGAAGGTCAGGTCAGGTCACTGACCTTTGGTGACCTCGGTTCACATTTTCGAGTTTTACATGTTTCTAGGAGCTGAATTCGAATTTAGCAACCATTTGAACATTTACGAAGTAGTTTCGGTGCCTTCGTAATATGTTACGAAGCTGTCAGAGGCGGTTGACACGTATTACGAATACCCGTCACGACCCCTACCGGTTGATCTGACCTGACCTGACCCCAGACCCGACCTGGTCTAAACGCTGAACGACATCATCTGTGATAAAAACTAACACGATATTCGTGATCAGCACCCCGGAGCCCTTGCTGGTGACTTGCATCCAATTCAAATTACGATGAGCGGGCAGAGACTTGGGCCACGGTTTTGGGATAGGGACCGTCCGATGAGCGCAAAAATGTACACCCCTAAACATACATCTGCAATACCGAATACGGAAACAATTTTTTGGGGGTGGTTGGGGAATATCCCAGGTCCAGATCCATTCTTCACGACCCCTCTTTAGCCTCAAGCAGACTCAGAGCAGGGGGCCCCATGACTGGGCGGCTATAATTTATAAATAACGATATTCCGCCACCACCCTACGCACATTCCTACAGGCAAATAGTTTATATCTAATTGAACGTGAAAATCGGCACAAAAACGCTCACCTTGCACACTAAGTTGAAGTAACATTCAAACTCAACATCGGCATATGCAACGTTTGCCCTTGACGTTTGCCAAGGCCCTATATACGTTTGCAACCCAACAACAACCCAACAAATTGCAGCCTGCAGCACAGCAAAACAAAATAATTGTTCCTGGCCAGTTTCCATAGCAACCAATAGCAATCTATTGTATAAATTGTTTTAGAATAATTAATTGTAGAAAAAAAAATACAACTTAAAGTTTTTCGTTGAATTACGAAATTAATATCTTTTAAATTTCATTAAAAAGATCTATGAATATATTTATAAATAACTTTGAAGATAATTTTGCTACGCTACATGCGCAGTGGTGACAAATAGAAGCTGAAAAAATATACGTTACATTAGGCTGGATTTTGTTGTTTATCAGGATAATTAAAATCATTTGAGGTGTGTATGCTCTTATTTGTATTCTTAAACCCATTCACTGTCAACCTAGGAGGAAAAGAAAGGCCAAGGACCATTGACCAAGGCTATATAAACCTACAGGCCATTGACCTACAGAACTGGCCAATGCCAAGGACTCTCTACAATAGGACGTTAAAAAAGGTAGGTAGGTAACATCAAACATGGGTAATCCATCATCAGCTATGGTTTGAAATGAAAGTGTCCATTGTAGCAACAGGTTAACTATGTATTAGGTTATGTCAGGGCTAAGGCTAAGGCCATTAGGCTAAGTTTTTATTTATTCTGGTTGAAAACAGCCATGCAAAGATTTGTCCGGATAATGGCATATACTATACTCTGCTCCATTCCAAGCTTGCAGCCGACTGCCGAAGTGCGCTGCTGAAAGCAGTGCGTGATTTCTGTATATACAGCTCTTACATTTTAAGACGCAAATTCTTGAGCAGAGGAGCGATCTGCCGAAGAAACTCCGACTGCAAGGTTGATATGCAACAGACTATAATACTAAAATTTGTCCTGGATTCGGGTTTGTGTTTGGTCCTGGGTGGACTGTGGCATAGCTCTGTGCTGCATGTCATGCCCCCAGGCCGGACTGCAACCCCCATGTCATACCCCCAGGCTAGACTCCACTAGCGTGACTCAGGCATGCAGTTACAAATCCCAGGCGTGCAAGGCACAGTGCAGGCTTACAAATAAAGTAAAATTAAGTTGTGCCATTGAATTAAGCCCTAATACTTAGGCATGCAAATTAAGGTCATCAGTTTAATTTTTAATTTTAAATCAAAGAAGAGTGATGTTTGAACTAATTCATTTTTTAATTAACTTTGGAACCTTTCATAATCGAACTCCTGCAGAGATTGTCTATGCCACTGTACACAATTTGCTATGCTGCTTGTTTTTCTTGTGGTTGTACTGGGCATGTAAGTGTTAACCCACTAGCCAGCCAGTTGCATTTATTCCCCACTACTAGCCAGGCGTGCACTCCCATCAAACTGGACACACCTCGGGTGTGCACTCTGCAAATGCCATGTTTTGCAGTCTGTCCCCTAGGTGACAGCAGCCACTTCTTTTCAGACTTTTCTTTTCAGATTTTCTATTTGCAGGGAATGCATTTTCTGATTGCCCTCTATTCCTCTACCAAGTACCAGATTATCATTAGTACAATAATATTGTGTTCAGTAGAACTAGATAGTGTCAACATTTTTGTGCAGTCTTAGGCAAGCTCCTTCTTTGAACAAAAGCTTGTTCCAATTTCCAAACAGTGAGCAGCAAGGTATGCATTGATGCCCAAATATGGTCATAAATAATGATTTTTTGGTGCCTTCATTTTGTATTATTGTTCCGGAAGCCTAGTTTGCCCAACTGGCTTTGTGCAGAACATTCTGTCTAAGTTGAATGTGTGGCACTTCTGGATTGTTGATTTGTTTCAAAGAATGTGCATGATGTGATAGGTATAAATAGGTATGGTATGACAATTAGTAACATGCCACTGAGAGTAATCATAAAAGTACAGCTAAATTCAGTCCTCTCCAATAATTAATGGAAGATGATGCTAGCTGTGTTTTAAATTGTTGTCTTCTCCAGAACCAATGTAGTTATTAGTAGTTTTTCACTTAATTTCAATTTATAATATTTTGTTGGTCGTTTTTGATTCAGTTCGTTTTCCTTTTCTAGTTAACTGATTTTCTGGGTTCATTGAGGGAGATGGGACCTGAGGAGATAAAGGCTCTAGTGGCTGCGGCCATTGGTAAGGAGCTGGAAGGTGTTAAAAAGCAAATCACTGAACTTAAAGCTGAGACTGAGCAACTCAAAAAAGAAAATCTTCATCTTCGTAAGGCAGTCAAAATTCTAGAGGACTCTGTGGACGAGGTGGAACAGTATTCTAGGAAGTCGTGTCTGATCTTGAGTGGGGATGCCATCCCTGAACCGAAAAAGGATGAAACAACTGAGGAGACTAGAGCCATGGCACTGGGTGTGATGAAAGAGAAACTTAAAGTAGATGTCAAAGGTGGAGTTGTGGCATGCCATCGCCTGAAGAACAAAAAAAGAGTCATTGTAAAGTTTCAGGACATGGACGACAGGGAGAAGGTGTACCAAGCAAAATTCAACCAGACTGAGGGCGCTAGTGTAGTCATCCATGAAAACCTAACTGATAGGCGTGCCAGACAGGTCAAAGTACTGTCCGACATGAAGCGAGACAATGATCACGTAGTGAACTATCATACTAAAAATGGGATCATCCTGGCTAGGGACTCGAGGGATAAGCGGTATGCCAGGATCCAGCCATCCTACAGCCGTGATGAGATCATCCAAGCCATGCGTGAGGCTCCGGCTCTCTCCTTCACTGGAGGCAGACGTGATGCTTCCCATGGCAGATTCCTGGTGTCCCAAACCCTTGAGAGCATCCCTGCTGGCCTGGTCCTGAACAAAGCGGAGGATATCGAGAGCCTGACTGTGCACAAGGGCAACAAAAAGGACAAGCGCGTGACTAGAAACACCAGCAACAACAGCTAAGGACTAGGTACTAAAGAAAGAAAATCAGGTGAGACACCTAGAAATAGCTTGTATTTCAGATGTCAGACATCAAGTAAAAGGATCATTCTGCTATCATTTCCATAAATTAATTACCTATGAATATCTTGCATATTTACTCAGAAGTAGTTTATTTCCACTCTAACACACGGTAAAATAATGATTGGACTGGGCTGTGTCCTGGGCCCTTGCTCTTGAACGTAAGCTGGTTTTGCACTACTTGTGCTAAGCAAAGGTCTGCCTACGAGACATTTTCAATGTCAACTGAATTGGCTTTGAGTTCAGTTTAACACTACATGCAAACTACATATGTAATACATGCACAAATATATACATGTCTATCAATAATTGACATATTGCATAATTTACTGCATAACATGTACAATAGCACATAATAAATGCTGATATATTGGTTTAGGCTCATCCCACTGTGTTCATATGTCTAGTTGCTTCATGCTAATGAAACTCTCTTCATTTGTAGAATATTGTAGTGTGTCACATGAGGCAACCTAACCTACAACATGCCCAATGGTGTGAGCAATTGTCTTGTGGTGATGTGATTATTGCCTTCTGGCAGCCTCTCACCTGGAGACGGGTGGTTTTATGTATGAATGCTGGCACCTTGCCTGGTAACAGGCTGTTTTACTGTGTGAATGAGCGTGAAAACACCCAGTTCCAGCACGCCGCTGGCTGACTTTTAGTGAATGAATGGCATGGTGACATGCTAGGCCCATGGGTCTTTTTATTGTATGCTTGAGTGCCTTGTGTGACTGATGTGAGGTTAATCTCAAAGCAACATACTTTTGTTCTACACTCATTGGGTATCGTTATGGTCGCATAACTTCAAATGTGGTCAAAATGGTTGCAGATGCACATTCACATTGTGGTCCTTCTGTGCATTTCATGTGTAGCACTCAATATGTACAACATACAATGATATACTAGATATTCATGTGGATTCATGGGTGGATGCCTGATTGATATATCTGTCATTTATACCTTCCATACATTATGCATGAACACATGCCTCACTTGCCTCACATGCCTCACATAACACCTACAAACATATAACATACTCACAACTTGTCTGTTATCCTTCCTTATTCAATATTTTCCATCTTTTCTTGGGGCTGGGACCTGGGACGCAGTCCAGTCCGTCCACTTGCGACATCTACTGTCAGCAACAGAAACCATTTTCATATAGATGTCGCTGTGTGCGCTGGAGTATCACACGCTTCAGTAATATATATTCCCGACCGGGGCTGGGAAAATGCGTTTTATTCACCGAGGTTTTTGTGCGGAGGACCGAGTGCCGGTAGGCACGAGGTCCGTAGCCAAAAACCGAGGTGAATAAAACTGCATTTTCACAGCCCAAGGTTGGGAAGAGATTTACCACATGCCGTACCGGCGCAACAGTTAATATCATATTCATTTGATATTTTACACTTTAATCTTAAAGGGACCCTCCCACCTTAACATTAGTTTTGAGTTGAGATAGCCAAGTTTGCGGCCAGGCTCAGAAACCACCATTTATCTTGGTCGCAACCCCCGCAGCTTTATGGTGTTCAAGAAATTCCTTCCCTTTACTTGCAGGGTGGGACCAGCGTGGTCCCTATCTCTTAACCATTACGGGAATCTGATGACGTCATCAGGCTTTCGAACGTCCGTTAAATGTTTGACTAAAACGTTTTGTACCACGCGGTGGTATATGCTGCTTTGCGCGCAACAAATGCCGCACTTTCAAATAAAGTCGCTAGGAACAGCGGAGATCCCAAAAAGTAAACAAAAGTAAAAGTCTAATATCTTGAAAACCGGTGAATATTTTTCGATGAAATTTGGTAGCTATTCGTTTTTGCTCTTTCTGAACCGAGCGACATCACTTTCATGCCAATTCATTAACTTTTTTGAAGGTGGGAGGGTCCCTTTAATATTGTGTTAATATTATATCAATACTATGTTCATATTTATAGTCACCGTGATTATTATTTTCTGTTTTTCATTATTAGGCTGCGTTGAGTATGAAAGATGAAATTCCTACTTCCCCCTTATTTAGGGTTTGAAAAAGCTGAGGAGAAGATGGTGAAGCGCCAGAAGTTAGAATAAAGATATGGAGTCCAGCAGGAGTGAGGAAACCGTGATGAAAACTAAAAATTGGGTGAAACGCTGAATCAAACGCGTCTTGGATCCCAGCTGGAACAATATCAAATGTTTCATTGTGGCACGTTAAGATGCTTCACGCATTTAAATTGTTCGTTTTTTTTGCGTGCATTATGCAGAAATAATTATTATTCCGAACATGTTCTGCAGCAATAAATACATTGGCATTGGAACGATAACCTTGTTTAGTTGAATTACGTTGACAGCAAAAGTATGTAAACACGCAGTCACTCACTTTTGCTGTTGCTGTTAGTGAACACACAATTCGTAAACATCTTCTTTGAAATTGGTTCTTCCGCTCAGAATATTCAGTAAAACTTTGTCTGGGAAAATCAAAAAGCCCTAGGGCCGAATCGTTTCCCAAATACCTTCAACATTAGCCGAGGCGGGCCGAAGCCATTTCCCAAATGCACGTGCTAATGTTAAAGGGATATCTCGGCATGTGGTAATTGCGTTATATATCGGACCAGGCTCTCGATTCATACCACTCTTGATCATTAATCTTTCATACCTCTCCTTACATACCACCTACCTTTCATACCTCTCCTACCTAACTAAATTAACTTGCCTACCAAATCAACTTGCCTAACCAAATTAAATTGTTTAAGCTTGCCCTGGCCTTGGCCTGGCCCTGCGATCGTTGTGTGGCGGGCGCCGGGGTGCTGTTTGCCGCTGTAGGGCGTCGGGGTCGGATAGCAGGCTCTCGGCGCCTGCCACCGCGATCTGGTCTTTAAAACGTCTTTAATAAACTATTAAATCTCCTTCTCTGAACCCAGTCTTGTACTGGTTTACTCTTACAGTTACTTAACCCCTCAACTTTACTTTCGCTTCCTACTCCAACAGATCATTTGTATGACAAACGCTTTTGAAGAAAAACTATTTGATCCCTTCCCGTCAACCCCTGGTGATGTGTATGATCTGCCGCATCATACGTTTGACAAAGTTAGAAATAATTGCACCTTTCATATGCCAGGTGAAACTCGTCACATCATCACAAATGATTCAACTAAATTCAACATTCTTCATCTTAATGCACGCTCTATTGTCAACAAACTTGATGATATCCGCTGCCTGTTAAAAGAAACCGAAATTTTCTGGCACATAATCTCTATATCAGAAACTTGGGTTTCAAAATCGATTCAAAATAATTACAATATACCCGGCTATCATGCCATATTTTGTGAAAGACTCGATGGCATTGGGGGTGGCTCAGCAATATACATAGATAATCGTCTGCAACCTGAAACTTTACAATGCCCCAGCTTTACCACTGCAGAAGTAGCATGTGCTAATATCAAATTTAATAATGCGTCAAATATAATAATATGTCAAATATATCGATCTCCGAATTCAGACAAGAATAAATTCAACAGTGAGCTAGAGCAATGCCTTATCTGGCTCTGCAAATTGAATAGGATCACCTTTATCACTGGAGACTTTAACTTTGACCTCTTTGCTATTGAAACATGTGCACAATCTCAGGTATTCTTCACTACTCAGTTGTCTCATGGCTTTTTTCCTACTATATCTAAAACGACCAGATTGACGGACTCATCCTCAACATTGATAGACAACATATTTTGCAATGACTTGTCAAGGGTGGCACACTCTGGTATCATTATGAGTGATATCTCTGACCATTTCCCCATTTACACATCATTTAATCTTAATCCCCGCACTGTTGACTACAATAAAGAGAATATAGCTAAGACACAAATCTTTGACTTTAAAAAGATAAATGAGTTCAATGAATTTCTTCGTATTAAACTTCAAAATTTTGAAAGCGAATCGTGCCCCGAGATCATGGCTAATATTCTTATCAATGCTTACAATGAAGGCATTGCACGGTTCTCCTACAGTAAAAATACGTCTAGAAAGCATGCTCCGAGAATGCCATGGGCATGGATGAGATAATAATGGATTGGTGTCTTCGCAGTTTTTGGCGACATTGAGCTCAGGCCTGCCATCTAGCGGGAGAATTATCGTAAGTTAGGAGCAAGCCGACTGAACGTCGCTGATTAGCATTGTGACACACGGGAGTGTGGTGTAGTAGGGGGCTTGTTGTGCAATTTTTTAACAGGTTATGTCTTTATATGTCAGTAAAGGCGAAGAAATTAATAGATTTATGGGCAGGGTCAGTAATAAGATAAGCAGTTCCATGTTATTTCCTCATTAAATCGTGAAACAGGGAGTTATTGGAGACTTCGCCAGCACGTGTCGTTTTCGCTATTTTTCACATGAGTCTTTACTTGGCCTAAATCAAACAAATTGTCCGGGTCAAAGAACAAAACGAACGTAAGTACTATCTATAAGTATAATGAAAAAGTTTAACGGCATTGCTAACGTCATTGCCGCTCAATATGTAATTCAAGACGCTCTATGAAAAGGACCCAACCAGTGCTGCGTAGTCGATGAAATTTCAGTGACTTTGGCTCCAACTCCGATTCCGGTATTCAAATATCGACTCCGACTCCTCCGGGCAGAACTATCGATTCACACAGACTCCGACTCTGACTCCGACTCTGCAGCCCTGGTAAGTCTGTGGAGTCGATGACTTTTCAGTGACGTTCGGCTCATACTCAGACTATGTACAGCTTTTAAAAATCAACCGACTCCGAGTCGGAACAGAACCGCTGGCTCTGACTTCAAATCCGCAGCCCTGGCCCAAGATAGCCGCCTAAAACAACTTTGATGTGTGATCTTCTTCGTACATTGTTATGTTATTTTAAACAAAGAATGGAAAAGGGAGACGAAGCCTTCACAAACAGGGATCTCCTGTTGCGGATCAATCAGCTGCTGGAACAGAAAGGAATAAACACCACGCATCTCATTTCATCGTTTTCCTAATGACTCTGCACCAATGTAAGCACTGATCAATGCAGTGCGAGCATCAATGTGACATTTGTGTACCAAGTTTGAGTGTTATCCGCCCAGCCGTTCTTGAGATATGGAAGCGGCACCCCGCACGTGCGCACGTGCAGTAGCACCCCCATAGTGACACATGGAAATGCATTGGCCACTGGGTGCATAACTATTGACGAAGTTTTACTGTGATGGGCCCAGCCATTGCGGAGTTACTTTATGTGGAACAATTTCGACACCCGACTTTGGCACGTGGCACGTGCCGTAACATTAACTAAGATGAAGAAAATCGGTCAAAATACGGAGAAGAAGGAATAAGCCTACCAAATATGTATGACATATTGTTAAACTGCTGTACCCTTGTGAGTAAATGACCACATAAAAGGTCGTACAAGCCGATCGGACTGGGCGTTTCAATACACACCGTCTTACGCATTTTATTTTCGTTATTACCTAAAGGCTGCTCGACGTTTTTGGCTTTCAAGCATTTAAGACATTTTTTTTTGTCGTCTCAGGTCAAGTAAGATTACCTCCAACTCGTGGGAATATGCACTTCAAGCCAACTAACACACCACACCCACGTGTGTCATAATGCTGAGAGATGGCGTTCACTCGGCTTGCTCCTAACTTACGATAATTCTCTCGCTAGATGGCAGGCCTGATCCCAATGTCGCGGATCCCAATGTTAATTTCCACGAGACACCAATCCAGTGTTATATCATCCATGCCATGGGTATCTCCCGCCATATTGCAGTCAATCTCGCACAAGCATCAACTATTTAAAGAGAAACTGCGAAGGCCTTCACGGGAGAACATAATTAAGTATAATGAATACAAAAACATCCTTATAAATGTAATAAGGTCTGCAAAAAAGAGGTATTATTCACGCGAATTCGACAGGCACTCGAACAGCTCAAAAGATACATGGAAAACAATACAACATCTAATAAACACGAAACAAAATACGGATGACATACCCACAAGTCTGAACGATACTAATGGTGACACTATTTCAGGTGATGAGGATATAGCTGACCACTTCAACGTTTTCTTTACAGAAATTGGCGAAAATTTACGAAAGCACATTCCGCCCTCTTCAAGAGATCCTCTTCAGCTAATACCTAACTCGGAAAATGAAATGCATTTAGACCCTACAAATGAGCATGAACTAGAAACAATAATTGAGAATTTAAAAAACGTGGGTGCGGGGATTGATAACATCAATTCCAAAATATTCAAACAATCATATAAAACAATAGTCAAGCATCTTCTGCATTTTTACAATAAATGCTTGGACACTGGAACGTTTCCCTCTGCCTTGAAAATAGCTGTTATAAAGCCTATCTTCAAGGGAGGTAATAATCGCCTGGCAAATAATTATAGACCAATTAGTATATTGCCGTTTATGTCGAAAGTGCTTGAAAAAATTATATACAGTAGACTAATGGACTTCATTATTGAAAATGACATTATTCACGAACATCAATTTGGATTTCAAAAGAATAAAACAACCTATATGCCCATTCTGCTTCTTCAGGAGATTATTACGAAGGCCTTTGAGGAGGGAGAATTTGCACTGGGCGTGTTTCTGGATATACGTAAGGCATTTGATACTGTTAATATTGATATACTCTTAGCGAAACTACATAGATATGGTGTAAGACAAAAAGCACTTCAGATCATGGCGTCCTATTTATCTGATAGAACACAATATGTCAAAATTAGAAATAATTACTCAACGCGTAAATCGGTCACCATGGGAGTCCCACAGGGATCAATTCTCGGACCTTTGCTCTTTCTAATATATATAAATGATCTTCCTCAAATTAGCCAAAATATGATTTGTTTATCCTATGCTGATGACACAGCAATCATTTTCAAAAATAAAAGTACTTTGGATCTCCAACAAATGCTAGATGTCACCTTGCCACTCATTAGTGATTGGTTTCACGCTAACTTTCTCTCCTTAAATTTATCAAAAACATGCACACAACATTATAGTACACGCTCTGTTAACTTTAAGCTGGAGGTAAAACTATGTAACCAGTCAATCGAGGAAAGTGAGCATATTAAATACCTGGGGGTGTTTATTGATAAGTCGCTTAAATTTTCGAAACACATTGATTATACATCAAAAATAATAAGTCGAAACATAGGAATCATTGCAAGAGTGCGATATTTCTTGAACAAAAATACTACACTTCTTCTTTACAACAGTTTGATACTTCCATACTTGAACTATTGCTGCATTATCTGGGGGAATAATTATGATTCCCAATTACATAAACTACTCATCCTACAGAAACGAGCGATAAGGCTAATTGAACATGTCTACCCCCCTCAGAGCTCTGAACCCATCTTTAAACAATATAATTTACTGAAAGTAAATGATCTTGCAAAGTCACAGATGCTCTTAGTTATGCATAAATATGTAACACATCAATTACCAAACATATTTAATGACATATACAAAATGCACGCAGGTGCAACTCATCATACACGACAAATACAACATTTGATTCAACCTTTCTCCAACCGTAATTATAGATTATTCACTTCTGCTCTTCTAGGACCTAAACTGTGGAATGAAGTAATGCCCCCACAATTCGGTTCCGTAAATGATGTTCCCCTTTCAAAAGCTGTAATAAAGAAGCTGATTAAAAAACACTTTTTAGATAAATATAGGAGCTGAACAGTCTCATATGAACTGTTCTGCATCTTATGATGCGATCTGCACTGCCCTTGACAGTCATTGCACAAATATTGGAAATATTTGCATACTTGAAATGAAGTATGTAACTTAATAGAATAAGTACATATAACAAGCATACATACCTACAGGAAATTCATACTCTCTAACTCCCTTCGGAGTTTTCTTCTTCTTTCTTTCCTTTCCTTCTGCTAGATCGAGTCCAGTAGCCCATTTCCTGTCGCCCTCTGGAGACCCGTCTAGCAACAAGCTCTGCTTAGCTGGACGGGCTCGAGAGGCGGCAAAATAACCTTGCATGAATCTGACCACGACCAGCCTGCTTGCTCCCCCTGCCCCTGTAATAATGTATGACTGACTAACTAACCATGGTATGAATGCATGCTAAAAAAAATCGTAGTACTAGTCGAAGCTATTTTTAGCTTTGATTACTTTCAGCCTCTTGTATGCATGATTTATAACACTGTTTGTTTGTGTGCACAGGGTTTTTTGCTTCCATTTTTGTTCTCTTCCTTTCTTAGCAGGGAGTGTCACGACTTGAATACTTTTGTTTCATTGGTGTTAACGTATGGTTCTGTGGTCGTGCGGGACCGTGGGTGGACACTCCTGGTCGTCTGTTCACGGGCGGCGGACTATTTCGTAGTGTAGTTAAAAAAAAGTAAAATAGCAGTGGAAACATTGAATAGAGTATCATGTCTTTTGAAATGCACCTTTGTGGCTGGATTAACTTGTGTAGAAATTGTTGTGCATGTGTGCTTCAGTATGCCTCGCTTAGGCTCCTCTCGATCGCGATCGCGACGAAATTTTCAGTACTCTTGCGTTAATCAAGTTTACACCTACCCTGAAAATTGTATAACCCTGACCCAAATGGCCTTTGACCTGTGACCTACTTTTCGAGACCATGTTTGTCCGGAATCGCGATTCGGCGTATGTCGGCTCGCATTAGCAGCGCGTTTGCAGTCCTTTCGTGGTTTCAAGCATTCAAACATTTGATATGATGTTGCCCCCCCCCCCATGCATTAGGGTGGGTGTCAAGGTCACCTGAAGGTCAAGTCAGGTCTTTGACCTTAATTGAACTCGGTTCACTTTTTCGAGTTTTACATGTTTCTAGGCCAGTTTTTCGAGCTAAATTCGAATTTAGCAACCATATGAACGTTTACAAAGTAGTTTTGGTGCCTTTGTAACATGTTACGAAGCTGTCAGAGGCGGTTGACACTTACTACGAATACCCGGCTGGACCCCTACTGGTTGGCCTGACCTGACCTGGCCTAAATGAATGAAGACATCACCTGCGATCAAAACTAGCATGCTATTCGTGATCAGCACCCCGAAAAACTCCATAGCAGCCACACTTTACGACTTTCTAACAGGTCCCGATTTTCCCGGTTTTCGGGTCATTGACCTGACCTGGGAGGTCACCCGATGACCTAAGACCTTAAAATTGGGTAGGTTTTTACTATGGTAAAAGATGCACGCCACGAAACTTTGTGCAGCTTAGGTATCATACATCAATTTTGCATCGTGTATTCAATTGACAATTCGACCCAAGTTCACTCATAGCCACGTCATCAGGTCAAGCTAAGTAAAAAAAATGTGATCACTTCATTTCTACTACTTATCTTCTAGAGCTTCGAAATCAGTGAAGTTCATGAGGATGTCAATGCCAACAAATGGTTTATCTCGTTTTTTTTTTATCTGTGACCTAGGCTCAGGTCAGATGTGTGACCTCACTTTAATAAGGCAATGGGAAAAGTACAGATGCTTCCTGATTTGAACAGACACGCCAAAACCACAAGGTATTTACAGAAACATAACCATACCACCAATATGCGTTTGGAAGGGTACACCTGATTGTCAACGGTCACTCGAAAGTCATGAAAGGTCGCAAGCAGTTTTTCGGCAATAACTTGATAGAGGCATAGTACGGCCATGGAATCATCTGGAATGTGTTCATGTCATCAATGCTGATCGATGGATATGCATAATGACCTTTTCCGGTCAGGTTATGAACCTTGACCTGAGGTCAGATTTTGAAGTTGATATTTTTGTCAACTTATAGTTCGTTTGATGCGTCTTGACAAGATGAAAATGATGATGGCAAAATAAATGTGATACAATATTTGACGCCAAAGTTATTGCTAAAATTGTTGGAAAAACTGTTTCGTCCGAATCAGTCTCTTTTTTTGTATTTGCCCTTTGTTGTCCAAACCGTTGACCTGATGTCAAATCTGAACAGAATTCAACGAAAGGTTTTTGAAAGAGCTATCGAATGCGCCTACACGAGACTCTTTAACTCTTTTGTGTCACGAGTTTTACGCCGATTTGTACAAAAAGTCACAATCGGGATTTTTGTTGACATTTTTATCTTTGGTGACCTTCAATGACCTCAGCGATAACCAGGCATCATTCGGTGTAGGTATATATTTTAGCTATGATCATATATCAATTCAATATCATTTGAGAGGTTCTGATGAAGCACAGTCAACCCATATTCCCTAATACATGTGCAAAATGTGAGTCATTTATTTGAGCTCTGAATAAGTAAAGCCGAAACAAATTCCTGGCTCTTGCGGTTCATTTTGTTCTACTTAATTCATTCACGCATCCAATGTATGCCTACGGTGCGCAATATGCCGCGAGTACCTATATCTTTTACCCACTGAAATCGTTACTTTATTTGCTTTTTTATGTTTTGCAAAGCTGCTCCAATTTAGGAATTTGTTTAGCAGCATACAAATATTGTAAATAAACAATTATGTACACTGCTCAACAACTAAGGTCCAAGGTAGGTTCAAAAGGGTTCAAAATACCTGCCTACAAACGTCGATATGACGTTTCCTCTGCCCGGAGTATCATTGTACAGCGCCACACGTTTTTTGCTGTCCCAACGATTTGGTAAATTTTTACCGAGACATTTCGCTTTTAAATTATGGGCCAAAATCTCTAGTTGAACTTTCATTTCGTAATGTTTATGTTTGTCATTAAATTCTAGTTAACGGCAAAATTATCCTGTAAACGTTGCAGTACGCCGATCAGATCCCGTCAAACCGTTCAGGCCAAATTCATAGTATCAGTTTAGCGCGGCAACTTCAGTGTCTTTGGCTTCGGTCACATGCGTCGCGTTTGAGTCAGTTGAGCCGCCCACTTGTGCTGCTTCCTGTGGTTACCCATCCCGCACTCGGGGCATGGGACAGGCGGTGTCCTGTCCGGCCGTGGTGCCGGTGCCTCCGGAGCCACTCCGGCCCAACATAATCGGCACCTGGGCGTACGACACGGTCGGCACCCGGATGGTGAGGATTCTCTGCGTGGTGATTGCCACGTTCGCCGCCGACCAGGAGAGCCTGGCCAAGGAGGTGGGCGCGTTCGGCCGCGAGTCGATGGAGATGATCCAGTCAGATCTGGAGGCGCTGCTGGAGTCTCTCACCTCGAACGGCTTCCTGACGCGGCTGACGGGCGAGGCGGAGGACGTGCCCTCGTGGAACGCCGTGTTGGACGCCGCCTGCGTGGACGGCGTGCTGCCGCGCTGGCATGACGGAGACTGGCTCTACGTCGAGTGCTTCATGTACCGCAAGCTGTACGACATCCTGGACTCGAGCGGCGTCATCAGGGATTATGACTACTTCCACCCGGCGAAGAAGGAGAGTTTTGAACAGTCGGTGGCGGTCGCGCGTGACCTGGCCGCCTCGCTCCTCGAGACAGTGTCCGGCGTTGCCAAGCTGTCCAAGTCGCAGCTCCGCGTGTCCTTCATGGAGTTCCTTTTGATCAGCCTTTGGGGCAACAAGTGCGACCTTACCATGGGCGGTATGTCGATGAAAACGTCGCCCCTGGCGCAGCTTTCCGAGCTGGCCAAGTACTTGCTGTCTGATCGCCACAAGGACATATTCGCGTATCTGCACAAACTCCAGCAGAGCGGCAAAGTGACACGCATCGACTTTATCTGCGACAACGCCGGCTTCGAGCTGTTCTCCGACCTGTGCCTGGCCGACTTTCTGAGCGCCTCCGGCCTGGCGCAGCGGATCACCTTCCACGTGAAGGCGTTCCCGTGGTTCGTCTCGGACACCACGCGCTGTGACGTCTCGTGGCTGCTGGAGCGGCTGAAGGGCGACGCCGAGAGCGGGCCGCTGCAGGAGCTGGCCGCCCGCTGGAGGAAGCAGCTCGCCACCGGCCACTGGGAGATGGCCGAGTCGCCCTTCTGGCAGTCGCCCTTCCCGTTCCGTATGATGCGCCAGGAGTGCCCGCCGCTGTACTGGCGCCTCCAGGGAGCTGACCTGCTGCTCAGCAAGGGCGACCTCAACTACCGGAAGCTGATTGGAAACCGCCCCTGGCCGGTGAACACTCCCCTCTGTCGCGCCGCCGAGGGCTTCAGCCCGGCGCCGCTGGCCGCGCTGCGCGTCCTCAAGGCCGACTGCGTGGCCGGCATCAACATCAAACGGGCCAAACAGGCGGCCGAGCTCGACCCCAAATGGATGACCTCGGGCAGCTTTGCGGTGATTCAGTTCTGTAGACATGCCACGGTGCTGGACAAGATTTGACGCTCATAATGTGATGGGAATGTGCTGAACACAATTTCTGAAGACGCCTGAAGCTGAGGTCGCGGTAGAAAGTGGCTAAAGCTGACAGCTCATACAGGCTGTGCTGGAAAATGGGAGAGAGTGTTGTATTTGTCGGATAGTTCTGTCGAACTGCGAGTCTGCGAGTTCAATTCCTACGCTTATTCGGGCAGATCGTTCACTGCGGGTCGTAGTTTTCTTCAGATCATTTTGTGATGATTGTGCATGCATCGGTCAGGTTTGCTTTTTTTGACGTTCGATTCATTGCGGACATTGCACTGGTCGTGTTTATTTTGATATTTTTTGCTGTTGATTTTACCGAGTTGATAGATGCGCGGATTTCGACACAAAATTTTCGGGTGGTACATAGTTCAATTTACCTGCTCAACTAACGTGTGTTAAAATAAACACCTTTTATGTCATGCACCCGGCTATTTACATCTGTCTTTGGTTTGACATGGCGTGATGCCGCAAGAACGCAAGGCCATATAAAGGACGTCAAACATCTGCGCACAAACCACGGCTCGCTGGGCGGATTTGTCCCTATTCCCGACTACTCCATATGTATTGTATTGACCTCAAGGATAAAATACGCATTATGTCTCATCTCATCTCATCTATCCCCCCATTTCGCATGTCACTAACCATGCCCCCCCCCCCCCTCTCCTCTCACAGGTGTCTCACTGAGAGCAGAATGCTAGCTCGTTCTGCGGTGTCGTTTCTGCGGCCGGCTAGTTCGGCCGCCTGCCGCCCCGCGGCGCCACTGAGCACCTCGGCGCCGCGGTGTGAGATTCGTAAGCTGGCCCGACTGCGGGTGGTGGATAACAGTCAGATCGGGAAGGAGGCGATGGCGGAGGGCCGTCCGCCGCGCGTCATCCACGTCTACAACAAACGAGCCGTGGCCACCGTCGGTGAGTCGGAGAAGGGATGAGGGGCAGGGGGTCAGGGTGATGGCGAGGGTGGGATGGTTGAGGTACCGCTAGAGGGTGGTGAGTTGGGTTACTGCCGTGGAGTGGTCGTTTGGAGCATTACCGAGGGGAGAGGGTGGTAGTTGGGAGCTGCCGAAGCACGACTTGAGTGTTGCGCTGAAGTATTGTTGTGTCGGTAGGTAATAGGTTTTGTCATAAGGTTTGTGTATTGCGTGGTTTCTGAGTATAGATATGCCCGAATGAAGATCAAAAGTAGCATTAGCTTTTGAAGGAATATTGACAGCATCGGGCAGAACCAACTGTCTCCATCAATCCTTTTCGCCCAGTGTTGTCGCTTTCTGTCTTTTATTTCACACTTCCCCCGCCGTTCTCATCCTTGCCTCCCATCTCCAAGTCCAAATCCACTTTTCGTCCGTCTGACTCTCCCGTCCGCCCCACAGGTGATAAGGTCCTGATGGCTATCCGCGGTCAGAAGCGGAAGGGCCTCCTGGTGGGCTGCGTCAAGACCCAGCACCCCATGTCGATGGTACCCAAGTTCGACACCAACAACGTGGTACTCATTGACGACGCCGGCACTCCGCTGGGCACGAGGATCCACGTGCCCATTCCGAACGTGATTCGGGAGAGGTTGCAGCGAATGAGTCACAAGAAGTCGGGAGATTTCACCAAGATCCTCTCCCTGGCGACACGGTTTGTCTAGCAGTGCTGGGAAGGATGGGACGGGATGGGATGGGGAGTGGAAGTGAGTGAGTGGAGGAGTTTGGTAGGGCAATGGTGTCGATGAGTTTATTACATGTAATACAGTGACTTTATGTAGCTCCTCGTGTCTGGCGGGAGGATTCATGTCATTTTGGGAGACTTTGGCTCTTGTTATCAATGCGTGGGCTGAAATTCGGTTGCATTATACGTGACTGCAAAACAAGGCTCGATCACTGAATGTCTGAATCTGTGAAATCACTTACACTGCTTCTTGACAGTTGTTTTCAATAATTGTCATCTCCTGGTTTATTTACAGAACTTGATGCCTTAGGATGCTAACATTTACAACACAGGCACACATGTAACGGTTGGTGGGCATAAAACAGTCTCCTATCAGCGTAGAGTAGACCCGTTTGATCGCAGGCAATTAGAGGAACAACACCAATACCGTATAACAAATCAGATAGCAGTATCCGATGGTGACAGCAAAAGGAACTTATTTCGGTTCATCCAAATTTGATACACCAACATCCATAGCACACTGTATTATTACTCTCATCAGTTTTCCTTTTGCATCGGTTGCTGCGGCGAAGTCCTCACATATGCGCTTTTGTTTGCATTTTTTCCGTCTTCTAAGGCCTCATCTTTGCTCGTCTGCAGTCTCCGTCTCCTCCAGGGGCCGTGTCTGGGTCTTGGAGGTCTTGGTAAGCGTCCTCTGCCCCTTCCTCCGACTCCTCGGGCGTGTGGACCTCCGCCTGGTCGTCCACGGTGGACGTTGTGGATGCGGTGGACGCCGGTGTGGGCGGCTGTAGGTGGACCTGGACGGCAGACTCGGGGTCCTCGTGTCGCACGTCCGCGCTGCTGTGGCTCAGACACTGGCAAATGGAGAGAGGCATTGTTACTCACGGATCCTCAATATGTCTAAAGGGCTATGCGCATCAAGGTGGCAAGACTACGTTTATTCGAAAAGCCTGGATAAGTGCATGATGTCGAATATTACACAAACTCGCCCTCAACTCGGATAAATATTTGTTTAAACAGCAAACATTTTATACAGCACAAATATTTTCTCAACACTTTTACAACTGTAAAACATGATACTCTCCCCCTGCCCTGTCTACTCTGTTTGACTATCCAGCAGCAAGCAGTCACCTGTGCTTTCGCCGTCTCCTGTTGCTCCCTTCTGCGGGGCAGTGTGTGTGAATCCGCTGGCTGCACAGACCGTCCCCTCAGCTGGGTCACCACGGGAGGGGGCACTGGTAAGGACCGACACCGGTGCACTGGGGTCCGGTGCGTACCCCGCACCACCTGCAGGGTCCCTCCGCGTCCCCCCGGCCACCGACCGACCGCGTCCTCTGAGGGTCCGCGCTGGACGGGGGACGGAAGAAGAGAGCTGCTCCTGTGGAGCGGATCCCGTCCGTTGGCTGTGTGCTCCGGCGGCTGAGGGGTGCGGCTCCGCTCCCGGTACCCCCGCTCTGGTGGCTGGGGGGTGCGGCTGCGACTGGTCCTGTGTCCTGAATAGTGCGGCTGTCCCGGTTCGTCGCAGCTCAGTCGGCGTGGCGGAGGGGGCGGCGGATGAGGCGAGCGCCTCCGCTGTACTTCTGTGGGACGGGACAGTAGACCGAGTAACGCAAACTGCTGTATGAGCAAGGTATCTAAAGCTTCTGAGCTGGTTATCTTAGCACAGTCGAGGGTTTCCTTGATCAATGAGGCTGGTTAGCTATTTCCAAGAAGATTTGTTTATCGGTCGATGCAAATAGGTAGGCTACAGGCTCGCATGTCTCCAGCCGCCTTACCTGCGTAGATGGGCTGCTGCTGCGGCGCACAGGAGCGCTGCCTGAGCAGCTCCGACCGATCGGGAGAGCTGCGGCACGAGCCCACGTCGCTGATCGGCGTACAGTGACATCTGACGTGCACGGACACAATCACTAGTGCGACGACGGCCAGCAGCGCGAAGATGGCGCCACCCAGGACCCAGGAGTTCACTGAGAACTCGCCGCTCTCTGAAAACGTAGAAAATTAACTTTGATAGTCAAACACATGTTTTTATTCCCCAGCTTATTATTTCAATACTTTGAAACTATGCGTGAAGAAGTCATTGCTATCTTACCAACAAAGTGTAGGCTACACTTTATATGGAGTAGGCAGTAGGCAGTGGCACTAAAGGCATGCTTCAAAGACACGCAGTCCGTCCTCCGTCACGAGGCTATAGGTCTCTCCATGACCTCTATCGAAGACCCCGCACAGTGATGCAAATGGGGTTCACGAGTGGCCATAAATACGAAAAAGGCCCAAAATTCAAGTTCACTTAATCGAATAAATCGTAATATGGTCAGTCAGGCAAATGTTTGGGGTGTCTGAAAAAGTATGATTTTAATGTTTTTGTCAAAACCGGCCTCGTGTAGGATTGTCAGAAGTCGAGACATTTTCTAGGTCGTAAAATGACGGTCAGACACTCGCAAGTTGAAACGCCGCTGGTTTGCGTTCATTTCGTACAAATTGAAAAATTATGCATGGGAATGATCCCCAAAGCCTTCTGCTTCTAAGGCCGGTTCACAAAAAGCCGTATCTCATTCGCTTTGGCGGTAATCTGACTATTTATCATCATGTTGCAATCGCAGTTTTTTACTAAGAAAAAAATGCTTTCGTTTCACCTACAGCACTTAACACAGTGTGTGCCCGTTAGTCCACCATACCTTAGCCTTCCCTAATAATTTCTGAGTCGCATCGTGAAAGAATTAAGGCGCTAGCACAGGGCTGACCGGCGCTACAGAGGTTTTTGTCCGGCACGGCCGGGTGCCGCGGCGCAGCGGGCGGCCGCGCCGCCGCGCCGCCCGGACGCCGCGCGGCGGCACCCACCCGCCCACTGCGGCACCCGATCGCCCGGACAAAAACCTCTGTAGCGCCGGTCAGCCCTGTGCTAGCGCCTTAATTCTTTCACGATGCGACTCAGAAATTATTAGGGAAGGCTAAGGTATGGTGGACTAACGGGCACACACTGTGTTAAGTGCTGTAGGTGAAACGAAAGCATTTTTTTCTTAGTAAAAAACTGCGATTGCAACATGATGATAAATAGTCAGATTACCGCCAAAGCGAATGAGATACGGCTTTTTGTGAACCGGCCTTAGAAGCAGAAGGCTTTGGGGATCATTCCCATGCATAATTTTTCAATTTGTACGAAATGAACGCAAACCAGCGGCGTTTCAACTTGCGAGTGTCTGACCGTCATTTTACGACCTAGAAAATGTCTCGACTTCTGACGATTATACACGAGGCCGTTTTTGACAAAAACATGAAAACCATGTGATTTCAGATTCCCCAAACATTTGTCTACTCGGCCATATCGCAATTAACACGATTTGTTAAACTTGACTTTTGGGTATTTATGGCCACTCGTGAACCCCATTTCAGTGGGGGAAACTGTGGTCAAATCTTCTATTTTTGGAAGCCTTTCATTTTTGGAAGGACCTTCCATAAATGGGTATGCATTTTCCAAAAATGGAAGGCTTCCAAAATTGGAAGGTCTAATCTCAGTGTTCCCAACTGTGATTCACATTCTTTGATTTAAGTTACGGCCTTTTTAAATGTGTAACATTAATAGTTGATTTTGCCATTTATGATCATTGATATAAGGAGAAGCAGCAGTGCTAGTGTTGGTAATACAGGCATGCTATGTCAATGTACATAGTGATATAATAGCATGGTGTCCTGGCGCACTGCTCTCTTTTTCTACTTCTAGAGGACACATAGAAATTCAGAAGAGAAAACAGCTGGTCAATAACCAACCAGGAGGAACACAGCTATAGCCCTGACAAAAAATGGTTTAAATTAAACTTACTATTCCTCATATAAATTGAAGATTCATGCTCCTTCGATAGAAAGTAACACGAAAAACGGCGCAGCAACGCCTATTTAATTCGTCCCATATTCCGGAAAAAAACATTGAAAAATGACGAGACCTCCACCCAAATGTTTGGCAAAAGCCTTAAAAATTGAAATCAACCACACAATATGCTAATAAATGCAGAAAACGGCAACAAATACAAGTTTTACTCGCCACTACACTCCCGAAACCGCCGCACTCTGTCCAGACAATTCCGCACTGTAAATAAAGTCGGCGGTATCGAACAAGCATGGCCCGTCACTAAAGTACTTTTAAGGATATTTACTTTTCGTTTTTGATGCTTTTTGCTTACAAAATGTTTGATAAAGTCTTATAAAACCATCGTTTGTCGGTCAATTTTTGTCAATTTTCCACGACTCATTACTTTGAAAAATTACCTAAAATACATCCACGCTAGGATTTAGGCATCCACGCTAGATTATGGACACTTCACTATGGCGAATAGAAAGCGACCAGGGGCGATAGTCGCATTTGCCTCATGTTCGGCGGAAATCGGTAAGTTCCAACATATGCGCAACATTTTCTATATTTGGGTACGATGACGTCGTCAGCGTACCCATTTTTGGAAGGTGCGTACCCATATATAGAAAATCCTTCCAAAAATGGAAGGCTTTCTAAAAATGGAAGATTTGACCACAGTTTCCCCGACTGATTTGCATCACTGTGCCCCGGGGAGAGCTGTCACACTCGTTTGGCTCCGTTGTTCATAACTGTCTAAGTGGTATTTGAACAACGTAATACCTACAGCATAACATCACGCGCGCCCCTGCCTGACGCCCATGACTCCGCCTGGCGGGAGACTGCAGCGCGGTGTTAGCGGCACGGCGGAGTGGTAGGCTGTGCCGCAGTACACGTATGGCGCCGGTACAGTCTGACCACCCGCCGCAGTTGGAAAAACGGCTGCGGGGAGTGAATGGCTTCGAGCCGCGTGTTGCATCGATGGTCGTTAGCCAAACATCTGATCAATCAGATCAGCAGCTAATTAATTGTTCAGATGATCGAATGTGCTAAGTTACATCACAAGTAGCGTCGGAGACTCTACAATCAGTTCTGTTTTTTCCCAAGTCGCTCAAATCACCTCAAATAAATAATTACTTAAGTTCTGCCCTTGTTCGCGGCCATGACACAGTCTATAAACTGTCTGCATTTTTTCTCTGATGCTCACTCTGAACTGTTCTATCCGTTGAGTGGCAGATAAAGCACGCACCGTCTGTGTGGGAGCCGACGCTGGGCTGCGGACGGAACTGAAGGCTGGTCGTCTCGCTCCGACCCGCCGGCGACTCGGCTGTGACCTCTGCCCTGTACTGACCGGGCGGCAGGGAACTCACAGGGACGCTGAAAACAGAAAACAGCACAATCGAGGTTCGCGATGAACTTACGATATTGCTACATGTAGTCAAATGATAGAAGTCATTAACACTCGTTTATGGATTGCTAAATACGGCATAGCACATGAGGTGAACACTCTGATAAAAAGACGCATTTTGTGATATTGTCATGCGGTGATGAATCTCGAACGTTTTTTTTTTTTTTTTGTTCTCTTGAACAGGCGACTTACATAAAGTGTGGCTGATTTTCAGTCCAGTTTCCGACTAGTTGTTCGTTCGGTCCGTACAGCCAGAGGGTGTACCAGTTGGCCATTCCTCCGTCAGGTCCGGGTGTGCAGCTGATGACAGCCTCTGACAGTGACACGGTGCAGTTGTGCACGGGATCCGGCCGTTCTGAAAATAAAGATCCGCCGTCACCATAGCTTCAGATCACCGATTGTTACCTGGGGCGCTGAATATCCGGGAGACGTCCATCAGCATTACCTTCAATGGTCAGTATATGTACATACTGGCAACAGTCAATTGATGCATTTGAGTCAAACAACGACGGCCATATCGGAATTCTCTTGGAATAACTCAATGTTTGGGAATAAATCATCCTTTCTAACCCGCTTTTCTTCCTTATAATTTATCATAGCACCGCACAATCATGCCACAAACCACTCGACTTCGTGGCACTTCCATCCACCCGGCCATTTCCTGTGTGTGACTGAGCTCAGTGTTCCGTGTCCCCCCCCCCCTGTCAGCTGTAACTCACCCGGGGGCACCAGGTCGACCCGACACGGCTCCAGTTGTCGACCCAGCGAGTTGGTGGCCCGACACAGCAGTCTGCCATAGTCGGTTCCTGCCGTGGGCGTCCACTGTAACACGCTGCTGTGACCTGTACCGAAGGGAAGGTCACGGGCTCAAATCCGGGTACGGCCACACTGTGTGAACTATGAGGTTACATGTGTGGGCTGTGCTGTTTGTTATGAAGAACTGTTTTGCATACCTATGCAATATGCATATTACGTTTGAACATGTTTACCTTGGTGTGTTCAAAGTGAACCTTGTGTATATGCTGGGCACTGGCGGATCCCCGTAGCTTCCAAAGTGGATGAAAACGATATCTTTTAATGAAGAAAACATTTTTATGAGGTAAAGTTTGCATTGAACTACCTGGCAACGAGTAAGCAAGCGAACTCCGAGAACTTCTATTTAGGGAAAGTTGTTTGAGGCATGACCGTTCCCGTAGCGTCCAATGCTTCTTCCCTGGTCCACCGGTGGTCGAAGAAAGTTATATAGCCTCGTGTTAACCCGCGCCCGGCTGGGGGTCCTGGATTTCCACGCCCTGCTGGGGGGGGGTGTTTGAACACCCCCCCTTCTAACTCGGCTCCTGGGCCACGTAGCGATACGCGGAAGGCGGCGTTCGAAAGAGCGTCAAAAATAATGAGGAAATCACATTGGTCAATTTTTTTGTCAGGTCAAAGGTCAGGTCACCAGAGGTCATTGAAGGCAAAATTTCGCCGTTTTCCAGGTCGAATGTCGACAATTTCCAAGAAGCCAACGCATAACTCGGGGACCAATAGAGCTACAGCGCCGCGGAAAAGCGCATTCGATAGCCCTATTAACGCCCTTTCTGAGTAATTTTCTCAGATTTGATCTAACGTCAACGGTTTTGCCTGCAGGGGGTAAAAACTGCAAAAATAGCCGATTTTTTCGGAAACAGTTTTTCTGCAGTAATTTTTGACCCAAGCCTTGTACGAGCTTACTTTTACCGGCATCGTGTTCCTATCGTCAAGACGCATCGAATGAACTATAACTTGACCTTGAAAGATCAACTTGAAAATTTGACCTCAGGTCAAGGTCATGTCCTGACCGGAAAGGGTCATGTTGCATATCAGTCGATCCGTATCGTCGAGCTGAACACATATAAGGCGTTTTCATCGCTCTAGCATGCCTCTATCAAAAGTTATTTGCGAAAAACTGTTAGATACCATTCGTGACCTAAGATGACCTCAGGGCATAAACAGGGGTCACGGACACCATTTTCATGTTCAGTGTGTCTAAACCACTTGTAATTCAGTATTTGGGAGTGTTTATAATGTCTTTCGTCCAAAAGAGGCGCATTTCTATTTTCTCCCATTGACTTATAATTTGGGGAGGTCGCAAAATTGACCTGACCTTAGGTCATCGATATCAAAATTCTGAGATATACATTTTGTACATGCCTATTGCTCTTAGCAATCGCTGAAAGTTTCAAAGCGATCGGTCACTCGGTGTAGCTATGACAGACATTGAAACTTTTTATGAGGTGAGGTCACTTCAAGTGACCTGGTGACCTGACCTTGAATGACCTTGGTCTGAAATTTTCACAACATGTGTAGAATTGATGTATGATAAGGTGTACCAAAAACGGCGGCGTTCCGCGCCGCCGTTTTTGAGATATTCGCGAAAAACCACAAGGGGGGGTGTTCAAACACCCCCCCCCCCCACCCCCACCCAGCAGGGCGCGGTTAATCAGTGTGGGCAACGTTGGACGTTGTAATCTCATTCAGCATTTTAACATATATGTATTCCTGAATAGAATTATTTCAGTCTTATCTGTAGGTAATCATGTTGCAATGGTGCAAGAATTACGCTTTTCCTTCTTGCCAGAAATAGTTTCGCTATTGCTTTGGTCCAGTTGTTTTAATTTCCTAATTTTACGGATGACTGAGTTATGGGAAAGATCTTTGACCTTGATCGATGGATATCGTTCTAACTTAACCCATTTACGCCCTTCGTTGCGTTTTCGCAACGCAAGCAAGCGTCGACGTGATCGAAGCTTGAGAAGTGTGTAAAAGAGACTAACCGATGAGACAAGTTTCAGCGTGTGTAGTATGGTTGTGCGCATGATGCTACGCAGTTACAAGTCTGTGCGGCCGGTAAGGTACTGCCTAGAGCTCCCAGAGGGAAGTTGAAGGTTTTGTGAGTGATGACGTCACGAAAACCAAGATAAGTAGGCTAAGTGCTTAATAATATCATAATGAACATTGTGTAAACATATTCTGCAGAGTCCCTACAATAGCGTAGATATGCATTTTGTTAAGAAATAATGCTACAAAAAGGGTTTGTGACTATTTTCAAATATGACTACGGTCGCGTTGCGGGAACGCAACGAAGGGCACATCGGAAAGACAGCGGTGTTGCGAAAACGCAACGATGGGCACATTGGCAGGGTAGCGGAAGCATGAATATCAGCAATAGACTTCACTCGTGATACGCTGTGGGTTCTCTCATTCTCTCCCCCATCTTCCTCCCTCTCCTCCTCGTTCCCCAACTCTCTCCCTCCCTCTCCCTCTCTCTTTCTCTCTCTCTCTCTCTCTCTTTCTTCTTTCTCTCTCTCTCTCATTTTGTATGCCATGAGGCTGTAGCGGCGGAACATCTTCGATTAAGGGGGGGGGGGGGCACTGCCGACTTTTGGTCCCATTCTTTCCATTTCCATTTCCATGCAACGTCTATAGGGATAATGTTAAAATGGCAAAATCAAGGGGGGCACGGTGCGTTCCTCCCCCCGCTCCGCCGCCTATGCCATGTGGGAAGTGTATAGGTATGTTAAGTGCAAGGTGCGTTCGCACGTAAAATGTTGCGACACATTTCATATTTGCTGGCTCAAACAGCCACAAACACTCCTTTCTTTTTATCTCGCAGATTATCGGCCTCGGGCTGTTCGTTCACTAAGCAATGTGTTCCCATGCATCTGAAAATCGCATGGTAAGAAAAGGACCCATGCATCAAATGGTCGGCGATGCTGACGGAGCTGAGAGATAATTAGGTCCTTTGGAAATTGGATCTACTATGTACATTGTGCATATCATATATAATGAATAACGGGGATGTATTCTGGTATCAGGCGACAGATAGGCATCGCCATTCTCTGGATAGAATCTGCGGACTACCAACATTTAAGTTAGAAAAGATAACTGAGGGCTGGCAAATAGTGGGATAGGCCCCCTCTGGGGGTAGCTGAGCCCTTCGGCAGGGGAAATGAGGGCGGACCTGGGAAAATACTAATTTTTAGGATTCATAACTCGCATAGATTCAAGCTGCTTGATGTGGAGCATACGCTTGTTTTCTTACTTTGATAGGCTTTTTATCTAATCAGACCATTTTTAGAGCTAGCAGGATTATTGGAATTAGGGGAGACATTTGTCTGACCGGACACGGTTAATCGTAGACTGGAGACTGAGCCCAGCCAGTGGGCAGGCCACCCATGACCCACCCCTTCCCCCTCCCAAGCACTCACTGCACCCGGCTACAGGCGCGCTCCTATGTGAGCTGCCCGATTGCGATAGACGTTGCCGCGGCAACCGCGGTCCAGCCCGGAACAGGGGGTTGGGGCGTGGAGGAGGATTCAACTATCCTGAAGATGGAAAGGACGGATTGACGTCGAATCACCATTCTCCTGGCATTGTCTCGAGAAAGAGGTTACACGTGAAGGTCGCTGAGAGTGGGGCCATGAAAATTTTGGATTAGGTGTAAACATGATTAACTGGGAGTCGATTTGTCGTGATGCGCTACGCCTTACGCGGGTAATTTGTTAGGGCCGGATCGGTCCTTTTTTTCTTTTTGCTGAAAGTGGGTACGACTAACCTGCAATGGAATTTAACTTTACTCCTAGGAGGGTGGTTAACAATGATTGCGGATATACGCGCATACGTGAGGCACTGGTTTACTCCCGTATTCAGTGTGGCGTCTGATAGGTGGGGGTAATGGCTCTGTCTAGCTTCCAAAAAGAAAGCATCACCCTGGATACGTGTCGACCACAACTTTAAATGAACAGCAATGGACAACGTAAATGGTTGATAATGACCGTGTTGCCATCTCCCCGTTCGCGAATCATGAAGTTATACTTCCGCACTGAGGCTCTTAGTGGGTTATAGAGCATGACGGATGTGGGTTCCGTATTTTCAAGCAATAGTTGTCAACAGTTGATTGATGTTTTGTCAAAACATATTAGCATATACGGCAGTTCAGTGTACTTTATGTCCGTCTGATGTGCCCGTCGTTGCGTTTTCGCAACGCTGATGGCGCCCGGTGTGCCCTTCGTTGCGATTTCGCAACGCATGTTTTTTACGTTTTTCTCGAAAAACTTTTGCTGCAGGCAAAAATTATTTTCGATTCCATGCAAGGCCCTGGTAGGAGCATAACATATTTTGATTTCGTCGATTTTCATGATAGTCAATATTCCTGGGCATAAATGGGTTAATAACGTTTCTGGCTGCTGTTACCCTCACCTGATTTTCGGAAATGCACAAAACGCGGTTAAATCGCTACTGCCAGACTAGCTTAGTTTTTACCAAAGCTAGTGTCAACTCACCTTATCATTACCTCATCAAGGCGCGGTGTGCCCCCACCTTTATCGGAGTGCGCTGACCGAAGGAGGGTGCGCGTTGGGCCTCCGTTAGCCGGCTGCAGCTCCCAGTGGAACTGAGAAGGACGCGGCTGAGCGCGTACCCTGCAGCTGACAAATGTGACGCGGGAGGGCGCCGCGAACTGCCGCAGTACCGCCTCGGACCGGCAGACCGGAGCGTCTGAGGATATATGGCGACAACCGGTCAACTGCTGAGTTATTTTGTGTATGCGTGTGTCAGGGAAGGCTGGACAACAGCTCTTCAATTCGGTCATAATGTTGTATTTTATGTAACAGGCATCATTCACTGTAACTTCAGCTGCTCATCTTGTTTACTCGTGACGTCATCACTTTACTCACACTTTAGCTCGAGGTTCACAGTGTTGCTGAGCCCTGCCCCCAGGGTGTTGTTGGCGAAGCAGGCGTACCGTCCTGTATCGTTAGGAGTGAGGTTCTTGATGATGAGAAGCTGCGGTCCGGCCACAATGCGATCGCTGGACACCAGCTGCCTGTCCTGAGTGGAGAGGATAGGTCAGCCTCCGGTCCAATGGGGTCATAACTCATGACTATTTACCATGCCCCTGACTCCTGAGCATATACGAACTATCTTGATTACTGCACAGAATATATGTATAGTGACAAGTAGATAAGAAACATTGTGAACAGAATTTGAATAAGTCGTGACAGTCGTCTGCTCCTGGAGTGCTCCGTATTCATGCATAGTGGTTCGACGTTCCAGACAGAGATTACAGTCAGAAATGTATTGAGGAAGCTGACATAAATAATCAGCTCTGAGTCGCGTCGTGTCGCTCCCGGCTCCGTGGGACCCCTGATAATAACATAAGAGTGAAGCAGCTTCAAACGCCTCGTCACGATGACTACACGGAACCCTGTAATCACCACAAAGGTGTCATTTCGGTTTGATTAAAACAAAATCGCGGCCGGGTCCTCCGGTTCTCTTTGAAAGTGTAAAGGTCCCGGTGACCGCACTATGTGGCAGCCTCGCTTTGATGGCCGCTGGAGGAGACGGCACACTCGGTGCGTTATATAAGCCTCACCCGGTCACGCTTTGTTTCGGAGGCTCTCCAAAAGTCACGTTGTACGTCAGTCCTTAGTGCTAGTACATCACAGGCGTCTCGGGCTAACTGGGTAACAGGCACGCAAGTGCATATTAGATGTATCGCATTACGTGCTACATCGCAATCCTCCATCGCTTGCGACCATCAGGAAGTGGAAACCAGGGACCACGAGTCTGTTTTAGAAACTATGTGCATATGCCCATCCGCATGCTCTAGGTGCTTCTTCGCAGATGCATAGTTAGAAACATACCAATGACATTTAATGGTAAGTGACCCGAACCGCAGCTTTCTTTTATCTTTTTACCAACTTCTGCCAAAAATAATCACAAGCTGTTGATGTTTCCTTTGAGGTCATTAAGTGTGTGTGCTTGATGCTGGATGCATATTAATGAATTAATTAATGAAAAGCTGTGTTCAAACGCAATGCTCTAGCAACAACAAAAAGTGTTTGTCGGGTACAATTAAGTCCTTACATCTTCACCCACACCTGTGGGATATTGTGTATCTTGTGGAATTTGTATAGTAATCACGAGAAGATTTCCCAGTGGAAATAATATCGAGTTGTTTATCTCCCCGTTCCAGGAACTCACGTTATGAAGCCAGAAGGTAAACTGTGCTGAAGGTTGAGCTCGAACGAAGCAGGAAAAGTGAGCGTCGTTGCCTTCCACTAGCTCGGACGAGGGCCCCGAGAGAATCGCCTTTGGGGCGTCTGAAATGGGATATGGCGGCAGTTTTACATTGCGAGTGACTTATCACATTGAGTTCTATGTTAAACTGGCGCAACTGGCAACTGCTTTCCGAGTCTGACTTACATTTTCTTTTAACCCGCGCATTACTGGGGGAGGGGGGGGGGGGACTCTACAGAGCCTCCCTCCCGTTTTTCGGCAATATCTTCTAAAACATTTGGCAAATCCACACGAAACTTGCGGCACCCTCAGCGGCATCAATTTGACACCTTCTGGTAAAAGTTCAATTTTCTAGCTACTATAGTTTGGCCGGAAATTACGTCCGAGTGACGTCATGTCGGCCGATTTTTATGCATAATATTGAATTACGGCAAACGCTCTCAAGAGCTCAGTTTATGAGCTAGATCCACTTTCCTTACATGAGTGGACTGCAAATACACGTAGCTATCAAACTGGTATCTCGATTTTGCGAAATTTGGGAAATTTTGACCGACATCCTTTTGCCAACCACTCGCTGTGATTTATAAAAGCACACTCACACTGCACGCCAATGGTGGAGTTCGCTCGCCGTTCCTGGCCGCTGACGGGGTTCGTCACCGAACATGTCACCTGACGTCCGTCATCGTCCGGTGACGTCACCCTCGTCAGCTGATGTGACGTCTTCTCGGGGAGGTGATGTGACGTCAGCGCAGTTGACTGAAATATCCGTGAGTTGTTTGTTGGCAGGGGGATCTATGGCCCACCGACAGCGGATTGCGCTCAGGAACTACGAGCTGGCCTTCAACTATACCTACGATAAAAACGGAACATGGGGATATTATCTAATATAGAAGAGTTTTCTGACATTTCGCATTAATTACGGGTGTTCTTGCATGTAGTTTGTGAAGAGAAGGATGAAATCCGAAATATAGTCATTTTGCTTATGAACCTAAGCAGGTAGGTATTAGATATTTCCCTAAAAAATCAAATTGAATAAATGAAAGTCTTCTGTGTATTATTTTCTAAGTCACTGCCATCTCATCCATTAGAAAACGCCTGGCTATTCAAATCTAAAAATATGCTTCTGCCCACCTGGTGCTCATCTGCGACGAATGTCGCACCCCAGAGCCACGTGACTTTGTATCCCGTCCATCCGGGGAGCACGTGACAGGCACACGTGACCTCACTGCCGGCGGCGACGGCGTCCGGCTCACAGCGCAGCGTCACAGAGTCGGGTCCGTCTGCAGGAGCGGAGAGAGGGAGGGAGGGAGGGAGGGAGGGAGAGATAGAGAGAGAAAGTGAGAGAGAGAGAGGGGGAAGGGAGAGATTGAGAGAGAGAGAGAGAGAGAGAGAGAGAGAGAGAGAGAGAGAGAGAGAGAGAGAGGGAGGGAGGGAGGGAGAGTGGGGGTTTATTGACACGTGAGTCAAGCAATGAATACCTACCTATTTGTTTTGTTTGGTATGCTTGACAACGGTATCCGTCAGACAGGTCCAGTCTGGCAATAGGTCTGGTATGTCAGAAGCAAAGTCCGGTATTGATTATCTAGAAAATCACAGAGTAAACTTCTTTTAAGACTTGTTTCTGGAACGATAGGAATGGGCGATTACCTACAACCGATATATAAAAAGCTATTGAAATTAAATAGTGATCATATATGTATAAATCACGTTCTATCAGGTGACCTACTATGTAGTATATCAGTAGCAGCCTTACATAGCTAACTAGCAGTAGTGACGGCGATATTTTGACTGCTCTAAACCGTCAGAATGCCACTTGCAGTTGGCAGCACTCACAGGAAACTCGGAGTGACACCTCGGCGCTGACGCTCTCCCCCGCTGCAGTTCCTGCCCTGCACACCAGGGCGGCGCTGTCATCGCTCCTAGTGACGTTGTAGTCGAGTTTCTGCTCAGACGGGTTGTCCCTGCTCGTTTCCGATGAAAGAAGCTGTTCCTTCTCTCCCGGTCGGCGTATCAGCCAGGCGATGTTCCAGGTCTGGCCTCCTCCTGCCGCAATGGCAGAAGCGACCTTCTTTGAACAGTTGTGTTTTATAATCTTGCATATAAGCAGTACCTAAGCACTCTATCTATTTTCACATCTATTGTCATATCAGCTAAACCGTTTATAAAAAAAAGATGAATAGGTGAGGATCAGTGCATGCAATTATCAGGCACATGTCTACCCTTAATAAAAGGCAGCAGCGAACTGCAACTGCAGTGCAAAATATCATTTTTCAAAGTCACAGTCTCTTCCAATCAGATTCGCGTCGTCTTTATCTCACCATTTGCCAGCTGACAAATAAGTCGAGCTGTTTCGTATTCCACCGTGGACATTTCTCCTGTGGGGTTGAGCTCGTCATGATACTGTCCAAGGATCTTCAGAGACGGGACGGCCGGTGTTTCTGTGAATAATCGCACCAACTCATAGGATTTCAAGAAGTCTGGATGGAGTTAGCTCAAGAACATCAGTTATAGAAAGTAGGTATTGTTCCCGGCGCGTAACTATCCCTGATTCCGTAGTAAAGTAAAAGTTTATCACACATGCGGCAAAATTTTCCAGTAAATCGTTTCCAACCTTTGTTCAAAGTCGTTCACAGAAAATTGTTTTTAACTTGAGAGCGAATGCTTTGGTAACCCTAGCCCGTATATGAGGAGCGGGGGGGGGGGGGGTGGGCGTCGAATGGCCCACCCCTCGTTTTTCGCGAATAACTCGCGTAGAAAGCGGCTGATCGCAACGGAACTTTCAGTACCCTCGCGTTATTCAATTACCCTCAAAATTCATGACCCTGGCTTAAATGACCTTTGACCTGTGTTCTACTCTTCGAGACCATGTTTGGCCGGAATTGCGATTCGGGGTATGTCGGCTCGCATTAGCCGCGCGTCTTTTCGTGGTTTCAAGCGTTCAAACCTGGGATATGATGCTGCTCCCATGCATTAGGGTGGGTGTCAAGGTCACCTGAAGGTCAGGTCAGGTCATTGACCTTTTATGACCTCCGTCCACTTTTTCGAGATTTACATCTTTCTTTACTACTTTTTGGAGCTGAATTCGAATTTAGCAACCATTTGAACATTTACGCAGTAGTTTTGGTGCCGTCGTAACATGTTAGAAGAGCGTCAGAGGCGGTTTACGCCTACTACGAATACCCGGCAAAACCCCTATTGGTTGACCTGACCTGACCTGGCACAACCTGGCATAAATGCATGAAGACATCATCTGTGATTAAAACTAACATGATATTCGTGAACACGAACAGCACCCCGAAAAAAACTCCATAGCAGTCAAACTTTACGACGTTCTAACAATGTCCCGATTTTTCCGACTTTTGGTTCATTGACCTGACCTGGAAGGTCAACCAATGACCTAGGACCTTAACATTGGGTATCATCGGCTTCCTCTCGTCACGGGCAACACGCTCGTTTTTCGCGAAGCTCTAGCTTGATCGGGGACGAAACGGCGAGGGGGGCAACGGACCCCTTCCCCCTTAAACGTTCGCGGCTGGCAAAACGCCAATACAGGCGAGGGTTAAATACATATTTCGAGTCACTCCAATCCCCGTATACATGCCTCGATACCCAAAGGTATCGTCTCACAGATTCTCAGATAAACAGCCAATTATTTAACTGGCTTTAAAAAGCTACACAGGCGTTATAGCCGTCAACTGTGGGATAGCACACCTCCCGCCAGCGTCCCTCTCCCCTCCCCCTCTAAACCCACCGTGCACGGTCAGCTGGACCCAGCTGACCTCCGTCGGGTCATCCTCCGCGTCTACCCGACACCGGTACCGGCCGCTGTGACCCAGGGTCACACGGGTCAGCCGGAGGTCAGGGTCTCCCGCGGCCAGCTCGCCAGGCCGTGACCGACCGCGACCGTCGAAACTGGCCAACGTAAAAGGGTCCCACAGTCAGCTTTGATGTGCTAATGATCTGTTTCTGCGCTCCGCGCTGCACTGGACCGCCGCAAAATAATAATCCGATATTAACTACGCGCTTGAAGCAGCAATGTGTGATATGGCGGAGCAATCAGATGCTCCAATCTAAAAAAAAAACAGAATGCACGCATCAATTTTTTTAATCCCTTTCAATTCACATGCTGTCAAACGGCCCTGAACCGTGCTGTTTATCACTGCTTGTCGCACTCACCTGGTAATAGGATTGTTCTCATTTTCTCTGAACCAGAGCACGAGACGGATCCCACGCGGGTGCTGTATTTCCCGGAACTGCGGACACGGGATCCGGACATCTGTCCCCTCCTCCGCGTCAATGGTGTGCGGGAGGCCGTCGAAAGCGACCGCTGGGGACACAATGACGCAGGCACGTGGGTTGATGGGGCTTCACAGTCGGTTTTTTATCAAAGAAATGAAACCGGCACATTCTGCTATTGAATGTGTGCCTGAGACCTGAATTATTCAGATGAGACTACTGTGATTAATTTAATAAGAATGATTCGTAATTCAAGGGAACCTGTTTCTGCGTAAATGGTTTTAAAGATACTCTGAGTCATCGTCCCCATATCTCACCATTTTATCTGGGAAATGGCTGCACTTTTAAATACGAGATGCGTTGAAGCGGAGCTCTTTGCGAGAAGCGATGCACCTTTCAACAGAGTGTGAATCTATCTACATAATCGTCAGCGTTCAGTTAATCGTTTATGTTGACGCGCTTGTCAAAATCATACATAATAAGCGCATAAAACAAGTTTATCGGCAAGGTATCATTCGTTTATCAGATCATTTTCTGCAGAGTCGTTGCTGATCGCCAGCTCACTACACATGACAGAGTCCTCACGTCATCAGATATATAGTGGTGTGATGGTGTAAATGCCAGTGATATCAATTTTTCAGTAGCTGATTCATTGCATTGCCTCCACTGGGTGCTCAGAGCGTTGGGCTGGGTTATCAGCACATACTCACGCTTGCTTGAAAGGTCTCGGTATAAGTTACGTAGATGTGCTGGGAATATTCCATGTGCCACCTACTGACCTACCTTGTAGGCAAATCGCCGCGCTAATGAGGGCCACCAGCAGCGCGCCGCTCCCCATCGGCCCGTTCCAGATGAATGGGAGTCGGATCCCACGCGACTGCGAACTTCCGTGCGACGTCATATGGCATCAGCCGGCTGCTCCATCACACGGGGTGACGTCCGGACGGGCGGCGACCAATCACCTCTTCAGCGGCGGCCCGCCGGCCGCTGGCGCTCACCACCCGCTCTCAGAGGTCGGTCAGCGTGTCACCAATCACTACAGCGTTCGGTAATCACCGCGACACCAGTCACTACAGCGTTCGGTAATCACCAATCACTAGTTCCGCCTGGTGAGAGCCATGTCACCAACCAGTCCACCGTTTTTCGATCTGCTCTTTCTTGCACTCCGTCGGTCCCTCTCTGTCCTGTCGATCTAGTGAGACACTACTGCTTCCTCCACCAGGCACTTCGCTCTCTGCCGAGCACCGCTCGCCCGCGCTCGCGCGGCGGCCCTTCTGCCTCCTCAGCGGCCCAAACACACGCCATGGGCCATGTCGGCACCCCAAACGATCTCCGCAGATCGGCGCGGCAGCTGCGACCGGTGCCATTTCAACGGCCCTGTTTGTGGAGCCTGCTAAACAAGTGTGGTGCGCGTCGAGCTCCGACCCAAACACGGCCGCGTCGGCGTCAAACAGTGACCTGAATGGCGTCACTGTCTCTGACGAGGACGACTCTCATTTGGTCTCATTTGGGAGGAGAGGGGAGGAGGGTGCTCCACCGAGCTGAAATAGCAAACGCCACCTGTGCGGGCTGAATTATGCGTAATGCGATGCGAACTCATATAGCCCCAAGAATATGCAATCTGTGTGCTTTTAACGTGGGCACTTGTGTGTACTTCTAAGTTGAATTGGCTGTTTACCTTTTCAGACTTTGACCGAAGTTGCAGGCTATGCAATTGTTTGGACTGGAGCAGAGCTTATAAGCGAAGCATCTGAATAAACGTGGACAATTTCTTTCCAAAACAAACCCGACATCCATCCTTCACAACCTTATCGCTCATAAAACGTCTACATCGTCCACGATAGCGCACACCTCCATCAGTGACGATTCTCTGAGAAACGGCAGCCATTTTACAGCCAATCCATTTGCGACGGGCTGCGTCGTGGCTGCCGTCGGCCGCCGCCCACCGCCGCGCCGGCGACCTCGACTAGGACATATTGCCCGGACATTGCGCCCCTGTCGGCTGGCTGCGGGCCGGCGTGACCGGCCGAGATGCCCCGGGGCACTGCGGAGGCCGGGCACCGCCGGCGTGCCATTTCCGGACAGCCATTTGTCGCCGTCTGTGTAACGGCTGCACAAGAATAGAGCGGCAGTCCCGCCGGACTGGCCGGCTGGCCGCCGCCGCCCCGTGCTGCAGTGACGGTCAGGGTGAACGGGTGGGTCGCTCCGCCACGGATCGGCGTGCAGCGTGCCATCAGACAGAGGCACCAGTGACTGCAGGAGTTGAACGGCGGAGAGGAAGGTCCAGTCTATACGGCCCTGCTTCAGCCATGCAGGAGCGGTGGACGGCAGCCCGCCGAGCAGGGCTTCCATTTATATATGCAGTCCATGATGTATAGCGGCAAATTTGTGATTTTAAAGCAAAAAAGACAAGCACATAGATTCTTTTCCATTTCTTTTGTCTATTATACAATGAGCCAAAGGCTATTACTTGCTTATCTTTCAATAATAATGGGGCTCATTTTCAAAGAAACACTCAACATCATTCAAAAAAGACAAGCAATAACGATTCACCCTGGTATGTGTTATCAATTTGTCCCAATTGAAGGTTTATTCACTCATCGCCATCCATCATATAGGGAGGGTCCACCAATAATTTGGCAGCCTGGTCCTAAACATCAGCATAGAAATATTTCAAGCGCCTTTTGGAAACTTTATTGGTATCAACATAACATTGAACACCTCTTTAAAGGGACACTCCCACCTTAACATTAGTTTTGAGTTGAGATAGCCAAATTGGTGGCCATGGCCTGCAAATACCGGTTTGGGCACTGTAGTTTATAGTTATGTGTAGCTCTGTGTGACCGGCTGAGACGCTGCGTGGCCCAGACGCGCCTGGGGGACGCCGTCTAGCCGACACTGACAAATGTGTCCAAGGGGGGTGTCCTGTTACATGTGTGGCGACGGGGGCGCCGAGTCGCGGTGGTAGCGGCGCCGGGTCGTGCGAGAGGGTTGGCAGTGTGGTTGGAACGGTCGCAGGAGAAGCACCCAATACACTCGACTACAAGCTATTTCGGCACCATGCCTAAAGTGAAGGCATCTGCGAGTGCTAGTGCTGGTGTGACACCGACGGCAGCGGAGTCCGGCGGAAGGGCCACTTTCGACCCTCGGCTAATACCCGAGTTCAGTGGCGAAGGGACCGGTGCGGACATAGTGGAATGGTTCACCCGTGCCGAGGTGTTGAGCAAGCACCATGGGGTGAATCTGGCGCTCGTGCTGCCAGCACGACTGACTGGCGGTGCCTTCGCGGTCTGGCTGCAGATGTCAGAGGAGAGCCGCCGCTCCGTGGACAGCGTCAGGGACGCGCTGTACGACGCCTTCGCCATGGACCCGCTGGCGGCCTACGACGCGTATGCCAGCCGCCGTCTCCAGCCGGGCGAGTCGGCCGACGTTTATCTGGCGGACCTGCGCCGTTTGGCCACGCTGCACGGTGGAGTATCGGAAAAGGCCCTCGCTTGTGCCTTCATCGCTGGACTGCCGGACACCGTCCGCAGCGCGATTCGGGCCGGCACTCGAGCAGAGGCGCTGGACCTGGCCAGCATTCTGACGAGGGCGCGGGCAGTGCTCAGCGACGAGCGCACCTCCACGGTGGCGGCGGCGACCCGTGAGCGGGCCGACGGAACGAGCCGCCGTAAACCGATGGAGCGCAGAGCCAGCCGCCCCCCGCCGCGCTGTTGGGTATGTGACCAGGTGGGTCACATCGCAAGACGGTGCCCAAACGGTCGGGAGACCGCGTCAGCGCCAGCGCCGTCTCCCAATCAGTAGCGCGCACACTTCCGGTCGTGTGGATCAGCGTGGACGGGCGTAAGTGCCGTGCTCTAGTGGACACGGGCTGCACGGACACACTCGTTCATGCTGGAGCCTGCTCGGACTGGTCACCGCGCCCGGTCAACATGATGACCGTGAACGGCGGGACGCTGCGCTGTCTGGGCATCGCTGAGATCACCGTGCAGCACCGGGAGAACCGGGCGAGCCTGACGGCCCTGGTCGTACCCGATCGGCCGCTGGGCATGGACGTGGTGCTCGGTATGTCTGGTATTGTGGCACTGGGCGGAGTGTGTGTGAAGATGCCCAATGGCGTGGAATTTGGTGCGGCAGTGGTGCCGGCAGCGGCAGCGGCGGTGGCGCCGACATTGGTGACGGGGGCGGTGCCGGCTGTGGAAGCAGCGGCACCGGCGGTGCCGACGGTGGTGACAGGAGCGGCGCCAGCAGCGACGGCGGCGGTGGCGGTGCCGCCGCTGGTGACAGGGGCGAGGCCAGCTGCTAGGACAGCGGTGCCAACGGAGACGGCGCCGCCAGCAGCGACGGCGGCGGTGGCGGTGGCGACGCCAGCTGTGCGTACGGTGGCCCCTAAAGTCGTGGGAACGGCGGCCGCGGTGCAGGGCGAGACGGCGGCGGCAGGGCCGGTGACAAATGGAGCAGTGGTGGCGGCCAATGCCAAGGCCGCGGCAGGGACGGCGCCCGTGACGGGGGCGGGTCCGGTGAGAGGGGCGGCGCCGGCCGCCAGTGTGGACCGTGGGGACCTGTCAGTGGACGCCGTGGATTTTACGGCCCGGTTTTCGGCGGACAGTGGCGAGTGGACTGTGGCCTGGAAGTGGACAGACGGAGAGGGCCCGGACCGCCTCCACAATACTGTCGCCCAGTACAAAGTGCCGGACGCGGCGCGGCCAGCCTATGACGAGGAGCTGGAACTGTGGGCTCGAGAGGGGTGGCTGCAGCCATATGACGAGCGAGTGGACGGCCCAGCGCGCGGTCTGATACCTCTGATGGCGGTTGAACAGCCCAACAAGGACAAGGTGCGGCCGGTATTGGATTATCGCGAACTCAACAGGCACGTCACCGCCCATACAGCAGACGCAGAGGTGTGCGCAGAGCAACTCCGTCGCTGGCGGCGGCACGGCTCACGATTGGCAGTGCTCGATCTGAGAAAGGCCTACATGCAGCTCCGGCTGGACAGACGGCTTTGGCCATACCACACCGTACGAGTGCGTGGTCAGCTTCACTGCCTGCAGCGCATGTCATATGGGCTGAATGTAGCTCCGAACATCATGAGATCTGTGGTGCGGACTATACTTGAGCAGAACGAGGCGGTCAGCCGGGGCGTTCTCCCGTACGTTGACGACCTTCTCGTGAATGAGGACGTCATCTCCGCGGAGCAGGTTGCAGAGCACTTCTCCCGGTACGGCCTTGTCTGCAAGCCACCGCAGCGCCCGGCTGACGGCGCTCGAATGCTGGGGCTGCAGGTGAGCTGTTCGCGCTCGGGAGAGCTGCAGTGGCGCCGGGACAACCCCGTCGGCGCACCGCCAGAGGTGATGACGCGCAGGGCGCTGTTTGCATGGTGCGGCCAGCTGGTTTCCCACCTTCCAGTGGCCGGCTGGCTGCGTCCAGCTGCGGCCTGGCTAAAGAGACGGGCTAATGCTCTCAGTCAGGGCTGGGATGACCCCATCGATGACCCGGACCTGCGCGCTCAAGTCAGCCAAGTGGCTGAAAGGGTGACCTCCAATGACCCGGCCCGTGGACCCTGGAGGCTGACGGGTGAAAAGCTGACCGTATGGACAGACGCCAGCAGTCTCGCCTCGGGCGTCGTCCTGGAGGATCCGGAAGGCGGCGTAGTGGAGGACGGGAGCTGGCTGCGGCCGGAGACTAAGGCAGCCATGCATATAAATATGGCTGAGCTGGACGCGGCGCTCAGCGGCGTCAACATGGCGATCGCGTGGGGGATCAGAGTGATCGATCTCCGCACGGACTCGGCGACCGTTCATAAGTGGGTCGGTGACGCACTGAGCGGCCGGTCGCGTCTCCGGACAAAAGCTCATGCCGAGATGTTGATTCGCCGACGGGTGGACATCATCCGTGAGCTGGTGGCTGAGCTCCAGTTGACGATCACCATCAAGCTGGTCAAGTCAGATGAAAATCCGGCGGACGAAATGACACGCGTGCCCAAGGAATGGCTTCGAGCCTGCAGGGCAGAGGAGGAGACGGCAACGGCGACAGGCGCGGTGCCGGTGGCGGCTGCAGTGGCGCCGGACGGAGAGTCCACACACCCCGACACGGCTGCAAAAATTCGAGCGGTGCACGAGAACATTGGACACCAGGGTGTCAGGCGCACGCTCTGGTATTTGCGGCGTGACGGAGAGCAGTGGGCCACTAAGCCAGCGGTGCGCGCAGTGATTCGGACGTGTGACGTGTGCCAGTCAATCGACCCGGCACCGACCCGCTGGCGACACGGGTCACTGGGCGTTCAACTGACCTGGGAGCGTCTCGCCATCGATGTCACACACTACCGTGGCGATCACTATCTGACCGTGGTCGACTGTGGTCCGTCCCGCTATGGAATATGGCGGCGATTGCGCCGGTCAGATGCGGCCGAGATCACTGCTCATCTCGAAACCGTCTTTCTGGAGCACGGGGCGCCAGCAGAACTGCTTCTGGATAACGCCACTGAGTTCCGTGGTCGCCGCATGGGAGCGTTCGCGGCGAGATGGGGCGTGACCCTTCGGTTCAGGGCGGTGCACGAGGCAGGTGGGAACGGCATCGTGGAGCGTCATCACCGGACGATTAAAGTGATGTCAGCCCGCAAAGGATGTACCATCGCGGAATCACTTCACCGCTACAACATGACGCCCCGAGATGGCTCGCAGCCTGAGAGCGCTCCCGCCGCCGGCGTGTTCCGTCGTGTCGGGCGTGACCTGCCGGTAACCGGCGCCGGCGGACACGATGACCGGCCGCCGCCGGTTATCCCGGCAGACTCTGAGCGGGGAGCCGGCTTTAGGGAGGGCGACCTGGTGTGGGTGCGGCGCCGCGGGCCTGCGACTCGCTGTACTGACGTTTCCCGGCCTGGCACCGTCACACGCATCGTGACCGACCAGCTTATCGAAGTTGACGGTGCTCCGTGGCACGTTAGGTGCGTGCGCCACCGGCACACGGGGCAGCCGACGGCGGCCGATCCCCCGATCGAGGACGACAGTGAGCCGGCTTTGTCGCTCGGTGCGTCAGAGCATTCATCGGCAGTCGGCGACCGCGAGACTGATCCCTCTGTAGAGGTGGAGCTGCCGCGGCCGACCTCTGATGAGCCACCGGCTCAGAACAGTACTGAACCGCGACGTAGCGCGAGAGTGGGGGCTCCGCCAGAACGCTTCGGGGTAGTAGTACCGAATAATATCGGCTAACTGCTGTAATGTATTTTGTCTTTCGCGTTGATTGTGTCGCATTTTGTGTCTCAAGTGTCTGATGTAGGTGTCCTAGTGCATTGTGTCATATTGTGTGTATGCATTGAGATGTGATCTTAAAGATCAGGGGGACGTGTAGTTTATAGTTATGTGTAGCTCTGTGTGACCGGCTGAGACGCTGCGTGGCCCAGACGCGCCTGGGGGACGCCGTCTAGCCGACACTGACAAATGTGTCCAAGGGGGGTGTCCTGTTACATGTGTGGCGACGGGGGCGCCGAGTCGCGGTGGTAGCGGCGCCGGGTCGTGCGAGAGGGTTGGCAGTGTGGTTGGAACGGTCGCAGGAGAAGCACCCAATACACTCGACTACAGGCACTCACAACATCGAAAAATGCTTTACTTCGAAGATATGGAATTTCAAACTTGCAGTTTTCGGATTCTAAGGGGCTAATGCATTGGAATGCCCCCTTAGAATTTGTGACGTCAGCGGAGATCTAACGATTTTTAAATCTTAGACTAAAACCATCGTTAACACGTGGTGGTATACGCTGCTTTGCGCGCAACGTCTGCCGCACTTTAAGGCTGCCAAATTATTGCTTCCAAATAAAGTCGCTAGTAACAGGGGAGATCCCAAAAAGTAAACAAAAGTAAAAGCCTAATATCTTGAAAACCAGTGAATATTTTTCGGTGAAATTTGGTAGATATTCGTTTTCGCTCTTTCCGAACCAAGGGACATCACTTTCATGCCAATTCATTAACTTTTTTGAAGGTGGGAGGGTCCCTTTAACCCGCGCCCCATTGGGGTCTGTGTATAACACGCCCTACTGGGGGGGGGGGGGGCTATTCATAAGCCGCCCCCTCCTAACTCCAAAACTACTGGGCCGATCGTCAAAATGCAAACGGCATCTGATAGCCCCGGGAAAACTGTCGTGTGAAACCAAATTTCATTGACCTCGAGTTTACCGATGACGTCACAGGTCAGGTCAAAGTAAAAATTAACGATATTTGGCTTGTTCACATTTTTGGCTCTGGCTGCCGTCTTACAAGTCAGATCAGGCTGATTTTTGGTTTACACACTCGTGAACAGATGCTTTAGATACCCTGAGAGTATTAAACTTGTACTTTGATTTTCAGGTCAGGGTCAGGTCATCATAGGTCACGGAAATCTTATGTCAGAAGTCGGTCACGTGACAGATGTTTATGGTCCATTTAGGCCACAGATTTCGAATTCGGTGTCGCCTGTGTCATTTGAGGCCATTTTCATCCGAATATAGCTGAGGTCAGGTCACTTTCAGGTCAAAAAAGGTCAAATTTCAAAGTTGAAATTTTTCAACAAAAAAACATGTCTATCGGATTCAGTTGAGCTCAGGAACACGATGGTGCTATTTATGGTGGTGTACGATGTCAAATTTGTACAGAAAAATTGATTTGAAAAAAATAATGACATTTTTACTATAATGCGTATAACATGGCCATTTTTGAAGATATCTGGCTAAAACATGCTAGTGTAAGTCATAAGTATGTGTTCTATCATATATATCCCTTTTTTCGAAAAGTCAAAAAGTTCTCGAAAAAAATGATAAAAATACAAATTTTGAATTTCAATATATTTAATTTTCAAAATGTTCAACATTTTGAAAATTTGAGATAGCAGTTTGATAGTGCAGTCGATTCTGAGTCCTCTCATGCAAAGAAATTGGATCTAGCTAAAAAACTGAGCTCTTGGGAGCGATTCCCGTGGTTCAATGTTTTGTGTCGAAATCGGCCGAACATGACGTCACTCTGACGTCATTTTCGGCCGATCTATGATAGATACGAAGTTTAAATTTTGACACAATATGTCAAATTGATGCAGCCAAAGGTACTGAAAGTTTGGTGGCAATACATCAAGCGGTTTAGAAGTTATTGCAGAAAACGGGAGGGGCTATGAATAGCCCCCCCGTGGGGCGCGGGTTAATTGCATTTAAATTTTGAAAAGTATGGTGTTTCCAATCCAAGGAGCAGCAGCATAGCTTTACAAAAGTTAACATTTATGATAGTTACAATTTATTATTGTCTAGTGTACCTACCTTTAAACTCTGGATTTCTATACTTGTTTTTCCCAGTTTCTCCTTTATCCTCAAATTATGTTACAACGGTATAATTTACATGACGATATTCTTATTAACTTTTTACATCCGAGGCAACTTTTCTGCATTGTGTTTATAAGTGTCAAATTGATTTAGTTGTGCTATCTTCTAGCGCCGCCATGTTTCTTTATTTTCTTTTTCGCACGCACTTTTGCTGATTAAAACTGCAGTTCTTTTCTACTCATTTCCTAATTACGACTTACTTCGCATGCAAAACATGATAGATGAATCTATTTCGAACTCGTAACTAGGTACTGGAGCGGAGTAATGTTGCGTAGTGTTCGGTTTCAATTCCAACTCGACTCAACTTTCGTTCACATATTGAATACAACGGTCAGGTCGCCCAAAGGTTAGCCGAATGCAGCGTTCTTGACCGGCAAAGCGTAGTTGACTAATGAGTGGGACAATAAAAGCAGTTAAATTTTGGTAGCTGGTAGTGGTGGGCGGTGGCCTTATGGCGGCTGCCATGTGGCCGCATCTGTAGTGACTACTTTAATTGGTCAGCTTGAAACTCACATTTGCGATGCATACTTTCAGACTGTATGATACCTCCTGGTCCTGATTTATAGCAATGTTATTATTGTCCTGTTGCTCGAGTAGGCGCTGTATGTTCAAGTATTTGCCTCCAGTGCAGACCCTATGCAATAACGACGCAGTGGCGTCACAATATGGCGTCACAATATTGTCACAATCACGACAAAGGCTCGAACTAAACGTGTCAGCAGAAGTGTCAGCTAAACAGAAGTTTCCTGCAGCGGATCTGTTTGTTTGGTTAACCCTCGCATGTGTAGGGGGGGGGGTCGGATGGACCCCCCCCATGGTTTTTCGCGAATAACTCGCGTAAAAAGCGGCCGATCGCGACGAAACTTTCAGTACCCTCGCATTGATCAATTTTACACCTACCCTGAAAATTTCATGACCCTGACCCAAACGACCTTTGACCTGTGACCTCTTTTCCGAGACCATGTTTGGCCGGAATCGCGATTCGGCGTACGTCGGCTCGCATTAGCCGCGCGTTTGCAAGCTTTTCGTGGTTTCAAACGTTCAACCATGTGATGTGATGTTGCTCCCATGCATTAGGGTGGGTGTCAAGGTCACCTGAAGGTCAGGTCAGGTCATTGACCTTTGGTGACCTCGGGTGACCTCGGTTCACTTTTTCGAGTTTTACATGTTTCTAGGCTAGTTTTTGGAGCTGAATTCGAATTTAGCAACCATTTGAACATTTACGAAGTAGTTTTGGTGCCTTCGTAACATGTTACGAAGCTGTCAGAGGCGGTTGTCACGTACTACGAATACCCGTCACGACGCCTACTGGTTGACCTGACCTGACCTGACCCGACCTGGTCTAAATGCTCAAAGACATCATCTGTGATCAAAACTAACACGATATTCGTGATCAGCACCCCGAAAAACCCCTTAGCAGCCACACTTTACGACTTTCTAATAGGTCCCGATTTTCCCGACTTTGGGTCATTGACCTGACCTGGAAGGTCAACCAATGACCTAGGACCTTAAAATTGAGTATCATCGGCTTCCTCTCGTCACGGGCAACACGCTCGTTTTTTCCGCGAAGCTCTAGCTCGATCAGGGGCCAAACGGCAAGGGGGGGTCCAACCGACCCCCCCCCTACACATTAGAAGCTGGAAAACGCCGCACACATGCGAGGGTTAATTGAGTCAGTCGGGTCCAGAATCTCGTTTGGCTTTCCGTCTCCTGCCTGATCAATTGCATCACCTCAGCAGAGTGTCGTTACTAGTTAGTGGCTCAGAGAGCGCCCGGGTGGAGGGGAAACCGGTGACGAGAGCTCTGTTCGAGTCGTGTTGCTTCTCACCTGTCCAGAGACTGGCGGTGTCTTATACGAGCAATGAAATTGAACGCCAGACGACGTTCCGGGTCAAGTGAAGTTAGAGAGTTTCATTAGACTTTAGTCAAGCTCCCATCGAGCATTTCAACATCCGTTTCGAGCTTAACGAAAGGTAAGGGTCATCGCTTATGTTGCAAGCATCGCATCCCTGTGAACTCGAAGGTCTTCTTACTTCTGGAAATAATGATCAACTGTGTTGTTTCATCGAAAGGGCTAGAATTGGCCGTCTTCTGAGAAGCACTGGCCGTGATTATGGTTTTGTTATCGCCATATGTCAGTGGATACATTATTAGAGAGTCTTTATTGACAAATGCTATTTGCAGCTTTTTACTAGCAACAATTTACCTGAGCGTTTTGCTTGCCTAATTGAGGAAATTCAAATGGGTTAGGATGCGTCAGGCACCATTGGGAGTGTAGCTCTGGGGGTTCCCATTGCTAGGGTATTGGCAAGGGCTGATGCTTGAACGATGATACTTGATTGGCTGTGCTTCGGCTTCAATAGCATTTTATGACGTATCCATCCCACCCATCTTTGGATGAATAGCATTGCCCTAAGTAAGGAGCTAACATTGTGTTTGACATAATGGTATACAAAAGGCGCACAGCGAACTTGAATACTAATCATTCGCTTCGCCGCACTTTTGAAGTGCACCGCATCGCACGCCTATATTACGGTCATCGCCTAATCTAGCTAGCATCACTCACTCTAAATTGCAATGCCGTGTCCAGTTAAAAGCCACGAGCTCACTGATCAGTCACCCTTGTTTCCCACTAACCCATGCAATAGTTGACACGTTGGCAAAGATGTCGCTAAGCGGCGACATCCCTTCTTCGCTAAACGGTGCTGTAAGGTAAGTGAGAGCTCCAGTCAGACACGTTGTTGGACGTGTAGCATCTCTGACGGTCAGCGTACTCGCCGCTTGTGGACGGCTGTGGCCTGTGGGTCAGCGAGAGATCTGTCCGATGGTGACCGGAAAGAGCACGGAGCAGCGCGTGGCTGGGAAAGAGGGCAGGGGAGCGAGCGCAGGCGGCACACCAAGGAGGGAGAGAGGTGGTGGTGGTGGTCTTTTGGAGAAAGAGAGGAAACTTGAACGGCACGGAAAGTCGAGCTGTAAAGTATGCATCTGGTAATGCTATTTGGCAAGCACCAAAATATGCTTCTGAGCTGAGTTACCGTTGTGGGGGTGAGATCCGGACCCATGCCCACATGTCGCAATAATTAGGTACTTACATGACACATTCCCATCGAAATTCGAATCCCTCTCAGTATTCTTCCGGAACGCCCCTGCATTTCCGCACCATCAGTGCCACATCGACATCCTGTCCTGTATCCGGTCATCTTGTGCCAGCCGCCCAGTAACAGGGGTCTGGTAACGTTCAACACCCACCCACCCGGCCGGCCAGCCCGCATTGTCATGAAGAGCCCTCCCACTCAGCCCCCATGCTGCGTGCGGGGATCGAGGACCACTGATTCGCCCCTGATCGGGGATCGAGGACCACTGATCCGCCTGTGATCGGAGATCGGAGATCGCAGATCAGGGCCATCAATGCTTCCCGCCGCCGCGGCTGGGGACGGTAGATTGCGGCGCTCATAATACTGCCGCGGACGGCACACAGCCCACGGTTGGACGGCCCACCACAGGCGGCGGAACGGAGAGGGCACCGGGGCACCGTGCCCCCCATGATTTTGGCATTTTACCATTAGCCCTATGGGCGTTGCATGGAAAGAATGGGACCAAAAGTCGGCAGTCCCCCCCTTAATTGAAGGTGTTTCGCCGCTACCGCGGCCCACAGCCCACAGTTGGACGGCCTATACGGCCCACAGCCAGACGACCCACAGCCCACAGTTGGACGGCCCACAGCCCACAGTTGGACAGCCCACAGCCCACAGCCGCACGGTCCACAGCCCACAGTTGGACGGCCCACAGATCTCAGCTGGACGGCCCACAGCCCACAGCGGCCCACAGTCCATGGCCGGACGTCCCACGGCCTTTCGGTCCGTGGCCGGGCTGGAAATTTCAGATCTCATGGAAACTCCTGGGTCCCTCTGCCACGACACCGAGCGGAGCCGTCTGTGATTCTGTCTGCCATCGACTAAGAGCCCGGGGACGTCTCGAGCCAGCTAATGGATATCTTCAGACGTCCATGGGGACCAGATAATTGGCCGAGAGAAGTAATGATTCCACCTGCGTCCCAGCCCTGTGCTATCCAGGCACTATTGAACAGCTCAGAATGAAGGCCGGCGGAGCCCGGAGGCACTCAATGCTGAAGCGTGCATTCTTGTTAACATTACTGTTAGTGCTGTCAGCATGTCGACCAAAAGTATATACGGAATACGTATGGTGCTCGCATATGTTTTATTTATTTCGCCGTGTAGCTGTAGCAGCAGTTACATACGTCACATTTTGTACGTATGTGCTGACCTCTCCTGCGATCGTCTATTGGCCACAGGCACACAGCTGTGCGGTCGCTTATTGATTACGTCATGTCTAAACACAGCACAGACGCAATTCGTTGATGGGTCTCCTTATCCACGTAATGTTATTTCTCACTATTGACAGTGAGCCATTACGGCAGCAGAGTGCCTTCTCCTGGGAATACCGAGCTGACCGATACGGCGAATCGCGACGGCCGAGACGTCGACAAAAACCGCTGGCCGTCGGTCGGGGAGCGGTGCGGTCCCTTCTCCTCCGGACGGCGTCAGGGAACGACAAATGAGCTGCTGTCGGTACCGGATGCTGCCGGTCACTGTGCCCCCCCCCCCGGCGCTGACCCCCACGGGGTCGCCAGACGGCCGGGGGTCGGGGGAGGGTTCAAAGGTCAAGCACGGCTCGAGACGGGCTGGCTGCTCCCGGTGCTCGACTGCGGTTTTTACACCGGTGGTGTTGTGTTCCTTGCTAGTCACCTACAGGTGATTCCGCTCATAAGGGCAGCGTTATACCTATTACCTGGCATTGTACTGTAGCCGCCCGCCCGTCATTGTATGCAAAACGCACACATTGCTTGTTAGATGGTATCGGTAGAGCCTGCAGGCAGGGATGGTAGGGCGTGAACGAGCACATTGGTGCAGGCATGGAGTCGTGATCTAGCAGAAAGTTTCTGCATATTTCACCCTCTCATCTTACATATGAACGGATAGGCATCTGACCCTACACTGTCAGCTCCAATAGCATTTAAATATTTGTGTAATGGCCCAGATGCAACCCTTCTACAGAAGAAAATACAAGCAGCAATCCTGGGATTGTGGATATGTGTCAAGTCTGACGCAGAAACAAATGAAAGCGTCTGCTTCGAAAGTCACGTCTAATACCTAGTTTGTCAATTGTCCTGGCATTTTGTGAAAACAGTTTCTATATAAGCCCAGAATATCGATGGGCGAGAATAATTTATGGCCACAAAGAAGAGAGCAATGCTTCTACATTACAGCGTGTTTTGCTGCTGAAAATCCGGTTTCAGAGAACACATGAAGATCTATTCCCAGGCGTGATATGGATTGCGGCGATGACGAAATATAAAAACATGTAATTCTGGAGCAACTAGGAGGCGTAGCAAAATATATAATCCATATTGCATATTAATGCATTTGTAAAATAAGTTTGTCTGAAGAAGCTGCGTGCATTCAAATATAATTACATTGCAGAGGACAAATGTAGTTTTACTGACAAATAAGAAAAACCTTAAAACTAAATGTGCTCCATTCAGGCCACCTTAGCCCCTCATCCTATGCTCGTAGCTTCACCAAGCAATTGAGCAATCACGATCCATGTCTGCTAAACCTGCCCTTGAACACATGCCCATGAGGCATGAACATACAGTTTTGATTCGACCCGTACATACGGCGGCAGCCGAGTGCCTGCAGAGCCGCACGATAGCAGCCGATCCCCTGGGACATTTCTGTCGATGGGTTACAATCCGTGCCACCGCAGGCTATCGCTGCATTAAATTTCCGCTATCGACGCTGTTACGAACAAGACCAGCTCTCCATCATGTCGGAACACTTGCAGACCGAAATGCTAGCAGTTTGGGTGAATAAGGGACCCGGTATTTCAGTGAGATGTTATTTCTTGAGTACGATTCTTGCATCCCTTGTTGCCCACATTTTGGGTGAGGTACAAAACAGCTTACAAATATTGACAAACTATGTCATAATGGCCAAATGTATTGCATCCCAGATTCAGCCATGATTTAGCTTTTATCTTGGGCTCCTTTGCTTCATATCATATTGGTTTTGAGAAGGCTTGAAGCAAGCAATAAATGAATGCATCTTATGTCATCGTAGCCTAAACTGAAATATTTCTATTATGCGCAGCTGCTTGTTTATACGGCTGACAACCTCACTGGAAATTTAAGGTAGAATCACGCTGAAGCCACTGCAAATCAGCTAACTGCCCCTTTTGTAGGAAGCTTACTTTTCCAAACTAAAAAGAAATTCGTCAAAATGTCTTTGAAAAGATATGTATTTGAAATATAGAAAAATAAATAAAGAGAAAAGAACAGAAATCAGAGCTAAACGTTTTCACTCCGGTAAGATCAAATTAATCTCTATTTTTACAAACTAACCACACATGCACCACACATCTAGCTCCATCCAATCCTCAGTCAGTGACTACTGACCAGCGACATGCCTCGACAACCTGTGACGTTGCCCTTTTCCGGGTCCTACGAATTACCCTACTGCGTAGTGCGTCTACTTACACGCTCCGACACCCTCCTTCATTCGGGCCACGCACTGGATAGGCGCCATCAATCACCGCGGGGCGGGGTTGGCGGTGGCTGGAGCGGCCGGCGGCCACTGCGGGGGGCGGGTCACGGCGGCATTCAGAGGCGGCCGGCCGCAGCCCTCGCCCGGCCCTCGCCCGGCCCCTGGCCCGCCCCCCATTGTGGTCACCGGTGGTATGGTCAAAGGAGACACCGGCGACGCATCAGCCGCCGCTGCCGACGACGATCGTGTAAGGCCGGCCTGTCGACAGGGACGACTTGTGGGGTCAGAGAATGTCGACAGGGACGGTCCGTGGTCAGCAGGATATCGGCGGTATTGCGCTTGGCAGCGAACTGGAGCAAGCGGGAATAATGAATGGCATGGTCGAACGAGGTCGAAATATCATCCTTTTAGGAAAAAGTCAGACATGTCTTGCGAATATGAGAACAATACAAGGAAGAGAGAACAGTAAGAATCATTACAAATCATACAATGTAGTGCAACAACGAGCTATTCCTCTGGTTTTACGGCAATATTTACGATGATCTTCGTACTGATCACCTTTCATGGGTCACCAGTTGATCACGAAACTTGAACTTTTTTGTTGATAATAAACTCACGCATTACAAGAACGCAAACGATCGGCGGAAAGTTCTTGACAAACTCCTCGCTGTTATTCACTGATCATTGACAAATGGCCACTTCAGTCTATCGCGCCAATTACGACATTTCGATTAAACTGGTGCGTTCCTCGTTACAACGAGCGACTAGCGAGGAATGAGCCAATGTCTCTTTGCTTACTGTGACATTGGCTCTTCAAGACATCTTCATAGACTCGCTGGTAGACTCCAGTACCTACTTCCTGTCTTAATCCCCTGTGGAGTTTCTTACCAAACAATGCTCTTGAAATGCTATAGGGGACTGAATGTGCATGGCACTGCCTTACCCAGACACAGCCGGTACGGTAGCGTTAAAGTACAACCGGATACTACCGGAAACTTGACGCAGAATTGATCACATACAGTGATCAGAATAAGTGATATTCATGTTCCAAATGATGATCAAACCTATTGTTGAAGAAGCAGGTGTCGATATTTTGTTTTTTGGTTGTTTGAAGCATTATAGCATGGAGATGAACAGATAAACGGCTAAAATATATCGTAAAAGTTTGACAAAGCATATCGCCAAAATGTTATAACACGTTATTTTTGTCCTGGGCTGGCTGAGTTCCTACATTGTTCGGTAGCCTTTTCTCTTATTCAGCGCAGCAATCGCTGTCAAGTGATTTTTTTAAAGGCAGTCGCTTCTTCAATCCCACCATCTGCAGCATCAACTCAGCGAAAACAAATACCGTATGCAACCAGCGCGACTCTGAACACCGACTACCTTTTCCACTAACTTTTCTGTAAAAACCTCTGCAGCACAACATACGACAAACAGCACGCGGCTTTGGCATCAATCTCGGCATCAATTGGAGTGGGAGCGTTCCCAGGAGAGTCTGCGGGACCGCCGGCTGCTCAGATCCCGCCGCTGCGGCCGTTTTTACCGCTGCCGAGCTCCGCATTCTCCGGGAAACGGATATACTGCAGCTCGAACAGCTCGAACACGGTATATTGCCGCACTTCCAAGAGCTCATATAAAGCGCCTTCAGTTAGTAACAGACGGCTCATCCCGCGCCTGCACAAAAACAGATGTGTGTTGTTGAGTGCTGTGTATATTCTTTTATAATTAAATACAAATACTTAATTTTGAAATAACGCTTAGTGCAATTTGCGTCTATCAGTTCCAAAACAGGTGTTTTGTGAAAGGGAGGACGTAGAAAGTTTTCCATTGGATTATTGAAAAACAGCATTTTTGCAAGGACCCTGTCACTATGTAGATGAGGTAAATAGCTGTAAGCTAGAAATTACAGGCTCTATTATTTTCTCTTGCAAGTCCATAGCATTAGCCTCAAAAGAGCTGTGGAAAACTGTTGGATGCTATACGTAAGAAGAATGAAGTGCCGTTTCAAAAACACACTGGGGCTAGTTCTCAAAATGAAGTCAGATCGTTCAATATCAACAAAGGACTTCATGACTTGGAAGACGTATCAAAATCAACGTTTATAAACAAAAACCTTGCAAGCTATTACAGCTGACATCAACTCTCTTCTCTCTGTCTGACTGTCCACGAGACCAGCCATACTGGTAATTACTGCGCCATTCAGTGCTGATGCCCGGTCCCACCGACTGTCGCTGCCGGCCATCTCACCGGCCACCAAAGGTCACTCGGTCAAATCGTGTAACAAATCAGATGACGGTCTGAATGCCCGCCTCTCACCGGGCCGCGTTTCCCGAGACGGAACCATCTGTCTCCAGTAGTGCCGTGTCGCTCCCGTGTGAGCAGGCTGCGCAGTTTTTCGGCAGCCGGTGCCACAGCCGCGAACTAGGACAATTTGTTACCGAGTTCTTGCTGGAGGTCTGCAGGTCAACACAGGTTATTTGAGCTTTTGGTTTGCCGACGGAAGTGTGGTATTGCCGTATAGGGAATTGTGAGGGCTTACTTTATTGCACTTTTTAGACTGGGCACACTTTGTCTGTTGAACTCGTCGGTAATGTTTCTAAAATTCGAGCTACCTTAATAAAATCAACTGGATAAACATTATAAGCCAATTGCCTCTTTACATGCATGTCACTTTGAATTCCTCCAAAACTGAAGCGGTTCGCCCAGTGCTTCTAATGAGTATTTACCGGGTCCATTCGTCACACCGCGTCTGATAGGGGTAACGCTGCTGGTCGGGCTGTCAGAACGCATACGTCAGCCGTCAGCCGGCGCTCCGCTCAGCCCCTGACATATCTGACAGATCTGACCGGGCGTGGCGGCGGCGCGGCGGTATCAGCTGAGGCTCACTGAGCCGCGGGTCGCGGCCACGCCGGATTTAGCGAGTGGGTGGGGTGGGGGTGGAGTGCTGTAGGCATTTTACAAGCTTACGAACTTTGCGCCTAGCTTGGTCAAAAGTACATAAATGCCAGAAATGTTTATGATTTCAAGCCTTGGGATGAGTATTGAGTACGTTCATACAATATAATTAAAGCATGAGTCGATATTCGGCACTAAAGTTTCCATCAGTTTCGTCACGGTGGAGTCAGAGTTAGCGGAAGTATGCCTTGGTGAATGGTGAGTGGATGGTTGTGTTGTGTGGTGCCGCATGCCACTATTCCACCTATCTTAATGCGCCGTTTCATGACAAATATGGAAACAAATGAACCGTGTGACTCATATCACAGCGGCTGACAGCTTTACCCTGCGTAAAGCTGATGAAGTGCAATCAAGCACGTTTTCGCCGCGTCGTAACTGGCAATGTTGACATTATCATGATGAAGGGGCTTTCAACCTGATGAGACTAACACTGTTATTATGGAGTAATGAACACTTCGGTTTAACCCTCGCCCGTATAGGGGGGGGGGGGGTGTCGAACGGACCCCCCCATGGTTTTTCGCGAATAACTCGCGTAAAAAACGGCCGATCGCAACCAAGCTTTCGGTACCCTCGCGTTAATCAATTTTACACCTACCCTGAAAATTTCATGACCCTGACCCCAATGACCTTTGACCTGTGACCTACTTTTCAAGACCATGTTTGGCCGGAATCGCGATTCGGCGTATGTCGGCTCGCATTAGCCGCGCGTTTGCAGTCTTTTCGTGGTTTCAAGCGTTCAAACATGTGATATGATGTTGCCCCCATGCATTAGGGTGGGTGTCAAGGTCACCTGAAGGTCAGGTCAGGTCATTGACCTTTGGTGACCTCGGTTCACTTTTTCGAGTTTTACATGTTTCTAGGCCAGTTTTTGGAGCTGAATTCGAATTTAGCAACCATATGAACATTTACGAAGTAGTTTTGGTGCCTTCGTAACATGTTACGAAGCTGTCAGAGGCGGTTGACACCTACTAGGAATACCCGGCAGGACCCCTACTGGTTGACCTGACCTGACCTGACCCGACCTGGACTAAATGCATAAAGACATCATCTGTGATCAAAACTAACATAATATTCGTGATCAGCGCCCAGAAAAAACCCATAGCAGCCACACTTTACGACGTTCTAACAGGTCCCGATTTTCCCGACTTTTGGGTCATTGACCTGACCTGCAAGGTCAACCAATGACCTAGGACCTTAAAATTAGGTGTCATCGGCTTCCTCTCGTCACGGGCAACACACTCCTTTTTTTCCGAGAAGCTCTAGCTCGATCAGGGGCGAAACGGCAAGGGGGGGGGGGTCCAACGGATCCCCCCTTATACGTTCGCGGCTGGAAAAACACCAATACGGGCGAGGGTTAACATCATTACATTGTTTTATACATTTTTTAACAACACTGAAAACAATTTAACCCAAGGCCCGCGAATAAACCGGTGTTTTGCGGGTACCCCTATCCGCAACCATTTTTAACCACCCTCCCAGGAGTACAGTAAGGTCCCATTGCAGTGTAGTCGTCCCTGCTCTCAGCGGACTTGTTGGCTGACAGCGGTTATATCCGCTCAGAGCAAGTACGACTACACCGCAATGGGACCTAGCACTACTCCTGGGAGGGTGGTTAAAAATGGTTGCGGATAGGGATACCCGTAAAACACCGGTTTACTCGCCAGCCTTGGGTTAAATTGTTTTCAGTGAAGAGATTTAACATAAATGAAACAAAGACCTGTAGAAAGTTCGTTTGTTGGTCTGAACGTTTGCATGCAGATATCATATCGACCTAAATTTCCAATAGGTATATTGGGAAGGCAGCATTTCCTTGTAACGTTGCTTCTTAGCATCCTTCAAGAAGAAGCTGGAAGAAATGTGATAGCAATACGGTTGCGACCATTTCTTTTTCTTCACAAAGGTGCACTTGCAATTTTACATGAAGACCACTTATTTTGAAATGAGAGAGAATGAACAGACCTCCTTGTCTAGGAACCAAACATCGTCCCTCCCCTGTTTGTCCGAGGCCATTACCAGTAAGATGTACTGCAGCCTCTCGGCGTCTCTTCACATGATTTCATTTCGCACAGACTGCGACAAAAGCGGCCTACTAAGAGCTATTGTCAAGGCTTTCAACAGACAAACCAGTGGCACTCTCAGCCCTTTTGATTTTCCGTCAGCTTCTTGAAAGCAGAGATATCTCAGGCCAAGGATATTTGTCTCCAAGGATATCTGTCCGATATGCTTCGTTGGTTGACTCTTTGCCGCGATAAAGCCAGTGCTGTAGTGGAATTAGATATTTGAACGTCCAGTGTCACATCGTGTATGGCGACTGATCCCGTTCTGTGTGCAGAAATAGGCTGACGCATGCCATGGACGGTACTGTGGGGGTACTGACGTCTGTCGGGGCCCTGGGGTCATCTGCTGAGAAACATATGGATCCCGCTGACCTCGGGGCTCTGGCCCTAACTGATAAGGCGTTGCAACTAACGGGCTAGGTATGGCTCCATACTGGTGGTGAAACATAATGCTAATTTGCGAATAATTTCCATATTTGTATGTTTCTTGTAATACTTTGAGTAAAATTCGGCTGTTTTTTATTCAACTTTTTACTTCTTGTAAGAAGTTATGAGAATTGATAAGGACGAAAGCTCTCAAGGGCCTCAAGTATCAATGAAATAATAATACCTTAATTCATTTTCGTCCATGCAAATTTCATTCTTTTTCAGCAAGCATTTTATTCCCAGCAATAGTGACAGACTCACTGCGAATGCCGAGTAGCTCCGTCCCGACACTCTCATCCACTCTCAGGCGTGTGCAGATAAGGGAGTGCTGTTTACGCCGAGAAGAGGCTGGTGGAGGGAGGAGAGACGCTCTTAGCCTCTCTATCAGTGAGAACCAGGGGTGCTTGAGGCGCATTCCCGCTCACAAAAGCTATTGTGGAACGGCTATGAACAAACTAAACGACAAATTTAATATGTATGCAGTCTGATTCAGACTGCTATAGTGCGGCCTGCCAGTGTGTTTCAGGATGCAAGCGTATTCTATCAAAGCCTACTGCAGTCTGTCGGCGGGATAAGTCAGTCTGAAGCAGCTTGTCGGTAAGGGTAGTCTTGTCAGTCCGACAGTCTTTCAGTGAGGTTCTCAGTCTGTGGCGGTCCGTTAGCGCTGTCTGTCGGTTGGCAGTCTGGCCGGCCGGTCTGCCAAAGCCGCTGTGGTCTGTTGACGCGACTTGTTAGAGCAGCAGTCTGTCGGTGCGGTTTGTTAGTCTGTTCTCGTGCTCTGTTGAGTAGCAGCCTGTTCTCGCGGTTTGTCAGAGTAGTAGCCTGTCGGCGAGGACTGCCAAAGCCGCTGGAGTCTGTCGGCACGTTTTGTTAGAGCGGTACTCTGTCGGCGTAGTCTGTTAGGGTGCCAGGCTGCTCTCGCGGTCTGTTAGAGTGCGTGCGTTTGTGTGCGTCAGCTTGCGGCTCGGGTGGTCGCCCACTGTGTAAGACGCTCCCAAACACTGGTACGCGGAGTCGGTAAACACACGTTCATTAAGGCCGGCCCACACTGACAGTGTCGACGGCAGATGGCTACAAACTGCCGAGGCCCGAGACCTGAGTCATACACGGTGGTTGGAGATGATTGCCGACTTTCATAGATGTAATTTATGGTGTTACTGGAAGCTGCACTTCACCTCAAGTGCATTATCAAGTTTGCGTGTAGTTCAATGTCAAAGCTCTGCAACGTTCCCTTCATATCAAGTCCATCGTCACCCTTGATAGTTGAGTAAAAATAAGCGGAATTTTGGGTCACCTTGCTAGTCCTGTAGATGAAAAATGCATCACCATAATTCAAGTGACGTGGCCAATGGCCATGCTACTGTAACTTCAGATAGTTTTCTGTCGTTATATCCTGAAGATGAAACTCATGGTAAAACTTCGCCACTGCATGCAAAACTTAGCCGTGTTGACTGTTCACATCAATGCTAAATGTGTGGTGGACAAATGAGTCCAGTTGACATTATTCATAGCCTCCTGAGCTACAACCATAAACACGGAACATCACGTTCAGCCTCGCCGCAGCTGGCGGCGGTGTGGATGGGCCGAATTGGGGGAAAACCATGTCTTTATGTGACCGACCAGAACCCCTTGGTGGTAGGTTGGGACACAGGACAGACGTATGGGTATTAGAGCGCCTCGGTGCGGTCTGCAGCGGCACAGAGTGCGCTCAGCGCGTGCCTGTCGCCACCTGTGACCCGTCCCGCTCTGGTGATGACACCTCGGCTGATTGCCACCCGTCTGCCGGCCCGACACGATGACTGAAGTGTCACCGCGGCAGACGGGAAACCGTGCTCCACACGGAAATCCCGCGCATGGCCGGATTTGGACAAATTTAGACATAAATGTGGTGGCTAAAGCATAGTTTATAGGGCAAACGATCAACCGGTTCAAAGCAATGTTCAAACCTTCCGAAAAAGCGTTCGAGGGCCTCTCTGGAGGCAACATCGGCACGAGGCCGGACGTTTCGTGCAGGGCGGCGCTCTTTTCGGTGTGATTTTTGCACTTTGAGGCGATGTTAAGAAGCCATAAGTGGAAGCCCGTCGTGATCTTGCCGGGCTTCTCCGAGGGCCAACAGACCTTGTGATGGATAATTAACCCGCGCCCTGCTGGGGGGGTGTTTGAACACCCCCCCCCCCTGTGGTTTTTCGCGAATATCTCAAAAACGGCGGCGCGGAGCGCCGCCGTTTTTGGTACACCTTATCATACATCAATTCTACACATGTTGTGAAAATTTCAGACCAAGGTCATTCAAGGTCAGGTCACCAGGTCACTTGAAGTGACCTCACCTCATAAAAAGTTTCAATGTCTGTCATAGCTACACCGAGTGACCGATCGCTTTGAAACTTTCAGCGATTGCTAAGAGTAATAGCATGTACAAAATGTATATCTCAGAATTTTGATATCGATGACCTAAGGTCAGGTCAATTTTGCGACCTCCCCATTATAAGTCAATGGGAGAAAATTGAAAAGCGTCTGTTTTGGACAAAAGACATTATAAACACTCCCAAACACCGAATTACAAGTGTTTTAGACACAATGAACATGAAAATGGTGTCTGTGACCCTTGTTTATGCCCTGAGGTCATCTTAGGTCACGAATGGTATCTAACAGTTTTTCGCAAATAACTTTTGATAGAGCCATGCTAGAGCGATGAAAACGCCTTAGATGTGTTCAGCTCGACGATACGGATCGACTGGTATGCAACATGACCCTTTCCGGTCAGGTCATGACCTTGACCTGAGGTCAAATTTTCAAGTTGACCTTTCAAGGTCAACTTATAGTTCATTCGATGCGTCTTGACGAGAGGAACACAATGCCGGTAAAAGTAAGCTCGTACAAGGCTTGGGTTAAAAGTTATTGCAGAAAAACTGTTTCCGAAAAAATCGGCTATTTTTGCAGTTTTTGCCCCCTGCAGGCAAAACCGTTGACGTTAGGTCAAATCTGAGAGAATTACTCAGAAAGGGCGTTAAAAGGGCTATCGAATGCGCTTTTCCGCGGCGCTGTAGCTCTATTGGTTCTCGAGTTATGCGTTAGCTTCTTGGAAATTTTCGACATTCGACCTGGAAATCGGCGAATTTTTGCCTTCAATGACCTCTGGTGACCTGACCTTTGACCTGACCAAAAAATTGACCGAAGTGATTTCGTCATTATTTTTGACGCTCTTTCGAACGCCGCCTTCCGCGTATCGCTACGTGGCCCAGGAGCCGAGTTACAAGGGGGGGTGTTTGAACACCCCCCCAGCAGGGCGTGGAAATCCAGGACCCCCAGCCGGGCGCGGGTTAATTGGTCGGGTATTTAAAGCATACTTAATGATGAAGCTATTTTTTGCACATGACCATACTCATTGGTATGAAAAAAGCAACAAAATGAAACCACCTTGTTGACAAAAAATGTTATCGTAATATTTTTTATAGGATATAGCTATATTTATATTCCAGTGTCCCCTCACTGATGGCTTTTCTTGATAACTCGGTCCGAGCTCCATGCAGTAACCAGTTGTAAAAAGCAAACGTTTTATTGAACTGTGTTGGTGAAATATATAGCAGGGGAGACAGCCAGGGATATAAACCGTTCAAAAGGTCTACAGCAAACACATTTGACGCTGCTTTTGTCAAACAAGGTTGACCAGGCTGACATGCTCATTATAATGAATGCATAAAGCACAGGACGACGAAGAGATCAATAATAACAAAATTACTACGCATATGAAGCAGCGAACCAGTAATGTTGGCATGATATGTTCATAAATGCGATAGACGAGAATAAAAAAAATGTAATGTAATGTTGTAAATATATGGCTCTTATATATTATATTGACATTCTACTGAGTGACACTTCAAATATATGAGTCGTCAATCAGTGGCAAATGTCATAACACAACTAATAGTAAATGTTGCCCAATGCATATTTGCGCATGAACAATGTAATGAGAATTCAGGCTACATATAGGTATAGGTACAACCATTAAATGTTACAAGGCAATGGGAGGTTGAACTCGGCTAAAACGCTGCCTCACGAATGAATCCGATGGCCCCGGACTACTCCCCAATGTTTCAATAATGCAGCGTTTGTTGCAATTCTCTTTTACGTCAAGCTGCAATGTGCCACCGATTTAGGCGCTCCGTTCATATCAGTTCCTTCATATGAGGGCGGTCAGCGGAGATTCAGAGTTCAGGCTGAGCCGGGGCGGGTCAGCCCGGAGCTGGGGAGGGGACCGGAGGGGGGGGGGCTGAGGCGCCGCGCCTCCGACCGTCGCCGGCGGCAGTCGTCAGTGGTGTGGCGGCGGAGGCGGCGGCGGCGCGCGTGGTGACCAACCTATTCCCTCACCCCGTAACACAGACTAAGAGCGCTTTTTGGCATTCACCCTAACGAAGACGGGCGCGCAGAATACGGTGAGTAGTTTACGTAGTAACCAGTGTGATTTTTTGGTGGTGGACTTTAGATGTTCTCAGAAAAAAGTCTACTCCACTGGTTTTGTTATATTCTCACAAGTCATACAATAATTATTCCTCAGCAATACATTCCTGTGGGATGTCTTGACACCTTATCGTTTCTTCATGGATGATGATGTTGACTTGGCTAACATGTGATCAGTTGTATCTGGAGGATTACGCTAAATTTGTCAAGAATTGGACAAGCTGCAAACACCGCTTTTTTTAAGGATGCGTCGTTTATGCCGTAGAAAAAAATCCATCTAACACTCGAGAGCAATTTCTTTTAGAGTAAATCTCTTTTATTTTTTTTTTTAATTTCTTTTAGACTTAATGTTGGAAACTGAGAACGCTCATGTTTTCGTCATTTTTATGCTGAATCATTACCAATAGTGTTTATTTTGAATACAAGACTATATTGTTCTAAAATGAACCTGTTCATATCAAACATACGGGCGACAAATTCACTAAACATGGTAAATCCGAATTTTAATTGCCCACATGTTTTATGTAAGTGTTATTTGTCAGAAAATCTTGCATCTCATTCAATCACCGCAACTACACAATTGATCAGTATATCATTACGGAGCGAGCGAAGCGAGCGGAGTCTTACGTAGAATAACGGAAATTTCTGAGTATGAGCGGCCGGCCGGCCGGCCGGCCGGCCGTGCGGACGCTTTTGCGAGGCTTATATCTCAGCAACCACTTGACCGATTTACACGCGGTAATTTTTGTAGGGTAGCTTCATTCCTTCTACCAAGTATTGCACTATTCCCGATGCATGTGGGTGACCCCTTATGCACGTGCCACGTGCAAAACGAAGAGGTGTCAGTTTTGTAATTGTTGCAATATCTCGGTAACTTCTTGGCCGATTGCGCTGAAAGTTGGCATGTAGGTAGGCACCCACTAGGCACTGAATATCCATGTGCCAGAGTTGGGGTGCTGCTGCACGTGCGCACGTGCAGGGGTCGTTTCCAGATCTCCAGAACGGCTGGACCGATGGCGCTCAAATTTGGTACCAGTAGCGGCGGAACACCTTCAGTTAAGAGGGGGCACTGCCGACTTTTGGTCCCATTCTTTCCATGCAACGCCCATAGGGCTAATGTTGAAATGTCAAAATCAAAGGGGGGCACGGTGCCCCGGTGCCCTCCCCGTTCCGCCGCCTATGTTTGGTACACGATTAGGCACCAGTTAGTAGGGTGCCGTGCACAAGTCAGTTTGGACCCATTCTGCACGTGCGCACGTGCAGGGTGCCGCCTCCAGATCTCGAGAACGGCTGGGCCGATTGTGCTCAAATTTGGCACATCGCTAGAGACCGGTCAGTAGGGTGCCGTGCACAAGTCAGTTGGAGGTACCCCCTCAAAATTTCGCACGTGCAAGAGTCACCCCCTCGCTCGCTCCGTTAGTCGCCCCAAAAGGCGCTATACTGGTATAATACATGCTTAGAAGCGTAAATCATGGGTAAAATGGGTATATCTCAGTGGCGTTTCTATGGCTATATTTACATAGCCATTGTATGAAAGTGTCGTAGGTGTTTCATGTCAACAATACCGAGGATTCCTCGAGAGCTCTGTTACTATCAGTCACCAGGAAATCAGTATGCAGAGACTCACCGCTCCACAATTTCAATTAAGCCCATCACGGAACTAACTTTCCGCCCAATGTGACAAGCAATAGGCAAAAGTTTGCATTTTACCATGACGGGCTTAATTGAAGTGTGGAGTAGCCCAAGTCCTTTCGAATGATTATCTTTTCCTCTTTGAGAGTGAGGTAGAGAGAGAAAGCGAGAGAGAGAGAAAGAGAGAGAGAAAGAGACGGAGCGAGAGAGAGAGAGAGAGAGAGAGAGAGAGAGAGAGAGAGAGAGAGAGAGAGAGAGAGAGAGAGAGAGAGAGAGAGAGAGAGAGAGAGGGACAAAACAGAAAAGGGTATAAAAACGTCTCACGCATATAAACTTATGTATTTTGTTTTAGCCATGTATGCCCCATAATTTGCGACTGTCCCTTGGCAGTGCGGCGCGGGCCGTAATTTCCCCACGGCAGATCTTTTGTTATCGTCAGGCGGCGAGGCTGTGTATATTGCGGTTACTGCTCTGCGCGGGCGGCAGAGTTAGAGCGCCTCTGTCGTTCCGGGTCCCACGGGCACGGTATCTCATGTCGGGCGCACATGGTGTAGGGCTAACGAACATGCATTAGGCTCTCATCTGCACCTGTCTCGGCGGGCGCGCTGCCCCCGGGGATGGAGAGAGATGGACGAGAGAGAGAGAGAGAGAGAGAGAGAGAGAGAGAGAGAGAGAGAGAGAGAGAGAGAGAGAGAGAGAGAGAGAGAGAAAGAGAGAGAGAGAGAAAGAGAGAGAGAGCAGCACAGGAAGAGAGGGAGGCGAGGGACCAAGGGACACAAGAAATTCGAGGAAGGATGAAAGAAAATAGTTGGAGGAAGGAAAAGAAAGGGAAGAAGAGGACAATGAAAAACATAAAGCACTGAAGAGGGAGATATAAGAAGGGCAAAAGTAAAAAAAAATAGGTGAAGAGCCAACAGAGAGAAAGAGAGAGAGAGAGAGAGAGAGAGAGAGGGGGGGAGAGGGGCGAGAGAAAAAAAAACTTGTAAGAATAAAAACATTCGACGAGTTTAACAAAATTTAATAGTAATGATATCCGATAGCCGCATCTCCGAGAATTATCGCGAACATTCATTGAGCATTTAATGCCTTAGCGCTCCTGCCCAACTTTGTATAACAATGGCAACTCTGAGGTGTAGTCAGGACGATGCCTATGATGTAGAACGGCCATTGCTCGGGACAGAATGGCCTCCTCACGATGGTGCTGAAAGGTCCTGAGAACGGGCCACCAGCCGTCCCGGAACGACCGCATCTATTGCAGCGCGAACACTTCCGCGGTAAAGTTTTGTTTGTTTTATATGCCGAATTTACTGTGGTATACTGTCGATGTGTATCATTGGCTGTCCATACATTTGTCTGGCAGGGTGCTTTATTGCTGCCACAATAGAAATGGGATTCCATTCTACTGCAATGGGCGTTAGCCATTACATGCTGGCTCAGAGCTCTGTGGAAGTCGCACACAACATCAATATTATATGCTCAGCTTTTCCGTGAAATCCGAGTAGGTCTCTGGACCACCACTGGCCGGCTATGTTTATTATGCAGCCGTTCTTGCATACCACAGTTGGTTACCCTCAATGCCATTTTTTGTGGTCAAAGAAACTGATGCGGTGTCGGACCCATCCGGTCTGCAATGTGTCCTGCACCCTCCGGTAATAACCAACACGCTGCCACTGTCTGTTGCATCATTGAGAAAGAAACTGCTCCAATTCGTCCGATTATCGTTCCAGCCTTCTTTGTCTATCGTGCTGAACGGATCGGCTGGCCGTCTGTGGCGGCCGCATCTCGATAGCTGCAGCTGACGGGTGTCTGGTTTTTCAGCGGGGGCGTCCGCCGCTCCACTGCCGACGCGCTGCGGCAGCCGAGGACGCGGAGCTGGGAACCGCCGCGCCGTCCGCCGCACTGCCGTCGCTTTCGACACAGCCGGAGCAAATAACAGCTGATTGTCGCACGGCGGCGACGAGTGACGCGACGCACCGTGTTTGGGTGCGCCAGCTGCTCGCCGAAACTGCGCCACATTGGCAGACGCACGTGAGGTCGGCTTTGAAAGACTTGTGCTGAACACAGAGAGCCGAGACTATAGAGACCTCGCCAGACCGAACTTCGAACCTCCGAACAAAGCTCACCAAATGAAGCAGGACGCCTGACGCCGAGGCTAGAATGGGCCTTGTGACCCAAGCGGAGTAGCTCATTGTTTCTAGAGACTTTAGACTGCTGAGTGAAGCGGTTATTTATGTCCACGGCTCTCCTGCGTCTCCGGACCCGTGTTTCACGGCCGACTGACGCAGCCTGGACGCAGTGCTGGGCAACGTCAGCCGTCAGTGTGATGTGGCGCGCGATGACGCCAGGGATGACGTGGATGACGGCTGTGACGCTCCTCCTGGCTGGGGCGGAATCGACAAGCTCAGGAGACTCCGAGCTGTACAAAGGTGAGCACAGCGGACAATGGACTAGGAGTGTAACCTAATAACATGTATGATCTTTGCAAAATTATTTAAACCTTATTAGTGTATTGAACTTCATTCATAAAAAATGAATTAGTAGCTTGCCCGTAAGATCGTCACTTAGTTGTGACAAAATAATGTGTTCCGTAGTTTTGTAACTTCACAAGGTACAATTATTGTCCGACTGGTGTCAGCCAATACAGCAGTTTCGGGACTTCAGTCTAATACCCCAGCACAGGAATTATCATATGAAAACAATAATAAAATGGGCGTAGTGCTGAGCAATGATTGGCCACTTACTTGCTGCAAAACATACATGCCAAACATAACAAACACACCTCAATTAGGCCTGTGATTTGCCATGCATCGGTATGAAGCACCCCCAAGCTCAACGAAATAAATTGATCAAAGTAGAGATGCTCAAGCATTAGCAGCAAAAAATGGACTAGGGCAATAGTAATGATAATAATGTATTGTCCTTAGTTACTGCTCCTACTGTCTTATGTTTAAGTCCAGTACAGTAGTGCCGGAACACCTTCAGTTAAGGGGGGGGCACTGCCGACTTTTGGTCCCATTCTTTCCATGCAACGCCCATAAGGCTAATGTTAAAATGTCAAAATCAAAGGGGGGGCACGGTGTCCCAGTGCCCTCCTTGTTCCACCGCCTATGGTCCAGTAGGTAGTTCTGATTTGGATTGAACGAAGAGGCTGTCCCCGAATATCATTTCCATAACCCCCTTTCGGAATTTTCCTTCGGCTTTGCTATTATTACGGTTTTCTAAGAGTAAACAAATTCAAAGCGTTCGCTTCTCTGCTTTGGTTGACAACCTCATCAAAGCATGTGGAAAAATGCGGCTGAAAAATCGAGCGTTTTTGGTAGAAGCTGTCAGAATAAAGTCTATTGGTAATGTCTGGAGATTTGTTTGATTTCCAGACATTACCTCACAATCAAGTGCAAATATGAAACTATTCGTCTATTGTCTCAACGGAGCAATGCATCCACCACACGTTAAACCGTAACCACACAGCTATAGACTGAAAAGGAATGCACCAGATTGGTGCTGCGAGCCAGTCTGAGCGGGGATGCACCAGCTTGATGCTGCGAACCAGACTGAGTGGGAATGCACCTGTCTGGTTCTCCGTACCGGCCGGGAGGACAGCTTACTAATGCAGTGTCGCTGATTCCATTGCGTCCCTGTGGAGCCTTTCTCTCCGGCTCCAGGATGGGTTGTTGCCCTTGTGCTGCCTTTGTTTGAATCTGAGCCATTATTCGGTCGCAAATGGGCGCATTCGGCCGTGCCATTGATTGCGCCAATGTCTGGTCTCCGCCCAAATGTGGCCGGAGCCTGGTCGTAATGAACCAAACCGCCCGGGCCGCTGTTGCTGGGCCGTGCCTCTCGGTGTCGCTCCCGGGCCGGGGTCTGCTGGATGTCCGGTCGGAGTGGCGCGAGTCAGATGGACAGTAAATGTATTTGTATTTGTGTTGTACAATCAAGAGCGATCCACATTTTCAAATTGCGTGGCGATTACTGCTCAATGGAACCACAGCTAGCCGAAACATTCACCCAATCCTAGTCCGAGACTATCCTGCAACGGTATCGGCCGAAAGAAATGTTTTCTGACGACGGTATTTTTGAAAGACTTCTGGATGGCGCTCTCAGTTCAGTCCATTCTATGCTGAGAGCGACATCCAGCCATGCGACATGTGGTTTGTGGTATTCAATACGGCACACACGAGCTGTGGTACTCAGAAACGGCGCCCGTCAAATATGACACCTCTCGGATGCGACCCATGTTAAGAGGCGTGCCTTGCTGAAACACAATACCGGATGAGACAACTTTTATTTCCTCGCTGCGTTGGCTCGGTATGCAGAACATCTAAAGTCTCGAGCCGACGCAGTGTGATCTGCATAGGAATGGTCAGCACTCTTTCGAATACAATGCGTTCTGCTTTGTCGTGTAACACCCGATCACTGAGTGAAGATTGGATGTAAATACGAGTCCAATTTTTGTGTAATTCACTTATCATATTAAAATTTTACCACCTTACCATTCTAAAATCACATCACCTTTCTTTACTAACATCACTCTCACGAGATCGCAGCATCCGTCGATCACCAGTTTGATCACCAATCACCAATACCTTGTGCGCGCACCAGCCTTCCCTGACGCCGCTGGGTCGCACCGCCGATCAGCCGTCAGCCATCACATGAAGAACACCTGCAATACTCACCGGGTCACGCGTCCCCCTCCCCTCAATGACGATAAACGCTGTGCCCAGGTGGTGGCTGACACCCTTATTGTAACTGACGACAACCTGTCATCTTTGCTGATGAAAAAGCTGGACAGATATCGATGAGAGGATGTAAGGGAGACAAGATGATTCATCCTGGGAAAGGTCTGATTCCTAAAAATTATCGGAAGTTTTTATATTTCTGACATCAAGCCTTGTTGATCAGAAGGATTAATTTTAGTTGATTCGTACTTTGTGTAAAGATTATAAACAATCTTGCAATGGAAAGTCTTCCTCACCAGCGACAAAGATGTTTCCATGCTTTTCTGATGCTTATAGTCCCAGGGAACTGGAACATGAGGCATGTAGAATAAATGGAAATGACATGTGACGAACACGCCTATCACAGCGACAACAAAGCAACTACATTGCCGTATCTGGAAGCATCATTCTAGAAGGCATATATGCAACCTAGCTCTCCAGCGTTTTTGGATTTGTTCTGGAGTGTATTTTCATGAGATTCCTGATAGTTTTCTTTTATACTGCCTTTTTCTGTTGATTTCCGCCGCCTGCCCGTGTCTCCGTTCCGACCAGGCGAGGGAAGCCCTGGGCCCATAAGGGCCGGTGGAGCAGGCCTCGCCCATGACGCTCCCATTTCGGGATAATGACGGTATTAAAGTGAGGGCTCTCGGGACGGCGGGTCATCACCTCTCATGGCCTGAGGCAGCGGCTATCGAACCACACCAGGCGCCGTTCACAAATAACGCCCAGAAAGCGTAGGGGAGAGTGGGGTAATTTGGCCGCTTTTTTTAGAAAACGATGTAACTTAAAATTGACGACACATTTCTGCATTTTCTCAACGCTGGCAGGTGTCGCATTCATTTTACTTTACTGGACAGTGAACTTGAAATGATAGAGTAATTACTTATATTGAAATTGTGACGTATTACAAAGGTCTGCAAGGCGGCCAAATTGCCCCACTAGCAGGGTTATTTGGCCGGGGGTGTGGGGCAATTTGGCCGGTGTTAGTTTGCGGTCAGGATTTTCTGTTATATTGCGAGTCAGCTTCAGATTCAGCAATGACGTGTGTCCTATGACGCATTTACCACATTTTGGAGGTTGACTCATGGGGTCACAGGGGTCAAAATAGCCAAATTAGCGGCTCTAGATGCGAAGACAGTTTTTTTACGAATAACTTTTGAAGTAATCAAGCTAGGCCAAAACTTCGAGTACCATCGTAATTATCTCGTCATTCCGCATCAAAACATATATGTGTTGACCTCGAGAAGTCAAGGTCAAAGGTTGACCTCAGGTCACGTTACCTCAGGTCGCTTGACCTCAAGGTCACGTGATTTCAAGGTCATCATGCATATCATTCGATGCGCCTTGGCGAGCTGAACAGAATGAGACCATTTGTGCGGCTGTACCATTTTTATGTAAGGATTTATTAGCAAAAAAACGTTTGGTAACCTTTGATGACGTCACATGCTCTTACAGTTGACCAATCGGAAGTAAGGCATCAAAGTAGTCAAAGTTGGTCATGAATTATGTCATTTATGGTACAATTGACCATGAAAACTCGGCCGTCCCAGCATAGTGACCATGAGCGCACCGGCCAAGTTGCCCCACTAGTCCCGGCCAAATTACCCCATATTGCCATTCTGAAAATTTTTGTGTATAAAGTCATCACGGCTATACGGAATTAGATGAAATTGCTCTTGGAACCGCTGAACACCCCCAAGAATGGCGCTATAATGTCTGAATTCGTTTTTAGCCCAAATACTACATGTTATACAACTTTGTAAACAGAAGTAAAAGTTACCATTTTCTAATGAAATTAACGTTTTATTAATTTTAAATAAAACTACGAGGGGCAAAGTTTTGACATTTGTCCTCCAGTTATTTCTACCCATGACAAATGAATAGAGACTAGAGTTATTTCACTCACTTTTATTCGACATCGTACAGGTGGGGGCGGCCAATTTACACCACCGGCCAAATTACCCCACTCTCCCCTACTGCAGGATGAACGACTTTTTGTGATGGTTTGGTTACTGGCAACTGCTTCCTTAAAATACCTTTTGGCTAGATATATGGTGCTTGAAATATTCGGTGATATCCCAGAAATATGACCGAGAGAGGAAAAATACAGGGTGGGGCAGCATAATCGGGAATGCTTTTTGGGCTCTAATCATGAGTAGGCATGACATTATTTTGATAAATTATAGCATGGCAATGAAACGCCCAAAAGTTGTGCATCATCTAACATGACTACATCCATGAGCATGCAACCTCCTGGAAAAGAGCAGCAAAATAGTTCGACGGTGCTCCAAGTGCTTTGCGCGCGCCCATAGACACTAATGTTAAACGAGTAAAACAAGAACATTTTGTTGAAACCCCTGCAATTCCACGTAAAGGTTGCTGGACAGGTCAACGTGTTATCACGGACAATAAGGATTGTGTGGGAATACTTAGGACAAAAGGTTAACGTAATCGTCGTAAAATAACTCTTAGCAGAGGACATACAGATGACTCACTTGAATATAAGGAAGACGCTCTTGAGCATATTAAAAAGAAACAATGCTCAAAACTTCAGCGACCAAAAATCTCACCACCGACTGGAATACGACAAAAAAGAATGGCAAGCCATATAGGGGATTGTATCGAGAATATTCCAGCGGTCATGCAAAGTAAACATCCTGTTGGGGTGATGGACCTATGGGTGGTCTTCAAGGGAGGTGCACGTGGTGCACCCTACTTCATCGAGCCCAGATAAAATGAGCACCTCTGGTAAATACATCCGCACTGTGGCAGACTCATGTGGAGCCGTCGGAACAGAGGATCACTGACGGTCCAGATCACGTCTTACGAGGACTCTGTCTGTGCTGGTACTGCAGTGAGGACGACATGTTATTGTGTAGGGCACCTCCACCTGAGATGAACCAAAAACTTCTGGTCCTTCAACTCCGCCGATTTAAATCCGACCAAATTCTTTACATGGAGCGTTTTTTGGTAGAAGGTTAATGAACAACTTATCATCAGTAAAGACGGTCTTCAGTGCAAGGTACGATGCTGATGGGCGATCATGGACAAGCAGGAGGTTGCACGTGCATGCGCGTGCTTTTGGACCCGCCTTGAGAAGGTCATCGACGCCGAGGGCGGTCACATAGGATGAGAGATAGGTAAAAGGTGACCAATTGATGGGATGTTGCTAAAATAGTGCTTGGAGCTGTATTTTTAAATTCATGACCAAATAATCCCGTTTGATATTTATTCCCGATTATGCTGCCCCACCCTGTACATACAAGGGAATTTTGGATAACACTTGGGTTTATTTTCATTGCAACGTCTTTGTTTAGCGTTGTGCTAGCGATTACATGTGTTCAACTTCTGTTGGTTTACAAAGATGCCGCCTTTTATACAACTGCTGGGAATAAGTCGACGCACAGATCTCCTCTGGCCGGCCATCGTGGAGATATTGGTATGGGCGGATAAATGCTGGCAATATTAGGGATAAACGACGCTTGTCGTAACAATACGGCATGACTGAGTCTTTCATGAGTTGAATACACATACAACAATCCCACATTTTCTCTCAACACTCAATCTCTCCCTCCACTGCTCCTCGTTTTCTATTTCTGTTTCTTTCAGTTTTTAGCATCACTTTTTATCTGTCACATATGCCATTTATGGTATTTCTTATGTTTCCATGCTGTCTATTATTCGCCTGATCTTTATCTTTGACCTGCTTTCCCTCCCAGTCTGATTTGTGTCTAGTCCTGTCTGACATGCCGGTCATTCCCTGTCTGACCTGTGCCTGATCCTGTCTGACCTGCCGTCCCCTCCCTGCCTGACTGTTGTCTGATCCTGTCTGACCTCCATGCCCTTCCTTCCCCTTCCTCGCCGCTGCCGGTCCGAGACAATGGCCTCTGAGCAGGTCAGGTCATTGATTAGGGCCTCTCTGGGGACCCCTATAGCCGTCGATACCAATGTCCGAGCTCGAGTTGGTGTGTGGGCTCTCCTCCAGAACAACCTCTCCACGGGACACAGACCGGTTTCATGGCAGTCGTTCCTAGAAAACGTTGTCGGACCGGCTCAACGATAGCTTCTAAAATGTTTGGTTCCAATGCAACTAAAAAAATAAAGATCTGGTTCCACGGAATCATCCCGTGCATTGCTTAATTAAATTGCATGCATATTGAACATACCGAATGCCCGTCACCCACTCGACGCATACAAAACCGTATTGCATATTTTATAGAAAACAAAACAAAACAACTCGCGGTCTTTGTTTTTCGTGAAATGCACGCTCTCTGATTTCTTGTGAAACATGTGGTTTTCTTGTGTTTACTGCGTTAGGGCTAATATCCGTACCGTTGCCGGGCACCCACCGATGGCTGACGGATGCCTGCTGCCTGTCGGAAAATATTGGCATTTGCGGTCTTTAAGCTAGCATGCTCAGCACTGTTGGCTTATGATCGACCTACGGTAGGGTACAATGTCGACAAATGCTGTTTGATCTGGCTTACGGAACTGTATGTACTGTAACATGTACACAACTTAACGAGCAAATGAAACGGCGGCGAAGTTGCTTGAACTTCCGATGGTAGCATGTGTATTGTGTGACGTGTACCAAAATCCATGCTTGGTAACATAAGGGTTACAGCATTTGGTTTAACTTAGTAAGCAAAAAGAAGGCGATATGCTTACTAAAAGCCAAAGGAGCTGGATAAAGAAACAATTTCAATAACGCCATAATAGTTATTTTCTTACCGAACATCTGATGACGGTATATCTCTTTGCCTACAAAATCAGGCAAACCGTCTCCTTGATTTTCCATTGCGGTACGATTTTTTTATAAATCAAATTCACAGAAACCGAGGCTTGAGGCACAGATAATTCAGAGAGATACACTATGACCGACTACAGAGCATATTCAGAGACACTAAAATGACACTGAATGATTTACCGGTTCTGAACGGGCAGACACAGCACGGAGAAGCGTCTACTAGCTGCCGTGGCGTTTCACTATCAAACATAAATAAATAGGTTCGTACCTGGTTTGGATTGTTCCTGCGCAGGATTCTTTTTAATCCACCTGAAGGTAGTCTGATGAGAAATAATATATTCCTCTTCGACGTGTATGTGTATTGACTTTGCCGACATTTCCGTTCTGAATAAGCGATGAAATCGCCGGACTGACAGCAGCAGACCAGCAGTGTTAGCCGTATTCAGTGGAATCTTTAAGCCATTGATGTGTGTCAAGAACTTGGTATCGATCCACGCCAGCTGCGTCCAGACAGAGCTTCCTCATTGCAGAGCCGTGATAAGCTGCTGTCAGCGAGACTGAGGGCCGATATAAAACGCCGCGGAATGGGGCTCGGTGCGTGAAAACCTTACGGTAAAATACAGAGACAGTGTGGACATATTTGAAATACGTCGGCCCATTTTACGTCATGCATGTGTAAAAGTGAGAAAATGGATGCAAAGACGCTTTATAGGGACATCTGTTGTTCTGAAACACTTTTCTTACCCTCCCCTCTTCCTCTTCCATGATTTTGACGCTCATGGTTATTCATTCTTGCTCTGTGGTAGATGAGCGAACTCTGTCATATTTCACAAACCGTATTTCTATTTTGTTTCAGCTGACTTTGCATAATTGCAAATAGATATGCAGCATTGTCATGTGTATCGTGTCCTCTTAGCCAAACCATTCTAACACATAGACATAACAAAACTGCATGGATGATAGAATAGTTAAGCGGTTTCTTTAATCCGAATAACATGTGGTTTTGTAGACCCCGCAGTCCGAGATTCTATGGCTAAACCTATCGTCCGTGTTTCGGACTATGCGGTTGACATGATGTATCACATATCGTGCTCCAGTGAAATGCAGGCAGAGCTGTGTATGTTTTCACAGTTTCACGATGCGTCCGCTTTTACATATACCGCGCAGAATGTCACATTTCCGTCGTGTGATCCGCGGAGATATACATAGGCAGATTGCCGCTACACCGCTGCAATCAGTCTGATGCGGCGAGCAGCGGGACGATCATTCTTTCTCACCGCATGGTACGCTCTCGGACAGATAGAAAGCCGCTCAATCCATCTGGCCTGTGTGGTGTGAGAGTGCGTGCCCGTCCTTCGACCGAGGCACTAGTCAGGTCAGGGAGAGCCGGAGGGGTCGAGAGGGGGCGAGGGAGGTAGAGGAGCGGGGTGAGCGAGTGATGGGGCTGACGGAGGTCAGGGGTAAAACGGAATGAGGTTGATGAGGGGGCGAAGGAAGTAGTGTACTCTATAGGATATACCTCATTTATAAATGAGATATCCATAAAAGGTGGGGAGTGGGGACTGAAATGCACACAGAAGTCAAACACTATATCAAGTGATAGACGCCAATCATTTATCAGTTGCGGTGGACTTGCTCAGTTTGTAGTTCTCTCTTTGTTTTGCTCTCATGACCTCATTGTTTTGGAGCGCTTCGCCTGTTTATAATTCCGTGATGGATGGATGCCAGGCTATGTGACTGAGCGGTAAACCGTCGTTTTTGTACGTTTTTGTGTGGCCTGGTGAAATGAGCTTCTGTTTATTCTAAAGGCAGGCTTTGATTGTATTTCGTCTCATGTTTATGCTAATTTCCGGAGGACATGAGTAAATGTAAACGACGATTGAACATCACGTTGCGCTGATCCACCAGCGGCAGGTATAGTGTATGATTCGGGAAAAAATATGGGTTGAAAAATGTGCAATCCTCAGTGAAAAAAGTTAAAACAGTTAGCATTCAAATTGCCGCACGAATAAAAAACAGCTTAATATGTGATGAAATTGAACAGCATAATATTCGGGGAGCAACCATGAGTAGTTACCAAGCTGCTTCTCTTGAAAAGCGCTGTCAACGTTTCTCGCAAACCATGGTATAGCGAGTGACGTCATGCGTCACGAAGACCGATGCCAGGACTCGGTGCTACCAATTCCACCGTGGTCGTAAATTACGACAGTGCTCACCACTGCGACATTTCATGGTGCTCGACGTCCTTACAAGATCCACTTTCAAAGAGCTTCAAGTGCTCAGCAGTCACACTTCCCTGACAGAGACATGATATATGGTGTCATCAGTTAGGTAGACGTGAATGCTCTCCTAGCTGGAAATATTCGTGCTTCACTGGAAGTTAAAGCCAACAGTTCAAATTATCAGGTACCCATTTTTACGGCGGCATCCTAACCTCTGAGCTCGGCCATCTGTGTCAGGTGCCCGTGCTGTGGCACCCTAGTTAGAAAAGCACGTTTGAAGTGCGGCTTACAGCTGACCTTCGCTCGCAGTTCACAGACCGTTGACCTTTCACCCGACCGGACTATACTGCGTGACGCTCCCTAACGCAGCAATTTCCGAATAGGCCAGCTCTGAAAACTGGTGACACTTTGCGACACTTTGCGATACTTTGCCAGCTTGTCACGACGCTGCTGCAAACTTGGCGCAGCGAGGCGTCCGACGGCTGGGGAAAGGGTCTTCCGGCATGACCTCCCGAGTTTGAGAGGATGGGAGCCGGGATGACACCTCGACCGAGTGACCCCGGCCAGGTAGGGGGTGTACCGGCTGACCCCGTGACCCGTGCCGGGAGTCCCTGGAGCCGGGAGCCGCCGGCCGGCGCCGCTCATATCTGAGCTCTGATTGAGAGGCGGGATCTCAGGCGATACCCGTCTACCAGCCTCTCCAAACTGACAGCGAGATTATAGCTGCCTCGGCGACCGCAGCTATGCGGCCATACTAAAACTCAGGTTCACAGCCATATGAACCGAACAAATCAAGACGTTGTCGGTGCTGCCAGTAGTCTTGAGCAAATAGCACTTATTAGGCTACTGAAAATCTGAACACGAATTGCTAAAATTGACTCACGGCTATCCTTATCTCCAATATGGATCACCGATGTTACAGTCCAGGGAATATGTATATTGCTACACCGGAATAAAGTGTGGCTTGGTATGCTGGTTCCTTGCAACTTAAATACATATTTATGAAACTGAAGACGTCCAAAGATAACAAAAGCCATAATGAAATATGTCTTTCCTTTCCTCTTCAGATGTTTTACATCTTCCGCCCTGCTAAACAACGAACTTGATGTTATAGCACTTACAGAGAACCCTGTCTGTATCCCATTCGTCTCATTCATAGACCAAGTTGGGCCGGACGACGACCATCCTCGGCCGGCGTCCCTCTAATCCAATGACGCAATTCCGAGAAGAGGCCAATGCATTTCATTTGGGCCGAATTGGCCAGCCGGCTCGGGGTGGCGGACAGCCCGAGTCGGGGGCCGGCAGCGACCCAGTGACGTGCTAAATCGGACCACCCATCGCCCCCGCGGACCCCTGCGATCTGCCCGGAGCAGCGGCGCCCTTAACTCGATCGGCCCGGCGCCCCCAACTCATCTGCAGTTGGCGGCCGGCTACGATTGAACTCGGTATCACCATTCGGTCTGGCCGTCCGGTTCGACTCCGAGCCGGCGTGGGCAGCAACAGTCAGGAGTCTGCGCTTAGTGGTAACTTTCAGTCGGAGTCAGGAGTTTGCGCGGCCCTGATCCAATAAGGTAAAGGCACCCAAGAAGAGATCCTCAGGTGGTACTGATGATATGGTCCTCCACGCTATCGAATCCGGACCCTTAACCCTATTCCGGGCTGGGGGGGGGACCTTTAAGGCCCCCCTTCAGGTTTTTTTGTGCCATTGCCAAACGCCGCAAGACTGAAATCTCATACTCGGTGACTTTTTCTTAACATTCATTGCGCACATTTTGACAAAAAAAAAGTTGCCGGGTCAGGTCAGGTCAGGTCACCAGAGGCGGTTTGGTGACCCCACCTCAAAAAAAGTTTGCAATCACGCCAGAGCTAGAGTTTTTGACGGATCCATTTTTTCTCTTCAGGTTTTAGGTAGGGTACCAGTATGTGCAGTTTGTATATCTCAGAATTTTTATACCTGTGACCTGATGTCAGGCCAGACTCGTGACTAAGGTTTTTACGACTCCGAGCCTATTGCTATTACTAGACTAAGCCTATTACGATCGCAAGCCTATGGGAAAATATTGAAACGCCTCCTGCTTCGTGTAAACGAGTCAAAACCACCCAATTATTTCAGTATTATGAAAGATTATCTCATCGGTGATGATCCTGGTGCCGCTTATTGACAGGGGCACCGGGAAAGGTCATCGGAGGTCATGTGACGTCATAAATCGTTTTTTCTGTCAATAAATCACGACATGATGGTGCTAAAGACTTGTAACTGGTACCAAACTGCTCGCCTGGTCAAGGCGCGTCGTTTGGTATGCAGCATGACCATACCTCACAACCTCATTGATGAATGACCTGACCTTGACCTCAGGTCAAATTTCAAATTGACCTGTGAAGGTCATCGCATACTTATTTCGCATCGCCTCGACGAGAGCAACAAAAATATATTAATTTTATGTCTCTATGTTTCTTAGTTTAAAAGTTATACAGGCAACTAATTCCAAATTATTTTATCGTTGATGACCTCTGGTGACCTCAATATTGACCTGATCTGAAAATGTTTTATGTAAAAGTTGTAGATCTTTAAACGACCTATCAAACGCCGTTTGCCGTTTGTTGCTGTGATGTGTAGTTTTTGAGATCTGAAGGGGGGCCGAAAAGGCCCCCCGTCCAGAATCGAACCTTTCAGAGCCCGCCCGGAATAGGGTTAAGTCAGCAACGTTGATCCAATAGCAAGCAACCAACAGTGTTTACATGCGTGCTGGCACCTGCAGCTATTAGCAGCCATTGCAGCAGTGTCTAACGCATTTTGTATGATTTAGCAATCTTTTCCTTATACCAAATCCATCATTCTAACATTATTCCTGTTCTGCCTTCCTTTTTTTCTTTTTTCTTTTTTGTTACTTCTTATTGGGCTTTGTCCCCGTAGTCTGTCGCCTCCCTTTCCGTGCCTCTGTTGCCTTATCTCTCTGAGCTCTTTTATCGGCGTCTGCGGCTGGCCGCGTCATTACTGATGCTCTGATCGAACTGGGAGCTCATCTCTGACTCGGGGCCGCATTATCGGGTAACGATTCGTACCGACCGGTCCGTCCAAATACCGCCGGCCCGCTGACGTATATCAGCCCGAGCCGGGAGCTCGACTGGGGACACGGGACGTCGGGACAGGGGAGCTGGGCGGGGTCCTGAGCCAGCTTACTGGGTCGTTGGATAGGTAATTTGCTTTCATGTACTCCAGTGTGTTTAGAGTTTTCAGTTATATGGTAAGAGCGAGATATTTTTAGTGATATTGAAATGTCCTGAAGCATACAAACTAAGCTATCACCGGTATGATGGACGGTAAATATCATACTTAGACAGCCAGTCCTCCCCACAGATTTAAAACACATGCAAGAACACTCCAGTAGACAGCTCATGAAGCTCAGAGCTTCGGCTATTGATCTCCATTCCGTTGTTGGTTATATTCACCATCAGTGTCCATTTGGTCGGCGGCTCGTGTCCGTTGTCTGCTGAGCCAGGCCGCCCTGTGTGTGCGGTCGGTGATGACCACTCGGGGGCGGGCGAACACGCAGGATGATGATGTCGGCAGACGGATCCAGCTGTGCCCAGACAGCATAATCACAGGACGGCATAATACCGCCATTAGACACGTGGGTATGACGGGCAGTGTGAGTAATGCATAGCCGAGACGCGAGCGCCGCTGTACTTACATGGAAGGGCCGTGGGTGGTGAGACTATTCCAGTGAGATAATGTCGGACAGTGTAATGCTGTACTCAGTCAGCCAAGTGGCTGACTGAGCCAAACTGGGCTTAGTGACTGTCTGAATCAGTCACTGTCGGACTGGTATTGTATAGGATGGAGCCAAACACTGTCGGACAGAACCACTGCGCAATAGCACTGAGCCATTTTCAGAGCGCTGAAAATGGCTCCAAATCCAAAATGGGCTTTGCTCTAAAAATCGGGATGAAACGAGCATCATACACATTACACAATCAAAACCATAATTCATACGAATGGTGCCGCATTTTTCTCCACTTCAAACACTTTATTTCATAGCAAGGCAACTGGCTGAATCGGAATAGCGAACGCCACTTCAATTGTTACGCTTACTTTGCTTCACACGCGATATTGGAAACTAAGAACCAATAGCGAGATTCTACCACCGTCACCTATGCACATAAGCACCACATCCTTGAAGAATATCCGTCTACTGTCACTGCAGACCAGCATGACACACTTCTCTGAGAATCTGTCTGTTTGGCCCCTGTCCAATATTCTCAGCCTAGGTGTCTGTGGGTAACCCCCGGTGGCAGCCATTCGTTCCCAGCTCGGCCGCGGATGTTTTTCACGGGCAGCGCTATCCAAGCAGCACGATCATCTGACACGCCCCGGCGCCATCAAATTTCCGCAGTCGCAGCCGGCCTTGCTACCTGTCTTCAATCACCATATTTCGTCGTTTACGGCGCTGGCTGCCCCACGGCTGGACGGATTGGGAGCGGGGTAAGGTCGCACTGCCTCGCGACTGGCGTTACGGCTGCCTCGCCCTCGGCCGCCCTACTGAGGCGGAACTCCGAGCTGCTCTTCGTTAGCTTCTTTTGGTGATATTCCAAGTTTAACTGTCACTCTAATGACTGTTTTGCTCCGCCACCTTTGCCGGCTGTCGTTTATTTATGTCTGTCCGCAATTTCCGAGTCAGACTGTTTGCATCCGACTTCAGGCGGCAGAGGCAGCTTTCATCACAAACACCTTCAAACTTCGCCCTGATTGTTAACACAGAAAATACTTCAAGGCTGACGAAAGTAGGAACGCAGCCACCCTCTCCACTTGTGTAAACGACGGCAGTCGACATTGTCTGTACCCTATGAAATGTTATCAATGATCGCATATTCCCTTTTACTGTCCACATGAGCACGCAACATATCTGATCTACGATCATATCGACCACCTATCTACGGTAACAGTCTACACTTCAGCAGAATCAATCACCAACTGACAGTCCCATCCCCGCACTCACTAAGCATCCACACACTCCCCTCCGCCGTCCTTCCTCGCCGCGGCCCCACCCGAAACCCGACACACCCGGGCTGAGTTCGTCGTCTCGGGCCACCGCGCGTCAGTCAGCTGTATTCGGGAGCCGGCGCCGGGTCTCGGCGGCGTCTCGGGCGGTCATCGATCCCCCGCCGTCGCCGCCGTCGGCCGTCCAGTTGGGTCGGCGGCGGTCCGGCCCACCGCCTGTCCGCCGCAGACCGAACCTCCAACGAACCTCTCCGGTAGACGAGGCGAAGGGAAATCAGACCATGACACGTGTGATCTACGCAGGGTGGCTCCGGCTCTCGATGTGATCAGTGACGGACGTTTTAGGTTTGTGTTGGAGGCGGTGAAGCGTAAGAGCCGTTGGAGCTTGTGAATTTGCAGATTTTTTCGGAGGCTATCAGTTCTTTCGATCATGCATTTGGGATACTTAAAGGTTTTAGCATGCTCGCTTAGATAACGAGAAAGGAATCTCTTTGTGGTTAGTGGACAATACAGGGTGTTCGCAAAAATATGTCATGATTTCGTTACGCCATTATCGCCAGCTCAAATAAGCAAGGATCAAATGTCTTGCTGAAATGTGTTGCCCGGATCTTCAAGTTTTGTTATACACATGTATCCGTGCCTCATGTCAAACCCGGCGCACCCCACACGCTGTTTTCAATATGAACCCCTTTTCGGCGGATGCACGTGTCACCTAGAGATTACACATAAGGGTTAATTCGCACGCACGTGTTAGAAGTGATAACACGGACGGCCTTTGCAATCACTATCATCAGCCGAGACAGATTCTTGGCTGTCTTCCTGTAGTCCTTGGACTTCAGATATCCCGCAGGTAACAGCCGATGGGGTTGACACCAAGTGAGCGGGTCGACCAGGGGGTAAGGGTCCTCCTGCTCAAGAAACGGGCCCTAGCATTTCGTTTAGGCACCGGAGTGCAATTTTCGAAGTGTGGACTTGAACCCATTCTACCTGTGCGCATGTCTGCAGCGTTTTGACCATTGTCTTGCCCCGAGTTGCCCCACATTTCTCGCTTAAACTTCTAGAGCACTCCCACGCAGCAGTTTTCAGCGGCAATGTTGGTGTTTCAATTTGAAGTCTTAAGAAGAAGGCCTCGCGGCACCATGAGCGTCTATCGCAAATCAAGCAATGACCTTCGGACTGTGGAGCTGGTGTTCTTACCTAGCCTTTGAGGGTGGCATATCTACCCAAACCGTTTGTTCTGGCCGTCGGCGCCTCCATGAAGGTGGATGTGTGCTTCACTGGATGACCGGGCGTGGCCGGTGAGCGGTGCTCAGAATTGATTTGGGTTTTTTATCCTCGAAGCAAAGTAAATTTTTGCCCTTTTCTACCCTACATAGCACCTATTGATTCCTGGCCTTGTAGGGTATAATCCCCATGTCATTATCAATAATATAATGAGACATGTTGGACCGCACCCCGCATCTTGCGCGAGCTCGCAGATGGTCAGGGAAGGCATCTCGTTGACCAAATGGGTGATCTCTTTGTAGTTTAAATGACTATAAATAATTCTTTTTCTCGGACTTTCAAGGATTCATTCGATTTTTAACGATCACTTTGGTAGTAAGTTGCATGTGCAGTAAAAAAAAATCGCCTTGCAAGGGGTGCAGCGGAGGCATCAAAGCATGCACCGAACTGTTTTAGCACGGAAACTACGGGCATCGAATCCAAGTGCTTTTTGGCGATATTTGTTTTTCGCTCTGTGCAAGGCAAGATTTTTAATGTTATAAATTAAAATGCATATGAAAGAAAACTTGAAAATGTCCTCTGTCAAATGGGCATAAATACGTGCACGTGCGTTCAAGCAATTTTTCCTACAAAGCGATTAGAATCATGACATATTTTCGCGAACACCCTGTATAATAGCATCATGCCTTGACTGTACTATTTAGTTTTTAGTCACTCAAATTTGCATTTATCCTCTTATATGGCAAATATTTCGGTTACAAGCAGTGAGGTGCACTGGTTTGGTTTGGACGAGAGCAATTCGATGGTAGGTGAACATTTTACGGTTTCAAATCAACCGATAGCCTAACAGATCGAAAGCAAAATGCCGACCTGATATTAGCAAGACGCTTTTTGGGGTAATACACGAGCGGGCGCGAGGGTGAATCTTGTACGTGCGCAAGTGCGAGGGAGTACTCCCCCCCCCCCTACTGACTTGTGAGGGACACCAAGCGAACGATGCCTAACGGTGAACCAATTTTAGCTCAATCAGCCCAGCCGTTCTCATCTTTCTTTCTTTCTTTTGTTGAATAGGTGCTTCGACCTTTGCGGACCATTGCGCACCGTTTGTAGCCGTTCTCAAGCTGTGGAAGCGGCTTCCCGTACGTACGTGCGCAGTGCGCACGTGCAATCTGGACCCAACTGACTTGGACATCGATAAGCCATCGATCCTAGTACGAGTACACTGTGATAAGCTACCAAGAAAAACAAACAAAATATTTCAGTAATTATTAGGTATGCTATTAATAACCTTATGCTCATATTAGTAATTATATTCAAAAAGAAAAGTACAAATTAATATATTTCGACTTGCGCCTTCATCAGAATATGAGATCAATTTGTCGACACACGAAATAAAACTAAGACGATTCACTGAGTACAAACGTGCATAAATAAACGGTGGCCTTCAATTCAAGGTTAGGGTTACACATTTAGTAGGTCGAAATTCTATCATCATCATAGGTGTACATAAATAAACACAACATGACAGTCAATAAAACTGAACACGTATAATACATATTTAACATTTAGTAATACATATTTATAGAATGATATATAGTACATACAAGTGAATATGATACATAACAGTGAATATGATACATAAAGAATGTCATATAATATACATACATGAGACAATACATCATACATATAATGCATAAATACAATACCAGGTATGTTAAGTACAATACGAAATACATATATGGTACATAGAACAGGATACATATTTACATCGTATACCAAAGTATTTAAGTATGGTTCGTCGCAGAAGAGCCATGTGTATATGCTGGTGGTCTGAGGAGGGGCCAGGATGACGTGTGTGTGTTTAGAGAGGGTTTTTGGTTCCGAATTTCAATAGATTCTGATATCTTAAGGTCCGCTACGTCTTTGCACACTCGCTCGATGGAAATTTTGAATGACCGTGCAGTTATGTTGCTGGATGGGTGCTGCTGTGCCACATGGTCGCCGAGAGGTGTGTTGCGAGTTTTGTTTTTGGCGTTTCTGATGTGTTCGTTAAAACGATCCCGGACACGTCGCTTGGACTCACCTACGTAAACTGCTGGATTGTCGGTGCACATGTTACACTCAATTTTGTATACAGCGTTCTTTGTGTGACAACGACCCTCAAGTCCCGCTTCGCAGGTGGAACAGCGCCTTTGACCAGCCGGGCAGGGAGGGCTCTGTAGAGCTGATTTGGTTAAGTACTGGGTCAGTGTCTTTCCACTGACCCAAGCAACACGGGCCTGTAAGCCTGAGGCAGCACCCATAATCATCCACTTCAACTCAGCACATCCCATTCAGTGCAAGCGCTCGGTGCTCTACTCGCAACTCCTCAGAGCCAAACGGTTAGGGTCAAACAGAGAAGCACAGAACCGCGGCATGCACATAATCGAAACTTTGTTCAAGCACAATGGATACCCACATCGACTCATACAGAGAACCAGACACAGAGTCATTAGCGACACCACAGGCCACAACACTAGGACATCAGCTAGGAAAGCGAACAGAGACATCAAAAACAAGCATGACACTACATACGTATCACTGCCTTACATTGATGACACTTTGGCCCGCCGGGTAGAGGGGGTGTTCAAGTCCTCAGGCCAGTGGCGCAGCCAGGGGGGGGTCAGAGGGTCAGCTGACCCCCCCGAAATTTCTGTCAGGGGCCCGCTCGAGAGAGAGAGAGAGAGAGAGAGAGAGAGAGAGAGAGAGAGAGAGAGAGAGAGAGAGAGAGAGAGAGAGAGAGAGATAGAGAGAGAGAGAGAGAGAGAGAGAGAGAGAGAGAGAGAGAGAGAGAGAGAGAGAAAAGAGAGAGAGAGGGGGGATGTTCTAATCTAATCGGACGAGCCCGCTTCGAGAAATACCTACTGGGACACCACGGGCCCCCGGGAGAACGGGCCCGGGCCCCCTGGGTGGATGGGACCCGGGCCCCCGATGGATGGTATCCGGGCCCCCCGGTGGATGGGTCCGGGTCCCCGGGAGAACGGGCCCCGAGCCCCGGGTGGACGGGGCCCGGACCCCCGGGAGAACGGGTCCGGGCCCCCAGGTGGATGGGGCTCGGGACCCCCGGTGGATGGGCCCGGGCCCCCTGGGTGGATGGGGCCCGGGCCCCCAGGAGAACGGGCCCACGCCCGAGCCCCCGGGTGGATGGGGCCCGGGCCCCGGCAGAACGGACCCCGAGCCCTGGGTGGACTGGGCCCGGACCCCGGGTGGATCGGGCTCGGGCCCCCTTGGTGAACGGACCCCGGAGCCCCGGGTGGACGGGCCCCGGAGCCTCGGGTGGACGTGGTCCGGGCCCCCGTGTGGATAGGGCCCGGGCCCTCGGGTAAATGGGGCCCGCTAGGGTTACCCGCTTGCTCCGCAACGCGAATAAGGGGTATTTTCGATCGGTGGGCGTTTGGCTGCTATTGTGTCCGTACTCCGTGGGTTATGTATCCGTTTCGGTCGATTGCCTTTTGACGGCTAAGTATTTTGGTTTGGGAAAAATATCCATCGCATCGAGGTGCTCGTGTCTGATAACCATGCGTTCTTCTATAGAACATGCCAAGTGTCTTTTATAACATAGGTTAAGGACGTAATTTATTAAGGACGTAAAGTTACCTATTGAAAAATGAGGGCCATCGATGAATTACTATGTAGAGGTTTGAAACATTTATATTTTTAAGAATATTGTTGCTCGTCATGCAAAAGCGATGATTGGATCTTGGACAAAATGGTATGCTCTTTTCAACTATGCCATTTTCAATAGTCAAACGTACCAGGTTATGCAGCAAAACCCGTGTAATTAAGTAAGTCATGAACAAATTATGTTAGTTTTGATCACAGATGATGTCTTTATACATTTAGGCGAGGTCGGGTCAGGTCAGGTAAGGTCAGGTCAACCAGTAGGGATCGTGACGGGTATTCGTAGTGCATACGTGTCAACCGCCTCTGACAGCTTCGTAACATGTTACGAAGGCATAAAAACTACTTCTTAAATGTTCAAATGGCTGCTAAATTCGAAATTCAGCTAACAAAAACTAGCCTAGAAACATGCATAGCTTGAAAAGTGTACTGAGGTCCTCATAGGTCAATGACCTGATCTGACCTTCAGGTGACATTGACATCCACCCTTATGCATGGGAGCAACATCAAATCACATGTTTGAACGCTTGAAACCACGAAAGGACTGCAAACGCGCCGCTAATGCGAGCCGGCATACGCCGAACCGCGATTCTGGCCAAACATGGTCTCGGAAAGAAGGTCAAAGTTCATTTGGGTCAGGGTCATGAAAATTCTAGGATAGGTGTAAAATTGATCAACGCGAGGGTACTAAAAGTTACGTTACGATCAGCCGCTTTTTACGCGAGTAATTCGCGAAAAAAAAAACTTTAGGGGGTTGCATCAAACCCATCCCCCCTGTGCCGGCGAGGGTTAAAACTTCTTGTGAGCGAATTCACGTAATGAAGAAGAATAAGGGCACAATCTACTACAGCAGCCAATAGGTGACTTAGGACAGGCACATGGAACTAGTATCTTGTCCGACAGAAGCAGGCAACAGTTCCGATTGCATATAGGTATGCTATGCATATTGCGGAAGGGGCACATTTCGGCCTCGAAAGATACGAATTCTTACGTCATAGTAACATATTTCTGTCGTGGTCAATTTGCGTAAAGATTGAACACCGGGTGATTGCCGAGCTATTGTTCTATCCACATTTTCTTATTCAAACTCGCTCAGGGTTATCGTGCAGGTAAAGGGGGCCCGCTCAGCAGAATGTGTATGAAATATGGAGAGATTCTGAAAAATGGGTGGGGGCCCGCACACTAGGGGGCCCGCTTTGGAGGCGATGACCCCCCCCCGAAACAAAATCCTGGCTGCGCCACTGCCTCAGGCTTACAGGCCCGTGTTGCTTGGGTCAGTGGAAAGACACTGACCCAGTACTTAACCAAATCAGCTCTACAGAGCCCTCCCTGCCCGGCTGGTCAAAGGCGCTGTTCCACCTGCGAAGCGGGACTTGAAGGTCGTTGTCACACAAAGAACGCTGTATACAAAATTGAGTGTAACATGTGCACCGACAATCCAGCAGTTTACGTAGGTGAGTCCAAGCGACGTGTCCGGGATCGTTTTAACGAACACATCAGAAACGCCAAAAACAAAACTCGCAACACACCTCTCGGCGACCATGTGGCACAGCAGCACCCATCCAGCAACATAACTGCACGGTCATTCAAAATTTCCATCGAGCGAGTGTGCAAAGACGTAGCGGACCTTAAGATATCAGAATCTATTGAAATTCGGAACCAAAAACCCTCTCTAAACACACACACGTCATCCTGGCCCCTCCTCAGACCACCAGCATATACACATGGCTCTTCTGCGACGAACCATACTTAAATACTTTGGTATACGATGTAAATATGTATCCTGTTCTATGTACCATATATGTATTTCGTATTGTACTTAACATACCTGGTATTGTATTTATGCATTATATGTATGATGTATTGTCTCATGTATGTATATTATATGACATTCTTTATGTATCATATTCACTGTTATGTATCATATTCACTTGTATGTACTATATATCATTCTATAAATATGTATTACTAAGTGTTAAATATGTATTATACGTGTTCAGTTTTATTGACTGTCATGTTGTGTTTATTTATGTACACCTATGATGATGATAGAATTTCGACCTACTAAATGTGTAACCCTAATCTTGAATTGAAGGCCACCGTTTATTTATGCACGTTTGTACTCAGTGAATCGTCTTAGTTTTATTTCGCCGTGTCGACAAATTGATCTCATATTCTGATGAAGGCGCAAGTCGAAATATATTAATTTGTACTTTTCTTTTTGAATATAATTACTAATATGAGCATAAGGTTATTAATAGCATACCTAATAATTACATTCATAATGCTCAAAAGTGCCATTGCAAGATTACAATCAAAATATTTCAGGCTTTTGCTGTTGAATTATTACATGTTTATATCAGACAAGAATATGGCTTTCATCTGAGATCGGAGCCTGATATAAATTTGATTTATCTCGAAAGTTAGTCAATAATCATGCAGGCTGGACTTATAACGCATATTTATTAGTTTATTTCTTTACATTATTTCTTAAAGAGCAGTGTGCAAAATGTGCGAATGCTCAACGAGCACAGTCGGATGTCAAGCTGGGTCAAATGCCCGTGCGTTATCCTATGCGAGCACAATATGTTAAACGAACGCTTGAGCCCGAGAGACTATGCGGCCTACTCCAAGACAAGAAAAGACAATTTATTTTTGTAAAAGTTTAAACACTACCCATTTAACATTCTCCGTAGAGCTGCCCTATGTGGTATCAGCGTCGACGGACGCTCTGCCGTGCTGGCCGTCCCAGTGTCATCACTCAGCAGCAGCCCCGCTCGATACCCCCCCCCCCCCCGGAGCACGCCCCCCCGCACGCCGCTGTCACGTCTCGGTTGTGCGCCTCAGTAGCGTCGATCGACCCCGCCGCGATTTTGCACCAGTCGCCGCACGGGTGGAGTCGGCAGTCCGCTGCCGCTGCGGCTGGTCCACCGCGTATCTAATTCTGTTAAATGTCCTGCAGTGGAAACACTATAACTGCCGTCCCAACGGGGTGAGCACGGTCTGTTCGGCAGCGGCCTTGAATGAGACGGGTGTTGATGCATCACGAGCTAAATCGTCCTTGCTTTATGAGGATCTCGGCAGGCGGATTAGGATGCAGGATAAAACTGTTTGGACGCCATAAAACTGCGGCTTGACAGTGCGTGACCTTATGGCCCGTTCAGCAGTGCTCGAAGATCTATAGTTGAAACATGTTTATGGGAAGCAGTTTTACATAAGGCCTATATGCAACTTTTATCAGGCTAATGCATTCGTATTTTCCTCGGAGTTCACTGATGGTAAGGTTTAAAAATAGTGCTGCTAGACTTTGCCTTGCTTAACTCTTCTTGTACATTTCATAATAATTTAGCCACTTCAGCATCCCTAACTAACTTTTTAGTTCTATTAGCTCTTCTCTCTCATGCTGCTTTTCTTTCATCTTTTTTTACTGAATTAGATAACTATTTTTGCAGGCTAATTTCACTTATTTCACTTAGTTTCACTCACATAACTTCAAACTTCATTTATGGACATATTTATTATCCTAAGCATAGCTACACTTTTGAAACTTATTTAAATCATGTCAAGTTGGGAACGCAATTTAGACCATCTAATATTTATGATATTAATCTAATATCAATAATTTAGACCCCAACAGAACCGTCTCTGGCCTGCATACTGCACGCACGGCTTGGATAAAAAAAAACGGAGGCTTACTCACGGCCCAACTCAGCACTGCAGGGAGAATGGTGCGCTTGCCCGCTGAAGTACCAGAAGCTGGGCTAATGCATGACCACTGTTACCAGGCTTGTTTTGGCCTATATCTGTGCATAGGCCAAGTCAACCCCCCTCGCCGGCACAGGGGGTTGATGCAACCCCCCCCCCCTAACGTTTTTCGCGAATAACTCGCATAAAAAGCGGCCGATCGCGACGAAACTTTCAGTCTCTCGCATTGATCAATTTTACACCTACCCTGAAAATTGCATGACCCTGACCCAAATAACCTTTGACCTGTGACCTCTTTTCCGAGACCATGTTTGGCCGGAATCGCGATTTTGCGTATGTCGGCTCGCATTAGCCGCGCGTTTGCAAGCTTTTCGTGGTTTCAAACGTTCAAACATGTGATTTTGATGTTGCTCCCATGCATTAGGGTGGGTGTCAAGGTCACTTGAAGGTCAGGCCAGGTCAATGACCTTTGGTGACCTCGGTTCACTTTTTCGAGTTTTACATGTTTCTAGGATAGTTTTTGGAGCTGAATTCGAATTTAGCAACCATTTGAACATTTACGAAGTGGTTTGGGTGCCTTCGTAACATGTTACGAAGCTTTCAGAGGCGGATGACAGGTACACTACGAATACCCGTCACGCCCCCTGCCGGTTGACCTGACCTGACCTGACCTGACCTGGTCTAAACGCTTAGCGACATCATCTGTGATCAAAACTAACACGATATTCGTGATCAGCAACCCAGAAAACCCCTTGGTAGCCACACTTTACGACTTTCTAACAGGTCCCGATATCCCCGATTTTTGGGTCATTGACCTGACCTGGGAGGTCAACCGATGACCTAGGACCTTAACACGCGCACAGATGGGGGTCTGCGCCAACTTAGTACCTACCGACGGGGGGGGGGGCGGATGACCGCCCCCCCCCCCCCCTGAGATCAACGTCAGGTCAAAAAGGGTCAAATTTCAAATTTGATAGTTTTGCATAAAATGGGTATTGATTCGATTCAGCTCGTCACGGGGAGTCTAATATTTGTCTTTGTTTTGCGTTACGGGGTCTAGAATTGCTATAAATTGAGTTTGAAAATTTGACGTCATCAATTTTGAAGTTTTTTTCGCTATAACCTGGCCAAAAAAAGAGATATCTATCTAGAATTTAGTATGTGGATAAAAGGCGGTAAGGGCTATCACATATATTCCGTTTTTTTTTCCGAAATTCAAAACACTTTTTGGATTATAATATTCAAAAATCTATTTTTTTTTGTTTTTTGAGGGTCAAAATCCAATAATTTCAAAAATCCGAAATGACAGTTTTGTAGCCCCGTTAATTTTACAGCTTTTACGTTTTTATCATTTTTCTGCATTTGTAAAGCTATAGGCCTGACAGCTCTTCCCGCGAAACCGTTGTTTGTGTCGAAAACGGCAGAACATGACGTCACTCTGACGTCATTTCCGGCCAACCTATCATAGCCTTTGGAAAACTTGTTGGTCACAATGTGTAAAATTGATGTCCGGGAGGGTACCGAAAGTTTGGTGACGATCGGCGCAGCGGTTCTGGAGATATATCGAGAGGTCTTGTGGGGGGGGGGAGGAAATAGCCCCCCAGGGCGCGGGTTAAGGTCAGGTCACCAGGTCAGGTCAAGTGACCTCACTGCATGAACATTTTCAATGTCTGCAAAAGCTACACCGAGTGAACGATTGCTTTGACACTTTCAGAGATTGATAAGAGCAGCAATAGCCGTCTTCACGACGGCCATCTGGTACACATTTGGTGCACATCTGGTACAGATTAGGTGCAGATTTGGTCCGAAATAAGGTTCAGTATGTCTCTTAGCAGCTATCAGCTAGGGTTGCACTAATTGCTTATATGCCTGCTTTGTCATATTATCAGAGAGCATCATTGATTAAAACACTGAAATGAATTCATAAAATAAAGATATTTGCTGTAAAAGAAATTAGGTGCAGAATTGGTTAAATCAGGTACATTCAGCGGATAGCCCGTCGTGAAAACGGCTAATATGTACAGAATGTATGTCTTGGAATTTTGATATCGATGACCTAGGGTCAGGTCAATTTTGCGACTTCCCCATTATAAGTCAATGGGAGAAAATTAAAAGTCGCCTTTTTAACGAATGTAATAAATGTCTAGACGCTGTCATCAACATCAAACTGCGGCATATTGCTGCTGCATCAGACGCGTTACCGCTACCTGCCCTTTATCTTATGATGTGTTTCAAAGTGAGCAAAATGTTTCAGTAAAGCTTGTTTACCGTATGCTTTAGAGCGACCTCGCCTGCTCTCAGATGACAAGCTAAGCTGCTTGGCGTGACTCAGAACGCATCTGCCACTTCCCTGCCACATGAGCCACTGAGCTTATCAGAACTGCTCTCAGTCTCGGTGCTGGAATGATGGACGGCCACCAACCAGCCAAGGGTCGGCTCAGCTGGTGTTCCAGTTATTTATTGCGAGATTGATCTCTGTCCAGACACCTCATAACATCAGCGATCTGGGCACTTCAAACGCTTTGAAAACGCATTGTAGGTGTGTTAAGCATTTTTGTGCTCCTCTTGATGTTCTTACAGCATATTCGTCGTTTTGATTTGATAATAAACAAAATACCTACGACCTACGTGTAGTACAGCTAGCCTCGCACTCGACGCTACCTGGCGGTTACTTTGGGTTTCTTGCTTGTATCTAATTCAACTATGCTGGAACCTTTTATTGACCACGAACGGTCCGAAATTGAGGTCATATTTGGCATATCTATTGTCATTGAATGTAAGCAACAATAATAAGCATTGTTTAAAACGATTGTTAAATCAAACTGGATACCTATCCCTTTCATTTGTAATGAAGTGTAAAATGATATATTATTACGTGAGCATTTAACCCGGCAGGCGGTGGGCCTCCCGGCCACCTTCCGCGCGGTGGGGGGGGGGTATTTCCCCCCCGTATCTTCGAAACTACTGGACGGATCCATAACATTCAAACGGGATTCGGTAGCCCTGTTGAATTTGCTGAAGGAAACCGAATTTCATTGACCTCGGGGTCACCGATGACGTCCCAGGTCAGGTCGAAGATAAACTGTTTTACCATTCACGGGTCTTCAAGGGAAGGCGCTATAACACCGAGTAAAACGTATTTTGTCGAAAAACAGCGATAAGGCGTCAGTTGCCTAGTACCTATTAGTAGTACCTATTAGTAGTAGTACCTATAGTACCTAGTACCTAGTACCTATTAGAGGTCACTGATGATACCAGGTCAGGTCACAGGCGAGGTCACTAAGGGTCAGCACATGAACCCAACTTTACTAAGGTTTGCAAATGTGCAATGCATGTTTTATGGTCAATTTTTCATTTCCAACTCAATGGTGTTGGTTATAAGACCATCAGGTACGGTTTAGGTCACTTTCTTTCTGGTGGAGGTCAGGTCAAGGTCAGGTAAAAAAAGATTAAATTTCAAAGTTGATAGTTTTGTATAAAATGGGTATTGATTCGATGCAGCTCGTCACGGGAAGTCTAATGGTGGTCTTTGTTTTGTGCTACCTGATCTGGAATTGCAAAAAAAAAGTTTGAAAATTTAACGTCATCAATTTTGAACAGGTTTTTCGCTATAACTGGGCCAAAAAGGGAGGTATCGATCTCAATTTTGGTATGTGGATAGAAGGCGGTAGAGGCTTTCACATATATTTCGTTTTTTTCGAAATTCAAAAAACCTGTTGGATTTTTCGGTTAGTATATTCAAAAAGTCTATTTTTTATTTTGGGGGTCCCAATCCAAACACTTCAAAAATCCGAGATAGCAGTTGTGTAGCCCTGTTAATTTTACACCTTTTATTTTGAAACAGTTTTCTGTATCTCTAAAGCTGTGGGCCTGACAGCTCTTCCCGCGAAACCTTTTTCTGTATCGAAATTGGCAGAAATGGCGTCACTCCGACGTTATTAGCGGCCAACCTATCATAGCCTTTGGAACACATTTTTGGTCACAATGTGCAAAAGCTATTCAAGGGAGGGTACTGAAAGTTTGGTGACGATCGGCGTAGCGGTTCTGGAGATATATCAAAAAAATCAAAAAAGGGGAGGGGGAGGGCAACTAAAGCTCTCGTCTCGAACTACACCGGAATCGAGCAACCGACAATCTACAAGACGTCAAAGACAGATACATCGGCATCAGTTCTTTTGATGTAGATCTTACGCAAAACAACGTATCTTTGATTTAGCTTATCAACACGATGATTGCAGTCAAGGGGGGAACTTTGCAATTGCCTGGCGTTCAACTGGGCATTCAACTCATACAATTGAGAAAAAGCATATTGCTTTACTGCATCTTTCAGGTTTGTTTTGCCTACAACAAATAATTACATTCAGTATTATAATATTATTTAGTAAATATAATTCAGTATATGAACTCGCTCGCTCGCTGCGCTCGCTCGCTCGTAACAAAGTAAGAGTATGTCGCGCCCATGGCTGGAGTGTGGCTTTTTACGTCCTTACAACAGTTTTTGCAAATATTACGCCTGGTTTTCCTTTGGTTCGCAGTCACGGTTGACTCATTCGCTATCACTCCCATTTGGAGCGACGGCTGTGAAACTTACGCAGCGTGTTCCCCGGCTGACAGCAGTACCGGCTAACAGTAGTGCCAGCTGACAGCAGTGGCGGCTGACAGCAGTGCTGACAGCAGTGGCGGCTGACAGGTGACTGGCGGCAGTAATATCTGACAGCAGCGGTGGCTGACAGCAGAGCCGGCTGAAAGCAGTTCCGACTTTCGACGCAGTGTCAGCTGACAGCAGTGGTGGCTGACAGCAGCGGTGGCTGACAGCAGTGGCTGACAGCAGCGGTGGCTGTCATCAGTGACAACTGACAGCAGTGCCGGCTGACAGCAGTGCCGTCTAACAGCAGTGCCGGGCTGCCAGCTCTACCGCAAGCCCATCCGATCCGAACCAGCCGACTACACAGATTGACCAGCTCCGCCGAACCGTGCCGCCCTGTGGCACTTTGCAGCAGCTCGGCGGCACACAACACACACAGATGGGCGGGCTGTTTGGATTCACTCACGTCCCTGCACGGCGCACACCGAATGGTCTCACTGCGGTCTGCAGGGGGCAGGCAGGGGAGGCGCGTGTCGCCACCCGCCGCTATGTTGACGGAACTGATCTGTCCTGGGACCAGGCGGACTTCCATCGGTCCTCTCGGGGCGTGTTGTGTATCCGCTCACCGAACGCTGCAGTGTGACGTGTTGCTGCTATAGAAGGGGTGAGGGAGAGAAAGAGAGAGAGAGAGAGAGAGAGAGAGAGAGAGAGAGAGAGAGAGAGAGAGAGAGAGAGGGAGAGAGAGGACTGCAAAGGTACCTCTAATAGGTAATAATTCAATTTGTACAGACCATGAAAAAAACATTCGCAACTGAAATCATTTATCAACCTGAGCTGTGCTTAGAAACTTCTACGAGTGCCATACCATTTAAGGATGTATGATAGACGAAATAAGAGGGTTGCATATCGGTATGACACATTTTCACGTGACCAGAGAGTCAAGTCGAGCCACATATCTAGCGCCTCGCTCTGCAACTGTATCCAAGGAGGGCGAAAACATATCTCCCAAATGGACAGTTGCAATGCATGTAAACGAGACGAAATTCAATCTCAGAACAGAAAACGGATGCAGATAAAAATGACACTCCTTTTCACTCGAGAATATGTCTATTGCTCATACCAAGTGTATGCCAGTGCTCGCAACGCCAGTGTTCGCGACATCCGGCACACCAGGGCATGTAAACCAGGTAGAGTGATCTGGTTTACAAAAAGCGACAGCGATAAAGCGCTTGTAGGCTAAATTTGGCTAAAATAACCTCAGGCTGCTATAACATGGTGATATTAGTGTGAGTACCTACCTATTAAATCGTATATCTTCGTAATACTGCGGGCAAAGGTATGAATTTGAGCTGATTGCCACTTGGCAGCAGAATAAATCGAGGTATTTTAGAAGGGATAAAAGCATTTACTATAGACTGGCCTAATGACATCCAAATGAGCCTTCACTGCCCTCCTGAGCTGCTGCACATTAGCTGGATCTATCTGCCCCCTCCAAATCGTCACAGACCAATAAACCAATGAGCGTCGATTTTAGCTTGCTCTGATTGGTCGCGGAAACACCAACAGTTACAGATGACGCATAAAATACTCAAGGTCTCCTAAAGTTGCTTGCGAAGTGTCGCCATTTTCAGTAATGTTAGAAATGGCCTGAGCACAATCTCCTGCTTGTGGCTATGCTACAGGTTAACCCGCGCACCGACGGGGGGCGGATATCCGCCCCCCCCTGAGGTTTTTCGCGAATAGCGGGAAAACCGCGGCGCGTAGCGCCGCGAAATTTGGTATGACTATTCCCTTATCAATTTTACACATGGTGTGCAAGTTTGAACCTCCTACCTTTCAAGGTCAGGGGCCGTATTCACGTCGATCATTTTCGTAAGAATTTTCTTACGCACGACCTACTTCTTACGAAAATTTGGTATTCACGTCGACAGCAAAAATATCTTACGAATAAAAAAATTCTCGTAGACAGTTTGCGATTCACGTCGACCTTTTCTTAAGAATTCTCGTAAGAATGTCGTAAGTGCGATTCACGTCGTGTCATCTTAAGAATTTCTTAAGTTTTTCGTAAGAACATAATGTTAACGGTATGGTGGACTTACGAATACTCACCGAGCTGTCGTAAACTGACGCAACGATAATTCAGTGCAGTAGGCTAAGACTAAAATGACGAATTATTTTAAGAATTGACACTAATGGTTGTCTGGACTAAGAATGGCTGTTATTATTGAGCAAAATTATTACCAGCGAGCGACTGAAGCGAAGTCTTTTCAATAAAACGGGAAAATATCAGTATGAGCGGCCCGGTCCGGCCTGTAATGCTTTTGGAGGCCTATATCGCATCAACCGCTGGACTGATTGACTTGTGGTCTTTTTGCTGGGCCGCCCCATCCCTTCTAACCCGCAATTTACTATCTTGATGCATCTAACTGACCATCGTGGCACGTGCCACGTGAGAAGTCAAGGGCGTCCAAGCTGTTTTGCAGAAGTAGCGCTTTTGAGACTACCAATTTCTCAAAGTGGGCTTATATCTCAGCAACCACTGCATTAGGACGTTTGACTTGCGGTAATTTTTTTAGGGTAGCTGCAGCCCTTCTACTAAACATCGGGTACTCTTGATTCATGTGTGATGTGAGTGACCACCCGCTGCACGTGCAAAGTACAGACAGGTGTCACGTTTGTTCTTATTACAATAACTCGGCAATTACCGGCCAGATTGTGTTGAAACTTGGCATGTGGGTAGGCACCTACCAGGAAATGCGTTGTCATATGTCACGGTTGAGGTGCTACTGCACGTGCGCACGAGCAGGGGTCGCTTCCAGATGTCGAGAACGCCTGGACCGTTTGCACTCAAACTTGGCACACGGTTATAGGAACCGGTGCGAAGGGTGCCGGGCAAAATCCAGTTTGAACCATTTTACACGTGCGCACGTGCAGGGTGCCGCTTCTACATCTCAAGAACAGCTGGGCTGATTGCGCTCAAGTTTGGTCAGCGGCCAAGCCGATCAGCGGCCAAAAGGCTGGGGGGTCTTACGGACCCCCCAGTGGTGTAACTTTCTATATGTATGGGGGTACAGGTGCTTCCCCATCCACTAAAAGTGCATGTCCATCAATGTCAAGAAATAAGGCACCTCATACAGAAGTTGGGCTTGCCCAGTAGAAGAGGGGCGCCCCCAACACTTAACAGTGGCGCATTTTTGGAACAGTTGGAAGTCCTTCGCACTTCTGTACAGTGCATGTGTGGGGGGCTCACTCGCGCGCTGGCTCGTTTGTCGCCCCAAAAGGCGTCTTGCTGGTTTGACTAAAATGAAATGCACAAATGCATGGATAGTTGTAGAAAAACACGGAACAAATAGTGCATGGACGCGTTTCGATTATTAAATCATCAGCATGACATAACCACAAAGAAAACAAGATATCTTGTTTTCTTTGTGGGTATGTCATGCTGATGAAGATTCAATAATCGAAACGCACCCATGCACTATTTGCTCCGTGTTTTTCTACTTGTCTCTATCAATTATATACAATGGATAGTTGTGTAAATCCCTACAAGGAGGATCCCTAAATCTCAATGATTAAGGTCAATGCACCAAATTGGTAATATTACTAAGTGCTCGAGCGAGGAACATATTGAATATAATTTGTTATCACGTTGGTTTGATAAAGGCCAGTGGCCGAAAGCTCACCGTTTTTTAAAATATATTATTCGGCTTTTTACATTTTTGATGTCGAGGAAAAGGTCAACTTCTTTTATTTATCTAATTATATTCAATGCACCAAACGCTTCTTACGAATTTCTTAAGATATTCCTACGAATTTTGACGTGAATACCGATTTTTGTAGATATCCAGACATTTCGTAAGAAAAAAACTTAAGAAGTGTCGACATGAATACCAAATTATACTTACGAAAGAAAATTGACTTACGAAGTCGACGTGAATACGGCCCCAGGTCACCAGGTCACTTTGAATGACCCAACCTCAAGTCACTTTTTTGCAACTTTGTCACCGTGCCAGAGCTACAGTAGATGTCGGAGGCCTTTGAAAGTCGCAGGATGTTATTAGGTCATTAGTAGCTACAATTTGTATATCTCGGAATTTTGATATCGGTGACCTAAGGTCAGGTCAATTTCGCGACCTCCCCATTATAAGTCAATGGGGGAAAAATCAACTCCCTGTTTTTACCACTAAAACGGGTCGGAATGGCCCCATATACCATACGTGACTTCATATACGATCAACCTTCACTACCTTGAGGTCTGTTTTGCTGTTGGGCAGCTGTGAGGTCATGTGACGTCATCAAAGGTCACCAAAGGTTTTTGGCCAATAACTCCGTACAGGAACAAGATACAGACGCGTGGATGGTCTCATTGTGTTCAGCTCATCAAGACGCATCGAATGATATACATGATGACCTCGAGGTCACGTGACCTGAGGTCAACCTTTGACCTTGACCGTTCGAGGTCAACATATATATCATTCGATGCGGATTGACGAGAGGATCACGATGATGCCCTTCGTTTGTTCCTATCTTGACTAATTCGAAAGTTATTCGAGAAAAACTCTCCATATTTAGCGCCGCCATTTTGACTTTTTTCGACCCCTGTGACGTCATCTTTGACCTGACCTGAAAATGACCTTAGTAAAAATTGTAGATCTTGACCGTGCGTATCCGATGCCGTTTACCGCTTGTCGCTATCTTGCTTCGTTCTCGAGATCTCAGGGGGGGACGGTCATCCGCCCCCCCCCCCGTCGGTACTAAGTTGGCGCAGACCCCCGTCGGTGCGCGGGTTAAATCAAGCTCTAGGCTCGACCCCGAACAAAATCAATGACTCGTGAGGCAGAATTAAACTGAAGTTCAATGTCTGGCTCATGGCTGTTTGACATTCTGAAAACACCACCGCGTCGGCGGAACACTGCTTCACTCTAAGAAATCGTACAGATAGGCTATTCTTCATGAGAGCTTGATTTCTTGTCATAAACCGATCCAAAGAACTTACTCAATTCTTACCCTTGAGCTCACAAACTTTGTGTCTTACGAGCAATATAGGCCAGGGTGTCATTGAGCTTGTTCACAGAATTTTTTAGTATCGTAAATCAGACCACTGCATCGGCACAGCAACCCTAACATCCGTAAGAAGAATGACTCGAGACGAACGCTTCGAAAAAGAGAAATGTTCACCAGCTCAACCACCAGGATAATGCTATTCTTCCACCACCACTGACATTAAATTTCTCCGGTATGCCAGAATCTCCTAATCAGATTTACTAATCACCATTATCTGGCGCTTTGTTTTCAGGCGCGCTGGTGCCTGCACTGGCGGTTTTGGGCGGCAGAGCGAGTCTTCCGTGCAGTCTGACCTCAGAGAAGCCTGGCGACCGGCCGGAGCTCGTACTCTGGTACAGGGATAACTCCGGCGCGCCCATTTACAGGTGGGAATCGCTGTGCTGGAACGCTGATGATACACGTATCTATGAGAGCAGAATATAGGATTTGACATATGTGAAATATTGGTTAAATCTATGCCTACCTATTCATTATCAATCACTCCTGGAATATGAGGTTGCAAATAGCATATGCTCATTTTCAAGCTGTAATCGGTAGGGAAACAGCGAGACGATTGAAGCTGGAGTAGCTAGTAATTAAAAATGGCAGACATTACTGTCTGGTTAACGAAACCCTACTGATAAATTCATTATTTGCGAAGAATGTATTAATGTACCTAACAATAATGTATTGTTTCAGTGGCACAATTGACTTCCTCTAAAGCAGCGATGAAGCCTTATGACGGCATCTATTTTATATTGCAGCTATGACGCGCGTCAGGGTTCACTTGGTGGCGGAGTCCAATGGAAGGACAGCTTTATCCTGGCCAGCCGGAACGCCGAGTTTCTGGTGAACACGTCTCCGCCGGTGCTGGCCATCGATGACGTCAGAGAGGCCGACGCTGGGGAGTACCGATGTCGGGTGGACTTCAAACTGACGCCCACCAAGTACCACCGCGTCAACCTCACCATAATCGGTAGGTGGGAGTTGCTGATGGGTAGCTTCATAAATTTGGTGTGCTTGGGTTCAGAGGAATGCTCTGAAATTTTTAGATTGTGACGAGATGATACACACTAAGCATGTACACTAATGTACAGTCCTAAGCAGACTGCGTGGTAGGTATTCTTTTTTCGACAAAACCAGTAATAACTCAAAGACTATGTTGTCAGTCGGTCGGAACTCACTGAAAATAGAGGCGCCATGCTCTACTCCTTTGATTGGGTATATCACTAAACAAAGTATATGCTTTGTGGCTTGTGTGGCAACAAAATGCAAAAGTTTTTTATATAGATTTAGATCGAATGTTTGAATGGACGGTTTGACAGAGCCGGAGCCCACGCTAAGCAGAGCTTGTTGCGTAGATCCCGACCACTACCGTCCGATCGCGCAATTCCGGGTATCGGGAGAATTTAGATGCCAAAGTTTAACGTGCCCTTCAGAGCCGGGCACGGCCTGTCCCACTCAACTGACTTCAACTGGCTGCGGCTGCTCCCACCAACCGCAGACCATCCCCGTCAGGAGTCTCAATCGAGCGCCGGAGCGTCTCGAACCCGGGCTCTCACTACCGGGAGTCTAATGCTCTACCAACTGAGCTACGGGAATAAACTTTTGGGTTTTGCTGCCAAACTGGGTGGAAAATGAATGCGATGGTAATGCCAATCTAAGGTGCGGAGTCTCGCGCATCTTGCTGTTATGATTTCCGAGCGACCGATAGCATAGTATCCGCGTTATTCTCGGTTTTGTCGAAGAAAGAATACCTACCACGCAGTTTGCAGAAGGCTGTACATATGGTAATTAGTTATGTATCTCCTTGACATGTTCCAAACTGGCTTCCAAACAACAGCCTCCCAATTATCAATAATTCATTATTGCTGGAATATTTCCGCTTATGATAGGTGGCTGCCAGAGTGGTTACGATTGTTCCCTCATTGTTGACCTTATTTTTTCATCGTTGTCTAGCATTATGTGCTGCAAGTAAAGGTTCGATACTAACCGTAAGCTGGTTTGTAGCAAGCTAAGAACTGTAGCCAACTTCAAGCCATGTTTCTAAATCTTCTGAAAATAGATCAGCAAGGACGTCTCTGAAACCCTCACCCATTTCGAATCTTTTTACAACTGTTCCATTTTTTATATAAATCTTTGTAGTGCCACATCCTTGGCCCAAAACAATGCTGCTTTGAGGACACTTGACAGAACTTCACTTTTGATCAAAGCGAGCGGAAAGCAAACAATGAATGGCCCGAGGAACTTGGCGCTGATTCAGTGCTTATCTGGTTCCAACTTTAATCGGTGATTTTGTATGCTAAGGACCGCTGTGCTGTAGTCGATTTTGTTGGGAAGATTTTGTTGGGAAGGTCACTAAGTTGATTCCAGGTTCGATCCTCTAAAAATCAGCTATTGGCCATTTGAAGTAGGACAGTCACTAAGTTTATTCCAGGCTCCTTCCTCTCAAAAACCAGCTATTGGTCATTTGAGACAGTACAGTCTTTTATCATCTGCCGAAATGCTGAGTGGGGAACTTATGTCAAGTACAAAACTTTTATAAGTCCATTTTATTTCAAAAGGCGCACGGCCCGAAAATCGATTTTAGAATTATCACGTGCAAAGTGATGGTTTTGACAGAATTCAACGAACACCGGCTTGGCACGTTTCGAAATCAGACTGGTCGGCTGGTCTCTGATTTGCGATAGTTTTGAGAGAAGTATATACATACGTCTCATAATGAGGAACTGTGAATCGAAAATGCTTCCACACGGGGTCTAGCCATAGGCACTAAACAAATGATTAAGATGATTACGTGGATGACTTGTTTGCAGACCTACAAAAGTAACACACGGATTGGCATTTTTTTACGTTTATTTCTGTTGAGTACAAAAAGAAACATGAGCCAGCATATCTGCCGATCTAGTACAATGTTGATCGATCGATTCCTGCATTGGGAAGAAGTCGGGTATGCGCCTACTAAATCTGGAAAGACTCATAAAAAGACTACTGAAGTTTGTACGTAGCATGCGAGAACACAATGTAAGACAACAATATGGAACGTCACCAGCTTCAGCAGCTAACAATGACATGATGAGTGAGCCTGCCGTTCAGAATTCTGGCGCCCGACAGAGCCTTGTAGCAAAAAATATTGTTCTGTCTTGATTATTTAAGGATTTGCCGCTTGTTATTTCTCAAGTGATGGCCTGGCTGTGAAATCAAGGTTAATCTAGGAGTGACGTTAGATTAGCATGCAAATTCAACAGAATGGCTCAACCGCTCAAATATATGAATTTACTAACATTCTGCAATATGACACGATTTATAAGCTAAATTGAACAACTTGCTCCGTTGCACTGTGCTTATCTTTCAAAAATGGCCGAGAAATTCATCTCAGCTTGCGTTATTTTCTAGCGTCTCGCACGTGCCAACTCCAAAATAATGCTTCGGGCCATGAGCCTTTTGAAAAAAAATGGACTTCGGCCTCGTTCAAAAATTCAGTAAGGACCTCGGTCTTGAAAATTTATTTATATAGTTACGCGTACCAGAGATATGTATTCAGTATAAAAAATTGATACAGGAATGATAGGTACAGTCTGCAATACAGGAATATCCCTCTTTCTCTCTCTCTCTCTCTCTCTCTCTCTCTCTCTCTCTCTCTCTCTCTCTCTCTCTCTCTCTCTCTCTCTCTCTCTCTCTCTCTCTCTCTCTCTCTATCTCTCTCTCCCTCTCTCTCTCTCTCTCTCTCTCGACTACAATGTTCCGTATCATTCGTCCGTCGCTTTGTTATAATATAGGCCGATGTCATTATGTTTCGACCAGAGCATTCTTCAAGTTTTCTTTCTAAGCAGTTGTTATATTTTCCCTTTTGGTTTGCTTTTAAGTATTTTATTTTTTCACATTAATACTATCCTTTCTCTTTTCTTTATTTATCCTCTTCTTTTTTCCTTCTTGTCCTTCCTTCCTTCTATGATTTCTCATTCGATTCATCATTGCCCAGTGATTTTATTGACTTGTTTTGCCATCTCTTTCTTCTGTCTTTCCATTCCTTTGCATTTCGAGGTTTGCATTCCAGTCCCTTACCTGGCCGTCCAAGGGCACACTTCACACAGCTGACAAGAAAAAAACCAGCAGCCTTCTAGCAGTCCGGCCGGCTGGTCCTTTTTCTTCCATGCCCGCGTCATTTGGCACTGTAGTGTAGCACCGCTCTTTTGTTGTCGTCGATGGAGCCAGCGATTACCGGCATCGCATTGCCAATGCAAACGCACCTCTCTGTATGCGCCCTGGCCGGCGTCAAATCATCGGTGACGGCACCGTCTCGCCGGCGTCTGACGTCCGGTGACGCGGCGTGTCGGCAAATGTGGCGCGTCGACGGCGACGGGCGGCGCAACGGAGCCCGTGGAGGAGAGCGACGGCCGGCCGCTGCCAGAGAGTCGAGAAAAAACGGAACTGGCCCGAGAAAATATCTGCCAGAGTGGCCGTTTGGCCGGAGAACGGTAGACTGGTGGAAAATGGAGAATGGAAAGTGGAGAATGGAAAATGAATAAGGAGGATTACTGAAGTGGCATTGGCGTTTCATTATACTTGATATTACACGTACGATATTGTGAGCATGTTTGATGTGGAGCAGTATATGGCTGAGCCTGAACATACATTGGAGTCCCGAGGCAGTAATGCTAATTCGCACATGTCATTCGAACGAAGCTCTATTACACACTGAATAAATGTATCTTGGACAGGACGCATTCACCTTGACCTATATCGTACAGGTTTTTAGGCAAATGGAGGATGACGTCCGTCGTTATGGCGTCATGGCAATCCCTACCCCACCTCAGCCCCCGTTTATATATCCACCGTGTCTATGGAAACCCCACGCACAACATAGCTCGATAGGCTGAGTTCACCACTCCCAACATTCCTAGCCACTTAATATCACCATCTGTCGGAAACGCTGCGTCCCATTGCCCCCTACTCCTTACAGCCCGCCTTCCTAAATTAAAATTGCTGCTCAGATCATCTGTATCCTTTTTCTCGTAAAACACATATTAGCTCAAAGGAATGTCTCCACTGTTGAAATGCGCCATGATAAGCGTTTGCAGCCGCTGCCTGTTTTGCGCCACTGCTGCAACGTGTTTATCGAATGACTGACTATCAAAGGGGGCTTACCGGAATGTACTGACGCCATTGATCATTGATTAATTATGGATGATGACAGAACGATCGGAACGATCTGTTGGTCGATTTGATATGGTCAGACGTGACAAATCATCTAAGCTGTTTGTAAATTTTCCTGTTATTTCTGCATTTGTTTCCGCATGTCGTACATAAAATGTTTTTGTTTAGTTTTGTCTCTTAGTGGTGGCGTAAGCAAAGCAAAGTCGGGATATCAACGTGTGTCTTGTTTCTCTGACTTCGGTTTTGCTCATTTCCACAGAGAGCCTTTTTAAGCTTGGTTGTTTCTTCTTTTATCGTGATTGTTTTCTGAAAAGTGGCCTCACAAACTTTGTAACGCACAGCTTCAGAAGTTTCTGTAAGCGAACCGTCTTTTTCGCTCGATTACTTGGAAAATGTTTGTACGTAGATGTATTGCTTTTAAATCGGAGAGACAAAACAAATTTGGGACGAGTAAAGCACAAACAAGACAAAAATTAAATGAAATTTTATCATCGTGGCAAACAACGCGGTAGGAGGCAACGCCCTCACTGGAGTTCTATAGCTATATAAACACCTACCGTTTGTTTTTCAGTGCCGCCGACCCAGCCAGTGATATCGTTTCCAAATGGCGATATTGTCGGTGAGGAGCTGGGACCTCTAACGGAAGGTGACCGCCTGAAACTCAGCTGTGAGACGCGGGGAGGTGAGAGAACGCACCGCGATAGCGCACTTGCGCTGGTTATGGACCAATGCCGTGCAGAATTGCTGGTTGCTAGGATGTAAATGTTGGCAAAACATCATTTGGTCATTTGAACTTTTTATTGCTGCCAAGGCTTCCGTATCCTAAGTAGGTGGCACCGAGTTCGCGGCCGGAGCTACCTGCCGCCATCTACCTGCGATACGTTAAACTTTTCATTCAAATTATTACCGACGAACCAAGCGCGGTCAGGTCGAGTGGTGGGTCCGTGGTGTCACTCGCAACAAGCACTGCTTAGTGGTGCCCTCGGGCCCACGGCCACCCGTTCATCCACTTGGACAAAATGTATTGAAAATGAAGTAAAAGTAAAAATGTTAAAAACCTAATGTAACCACAAATTTAAGATAAGCAGGAAAGATTTGCAATTTTTTTGTAGCACCATTCGGTCACAATTATGAATCCGCAGGTCGTCCGTCGCCGTCCCTCTCGTGGTGGCGCGGCCCGACGCTGCTGAGCAATGCGCACGTGGTGACATCTAGTGGCGTGCTGCGCAGTGTGCTCCACCTGCCTGCCATCTCTCGGTCGGACGTCGACCGGACCCTGACCTGCCACGCCACCAACAACAACATCAGCAAGCCGCTCTCCAGCAGCGTCCTACTCAAAACCTATTGTGAGTTACGGCATTGTCAATTTGTGAATTTTTTTTTCCAAATATCTACGTAGCTGTTGTTCGTGACTGATAAGGATGTTTTATTTTTTCTCTCAATCTTTCAAACTCTTTAAAAGGATTTGTACCTATCCATCTTCACTCGGATCTCTGCTTCACCTCAATATATCGCCAGTTGGCCCTGAAGGGGTCTCATGAGACCAAAGGCACTAACCCTCCAAAAAGTGTTTTGAAGACCAAACCAAAATTTGCATAAGCATTTGTAGTAACTTGGCTAATCAGTTTTATAATTTTGTGATTTTTGCATCCATGGTGTATTAACCCTCGCCCGCACATGGGGGGGGGGGTGGTTGCCACCCCCCCCCCCAGGCAGTCTTTCTGCTCTGCACTCAACATTTTTAGAGCTAGAAGGCTGATTTTTCGTATAGCTGCTCGTCTTTCCTTTCTTGATGTCCACTGAAAATTTCAAGTTTCTGTGATTTTTGGTTTCGGAGATATGACCTTGTTTTTCAGGTCATGTCATGACCCAAATGGCCAATTCTCAACATCTTGCGTTTGCCATGGGCCTTGTGAGCTTTTGACACCCTGATTTCGGCCTTTTTTGCCGGTCTTACCTCCCACCTATCATGGAACATATTGTTCGACGATGTACAGGGGTCAAGGTCAGGGTCAAGGTCAACCTAGGTCATCTAAGATATTTGCGTTTTAGGCAAGCTGAATTCACTTTTTGTGAAGTTTTTTGACTGCATTTTTGGTAAAAGCTTCTCAGATCATGATTTCATGTGATATGGACCCAAAAACAATCGGTGCACACATCAGTATACACACAGACACACACAGACATACAAACACATATAATTGACCTTGACCTAACTTGACCTGAAATGACCTCAGCAGCAAAATTCTGGTCGGATAGTGTGACAAAGAGGTTCTAGCTGGCTTAGCAACAGAAAACAGCATCGTCATCGGTATTTGATAAGCAGCGCACTTGATATCCAACGGTGACCCAAAACAGCAACATTTTTTTAGTTTGACCTGACCTGGAAGGTCAATGACTGACCTGAGAACGTAAAACTGGGTATCATTGGATTGGTCTCTTCCCAACGAATCTTTTTGGTCTTTACTGCTAAGCTCTATCTCCAACAGGAACGAAATGGCGCGGGGGGGTGGCAACCACCCCCCCCCCCCATGTGCGTTCTAGGATGGGAAAATGGCATGTGCGGGCGAGGGTTAAAAGAACTCGGAAGTGCAGGCTTATCCGCTCCAGACTGATATCTGTTCGTCCCTAGACAATAGAGTGTCGAAATTTTCGGGAATTTTCTTAGGTATATTGAGGAAAGCTCAAGCCTTGTAAAAGCATCCATTAATCGTGCTATTCGTGAGGCGGAACACAAATCAAACTAGCATGGAGAGATCGTTGAGCGATTGCAATGTGTTCTGTTTCAGTTCGTCCCCTTTACGTGCGCATTGAGGGCCGAAACCGTCCGCTGTCTTTGGGCCGCGTGCATCACGTGACCTGTACGACAGCTGGCTCACGACCAAAGCCTGTGATCACGTGGTGGATCAATGGGTTAGAGCTGCAGGATTACTCAGTGCAGGTGAGAGTGTCGCATAAATATTTTGGGAACATTTAATTGGGTACATAACCGAAGGTTTGTTGTCAATAGTTAAAACACTATTCGTTAGAATTGTGTTTTTTTATTGAAAAACAAATCTGAGTTCCATGACAATGTGGCAAAAGCTGCCTGAGATCAGTATAAAAGATTGAGAACATAAAATCGATTTTTGCATGCCTATAAAATCAAGACATTGTTTTGCAGCCTGATAATACTCATGTTAAAAATTGCCCGCATTAACAATTCTAAATTGCTTGAATATGAAGTTGGAGATATTATTTAGACACCAACTAAATATTAAATGACTATAACTTGTCATTATAACTTTTCGTGTGATGTAGCAGTGCAGAGCACGCACAAATACGACTACCTTGTCTGGCTCCTGCCCCGTTCTGTATCCTCGATCCTCGTGGCAGCAGCTCCAATTCGGGGTTATCGACATTGGGTCGGTCAGTTCCATTTTCTCACTAGCTCCAACTTTGTGGGCGAGGTCAGTGGCACTCTGAACTGGGCCAGAGGTTCTCATATCTCCGTTCCCCAGAGAAGTTCCGATAAATTTTAGATTGTATCTAATGCATTTTCTTAGAATCGAACCTCAACTGGGTGCAGTTAACCAAATTGTGTCTCAAGTTATTTTCGTGGAGCTTGCTAAGTCTTTCCATTAAAACTGGTGCTACAATACACGCCTCTTCATTTGTTGAGACAACCAAATTTGAATGAGAAACGTGAGAGTAGATTTCCGCCATCTCGACAGCGGACTGAATTGTTTTCATTACAGACGTCTCTGGACGGCAACGAGACGACGAGCGTGCTGTCACTGAACGCCAGCCGCGGGCACAACGGCAAACACCTGACGTGTCGCGTCACCAACCCCGAGATGGACTCCACCGTCATGGAGGACGCCTGGAGAATCACCGTCAAATGTACGACACGGACAGACACTGACAGTGTGCATGGCTTTCATACGAAGGGTCTCCACAAAATCTCTAGTATCACCTAGCTGCCTGTGCTGTAATATGACGAAAGGTCAGCTGCGAGTGAGCCTGGACATGGAGCAGAGGATAATAAACTCCCAGGTGGCCCTTTCCCGTTTAGAAGGAAGTAGAACTAGAACTGTAAGCTCAACTCTGACGGCCGAACACGGAATGCAATGTAATATCTGGCTTCAGTTATGACGTTTTCCACTTTATGGTGCTACTCCGCCTTTACAATGTTAGGGCAGGACGTTCATCATGGAAATTATGTGAGGCAGCTGCGCTTTGAGGCTGTAAGCTGTACATTGACCCATAATGCTCACCGCATAAGCAGAACTTGACATATTTCATCGCTTATGAACTGCGTAGTGTTTTAATGCGCCTTCATCTGAGATTAGGATTTCGTGTTTTAAATGCTAAATGACTTATTAAGTTTCTCTGAGTCTATTTTCAGCTTTCAAAATACGTCTGTCCGTCTGTCCGTCTGTCCGTCTGCCCGTCTGTTTGTTCATGATCTCCGTGTGTCGCTGATGTGATTACTCGCCTGAGCACGGGCCTCTGTGCCGACAGATCCTCCGGAGGTTCGACTGACTCTGGGACCGCAGATCGATCCGATGGCGCTCAGAGAAGGCAGCGACGTTTACCTCGAGTGTCGCGTCAAGGCGAATCCAACCATCTTCAAAATCGAGTGGCTTCATAATGTTAGTGTCTTGAAGAAGCAATGTGTGAAGGCACTGTGACTTTGTTTGAAAATCATGTTTTTACGGAAATAGTTTTTCACAGCAACTATAATCGATACGGGCCTATTCCTTCCCTGTCGACAGCTGTTTGGTACAACCAATCAGGGTTTTTTCGGGAACAGTATTGATCTTTAGCGGCCGTCATTAATCATTTCCGTCTCACGTGTCCTCCGGAATTTTCCTCTCACCCAACCTCCAGTTTATGTATTCGTTGAATAAAGAGCACGGAGCTAAAAGCTTCAAATTGATAGAAAGAAATGAGAAGTGACTCGTTTAGTATAACGTTTTGTTTAGAACTGTAGTTTTAGGCGAAAGAAAAACATATCTTTATCGCTGGTTAACAAATGCATGCTTTATTTCAATGTACCTGATCATTTTATACTGATAGGCATGCCTCAACTAGCAGCACACGTTGTAACGCTTCAGCATAGTTTTCAAGTGATCGCCGTTTCCTTCAGGGCCACGTTCTTCAGCCGACCCCACGGGAGGGCATCGTCATGAGCAACATGTCTCTGGTGCTGCAGCGTCTGACCCGACACAGGTCGGGTCACTACGTGTGCCGCGTGGCCAACAGTGAGGGCGAGAACGTCAGTAACCCCGTCCAGCTCAGCATACAGCGTGAGTGGCGAGTGTGGGGAGAGGGAGAGAGATGGAGAGGGAGAGAGGGAGAGGGAAGGAGGGAGGGAAGGAGGGAGGGAGGGAGGGAGAGGGAGAGGGAGAGAGAACGTCAGCAACCGGGCTCGGCATATAATATACATACAGCGTGATTGGGAATGATACAGGAAAGATAAAAAACTTTATTGGCAGTTCGGTAACCAATAATTCAGCGGGCTTCCCCTTTTTACACACTGAGTCACTCACATAGTTTAACGCTCTCATCGTTCCTTCCTTAAAACCTAGTCGACCTTTGTCAAAGTATCGTGTTATTGCGGACCTTTGGGTCCGCAAGTCCACTCGGCACAGGTTAGGACGTATTTTAAAAGCGCACTTTGACCGGTCTGTCGGCCGTTATTGGTCGGACTCGGGTGACCGGCGCCACAACACTGCACTGGACGGGTCAATAGGTAGATGCGCACATCAATGCTGGTGGAGCGACATGTGCGTCTTTTTATATGTCCTAAGGCTATATCCCTAAATATGATGAATGCTTTATCAGGGTCTTGCTTTCACTATCACTGGGTAGTGGGTACAGTATCCACAGCGTGAATGCGTCTGTCGCGATACTATTTCTCTGCCTCTGATTTATATGTTATTGACGACGGTCAATTGCGCTTTTAAATGGCATTGGCAAGTGCGTGTTCCTGACATGTTGTTTACATGCTGTCTGCAACTGAGTGTTCTATCGACTTTTCGAATAACCACTTCAGCACAGCCGCCGTCAGTGTTTTACCTCCGGCGACCCTCAGAGCGTCTCTCTGTCTGTTCCCAGACGCCCCGGCCTGCCGCGCCAACCAGCGGCGCCAGTATCACGTGGCCAAGCACGAGCAGGTCACCGTGCCGTGCCTGGTGGACGCGAATCCCGCCAGCGTCGACTTCCAGTGGCGGCTGAACAACTCCCATCAGCTGCTGGACATCAGTCGAAACAGGTGTGAGGCAGTCTGGGAACATATTCACTCGGATTCATATTTCTCGCGATTTTAAATGCCTTTAGGCATTCAGTCATATAAAGTACGAGTGTTTCCATTGCTTTTTTACAAAAGCATTGAACATCATGCTGCCATGTTGTCATATTGTTCCGTTAGGAAAAAAAGATTCCCTGGTAACACTCAACACAACAAAACTGCCCACTGATCAATATAAGACGTGTATCTAGGCATATACTACGCATTACTGTGTGATATAGAATAGTCTTTGGCCTAACTAACCATCCCGTGGTTTTGTTCTGACACAGGGTGCGGTCTTCCGGCACGATCAGTGAAGTCACTCTGAAGCCGACCAACGACCTGGACTTTGGTACCCTCGAGTGTATCAGCGTCAACGAAATAGGCGACCAGAGGACACCCTGCTACTTTGACCTGATCCCCATCGGTAAGAGATACTGGATTAGAAGCAGATCTGTGTCAGTGCATTTGTTGTTGGGAAGTGAGGAGCGTATCCAGCCATGTTTCCTAGAGAGATTCGGAAATATTGATAAAGAGAACATGCCAAAAGCCGGTCCCGTAGCTCAGTTGGTTAGAGCGTTGGACTCCGCGTGGTGAGAGCACGCGTTCCCGGTTATAACAGTCCGGGTTCGAAGCGCGACGGGCGCTCGACATTTATGGGCCTTCTGACAGGTATGGTTGCGGTTGGTGGCAGGCCGTAGCCAGGCGAAGTCAGCGAGGGGACCGGCCGTGCGCGGCTTTGTGCGCACGTAAAACTTTGGATTCTAAATTCTGCCATAGAATCGGAATTGCGCAATCGGAGGGTAGAGGGCAGGGTCATCGCAACAAGCTTCGCTTAGCGGTGGCTCTGTCCTTGTGAATCCTTCCCATCAAAAGGTTCGGACTAAATTTATAAAAAAAAAAGGCGGCGGCCACTGTCCAGACTGTGTCACTGTTGCGGCGACCACGCATCGTAATGCAGTGGTGCACAGTTACGCGTGGGCACGTGTCGGTAAGGGACACGATGTCAAAGTTTCATCATAGATCAACTGCTCTCATTGTACTGGTGCCTCCATCACTTCCGTTAGCGCTTGATATTAAAGTTTATTTCTAGCTGTAAGCGGAACCACAAGTTTCAAAGGCGCTAAATCAGTTTAATGCTTCGTTAAGCCTTTCTCTCCTTACCTAGAAGCGTTGACGTTCGAAACGTTCAAACCCTCTAGGCGTACACCGCGCCCGGGTCTGAAACGGCTCATAATGTGCCGCAGAGCTTGTGTTGCACGGTTTCAGAGTATGTGCGTACATATACAGTGTGGAATAGAGTCACTAAATGCTCACAACAATTGCTATATTGCAGCAAGCCAGAATAAATGCACGTCCTCCGCCTGACATCACCCGCGGTTCGTCTGCATTTTACTGACTAAATTATAAGCCCACAAGTATCTATGCATTCCTCTCTGAATGCATCACATGTTCATGAACAGCCTACCCAATTTCAATGTTCGTCAAGCTTCAAAAAGATTAGACACAACAATAAGGTGGATAGGTTTCCAACTTGTAATTCATTTACTAGGCTCCACCAATATCATAGTGCCGTTTTTCCCGGCCAATGTAAGACCATGAGAACCCACCCACCTCTGCGGAGCGTGTGTCGTCCCACTAGCTCCGGGACTGGCGTGTGCTGCGGCCTGCAGGCTGGCGCCTGAAGACGGATGAGGGGCACCAGTTGGCAGAAGCTATACCATGCATCATGTACTGCGGCGTGGTGGCTGCCACCGCCGCCTCCACCCACCACCGCAGCCGCCTCAGCCATAAGTGCTACCACATCCAACACCCCACTGGTGAAATCAATTGCACTGCATGGGCAAACCAAACGGCAGCTAAGCCAACGGTAATGTACAGTAACAAGCAGAGCAATTTGGAAAAAGACCGAACAATCTTATATCGGATTGTTGATGGCAACGGCAAAGGCGTCGATAAAGGAAGATTCGACGTGTTACAAACAGCCAGCTATGTCGATGAACTTTATGAAATGGCGTTACAAGAAGTGGTGCAGGTAAAGGCTGTGAATGTCTGTTTAGATTGCGATGATGAGCAGTACTGGCTCACAGTTGGAATGCGACAATGAGCCGAATAGCTTTGAGTCACTGTAAACGCTGGCGATAAATGGCTCGCGCAGTCAGTAATGCGACCGATTCGAGTACGGATGGCGACGGTATTCAGCGCCAGCGAACGACGGCGAAGCCTGTTTGTGCAGCGACGACGGAGCTGACACAAATAGGAAGCCAACAGTGGCCGTATTGACAGAGGCGTGCTCGGTAATAGGGCCTGTGGGCCGCGCTGCGGGGCGGCTGCGGCCGCGGATGCTCCGATGGAGGGGCGGCGGTGGCTGTGCTGGGAAATAGCATAGTGGGCACGTGGCTGTATGCATTAGCATACAGCAATAGCATGGGTCCTCCACCGGTGAGAAAAGCGATGGGGATAAAAGCGGCTACTGGTATGGCAGCCTCGTTCAATGTTCTTGTGAACAATATTTAAGTGGGTCGTCTGACAGGATTATACGCTGCAAGACCGGCAAGAGAGATAATGTAGCACTATGACGGGGGGGGGGGGTATGGTAGACTTCTGTGGTATACTCATGTCTTATATGGTAGCCCTGCCGCTAGAAGACAGGAGGATATATACCTGAAAGTATGCTGTACCGCATTGCCCATAGCTTTGGACATTGCCGCTAGATGGCAGAGTAGATCAACGCCTGGAAATATACTGCACCGCATGGCGCAGAGGTTATAACGCTGCCGCTAGATGGCAGTAACAATCAACGCCTGGAAGTATACTGTGCCGCACGGCTCAGAGTTTTAAACTCTGCCGCTAGATGGCAGCAAAGATCAACGCCTAGACGCATACTGTTCCGCATGACTCGGAACTGAGATTCCTATCGCTAGGCAACAGTAAAGGTTGACGGCTGCAGGCATATTGTGTCGCTATCCGCAAACACGGCTGGTGAAGCATACTGTGAGACATCTACGGTCCAAGATGGTATGGAACTAAACTAATTTATTAACCCGCGCCCTGCTGGGGGTCCTGGATTTCCACGCCCTGCTGGGGGGGGGGGGGGTGTTTGAACACCCCCCCTTGTAACTCGGCTCCTGGGCCACGTAGCGATACGTGGAAGGCGGCGTTCGAAAGAGCGTAAAAAATAATGACGAAATCACTTCGGTCAATTTTTTGGTCAGGTCAAAGGTCAGGTCACCAGAGGTCATTGAAGGCAAAATTTCGCCGATTTCCAGGTCGAATGTCGAAAATTTCCAAGAAGCCAACGCATAACTCGGGAACCAATAGAGCTACAGCGCCGCGGAAAAGCGCATTCGATAGCCCTATTAAAGCCCTTTCTGAGTAATTTTCTCAGATTTGACCTAACCTCAACGGTTTTGTCTGCAGGGGGCAAAAACTGCAAAAATAGCCGATTTTTTTCGAAAACAGCGTTTCTGCAATAACTTCTGACCCAAGCCTTGTACGAGCTTACTTTTACCGGCATCGTGTTCCTCTCGTCAAGACGCATCGAATGAACTATGACTTGACCTTGAAAGGTCAACTTGAAAATTTGACCTCAGGTCAAGGTCATGACCTGACCGGAAAGGGTCATGTTGCATATCAGTCGATCCGTATCGTCGAGCTGAACACATTTAAGGCGTTTTCATCGCTCTAGCATGCCTCTATCAAAAGTTATTTGCGAAAAACTGTTAGATACCATTCGTGACCTAAGATGACCTCAGGGCATAAAAAAGGGCCACGGACATCATTTTCAAGTTCAGTGTGTCTATATCACTTGTAATTCGGTGTTTGGGAGTGTTTATAATGTCTTTCATCCACAAGAGGCGCATTTCAATTTTATCCCATTGACTTATAATGGGGAGGTCGCAAAATTGACCTGACCTTAGGTCATCGATATCAAAATTCTGAGATAAACATTTTGTACATGCTATTGCTCTTAGCAATCGCTGAAAGTTTCAAAGCGATCGGTCACTCGGTGTAGCTATGACAGACATTGAAAGTTTTTATGAGGTGAGGTCACTTCAAGTGACCTGGTGACCTGACCTTGAATGACCTTGGTCTGAAATTTTCACAACATGTGTAGAATTGATGTATGATAAGGTGTACCAAAAACGGTGGCGCTCCGCGCCGCCGTTTTTGAGATATTCGCGAAAAACCACAAGGGGGGTGTTCAAACACCCCCCCCCCCCCCAGCAGGGCGCGGGTTAAACCACGGTTGATTGTAGCTTATTTGGATGTTACACATATTTATGTTACATTCTGAAAATTCGAACTATTGCTAGCGTTAGCTTCCTTGTTGTTTCTAATCTATACCCTACCGCTATTTGACAGTGTGTAACAGTACAGTGCACATTACCAATCTCAACACGCATCACTGTCCTGACGATGTGTCCCTCCGACAGCGAACCCGGTCGGTCCGCCGGAGCCCCCCTCCGACTGCGCCATCCGAAACCGCACCCAGGCATCGCTGCACATCGGCTGCACGGCCGGCGCGGCCGGCGGCTACCCGCAGACCTTCCACCTGGAGGCGTACCAGGCGCGCACACACGTGCTGCTCTCCAACCTGAGCAGCGAACAGGCCGAGTTTGTGCTGGGCAGCCTCGGGCCCGGCGAGGAGGTGGTGGTGCATGTGTACGCGGTGTCGGAGCGCGGCAAGAGCGGGCTCGTCACACTCGAGGCCGGCACTCTCAAGGTGGCAGAGCTGAAGACGAGACAAGGTGAGCTGCTGAGAGAGAGAGAGAGAGAGAGAGAGAGAGAGAGAGAGAGAGAGAGAGAGAGAGAGAGAGAGAGGGAGAGAGAGAGAGAGAGAGAGAGAGAGAGAGAGAGAGAGAGAGAGAGAGAGAGAGAGAGAGAGAGAGAGAGAGAGAGAGAGAGAGAGAGAGAGAGAGAGAGAGAGAGAGAGAGAGAGAGAGAGAGAGAGGACGTTTCTTTTCTTTAACGGATCCTTTCAGAATGCCGTAATTTAATCATGCTCTTAATTTTAATTTCACAGAATCTTCCAAGTTCTAAGCATTCTAGCATGTTAGCTCAATGAAAATCCTCACCAACCCCATCTCTCTCATATATGTGACACGTCTCTTATCTTCCCATCCTCAATTTTTTTTTCATCTCAGAATGAAAAAAACTCACCAGCTCCTCGACAGACATTTTTACTCGATGAAGTGCTCCTCCAGGAAAGGCAATCTTACTCAGCGAGGCTCGCTGTGAACGACATCATAATTCGAACACCAAGATAGATGGGCTCTGGAGCATGCTTGGTAACGAGCATTTCGACCGAAATAGCAGCACTTTTTATGCCGGGTATCCACTCTGCTGAGCGGTGAGCCACATACTTCTTGGTGGATAAGCTCTGAGAGTCGGTGAAATGTGTAGGTTGCAGTTGGCTATCTACACTCAGCTCCCGTGTCATAATTCATCCTACTAATCCATTGCGCCTTCTGTCATCGTTCCGTAGGAGTGTACTCTGCCTCTGATATCTTTTTTCTCTGTGCATTAACATTGCTTTACATTAACCTACGTCTTGTTTTCCATTTTGCTCATACCAGTCTGTATTATTTCTCCCTTCTCACTCCTCTCTTTCTCCATTTCATCTCTCCCCTCTCTCTCTCTCTCTCCCTCTTTCTCTCTATCTATCCCAGCTCCGCCCATTCGGTCCTTGAATCAGCGCTCTGACGGTAACTGATATCGACCAGTCACAGCTGAAGACTCGCCATCAAACGCTCGTTATGACCCTGAGCCGTCTGACGATTGAGCTGAGCTCGCTCGACCGGTGCGACGAGCGATCGGCTCGCAGCGGGCTACGCTGTGCTATTTGTTGTCACGCGCCGCGTGTACCCACTAGTGGTGCCAATTGAAACTTGCCTATTTGGATACCAATATCAAACCGATATAAACTTAGCATCACTTAGCATCACTTTGAACTCTAAATTTAATGGTTTTGGTATTTTGTTTGATTTACAAAACCCTACTTTCTTTTTTATTTAAAACTGTGAACTTCCCAAGCTGCTCTGTTTTGGTATTTCCCCATGCGTTTTGCTCGTATTTGGTTTGATGTCAGTTTCCCAATTCCCAAACTGCAGACATCACCAATACTCGTTTTGCACGGGCGGGTAACGGGTCACGGGGGGCACACGTGTTACTCGTTTTGTGCCGACAGCACACGAGTCACGTGGGGCGCACGTGCCGTCTGGACGCCGAAAGCCGGTGATGGCCGCCGTTCGGCAGGGGACATTCCCGGGAGTGGAAGTCAGTGCAGCCAACTTCGACCCGGACCTCTGCGCTAATAGTCACCGGTCACCGGCTAATGGTTCCGGACCGTAGGGTGATGTGACCGCGGTCAGGGGACATGTGACTGTTGGTCACTGGTCAGTCATGGCAAATGAGTGTCTTTGGTGTGCTGGGGTTGTTTGGTCCTTGGCTACACCTGAACAGATTTCGTCACGTATTGTGATCAGGAATCACACTTCGAAGTGAATGCTGCATTTGAAGACATGGCTCAAGGTGTTTGTGATTTGCCCCGCTTCACCTACCTAGCAAATAAATCCAGCTACATTGGTGGGGCGCTCACATTGGATCGCAGAAGCATAAGCTTTATGAGCTGGGCCGTCATGGGAGTTCCGAACCATTTGCGGGTTTGACGCCGCTGACATAAAGTCACTCGAGTATTGGATCGGCTGTTTTCATGACACAGTATACACGCGGTAACGACATTTTGAGGCACTTCGTCACTCTAGGAGCACATACATATCCAAAATAAGCCATATATCCTCACAAAAGCTTCTGAACCTCATCGTAAAGGTTGTTTATGTTTTGTAACCAAAAGGGTGTAGAAGAGAAGGCAACTGAGCTGTGTTTCACAATATATCGATGTAAGTCATGACCCAGGATTGTTCACAAACAAAAATATAGAACAAAATCTTCCGCTTTCAACAGCCGTTGTTATGCTTTTTAGTGCTATGAACACTGAAAAGTTAATTAGGGTTTTTGATGCTGTTTCTTTGATATTTAAAATCAAAATCGGCCAGACGTGTGTCTAAACTCTTATCCCACATTAGTGAGCCTTATTGTATCGAGTCATCTGATATAAATATCAGATGACGTTAGGTTGTCGTTAGGTTGAATCTTGAAAATAGATAAAATGCCTCCCTTCAAGGCGCCTTTGCGATCTGAATAAGTTGGAGCTTCGCGGAAAAGGTGCACTGTTCTCCACCAGAAAAGACCAATGGTATCTGTGTTTATGGTATCAGGACAACCAACTAAAGCGGCACACAGGACAGGTCAATGAAAAAAGGAGTTCTGGTATAAGCGAATAGCTTCCACAGAAATAGTCATAAACATAATGATACATAGATCTTTCCAAACTCATCGAATGAAATGTTGTAAATTCCGCTACTTATTCCAATAAATCAGGCGGACCCAGCCTTTGTTGTGGTCTTTGTCTAGGAAACTTCACGAGAGTGTATAATTGTCCAGCACAGTGTCTTGCTCGATTGGGTAGCTGTCGACACAAATGTCTTTGGACGTTCGGTCACTGTCTCTCAGGAACAGCATCGATCCTTCTCAGCTCATGATGTTTGGATTTTTGAGGGATATCAGGCGACCGCAATGGGCTCATCAGCGCCTTCCCTGCTTATTTCAAGCTCATTGCCGGCTTGAAAAGTCAGAGAAATCAGTTTAGACATGTAATTTTCGGAGAATGAGATTCATCAGTTCACCTTTCGGTTAGCCAACAGAAAAAGGGCAGCTAGAAATGGCTCATTTCGTGTACCATTAAATACTATACATTGCATTGCATGTTGACAGTTGTGATAGTTCTACTGTGCGGCGTTTCCATCCCGCCACCGGTATTCGTATTTCACATCCATTGTGTCGGTCGCTGAAAGCCAGAACGGAAATCATTCATTTTCCCCGGCAAATAAAATAAAATGGAATCCCGGGCGTCAGAGCTATTTTAGTCGCAGACATTGGTCTATGCTCCACTATCTCCTTATCACATAGTGTGTAGGAGTCATGTGAGCTAAATATAAGAAGCGATGATCATACAGAACCTGTAAATCATATTGCTTTTATTCACTGTTTTGTAACGTCTGTGCCCTGATGCTTATAACATCAACAAGGATTAAAAATTCTTGAGAGTGTGCTATCCCAATATACTGAGTCGTCGCTGCGTGTTTCAGAAGACGAGTCGAGTGGTCTTCAGTTCACACCGCTGGTCGGTATCCTGCTGGGAGCCATCATCGCGCTACTGCTGATCGCCGTGGCCGTGGTGCTCACCCTGCGCCGGGTGCGGGCCCGCGAGCTGCGCGCCGCCAGACGCGACACGGAGGAGAGTCGAGAGAAGATGCTCAGCACGCACACCCTGGACAGTGACCGGGTGGGCGACAAGAGCCCCGACGTGGTGCCCTGCACCAGCACGCTGCTCGACAAAAGAAAGGGTCAGTGGTGGGAAATTTAAATAGTAAGACAGAAAAGGTAAAAAAGAAGATAGAAAAGGTACAAAGTTATACTTGAAGGGTTATCGAGCTATTATGTGTACTGATAATGGGTGACCAACAAGGATGTGTTCAGCCAATGACACATAAGGTTTATTGCCTGATTAATTCTCTCGCAAGTCGTCGTATTGCAATCGTCACTGCACGGAGCGCACGGATTTACCATACGTATGCGTTCTCGTAATGTCCTGCGCTTATCAGTAAAAATGTAAGCATCTCTTTGATGACAACTGTTGCTCTATATATGACAGTTGAGTAAAGTAATGGTAAGGACGTGCAGTGCCGTTTCACCATGTATCCCTGTCGCTTTACTGACGCGGTGTATTGCAGGTGGCGGTAGCCATCACGAAGCGCGGAGGCCTCAGCGGCCCGTGTCGCCCGGAATGCCCAGCATATCGGAGACGGTGTCTATCGCTCCCGACAGCAGTCTGCCGCGCAGACTGGCCTCACTGGAGTACCTCGACACTCGATTAGTGAGTATCTACCCATAGATAGGTATGTACTAATTTACTACACTAGTGTGTCGATCCTAGATTAGTCAGTATTTCCCGAATTTTACTACAAATGTATGATAGCTCACCTAATGACCGTATACGACTAAATACAACACAATATAATAGTACACAATGCAATGTATGCTGCACACAAGGTTGTCATGTTGACCTTCAGGGAGATTTGGACAATCTTGATTGGCCAATGCTTTCTTTAACACGGACCGGCGATCCTGATATACTGAATAATAGTGATCGACATTGTCGGCCTAGAATATTTCTTTATGACTTACTGATGACATCCAAGTTCAAATCATGCATAATGTACAGTCACATGTCAAGGGAGCTTATAGCCTGCATTTACATGTTTTGTGGTCCATCTGAAACACTTTATACGCTGGATGTTTTCCGAGCATATTTATAGCCTTTGTGACAGCCTGTGCAATGTGCAACCATCCAGTGTACCCATACCCTTTTCACCGGCCGGCACATATGCAGATCCGCTGTCAAATAAACTTCCGCGGTTTGATAGCCTAAATAAACCAGCAGCTGCTTCAGGGTTGACTTGTGATTGACATTTAATGATTCGTATCGTTCTGCTGTTTGATAATTGGAAATCACAATCGGGTTGCCGTTCCGCCCAATCGGAGTTGATAACATTTACCAGACGGGGCAATCTGCCCAGCTTCGAACGTCGTGACGACAGGACTACAATAGTCGGACAGAGGCGATTTCTTGGTACTGCAGAATCGACTGGGGAGTCCTTGTGTGTCTTTTGTTTATAGAGGTTTGGACGGAAGTTGAGTGGGAAATATGTTTGACCTGTACACAAGACTTCTTCCATGTAGCAATTCTATGTCTTCGTGCAAAATTTAGGTCCGAAATTGGTTTGCCCAAGCGCAAAGAGTTGCGTGACTTTCCGCATGTCTGTGATTGAAAGTTCAAAATTTCAGCACCGAGCCTGTAATTGTCTGTTTTATTTAAAAAAAACTCTACATCACCACCAGCCGCGGTCATTCCTCGCCGTTGTCACACACACACACACACACACAATGAGGGAAAGTCGTCACCGACGATGACAATTCGTCGGCACCGTCGGCAGGCGGACGATTAACTGGCGTGCACCGGCTAACGGCCCTCGAACACTAATGAGACGGCGCCTCTCTAATGGAAACGCCGATCAGACGGACGAGCGCCACAGTCCCGCCGTTCGCAGCATCGAGCAGTGCAGCGGCGAGGACGGTCCACGCTCGTGTGGAGTCGATAACGAGACGTCTGTCACAGCTGGAGGGCTTTGCATGTACCGGAAATGGCGGCAGCATTTGACAAACTAGAACTAATAATGCTGACAGTAAACAGCACAAACATAGCCCAGAACTGGTGTCTATACGGATCGTAAAATTCCTGCAATGTATGCTGCACGTCAAACAAAATCGTTTTAATTTACATTCACTCAAAACACCGGAAGGGAATGCCCCGCCACTGAACAGCGTTAGACACACATTGACTGCTCGACCTCAGGCGTTGCGTCCAGAAGAGGCTTGTTGTTGTGGCCTCCCACAGCAGATCAGCTCGCCAGAGACCGAAGTAATTGAAGTGCTCTCGAGAAACAGACGTCAAGGGTGTTGTTTTTCGCTCCGAGTTCTGTTGGGCAGCACGCATGTTTGTGGTTGGGTGTGTGTAATTTGCGAATAATTTGTCGGAGTCTTAGACGTTTGGACTTCTGATTTTAGCGAGATACAAGATTGTGATGTAACTAGATTAGTATGCTAAGAGCCTAAGAGAACAGCATCTTTGTTCAAATTGTGGCCGAGTTGCATCTTTGTTACGACTGCGATCACGCAGGCTGTCCTATTCTGGCAAGTCTTTTAGTCGAATTTACATAAATTGCTGTAGAAAAATGTTGCAGGCCGACTCTCACTCGTACTCCTACCTTAGGCCACCAGAAGCAATTGACCATCGAAGGAACAATGCCGCAACTCTTATTCCTTAATCACAATTTTCACAAACACACACATGTCAGTTTGTTGAACTTTATCCAGCAAACGTGTTACCAATTCACGCTGAGAGCATTCGCTGACCATCTTGTCCCTTTTTGTTACAGGAGTGCGGGGAGACGAGCTCACTCCGCAAGTCTCCCAGCATAGAGATGTTCCCGTCCCGAATGGCCGAGATACCGGGCTTCCCAAAGTCGCCGGCACCGTGCAGCCATCTTCATATGGTGTACGATTCGACTGCACCACCGTCAGAGGCGGGGAGTGAAGGTCGTGATCGTAAATGGCACGAGAGTGTGGTGTGATGAAGGTGACCGCACGAGCACGTGCTGCGTGAGCGTTCGATCACTATTTGTGCCTCTGGGACGGTTGCGAGTGCTGGAGTGGACCAGCGGTGTATCGCAGGGACTGCTACTGTCGCCAGTGCAGTTTGATGTCGGACGATAATTTGGAAATGTGAGCTGTTGGTGCCGTTATGAAAGATCGTGTGTTTAATTATTGTGTTGGGAGTCAGCATGGCGATTGGAGACATGTGAAGAGACTGGTCAAAACTATTGCCATTATGTATTCAGTGTAACACTTTACCGAAGGGAATATGGTCTGTCCACGACTATCAGTGAGATCTCAAAAGTGCAGAGCCTATTTTAAGGGAATTTGACTGGGGGGGCAACCTGGAAAATTGTCTTTAATAATCCATTAACCCTCGCCCGTATTGGTGTTTCCAGTAGCGAGCGTATGGGGGGGGGGGGTCCGTTGGACCCTCCCCCTTGCCGTTTCGCCCCTGATCGAGCTAGAGCTTCGCGGAAAAAACGACCGTGTTGCCCGTGATGAAAGGAAGCCGATTATACCCAATTTTAAGGTCCTAGGTCATCGGTTGACCTTCCAGGTCAGGTCATTGACCCAAAAGTCGGGAAAATCGGGACCTGTTAGAGCGTCGTAAAGAGTGGCTGCTATGGTTTTTCGGGGTGCTGATCACGAATATCATGTTAGTTATGATCATAGATGATGTCTTCATGCATTTAGGCCAGGTCAGGTCAGGTCAGGTCAACCAGTAAGGGTTTTGCCGGGTATTCGTAGTAGGTGGCAACCGCCTCTGACAGCTTCGTAACATGTTACGAAGGCACCAAAACTACTTCGTAAATGGTCAAATGGTTGCTTAATTCGAATTCAGCTCCAAAAACTAGCCTAGAAACATATAAAACTCGAAAATGTGAACCGAGGTCATCAAAGGTAAATGATCTGACCTGACCTTCCGGTGATCTTGACACCCACCCTAATGCATGGGAGCAACATCATATCCCATGTTTGAACGTTTGAAACCACGAAAAGACTGCAAACGCGCGGCTAATGCGAGGCGACATACGCCGAATCGCGACCTCGGCCAAACATGGTGCCATGGTGCTAGGCCGCCGGTGCATCTGATAGAACTGTGGTGCCCCTGACAAGCCTGAAGTTCCAACGACAGGTCCGTGGTGCCCCTGACAGGCCCATGATGCCTTTGCGAGGCCGGTGGTGTCCACGTGAGGCCGGTGGTGCCCCTGAGCCCTGACAGGACTGTGGTGCTCCTGACAAGCCTGGAGTGTCCCCGACAGGCACGTGGTGCCACTAACAGGCCCATGGTGTCCCAGTCCCTGCGAGGCCGGTGGTGTCCCTGCCAGGCATGTGGTGTCCATACTAGGCCTCTGGTGCCCCTGACAGGTCCGTGGCGCCCTTGCTTGGCCTATGGTGCCTCTGGCAGGCCTATGGTGCCCCTGGCGGGCCTGTGGTGGTACCCCTGACAGGCCCAAGGTGGTGCCCCTGCGAGGCCGGTCACGGTGGGGCCCCTGGCAGGTCTGTGGTGCCCCTGGCAGACCTATGGTGCTCTTGCTAGGTTGATGGTGCTCCCAACAGGCCTGTGGTGCCCCTGACAGGCCGGTGGTGCCCCTGGCAGGCCTGTGGTGTCCCCGGGCCCCAAGAGGGTGGGGGGGGGGGCATGACCCATATGACCCACCCTTAGATACACCACTGGTCATTACTTACAGACTGACTCATTTGACATCCATTGCAAAACAAGTCACAGTAGTTACGTAGTATGTTTGTCACCCTGTTCCTTTATGCCCATTTTTATAGTGGGCAAATCTCGACGACTAGGGGGGTAATTCTGTTGAGTGCGGGGGCATTTGCCCCCCCCCCCCCAGTTAACATGTTAAAATAGGCCCTGCAAAAGTGAGAACTTTTAAGCCGTCTCAAACGATCGTTGCAATTTTCCACGGTGTGGCTTCCACGATTGACAGGGTAGGAAAGGAATGATACATGAACTTTGGAACGGAAGCCCTGAAGTTGATCGAGCTCGATGATTGTTACTTGTCCCAACTGTTATTGACCACTCAACATCATTGTCCTGTTTTCTTTCACTGGGAACTCCTGAAAATAGAATGAGTGATTTATTTTTTGAATATCGTGTTTCAAAACAAACGTGTGAGGATGTGACATACAATTGTTTCAAATTTCAACTGATTTTATGTTTGATTGGTGTGAGTGTCTTTCTTAGTATTCTATTCGATCTGTCAAAAATATATGTGCTTTACATAAGCCACAGCCTAAATTATGAAAGTCATTTGCTTATAAAATACCTAGATAATTATCTGCCATCCTAGAAATTACCTTTTTTAGATAACTTTACATAACTATCCTTGTCTCTAACAGTTGCTGCGATATACCATGTATAAATGCATGGCCACCCTTCCTTAGATAAGTTTAAAAGTGTAGTTGCTCATATAACGGTTGGCTATGGTCAGTACTTATTGTTAACCCTCGCCCCGTTGGGGGGGGGGGCATTTTGGCCCCCCTGTGGTTTTTCCTGATTAGCAAGAAAACGGCGGCGCCCAGCGCCGCCAAATTTTCAGTACCTTCCCGAGCATCAATTTGACACCTTCACACCAAATTTCAAGTCTTAGGTCACATTAGGTCAGGAGTTATTGAGGTCAAACTGAGGTCATGTTCGAGCAAAAATGAGCAAAAAACATGCAATCTTGAAACGCTCACCAAATCTACAGTTATCAAGCAATTTCAAAGTTCTTTATATGATCTAGTAGACAAAAAGCGGCGCTACAAAACTACTATCTCGGATTTCAAAATTTTGGGTTTTTGACCCAAAAAAAATCAAAAAATTGATTTTTTTTAGAAAAATTAAAAAAAATCCAAAAATTTTCCGAATTTCGAAAAAACGGAATATATGTGATAGTCCCTGCGGTCTTCTATATACATACCGAATTTCAGATCGATATCTCGTTTTTTGGCCAAGTTATAGCGAAAAAACTGTTCAAAAATGATGACATCAAATTTTTGAACTCAATTTTTAGCGATTCTAGACCAATTACGGCAAAACAAAGACCACCATTGAACTCCCCGTGACGAGCTGCATCGATTTGATACCCATTTTATGCAAAAATATTAACTTTGAAATTTGACCTAATTTGACCTGACCTTGACCTGACCTTGACCTGACCTTGACCAAAACGTGACCTAAGCTGGCCCCAAAGACTGCCTGACCCACATAATCGCATTCGTCATGTAAAATGGACCATAAAACATGTATCACACGACACTTTCATATTGTGACCCCCCCGTGACCTGACCTCTGTGACCTGACCTGGTATCAGTGACCTCAAATAGCAAAATATGTGTTTGAAGAATATTTCCCCATCGATGATTTTCAATGAAATGCATTTTACTCGATTTTACAACGCATTTCTTGAAATGCCTGTAAACGGTGAAAATTGGACTTTTGACCTGACCTGTGACGTCATCGGTTTGACCTAGGTCAATAAAATTGGGTCACAAGGTAGTTCCCTGATAGGGCTATCCAACACCGTTTGCCGCTTGTCGCTAGTTTGCGTGGTTCTCGAGATCTTAGGGCCCCCAACGGGGCGCGTTGCTCGGCAGAGCCCAACGGGGCGCGGGTTAAAATAAATGTTAACCTCTCGAGTGGCCAACGAGAGCATTACCACTGACATTAGGCATTGCTCATAGACATTAGACCCTGTAACACGTAACTATGTTTGTTACCAATGCTGATACAAAGAAACACTCGGGAATGAATTAAATATTTAACTCTATGAATGCCACTAACAAGGACCGTATGGTGTATACAGTTTCGTGTCCGCAACCCCTCAAATAATTACCTTCAGTAAATCACTAACCAAATGAATAGCAAAACAGCCAATCATGACCATCCAGCTGTAGACACTGATGGCTATATGAAGGCAGACAAGCCGCAGTGTCGGCAGGGCATCGTTCCCCACAGTGCCGCCAGCTGATAGCACAGGGCTAATGCATGCGTGACATCTATGACGGAAGCCGCGGTTCCGCCTGTCATACAGACCGACTAATAGCGGGTCCCGTGTAGCGCGGCAGTAGGGCGAACAATTATCCTTTGGTAATGTGTCAAAAGGATGGTGATAAATCACGTATTTATGGCCAGTTTTCCTGGCGCTGTAGAGTATACTCCTGAAGTCTTGGCCTTCACGAATGTCGTTGCCCATCATCCCTCGGCTCTATTAACAGTTTTATGATCATCTACATGGGCAGGCCGCAGTTTTTCATTGAGGCATCGAGACCTTGTCGGCTCAAACGTTTGCCCGGATGCCCTCTGCACCAGACAGGGGCACCAGGGGGGGGGGGGGAGGGGGTGACGAATTTACTGTCGAGTCATTGCTTCCTCGTGCTTTGCTGGATATATCTTTGGAGACGTCTAGATAAAAGAAACGGGTGTCGGCACAGGGCAGTAGGCATTTGCTCAGTCTGTTCAAAGCTGACTTTAGACTAAATTAATGTATGAGTAGGGGAAGTTGGGGGAACGCCGAATACTTTTTTCTGACGCCCGTAGCACGCAAGGTAGACAACATAAGCTATTCTTGTTGGCGTCATTCGAGAGGCCAGTCTTTTGTCTTTCAAACATACCAGGCGCATTTGATGAATTCGCATACCGTTAAGCGCAAAAACTAAAAATATCAAAGAACTGACTTTTTCGGCGTTGCCCCGGACTGCGGGGAAAGCCGAAAATGGGATAAATGATCTACGAGGAATGCAGACATTGATGTTTTGCCAATTTATCTCAAACTTTATCCAAAATTCATCAAAGCTGACACGCGTTTTAAGAGCTTGAGGACGCTTGGTGCACACTGGAAGTTATAATTGTGTGATATGATTAAAAAAAATGCTAGGTAAATCATTCCTTATAGGTAACAGGCCGTTGTGCCGGCTGAAAGTGTAATTTGTTTGACTAAAAATACGCGTTGCTATTCTACAGCAGTAAAGTCCACGTAGCGTGCTTTAACGTGCGTAATTGCACGTTTTCGGCATTACCCCAGCCAGCCATACTTTCATTTGCAGGCCCATAACTTTTAAACGTGCTGTATAAATTTCAAATAGGCAGCACACTTATGCAAAGACATGCTGAAGATTACTTGACCGAATTGGCCAGACAAACGGTAGCATAATGAGTAAGAAATGCAGCTTCAAAGGCGCATGTAGTACAAGGGAAACGTACCTTGAAAACGCTTTTGGCGCCCTCACAGCCGAAGTATTCCAAATGACAACTCGTAACAAACATGCGATAATTGTAGTCACTTAAGCTTCAGAGCATCACTGAGACGTGGCATCCATGTCGTACGGTTTTAGAAATATCTCGAATTTCGGCTTTGCCCCAACTCCGGCATTGCCCCAACTTCCCCTACCTAGCAAGAACAAAGCATGACTAGTGGGTCATTAACCATGACCCGTTGCCAGCCTTCTAATCACCCGTCTCGCCACGTATTTCAATGGGACAGCTGATACCCGAAAGCCGCTGACCGCAAAGCGCCTGCAGCCCCGCCGCTGTCTCAGTCCCGAGTGGCCACCCACGGCACCATTTTGGCACGGCTGCAGCAACTGACAATTGATACTGCCGACCAGACCGCCAGTGACAACACCAGTCGTAAGAAGTGGACCTTCATCTAGGATAAGGTGGCGCCGCAAAGTCATTAATGATATTCATTAGGGACAGCATTACGTGAACAGCTTTGCATCTACTAATTTTCCATTAATTTGTTTAACGACACTCTGGCGAAAGTTGAATCTGCTTCGTTCAAGCTGATAACTGTCCAGCGTATATTTTCAGCACTAAGCGCTAGAGCCCATCGATACGGATGCATAAGGCATGGCTAGCCCACGTAGTGACAAAGGGAGGGAAAGTTGTTATCAGCCGTGACGACAGTCCATGTTTTTAAACATTTTTAACATGAGCTTGTTTCCTTAGTGGCTTTCCCATGGAATCGATAACAATCCCTAGGGGATATATGCCTCACCAGTTCTTAGATGCTACGTTGACGAGAAAACATTTAACATTTTGCTACACAAAGCTACTGCAAGGTAGTCTTGAACATTCATCCACCGGCCATAGACATTGCGTTATCTTTGTTTTCCCTCTGCTGTTCAAAGATGTATAATGTTCCAAAACTTGTTCTACATATATACCAAGCAGCTCAAAATGCGTGCTCCAGCTTCTTAGCTCCCTTTAATCTAATGTGTGCACACAAATTTTGCATAATTTGACATAATTGACTTCGTTGTGCATTGCAAAACTCCTTGTTGCCAAGTTCTAGTCGCAAAAGTTGGTTAAAAGTTAGGCTGCCGTCAGGGAGCCCAGGTCGGGCTGCAACGGTTCCCAGCTTTTTGCGCTTACATGGAGTGACGTCGCAATTTCAAATTAGCAACGAAAGACAAAGTTTTACTACATTATCCAAGCTGCTATTCTGAGCCCGTATATTTGCCAGCGTACCTAAATAGAAACAATTGTGTACATGTTGTATTATAAATCACATATTTTGTCATTAGACAATGTCTGCTTTAAAAGCAGCTTCGATGCTTCTCCTTCCAAGTATAACATAAAATGAGCATTTACGCGGTAATGCAGCGCAGATAAAACTGATAAAAGCAAATGGTTTTCTGTCCAAAGTTCCCAGCTCGATGGCTGGCATATTTCCAGGGTCTATCCGACGGTGATCCTCCCCAATCCATTTGACCATTCTCTCAGCGGGTGCGTGCTGCCCTCTCTGTCAGCCGGGCTCGGCTCGGCTCTCCATTTCGGCAGTTTAACTCGGCGGCCAGCGCGGCGCTGCCGTCTCCAATGTGGGCCGGCCGAGCGCCGTTCCACTGAGCCAGGTCACGGCGGCAATAGCGGGCCGCTGTCCGTCGGTCACCGCCGGCGCCGTCCACCCCCTGATAAATGACCACTGGAGAATAGCCAGTAGCGCTGCGGCCGCCGTCCTGAGCCGGCGCCGTCCTCCTGACTCGAGCACAATGTGGACCGGCCGCCTGCTGCCCGACCGCCCGACCACTGCCCACCGCCCACCGCCCGACGGCCGCCGTCTGACCACCGAAAATGGCTGAAATGTGCCTATTATATAGATGTGCTTACCAGTTCTACAACAGTTGTTCTACCAGTCGTACTTATACTTTAACCGCCCCCAGAAGATGTTTCATTTTGTTGTAAGCCACTAGCCATCGGAAAATTAGACACGCGTCTGCTGCCGTCCGATGAGCTCTATCAATGGGCAGCACACTATAGTAGTAACATATTCACGTACCGGTGAATGAAGAATGGATTATGGAACATTGGTATAATCAGCTGTATAGGAGCGCTACTGCCTGTTCCAGGACATTAATCATAGGCACATTGTTCCGAAGAACAGGTGAGGAGCTGTAACGACCACGATGTAAATAGAATAGGCAGCCTTCATTGATCTCAAACAAACTCGTACGTCGTCAGCATCGTGCTTGTATCGTGCTGCGGAATAGAAGGTACCGATGTGCAACAGGTGTACTTTGTTTCGCCTTATTTGATAAGCCACAAGACAGCCTGCTCTTCTTGCAGTTTTATTCCTATAGGGGATAGTCACTCGTCCCATATGCTTCAACCAAATTTCATTATGGATAGTAACCCAAGCAAATGGAAAGCCTGTGCTCTCAACGATAAGGAACAATCAGCATGCCAAGTGAATTGGCCAGCGCGGCGCCATGTGCGTATATCTGCATAAGTGGCACGGAGCTGCGTCGCCTCTCGGGTCAAACGGCGCCGAAATCCGTTCAGCTGAGAGACAGCGCCGGCCTGGGCAGCCGACCGTGCTAAATTCGGCAGACGTTGAGCGCATTATGACGGCGGATTCTGAGCGTCGACAGCCGACGTCTTCATGCTCGAGGAGCAAGTGGGCCATTCTGAAGCCGGTTTGAAACAGAGGAGTGAAAATTTTGCTTATAAAAATACGCAGGGCCGATGTATTACTCCCGTGGTAGATATCATGTGTCATATATGCAACATTGACAGATACTGCACGGCTACAAGGGGATATTAGGAGACTTTATAATTGGTCGAAAACTTGGAAATTGAAATTGAATCCCTCCAAGTGCAAGCAGTTCTGTATTACCTTAAAAAGTGACCCCCTTACTTGTCAATACATGATTGGTGACACTCGCCTGGAAATCGTGCACACAATTAGGGACTTGGGGGTGGTTTTAGACAGACGACTCACGTTTTGTAATCATGTTGACTTTATTGTGTCTAGGGCAAACAAAATGAACGGCATTCTTATGAGGGCGATGCAGTCTGAATCAAAAATTGGCATAGTAAACTGGAAGTCAATTTTGACCGCCTTCTATGGAAATGTTCGTGCGATATTAGAATATTGTTGTGTCATATGGGGTGGTGCGGCAAAATCGCACTTAGATAGAGTAGAAAAGATACAGTATCACTTTCTCAGATGGCTATACTTTTATGTAAATCGAAGCGCGATACCATCTGATATTGATTATTCTCGTTTGCTCCAAATGTTTAACGTAACTGAATTAGAGAAAAGACGCCATCAATACGATATCATGTTTGTGGAAAAACTGTACAAAGGTGTCCTCGACTCACATGTACTATTGGCACGGTTTCCGCTGTATGCTGCTCCAAGAATTACAAGGAGGATTGAAGGAGCTCGTGGTGTCATGAATGTACCATTTGCGCGGGTCGACACTATGAAAGGTTCGCTTTTTGTTAGGGCACCCACTATCATAAATGAATTTATGTTCGAGATAACAGATTTGGATTTGTTTCACGACTCAATGCGGGATGTTCGGGCTAAAGTAAGACGACATATACAAAACATGTGAGTCCTGGTGTGAACCGCGTGACTGTATTTATTGTGTTATGCATGTACTGTATGGACTGTGTGATAGATATGGTTGGTATATCGAGGGATTGTATGTGTAAGAGACGAAAGACTAAAGGCAATGTTTACACTGCTCCGAACGTATAACTGCTATGGACTGTTACTGGGCGTCAATTCGCCTGTTGTTCCATGACATCGAATAAATAAAAAACATATTCTTTGTATTTTGCTACTGCACGCAACTAATAATTTGTGATGGTTTTGTAAACGCTCATCTTGGTCTTACTTTTTCGATTAGAATTACGAACCATTTAGATCTAGATGTTTGCGACAGAGAGGAAACACTAATGGTATTAGGGTCCCCTAATAAAGTTTAGTGGCCCCTCTGGAGTGTGAAGACCAGCTGGGTCGGAGGTGGGTTGGGGGAGCGGCAGTCCGTGGGGAGGGGGCGAGGGCGGGGAGGGCGAGGGAGGAGACGAGAGGACAGACGTCAGTCAGTGAGAGGGGACGACGGTGACAACAGAGGCGGGCCGCGAGTGGCGCGTCTCCCACCCCCCATCCCCAACGGCGCCACTGTCCTCAACTATTGTCTCCTCCGCCTCTTTTTCGTTTTTTTTATTACTTCCTCCCTCTCTCGTCCCACTACCGACGTCGTCTTACCCACGGTGGTGGCGGATGAGGAGCGCAACCGAAAAATGGGTGAGTACCCACCTCCGACCCAGCTGGTCTTCACACTCCAGAGGGGCCACCAAACTTTATTAGGGGACCCTAATACCGAATATGTAACATATACATTTCTTAGAAGTTAGAACCCTCCAATAAGAAAAAAACGGAGAAGCTTATTATATCTGGCCTTGTGCATATTAACCTATTCGACCTTCTAATTTTGGAATAATGCTGGCCGACAGGGTACAGGTCGACCTATGCACCCCGGCACTGCACATGGCACGGTCATTGGCACGTACAGCTCATATGCCGTATGTGACATGTGGAGGTAATCACCGGCGAACTCCAGAACGTTCTCAGCTATTCGGGTGCATTAACATTTCAATCGGCATTAGATCTAAAGCACAGACACCTTTGAAGACCTACCAAGAAAATAAACGGAAACTTAGTTACCATAAATCAGCTTGTATTGTGAGTAGCGCTTGGCAGGAACAGTTTATAAACATACAATCAACGTGTCAAACAGTCATATCATCATCTTAACTCACACAAAAGACATGTTTGTCAATCAGCCTCCAAACACATACACAGTAACAGGATGTAAGTGGGCCTCTATCCAATATTTGTATATTTGTGACAGAACACAGTGATACAACCTGCCGCAGTGTACGCAGAACTTCATACATTGCCGGGAGGAATAATAATCCTACACGGCAACAGCTACAACATACATCCAAGCATGATGTTAATGTGGAGATTATTAACAATATCCAATGGCTCACCAAGCAACAAAGACAAAAAACGCACCGATCTAAATCAACCCTCGCAGGCTTCCTCCCAGTTTAGAAAACATTGACAGGGCGTATACTGAGAAAACACTATCACATTTCACGGCCCGCTTGAATCGGCATTCGTCCGGCAACAATGACACATTGAACCAACCAACAAAGACCTGAGCACCATACCCCCGGCCCCACAGCCGACCGAGCGCGAGTTTTCGCTCCCCGGGTCGTCCTCTCGCCCCACCGTGCACAGCCAGTATCGCCCGGGGCACCGCCCCGCCACTCAGTCCTCGCCACGGTCCTCGCGAGGACGGACCCAGTCCTCTGGGAGGACGACAGGCACCGCGTGTCCTCCGGGGAGGACGAGTAACGTCGGATCAGCCACCAGAGGTCCTCAGAGGAGGGAGTCCTGGGTGTCAGGTGACGGCTGAACCATCCTCTAGTAGGTTGTCGGGCCGTTCCGATACGGGAACCTTGTGAAAGAAAGGATTGAGTGAAAATAACGAAAATAACAGCAATTTTATTGAGCTCTTTTGATGATTTCTGAAATAAAATAACACTTCTGCCCAGGCATTATTAACTGAGATCAAATACAAAGACATAATCGATTATAAAACAAATCATCCTCGTAGAATTAAACACTCCCTTTATTATAGTCATGTGTCTAGCACGCTTAGCACCTTGCGATGCATGATGTTATGCATGAAGTTGTGCGATGTAATCAATCAATGTGCAATATAACGATGTTGCTAAATTACTAACAACTTCTGAAGTGTCTAACGCAGAGCGATGCACAGCACAGAGTCGGTCATTCAAGGTCACACAGCACGGTCGACACAGACTCAGCCAGTAGGTCACGGCACAGAGCTTCTTCAACCATATTCTCACCTGGTAAATCAGGCAGAGTTTCATGAAGTTCCCGTTCGTTCACCGGCCATTGGTGTCCTTCCAGATGGCTCCCGCACCCATCAGCCTGGCTTGTCGTCTCCAGCTGTATTTCTTGAGGCCCCCGGCCGTCCACCGCACACCGTTCCTGTTTGGAGCACTGCCCTTGTTTGGATCACCGTCCCTGTCTGGACCGCTGTCCCTCTGTCCGTTCCCGACACATCACTGCCGGCACCGCACGCGCCGCCGCCCTTCTCCCAGCAATTGGCACTAGACCCCTGCCTCGAGAGTCCATCGCTCAGCAGTCAGCGTTCTCGGGCAGTCCAACGTCAGCGGGGTACGCGACTGAGGCCGCGCCGGCGCCGCTCCCGAGCGCGCGTCACACCACACTCTCCTGCCACGAGGTGTCCAGCTCTTTGGTGTCCGACTCAGATGCCTCCATCGAGTCATAGAAGTCGGGCGAAAGGGTGGGCGCCTTGGGAAAGCCGGGAATCTCGGAGACGAGGCGATGATTGGTGTACGGGTCTGGGCTGGGGGGCTTCGGGAACGTGTGCAAATCCGTATGGCACTGAAACAGACAACCGGGAGCGTTAGAAATACGCGCTCGTCGGCCAACAAGTGCCGGACGCAGGGCGACGCGCCGGCAGTTCTGACACAATTTCGACGAAATGGTGGCCAAATTGGTGGCGCCGCGCAGGTAGTTGGCTTGTAATTTGCTCGTCCAAGTTATGTAAGTTAATGTATCGACTTCCGCACGACTCTGATAATCGTCAAGCAGAGGCGACCTCACCAGTGACCTCGGGGGACCTTCAGGACAGGCCTGGCTCGACCCGGTGGCCTGTGTCGCACGGCCGCATTTATCATTGCAGCTACCGCGGTACTCTCGGTGGTTGGGGTGCTGAATTGTCTAGTTTGAATGCGCATCTCATTACAGTATAATAGGAGCTCTGTTAGAGCGAGGCCCGGCCGCCAGCGGCCCACAGTGAGACTCCAGTAAATGGCTGTGATTTGCTCGGAACCGAGGCAAATGTGAGACAACAGTGGCGAGCTCGTCAACGTCCCGGCGAACAATGCATATTGCATACTACCAAGGACAGATATATGTCACAGCGAAATGTTCTGCAAACGGACCACAAATATAGACTATTGTGGCAGCTAAAAAACTGACCGGGTAAGTATCAGCGATGAACGATTTAGTTGTTCTAATGCTTTAAAACGAAAATTAGTCACCAGTGTTAATGTCGTTTTGTGATGGGTATAGGCCTGGTTAGAAACACACAAACGGATACTTATAAGAAACTGTTAAGTTAATCATCTAAATGCCAGCTAAGTCAAAAGTTCGTTAAGTGCACAACACTCTGATTTCTCCTCGAAAACCGTGATCTACGGTCGATGTAGGTAGTCTCGTAACTAGCGTTCGTATACGTCTTGGCAGGTAACTCCTCACTAATCGGGGGTCAAAATACTCCAGTGGGTTAGTAAGTACGTCTCGGTGGGTAGTTACTCACTAGTCGAGGGTCGAGATACAGCAGTTGAGTTAGTTAGTACGTCTTGGGTAGTTACTCACTAATCGGGGGTTGAGATACTCTAGAGTACTTAGTTAGTACTATATGTGGGTAGTTACTCACTAATGGGGGATCGAGATACTCCAGAGTACTTAGTTAGTACGTCTTGGTGGGTAGTTACTCACTAATCGGGGGTCGAGATACAGCAGTTGAGTTAGTTAGTACGTCTCGGTGGGTAGTTACTAGTTACTCACTAATCGGGGGTCGAGGTACTCCAGCGGGGTCATTCTCCGCGGCAGACTGCTGTTGGGAGCGATAGAGATCGTCTCCGATATGCTGGGCATTCCCGCGTATCCCGGAGGCTTGGAGCGCCTCGATTCATAGTGAGAACCGCCACCTGAAACACAACCCAGTCCGGCCGTGTTAGTAGGGTTAGAAACCTGTCCTTTATACAGTCAACTGGTGAGCTCCAGCCCACATAGCAGGGTGAGCCGCGTGCCTAAGCAATTCAGTGGTTAGTGGGATAAGCTCAGGGTTATTTAATTACGTTCATTTAGCTGGAACTCTTCGAACGTTCTGCTGTTTTATTCGGTACGACAATAAAAATCAAATCACAAGCGTAGAAAATTGGTGCCATCGACTTGCTATCGACACGCGCTGACATCCAAAAATGTATTCGAACGATGAGAAATTTATGACCAGGCAAGGCCACGGTTCATTATTGTCTGCCGCATTAGGCTCGTGATCGGCTTGTAACCGTGACAAACAAACATGAATTCTAACACGAATTCATTTTGCGTTTTATGTCATCAAAAAGACCAGAATGTCAAAAGCACAAGCACGAAATGTCGGAATACAATGCGTTGCGTGCTGCGCTTCACGATGTGATGCCAGAGCATATTTTAGCAAATGAAGGATCAGAAAGACCGCTAGTCAAATGCTTGCAATTCAAATTCTAAAACACTCCCTCAAAGGTGCCGAAATCAATTCAGGAAACTATCCTCATAAACTATTTATGAGTGCAAGATAACTTCATCGCTTTTTGACAGCGTAAAGTGGTAAAAATGCGTGATCTCATTTGACTGGAAAGTCGTGAAAAGTAATGCTAATTTTGTACCTACATAACAGATAGTCTCTCGAGAACAGCAAGCACACCGAATGGTGCGAGTCTGCTACCACTGCCCACCACTGACCCTTTCTTTTGTCGAGCAGCGTGCTGGTGCAGGGCACGACATCGGGGCTCTTGTCGCCCACCCGGTCACTGTCCAGGGTGTGCATGCTGAGCATCTTCTCTCGACTCTCCTCCGTGTCGCGTCTGGCGGCGCGCAGCTCGCGGGCCCGCACCCGGCGCAGGGTGAGCACCACGGCCACGGCGATCAGCAGTAGCGCGATGATGGCTCCCAGCAGGATACCGACCAGCGGTGTGAACTGAAGACCGCTCGACTCGTCCTCTGTAAGAAACAGAGCTGCGAAGTCAGTACACAGCATAGTTATATACCGAGCAGCAGTCCTCGTGCACCCTAATTGTTCTACCTTTGGAGTGGCATATGAAGGTATGGACGATTAATGACGCAGGGCTTGAGTGAAAAGAAGTTAAAAAAATCTAATGGTCATGATTTAAGTAACCTTGGTTTGAACTTCAATCGATTGAGCAAAAATTCACAAAGTAAAACCAAAATAAAAGACCGAAATGAAGTGTCAATGCATGCGACCAGTGGTCTGCATAAGAAGCTCCCTTCTTTACCATGCCACCAAGAAACGCAGTATGACATATGCATGACATCGATCCTGACTTCCCAGCCACGTATTTGGCATGCTCTGGTCGGCCGGGCAGTTTCTCCAAGTGTCACAGTGGCTGTGGATACACAATGCCCGGCTACAGCTGGAGCGCAGAAACCCACGAAAATGGAACATTTGCCTAACTAGATGCAGTCCTCGGCGTACAATATGCAGACCTGCGGTAAGCGTGAATGATGCTGTCGACTTCAATACAAATGCATTCCTGGATATGAGGAAAATAGCCAAAACAGCATGAATAACCCACACACCCACAGTTAATGATATGCATACAGGTCATGCGTTACGACTTACGTCACTTATAAACGATGAAAAAGAAAATAAATACGTCAACTGAAACGTTATCAGCCAGACATGTATTGCCGCCCAGCATCAGCATCAGTTTTTTTTTTCGAAGGCATTAGATGTAACTTTAAGATGCCTTTTCAAAATTTGTGAAAGAGGTGAATGTCGATAGCGTTTGTCATGTCTAAATGAATGAAAATTAAGAAGAAAGATAATACAGGTTTCCCATAGCATCCAAAAATATGTACGACTGGCATTTTATGACAAAATTTGTTGTGATTCGTGCGTCAGTGTACAAAATATATATCATAAAGGCACAATCAGAAATAGTGAACAATCAGATAATGGATTGCGCTGTTTATTTTTAGCTGCAGCGCCTGCCAAAACATTTTTGTCGTTATTGGTTGACAGTTCGACTCGCCGTGTGTCAGGTTGTGTCAGTTGCTGCACGGAGAATGACACATCTCCGGTGACGCCTCGCGCGGCAGTCGGACGCTTTTTACGCGCCGCCGTACCACTCGATAACGTGGCCCGCGTCAGCGATCGGCCCCGTTCCGAATCACCCATCTGCAGGCAGAACAAACTGAAAATGGACGGCGGCCAAAAACGCCGCCAGTCCAATAAGAATAAACGACACTCCCACGACGAAAACGTCAAGCTGCAGTCATCACCGATAGTAAATTTCCCGAGAAAGGAGCAAGCAACTAGCAAGCGACAAAAAGCAAAACAAAAAGAAGCACGGCCAAGCGGTAGCATGCTGAGCAGCGACAGCGGAGCGGCGCCGGTTTCGGAGACTGACCTTGGCGTGGTTTCAGCTCGGCCATGTCCGCGCTGAGCGTGTCCGCCTCGAGTGTGACGAGCCCGCTCTTGCCGCGCTCCGACACCGCGTACACATGCACCACCACCTCCTCGCCGGGCCCGAGGCTGCCCAGCACAAACTCGGCCTGTTCGCTGCTCAGGTTGGAGAGCAGCACGTGTGTGCGCGCCTGGTACGCCTCCAGGTGGAAGGTCTGCGGGTAGCCGCCGGCCGCGCCGGCCGTGCAGCCGATGTGCAGCGATGCCTGGGTGCGGTTTCGGATGGCGCAGTCCGAGGGCGGCTCCGGCGGACCGACCGGGTTCGCTGTCGGAGGGCGTTAGTTAGCGTGCGCGAGCGACGGTCCTGAGTCCTGACCGCACCGTGAGCTGGCCGAGGCAGTGACAGACCAGAGACCAGAGACCGGAGACCAGGTCAGTCACAAGGCGGCGACTGGGTCAGAGTGAGAGAGAACAGAAACACAGACAGACAGGCAGACAGATAGACAGACAGACAGACAGACAAAAGGGTAGTGAAGTATCATACACTAAGGACAAACAATTACGCTTAAGACCGCGTTGTGAAGGCCTGTTGTAGTCACTAGCTCTAGCCTCCTCGTTTATCCAGAGAGCAGAAACATGTCAACGGTAAAGTTCATTGTGGCTTGCCGTTGCTAGCTGGAATCCTTTTATTATACCTTGACATTTCTGTTATCACCCGTGGCAAAGTGTTCCAACTATGACACACCCGGCCTTTTCATTTCAGGAATTCTCTGAACTTGAAATGGTAAGCCCAAGTGGACTAGAATACATAGAAGGGCGCTTTGTGGATGCATTATATAATCTCAGGATCAAAGTCTCGAGCTCGGCCATATTGCCTATATGATGTTAAGCCAGAGGTTATTGTTTCTGTACATATTTATCAATCAGCGTTTCCTCAACATACATCTGCGATTGTGACATTGAGAGGGCCGTTGAGGAGTTAAACTCTACTCTCAGCACTCTTATTATATTGACATCTTGGTAAAAGGAAGTACACATGGAAAGCGCCATTCGTATTTCAAAGAAATATTTTAGAAAGCCGAATTTCATATTTACATCCAGCAAAACAAACATTTTACGTCTGTCAGGAAAACTTTCCTTTCTTATGAGCGATGCGTATAAAATGTACTATAACTACTTCGCCTGGACCTTTATCTAGCCACCTCCAGTACCTACCCGACACCTGTCGTAGTCTCGTCTAGAATAATTCGCCAAAGGCATTGTTTCAATGTTGTTGACAGCTACCTACGCAATACGCATCAATGTATCTTTTTGGAGAGAAAAATGGAGAGATGGAGAGAGAGAGAGAGAGAGAGAGAGAGAGAGAGAGAGAGAGAGAGAGAGAGAGAGAGAGAGAGAGAGAGAGAGAGAGAGAGAGAGAGAGAGAGAGAGAGAGAGAGAGAGAGAGAGAGAGATAGAGAGAGAGAGAGAGAGAGAGAGAGAGAGAGAGAGAGAGAGAGAGAGAGAGAGAGAGAGAGAGAGAGAGAGAGAGAGAGAGAGAGAGAGGGAGAATGACAAAAAGAGAGCAGAGACACATAACATGTCGTGCTCAATTGCTCACCGATGGGTATGATGTCGAAGAGGCAGGGCTCCAGCTGCTGCCCGATGTCGTTGTAGCTGGTGCAGATGAGCGTGCCGAAGTCCTCGTCACCAGACGGCGTCATGGTCAGCTCACTCACCGTCCCGCTCGTGTGGATCCTGCGGGCAGCAGAGCCACGGGAGAGGTCAGTTTTGGAGAGGCACGGGAGAGGTCAGTCAGGTCAGAGGTCAGGTGGATAGGCGTGCTGTAAGGTACTGCGGCTGCATTGTATGCAGAGAAAATAAAATGCCGTACGTCTTATTGTGATATCTAGGCGGGTTATACACTTGCAAACGATGCTAAGTAAGTTATATAATGTAAATACATGTAAAAGTTATATTCATTGTGGTTGATAGCTTCACCGTAAAATACACACGTTGAGAACCATGCATGTCCAAGCAATAAATAACCCTGCATTGATCCTGTTTGTGTGAATAATCAGATTAATTTGTATCAAGGGATTTATTACATAAAAACAACCGCACAGACAGTCGACAGATGAACAATATTGCGCTGCAAAGAGTGCACAGCGTTAGCTCACGTGATCCGTCGCCGTCTCGGTCTCACCTATCTGAGGCGATCTGAACAAACTCGGCCGAGTTGTTGAGCTTCCACTGGAATTTGACGCTGGCAGGGTTCGCGTCCACCTGACAGGGTACAGTGACCTGCTCGTACTTGGCCACGTGGTACTGGCGCCTCTGGTTGGTCAGGCAGGCAGGAGCGTCTGCGGCAGAACAGAGCAGATGTGCGGTCAGAGAGATAGACAAAATAGCGACAACACAACAACCCTGCATAGTGCATACACTAGGGTAGGAAACTAGCATTTCAGTAGCACATTGTTGGCGCAATGAAATATGAGAAAGCAAAGGCATGGTACAGATTATTAAGACTGACAACCGGAATCCGCAAAGCAGTTATTTACAACCACTGTCACCTAAGTTTAACCTTTAAAGTTATATGATAATAAGTAGGTATAATTTGTATAATTGAATTAAAAACGAATACACTAAATCATCGAATTTACCGACATGACATTTCATGGCTAATTATGGATTTTTCGTAATTTGGACCATCTTAAGTGCATACTATTGTTTCATTATCTCCCAAAATATCACAGTTCATACAATTAATCTGTCATATGCATGTACCGAATATGCAATGCATACGTTCTCTAATTAAAAGGACCCCCATATCAAGGGCGTCACATGCTGAGGTTTAGGTAATAAAAGCGCCGTAAAACCGTAAATGGAGCATAGCTGACGAATCACAACCCATGCGCCTGTAAACTCGTCACTTCTGACAGAAACGCCTCATGGTACAGAGAAGTGAGAGCAGGCCTCCACAAACCGAGAAGACGTGGGAAAGTAGAGCCTCCCCCTTTATTTTAGTCGGTGAATGCAACATTTAAATTTCCAGCCACCGGGTATTTGTGGATACAATTGGAAAATCAGAATTACATATGCCTATAATTTCCCCATGATAAAAGATTAAATATGCCGTTTACAATCAACTAATGTAGCAACCTTCAAATGCTTAAATTGACACGAAAACAAATCGGGTGCGTATAACCACGCAGTTTCGCCGCCCGATGCATTAACAAATTACTACCTAGCGGTGCCCTCGCTGCACTTTCCCCGACGAAACCTCTACTGCCAAGCGCCCATTCCCGCGTCATTGGCACCAGGGGGAAGGGGAGGGTCAGGAGGGGGGTGGGCGAACATAATTTGCCGCTGGAAGGCCGACCAACCGACACGCGATAATACTATGCATCAGCGGTGGCGTCCGGGTGGCCATTGACGCTGCTGGCACAATTAAAAAGTCGCGCACGAAATTAATTGCCGCCGGTGGCGGGCACCAGTTGCCGTGGCCAGTGGCCAGCTGCTGACAACCGTTAAAACCCGTTCAGCTGTCCAGTCTGCGGGTAACTGACGAGCTGGCAACCGATACGAAATGCGCTGCGTTGTGGTCGCCATCTTGGGTGTTTTAGCATGGAGGGCCATTATATAAAATTTCTGTGATCCGAATTCCGAGGGTAAGTGTAGGTTGGAGATAAATTTGGAGATAAACAAAAACTTATTGCAGCAAATAGTTTCTGAATAAAATGCGCAAGTTACGATATTATACTCGGCTATAATTGCAGAGTGATGAACATCGCTATATTCAGATTATTTCGAATAGAACAATTAATTACTAACACTTAACCCGGCAGTTGCTGGGGTATTTCGCCACCCACCGTTTGCTGAGGGGGGGGGGGGCGTTAAACGCCCCCAGCCGATAACTCGAGAACCAATTGGCGCAGCGAAACGCACGAGGCGGCAAAGGAAAGAACGCGACGAGACGCTTCAGATGAGTACTTTTAAGTTGAATTTTGAGGTCACAGGTCGGGTCAAGGACAGATCAAACACCTGAAATCGGGCTTTCAGTAGCATGGACTTCAGGGCTTCGCAATGGGCGCCTCTCGTCATAAACTCTGTCAAAACGGTGCACAATCCATCATGTAAGGCCTACAAGAGTGTCAGCTCCATGTAGGGGTCAGTCAAGCATAGGTCAGGGTCAAGGTCAGGTCAACCGGGTAGGCACATATCCCCGAAAATCAAAACTGATATTCGCAGCCTGTGACACATGTTTTATGGGTAATTTGGAGCGTAGAACACGATGGTGACATTCATTTTATCATATGTGTACGTGGTTGGCTCAAAAAGTTCAATTTAAGAAATTCATGTATCATGGTCATGAAGTAGTCACGAGAAATTGCCAAGATTCAGTTCAAGATTTTGGAAAATGCGGAACGATAATCAAAAATCGGAGATGGTCATTTGATTGTTCATGGTATGTGCAGTCTAATGGCGTTTACGGCATGTCTATATGTCTATTCTGTGATTTTATATGATTTTTTGAACATATGCCGTTTTTGGTCGAAAACTCAGAAATCATGACGTCACTAAAACCTCAATATCTCATTGGCGCGCCTGCGACGCGCCGTTTTTATGCTATGGCCCGGCGAAAAAAGGGGGCGTTTAACGCCCCCCCCCCCCCCCCCCCAGCAACTCGCGGGTTAATACCACCAGAGTACTAGCTACCAGGACTACCAGGAACACGGTAAGACGAGAGAGCAGATTCAGTAGTTTTCCAGCAATACAAGATTGCAAAAGCTGATGTTTAATAACGGTGATTCTTGGAGAAACTTTTACAATAAAAGACCAGCTTAAAAGGTCTCGGTGTGAGCAATACATGTTTTGGGAAGAGCTATTCCGAGCTCCGTCTCGTTGCATACTAAGCACGAATTGTTCATGTGCAGTGTTGAATTACGCGGAGAACGAATAACATGAGCATTGTGAAGACATGGAAAGTTATTTGGTGACCTTTCATGACACTCATTTCACCAGAAAAGGTCACTATCTGCCGGCGACCGATATTGTTTTCCTTCGAACGCCGCGGGGTCTGCATCTCATAAATCAGGTACGACAGACAAATGGCCGCTCGGAGGCCGGCCGATATTTCTCAACACACCGTTACATGTCGTCTGGGACAGACTTTGTCCATGACCTGTCTCTCCCACGAGTCCTATCCTACCCTACCCGGTCATACATTGTGCCGGCTGCAATACAGGACAGCAGGGCCTTATCGCACCCCGATCGGGCGCTCAGATACGGCGTGACTCCGCATTGATTTCCATTGGGAGTCACATAGCTAGAATAGGATTTGTGGATTGATGTTTGAAGTTCAAGGGGGGAAGCACCGGATGCTTTAAAGGTTAGAAGGTTAAATATTATCACAGATTATATTTATACGACACACTGTGAATAATTTTCGTGGCATAGTTCGTTTGACATGAAACAAATAATAATTTCATTTGGTGCATAAATGTTCACCAAATCAAAGGCTCCACGAACTGAACGGATAACATTTTCCATTTATATCCACGTCTGCAAATACTACTCAATCGCAGCAGCTAGCTGGTGGGTGAGGTTTTACACCAGACGTAAAAATAGCCACACATCGCGCCAACGCGAGCAAACTTGACACCCAGCTGTATTATTTGCAGAAGTGGACGGGTCTCTGTTTCTCCCTCCCTCCCTCTCTCCCTCCCTTCCTCCCTCCCTCTCTCTCTCTCTCTCTCTCTCTCTCTCTCTCTCTCTCTCTCTCTCTCTCTCTCTCTCGCTCTCTCTCCCCACACTCGCCACTCACGCTGTATGCTGAGCTGGACGGGGTTACTGACGTTCTCGCCCTCACTGTTGGCCACGCGGCACACGTAGTGACCCGACCTGTGTCGGGTCAGACGCTGCAGCACCAGAGACATGTTGCTCATGACGATGCCCTCCCGTTGGTTTGGCTGAAGAACGTGGCCCTGAGGGAAGAGTAACAGGTGCGTACACGCCTGTTAATTAGAAGCACATTGCTGATTCTTGCATGAGAGATAATTGAAAACGTTTGCATTCTTAGCAGGTAAGTGAAAATGAACCCTATGAATACCAGCTATAACCAGGAGAAAATTACCTTGATTCATAATTCGCTTATTGGTTTGTTGCCAAGTTTTATTATGCTATTTCTACTTGCTTGGTAGGACATTTGAGATCACTTGCCATGCGCTTTACATAACGCAATCAAGCTATATGATAATGTTTACTTTGAATTTATGATTGCCCGAGGCGAACTCACGTCATGAAGCCACTCGATTTGGAAAATGGTCGGGTTGGCTCTGACCCGGCACTCCATGTAGACGTCATCTCCTTCCCTGAGGTCGGCAGGGTTGATCGGCTTTCCAACAGTCAGACTGACCTCTGGGGGATCTGTCAACATGTCACAGGTCATGTGTCAGACCGTCTGTCTGTCAACATGATCTTTGGTTTGTCAACATGACCATATGTCTCGCCGGTAGGTCGCTATGGCAGAGGTCAACTGTCACTATGTTATGGGTTACCTGTCATGGTGGTTTGTCAACAAGGCACAGGTCAACTGTCTCGTTAATTTGTCATAATGTCATAGACCTTTGGTATTCTGTCAATTCTAGAATGGCATCGATCCGTCAGCCTATCAAATTACCACAGGTCAACTGTCATGCCGGTTAGCCATGTTACCTGCACAGATCAGTTGACACCCCAAATCAATAAACTATGTGAACAATATCGTAATAGTCAATAAGGCACTCCATACAGAAGGACAGGAGCTGGCATTGTCAGCGGAAGAACCGTGGATGCTTGCATGAAAATTAGTCACGATGCACTTCAAGGTAATGTGGAGGAAAGTGGTATTACAACCTTTTCAAAGAGGGAGGGTATACGAGTGAGCGTGAAAGTATCCTAGCAGAACATGTCAACATAAACTCGGAAAATCAAAGTAGGCATGCCATTTATATTGAAAGCGAATGAGCCTTAGCAGTAAACTTAACCCGCGCACCGACGCACAGTGTGGCCAAACGCCAGATTAGCGCGAATTTAATCAAAAAACGAATTTTGGAATTTTGACTTTTTATAACCATCAGTCGATAGGAAATTGTCCAAAGTATGTTAATATCACAATACTTTGGTTCAATGTCTTCCTTTCGGTGTCCAAAAAGCTAGCTAAAGTGGACATACGCAGTGCCGGTCCCGGCTGTGCTGAAATCGTCGAAAACCCGCGTCACGTTTACAACACATTTTGGCGTAATTGTCGGAAAGGTTTGGAAATAATTGGAGTGGCATATGACTACTGAGCCTATATTTGATACCATACCCGAATTCTATAGGTATCCTTGGACTAACCGATGAGTTATGCTCATTTGAAAATGACCTTTTCAAACATCCCCTGAAAACACTGTGCATCTTAAAAACGTAGAGATATAAGAAAATGGCCAAAAAACTCCACGCCAAATCTACCATGAGAAGATTCGCCACACTTTTCTGGACATGATCCATTCAAGAAACCCTGCCCCAACCTGCCCCCCGGCCTTTGGCTCAACTTTGAACGTATCGGGTTGGCCCGCCCGGGGAGGCCCGGCTACACGGGGGTGGGCGCAGTGGCGGCTCCGTCATATTACGCGGATGGCTCAACCGCTGCATTTCTTACTTTTTATATTGCAGAATACGGTCGCCGATGAATGAATCTTGGCAATTTTTAACCCTCGCCCGTATAGGGGGAGGGGGTCGAACTCTCGGTTTTTCGCAAAAAGCTCGCGTAAAAAGCGGCTGATCGCGACGAAACTTTCGGTGCCCTCGGGTTTATCAATTTTACACCAATCCTAAAAATTTCACGACCCTAACCCCAAGGACCTTTGACCTGTGACCTATTCCTCGAAACCATGTTTGGTCGGAATCGCGATTCGGCGTATGTTTGTCTGCATTAGCCGAGCGTTTGCAGTCTTTTCGTGGTTTCAAGCGTTCAAACATATGCTATGATGTTGGTCCATAATGGTTGTATTGTATTTGTATTTGTATTTACATTTAAGAGCGATCCACATACAAAGTGCGTGGCGATTACTGCTCAGAATCCGTATCCGCGGTTGCTAATCTAATCATTCAAAACAGTTGCACATTCACTCACGTCAAAACAAGGACAAAACACTCTCAGGACAGCCTCATCGCTTTTACCCACCCCTATCCTATTGGTCAGCGACGATGTGCTGATTCATCGTCCACGATTGCGGCTTTAACAGCGCGGGCGAAGCGGGCGGGAGGCAGCTGCGACAGGTGAGGTGGCAGGCTGTTCAGCAGAGCTGCAGCTCGATAGCCAAACCGCCGCTTGCCCGTTTCCAGCCGTGGACGGGGAAGATGGAAGAAGTGATCTTGCCTGGATGGTCTCTCGCGGATAGCGCTATTAGCGACGAACAGGGCTGCTAGTTGCTCAGGTTCACGGCGCTGTATGACCTTGTGTGCGATGACAAGGGTGTGGAAATCGGACATACCGCGCGGGGACAACCACCCGAGTTTTGTTCGCAGGTCGGAGACATGGTCAAATTTACGGCGGCCGAAAATAACTCTGGCGGCGAAGTTAAGAATTTTTTGGAGTCGATCGAAATTTTTTTGGGACCCATTACCATAAACTGAAAGGCAGTACTGGATACGCGATACAACGAGTGCCGTCACGAGCGTTCGAATGATGCCATCTGGGAGACAGTGGCGCGCATGTGAAAGACCAATCAACAGTCCCGTACACCGGCGGCAGAGTTCAGAGACGTGTGCGTCCCATGACATAGTGCTGTCAAAAGTGACGCCAAGGTTCCCGACTTGTGCGCACGGTTGCAACGCTGCGTTGCGGAATGGTACTCTAAAGTCTGGTAATATACGAAGATTTTGACGAGTGCCAAATACAATAAGCTGTGTTTTACTTGCGTTCACTTTGAGGGCGTTAGCGCAAAACCAGTCGTTGAGAGACGCGAGCGAGTCCTCCATGCGCGAGATGAGAACTTCGAGGTCCCGAGCTGGACCGCTAACCAATACTTGAGTGTCATCGGCATACTGAAACACTTTTGCGTCGCCCGCGTATAGCGATAAGTTGTTAGAGAAAATGGTGAAAAGAAGCGGCCCCAACGCAGAGCCCTGGAAGACACCCATGGCATTAGAAAGAGGTCTAGACAGCACTCTACGTCCGGATACATCTTTCAAAGACACGCTCTGAGTGTGTCCATGTAGATAGGCGGCGAACCAGGAAATTTCAATGCCGTGTAACATCAGTTTTTGCATCAGAAGATCGTGGTCAATCACGTCGAAACATTTACTGAGATCGAGAAGGCATAGCATTGACAAATCCCCCCTATCAGTGGCGGCCAGGATGTGTTCAGTGACAGACAGCAACGCGGTTTCCGTGGAGTGCCGGGGGCGGAAGCCGTGCTGGGAGGATGCCAGAAGGTGATTATGGGAGAGGTAGGCGTAGAGCTGCTGATGGACAATGCGTTCAACTACTTTCATGATTACAGGAACTAGGGAAATGGGTCGGAAGTTTGCGGGGTCTGAAGGGTTACCAGACTTGAACAGAGGGTGAACTATGGAATGTTTCCATGAATCGGGGATGTCAGATTGGATTAAGCAGGTATTGATAATATGCAGGATGACACCACCAATAGCGGGGAATCCGAATTTCAGCATGCGGACACAGACGTTATCGGAGCCGCAGGCACTCGAGTTACGCATGCTGAAAATAATCCGCTCGAGCTCCCCCAGTGTTATCTCACGAAGTTGAAAACTGCATGCGCCGACACGGGTGAGACGCACATCCAAATCGGTGGGAGTGTTTTGGGCTCGGATCTCGTCAGCGACACGAGGACCGACAGATACAAAAAATGAATTTAAATCATCGGCAGATAGATCGGGCTGGACGTCTGGGCCGTCCTTCTTCGCGGCTACCACTGACCTGATGCACTGCCAAACTTTGTTGGGGCCCCGCTCCCCAATTTCCCTCCGTATCTCTATTCGCCTGTCTCGACGCACTGCCGCCCGGACTGAGCGGGTTTTGCCACACTGTGCGACGGGGGTCTGCGCCAACTTAGTACCGACGGGGGGGGGGGCGGATGACCGCCCCCCCCCCTTAGATCTCGAGAACGAAGCAAGATAGCGACAAGCGGTAAACGGCATCGGATACGCACGGTCAAGATCTACAATTTTTACTAAGGTCATTTTCAGGTCAGGTCAAAGATGACGTCACAAGGGTCGAAAAAGTCAAAATGGCGGCGCTAAATATGGAGAGAGTTTTTCTCGAATAACTTTCGAATTAGTCAAGATAGGAACAAACTAAGGGCTTCATCGTGATCCTCTCGTCAATCCGCATCGAATGATATATATGTTGACCTCGAAAGGTCAAGGTCAAAGGTTGACCTCAGGTCACGTGACCTCGAGGTCATCATGTATATCATTCGATGCGTCTTGACGAGCTGAACACAATGAGACTATCCACGCGTCTGTATCTTGTTCCTGTACGGAGTTATTGGCCAAAAACCTTTGGTGACCTTTGATGACGTCACATGACCTCACAGCTGCCCAACAGCAAAACAGACCTCAAGGTAGTGAAGGTTGATCGTATATGAAGTCATGTATGGTATATGGGGTCATTCCGACCCGTTTTAGTGGTAAAAACAGGGAGTTGATTTTTCCCCCATTGACTTATAATGGGGAGGTCGCGAAATTGACCTGACCTTAGGTCACCGATATCAAAATTCCGAGATATACAAATTGTAGCTACTAATGACCTAATAACATCCTGCGACTTTCAAAGGCCTCCGACATCTACTGTAGCTCTGGCACGGTGACAAAGTTGCAAAAAAGTGACTTGAGGTTGGGTCATTCAAAGTGATCTGGTGACCTGACCTTGAAAGGTAGGAGGTTCAAACTTGCACACCATGTGTAAAATTGATAAGGGAATAGTCATACCAAATTTCGCGGCGCTACGCGCCGCGGTTTTTGCGCTATTCGCGAAAAACCTCAGGGGGGGCGGATATCCGCCCCCCCCCGTCGGTGCGCGGGTTAAGTCATTTGAGAAACAAATGCCTCTTCTAAACAACCACACGACATAAACCGTCTAATTGTCAGCAACCATATACATTATACATAGCTCGAATGTAGAAAACCTCTAGTTAGGTATGTCGTACATTTGACGGTGATTCTCCAGGCGTCTTCCATGACTGTGGAGTCCATCTCGGGGTTGGTGACGCGACACGTCAGGTGTTTGCCGTTGTGCTCGCGGCTGGCGTTCAGTGACAGCACGCTCGTCGTCTCGTTACCGTCCAGAGACGTCTGTAATGAAAATATCGTGTTATTGGTTAGTAGCATTATTAGCCGTGGCATGGCCGTGGTATTGCATGGCGGCCCACCTTGGTATTGACAAGGCATTGGCTAAAATAAGGAAGCGATGCCTTCTTACTCAGCATGGAAGCCATTGTCGGAAATTTCCAAGATAGTTGAGTATAAATTTATATAAGTGCTTGCCAGAAAACTCATGCGGTTGCGACTTATGAAGTATTGTAAGGCTTTCATCGCCCCTACACATCCATAAAACGTATTGGAATTCGTGAATTACAGAGGCTTTAATTCAAACTATGACACTGTATTTGCATTTCAATACGACTCTCATTCTACCCAATTCATAGTCGAGCCATGTTCCTTATTCAAATTGTACACCGAGCGTCGCATTACATTCATTTCATAGATGGCATCATCATCGGAATAATTACAGGTTGAGTACGTACCGCAGTTTTATTACTCATGAGCCACTTGCCGCGTGAGCAGCTCATTAACCTATATGGTGTTATTGGTGATGTACGATATGGCTACGGTGATATAATGGTATGTCACTTGAATGCTATATGCATACGAATATGCAGCATTTTCCATAGAGATCTTATAGGTATACATTTTTTTTTCTGGCCTCGCTTATTTTCTGGCCTCGCGACTTGGCACAGTCAGTCAGTCATCCAGTGTTTCCTAGGACCACAGAAATTCCCCAGCTTTCCGGCCGGCGAAAATCACGTCAGCGACTGCCTATGCCGCCCAGGCCATGGGACGCCCAAGGAACGAGCAACTTTCATTCTTGATGGCTTCGGCAAATATATTCAGGTCCCGCACCAGCGTGGGGCTATGCTTTGTAGCCAAGCAGCAAAGCTCAAAGCTAATTTACCGTCGGACGTAATATGAATGTATGCAGAGTATGTAGGGGCGTTTCAAATCCGACATTGGTTATGCACGAGGCGGCGGGCCACAGGGAGTATTAGTCGAATTATCGTACCACTGATCCGATTAGGATGCAGTTTTGGTGCCAAAGCTTCCAGAATTCAATATATCTTCTGAAGATCTATCACAGTCCAGGATTTAGCTGCACGCCCACGGCCAAGGATTAGTTGGAATTCGGACGTGATTCAAAATATCCGCGTGCTTGGCATTTCTTTTACATGATAGAAGTTTCCTTTCGGAGGCGAGCAAATCGCTGTATACCTACTTGGAAAATAGGGTGACATTTCCCGGTTCAATAATTGTCTATATACTTATGTCCATAGCTGCATTACCCGCACAATACCTGTTTAGGAAGCGTTTTATTTTTATTATAACTAATCCAAAACGGACGGACAGATGCCACGGCCGACCAACGTCGACTACCCCTACCCCCAACCCCCTATCCCCTCCCCCGTCACTTCTAGAGCCGGGTCGATGTGTTCATTAGCGAGCGGCACGTGGCAAAGATAGAGGAGACCATCCAGCACCGGGGCCCACTCGGCACTCGAAAGATCTCTGTATACCTACCGACAGGTCCGCCCAGTATACGCGTCATCCCCGCACCCAGTGTAGTTATAATCCGGGCAGTAAGGGTAACAACAAGTGTGTAAATTAATGTATTTGACATCAGTCGAAATTGCAAGATATGATACTTCCCGCCAATGTCGGCTAGGTTTGTTGTTTCTTCCGTAGACTACATACGCGTCATGTAGCTTTTTTTTTGTCAGCGGAACAGTAGCTCACATAAGCGCATGTGTCTTGAAGCGTAAAGCTCAATTATGATTACCCTGTAGTTTTTAGCGACGCTTATGACAAGATTCAATTGGGGTGCCTAAGCTATACGAAACTTTTTTTTGCATCAGTTATATAAATGGACATCCGTGCGTCGTATTGAATCGATAGCAAGTTTTTATAGCGCACATTACCGGGAAGATTTACAAATATCACCATACTATTGAGACCGTGACAGGTTTTCAGTAAAAGTCTTCTTATATGCTATTGATACCGAATCTCTATCAGTATGACGTCAATAAGGGGCAAAACGGGCCAATGGAGCGCACAGATCAGAGTAAAACTGTCTCACTTTATCACTGTGAACGTTTTATTGAGAACTACCGACGGAAATAGCTTGCTGCGTGCAATAGAGTCAGAGAGCCGGCACTGAAAGCGGTGGTGATTCATTCAATTTCCTTGGCCTGACAACATGTCTGAGGGGAGGCACTGTCATTTAACATCTGGAGCCAGATAGTCACATCAATGTGCACACCAACCTAATGCTATAAAAAGATGTTTGAACTTGAACGCATGGCCAGTCAATAGGGCAAGCAGCGTCGTGTCCCTAACGGTGTTCCTGGAGTTGTGATGAGCTGGTTGCCATCGCGACTGGATGGATGTAATATACAGGAAGGGTTTTAGACCCGTCTCGTCCTTACACTGGTGGCCACCAGTGCGCACCGGTTATCATCGGCATCTTACCTGGATTGTGTAGTCCTGCAGCTGGACATCATGAATCCACCACGTGATCTGCGGCTGAGGACGGGAGCCGGCCGTCTTACAGGTCACGTGGTGCACGCGGCCCAAAGAGAACGCCCGGTTTCTTCCTACCAGGCGCACGTAAAGCGGAGGAACTGAAAATACACAAGAAAAGCAGATGATGAGCGATGGCTTTCTATAGGGCAAAACTACATAGTAGCTTGTTTTAGTACACAACTTTTCCTAACTAAATTCACAAACCATTATTCTCACCGATAAAGACTATCATGCAAAACGCCATGGGATTGGCAGCAATAACTTATACGGAACGAAGATAATAATAATAATGGAATCTAATTAATCATCATGCAAACTGCCGTGTCATTTGTATAGCCACCCAGAAGTAATTGTATTCTGGTAATTCACGGAGACATAACACGCGAGGCTTCTGCGTGTAACGACTAGATAACCAACCAGGCGAGACACGCACTTGTGCAATCGAACATTTATATGTAATTCAGGGGCAGATCCAAATCGATTTCATGCACATTATGTGCATTTATACCCGGCTAACAAACGAAAAGTAGACAATCCCACAGGAATCTACATATGAACACGTCAGGTGTCGTGCGGGAGGCTCATTACCTCGTAAAGTCCATCGTCATAACGGCAAAAATACGGGACGTATTTTACAGGAATGCATGAATACGACCATGGAAGCCATAGGCCTGAGGAGAATAGCACCGTAAAACATGGAGCGATAAGGGCTGGTGCGGATACGGCGCTGGGTTGAACAGGACGTTGGTGACTCAGTACTGTGCTGTTGTAGTAAAACAGAGGCAGTAGGCCTTTACAGTAGCATTGTTGAGACGTTTTTGACTCTACCGGCTCTTTGGATTTCTTACTCTAGCGTTATGAAACAAGACTCTCGGAATCAATAAACTCGCAAATCATGAAGCGGGAAACATGTACGGTGTTGCTAGTGGTGCGCTGCTGCTTTAATTTCATAAAATTAGCACTTGCCTTCGCTCAACTGGAAATTATTCAGCCATTCTGCGAACGGGGCTCGTCGGTTTCCACGCCGCGCCTCCTGGGACACCCGGCAACTGTACGGACAGCCGGCGACAGGCTCACTTCACCAGTCGGTAGTCTACGGCCGTTCAGAGAACTCCTGGCCCACTGCTAATTCGAGAGGCAGTTACCGGAGCCACCCCGGACCCAACTAAAACCTGTGTCAACTTTTCAGCGCGAGAGCCTCGCAAGCCACGGCTGCTGCTGGGGTGCCGGGGAACATGGAGCCGCCGCAGTGCCAGGAAGCTCTCAGCCGCTCCCCGGTAGCACGGTTCGACGTTCGACAGCCGGCGTGTCGCCCCTCCATCGGTGCCGACACGTCGGTAGACGCACGGCGAGGAGCGCTGCGTCGAGTGGGCCACTTGTATTCAGCCGGAGGCCGACGTTGCGACGGCGGCTCAACTTGGGATCAGAGGCCCAACTAGCCGGCCAGGACGACGGGCAAATGGTACTGGCGTGGAGAGGAGAGAGAGAGAGAGAGAGAGAGAGAGAGAGAGAGAGAGAGAGAGAGAGAGGGAGAGAGAGAGAGAGAGTCGATAGCAGTGCCACGTGTCCCCCCATCAAAGAGAACCGGCTGAACTACATCAACTGGATCAAACTCGGTCCTCTCGGCGGTGACGGCGAACGCTCAGAGTTTGAATCGTGTCGCGCTATTTGGTACGCCAAATGTGTCAGCCGGATCCCAATCAGTATTCAGCACCAGCGGTGCAAAACATGCGACCGACTGATGTTTGGCTTCACTTCGGTTAAAATCTCCGTTGACGTATCTTCTCTTCGCAAATATTGCAACAGACGGACTTATGAAGGTATGGCAAGCCAAATTTACAATGACCTGTTATTTAACATTTTTAAGTCGTTCATCACTCGTTCTTTATCTGTTCCCGTATATTTCTTTTCCTGTTTCCTCACATTCAGGCCACCGATCTTTACCCGTCCTCACCCATTCCGCACCCACCACCCACCACCCCCCCCCTCTCTCTCTCTCTCTCTCCCTCTCCCTCCCGTCCCACCTCGCCCGTCCCCTCTGCCCGCGCACACTCCATCGGCTGCCCGTGGCGCTCTGCACCGTCCATGTCGACCTCCCGCGGCGCGCCGACTCCGTCGAGCGGCAGCTCTGTTTGTGTTGGAGCTGTCGGCGCCGACGCGTCGGCTCGGTGCACCTGGGTGGTGCGACGCACCGCCCAGCCGGCGACAAATCAAAACCCGAGCGGCGCGCTTCCATCAGCGCCAGCAGACACTAAACATCGGTCGGGCGGGGAACGACGAACGGTAGACGGTTTGTGGTTCACGGCAGATGACACAGACGGTGGGCGAGAGACGAACTACGACAGACGAGAGAGACGAGAGACGACCGCCGACAGATGACAGACCACAGACGATTGACGATAAACGATAGACGTCTGACAACGGACTGCAAACGAATGACGTACAGACGATAGAACGAATACGACGAACGACAAACTGCATCGGCCCTTCAAACCACTCCACTCTGCTCTCGCTGGCGGTGCCGCCGCCTGTTCCAGTAATCCCGCCCGGGCTGAGAGGATGCAATCAGAGCGGCCAGCTGCCCAGATAGGCCCGGTAAGACCGTCCGGCGGCCCTCGGCTCGCCGCCGAGCCGGCCGGCCGGCCGCGCGCCGGCCAGTTTCATTTCGCTGCCAGCGGTGCAGCCAATCCGGGGAGTGGCACCCTCGGCCGCCGGCTGCCAGACCAGATAGACGTTATAAAGAAGGAATGCCACGACTTTCAGGAAATATTTAAATTCACAACATTCGGAATCGGTTTTATTAGAAAGTTCAGGGAAACCGCTGCTCGCGGTAGATTCGTGGTTCATTATTGGAAATAGAACAGACTTTTCCCCTTTATGCTTCGCATATCTTAGAAGGGAAGGAGGTCTTCGTATGTAAAATGATTTGTGAAATTTTCCTCATTTCACAATTATGCTGATTGCTTGGTCATACGCTTAGCAGTCACGAAACTGCTGCTATTCAAGAAAAGAAAAAAAAAACACGAATAAAAAAGTAGTGCTCCGAATAACATTGTATAATGGAAATAGAGGCAAAAGCAAGAACATTTATCAAATTATTGTGCCACTAGGGCAAAGGGATGAGCGGCATTGCACTCGCAAGCTAAGGTAACTCAAGTCCGTTAACCAAATTACGCAAACAATGACAAAGAAAATGCTGCTATATTAATCCCCATGTACGAAGTTACTAAATTTTGCATTGTCTCTGATAAGCCAAAACATCAAATCCCATTCGAAATACTCCGCTGTCGCGATTTGAGCCGGCTCCGGACCCGCCAGTTCCGCTCCCCACCACCGGAGCAGCGCGCCGGCTGACTGCGCTCATTGCCGGCATTTATCGACCAGTCGGCTTTATGGGCCCTGTCACGCATGCACGGTTTATGACGTATAACTATATAACACCCACTTAACAGCTCCATCAATCACTTCAGCATTGATATGAGGCTTTGAAGCTGAGCTGACACGCCGTCTAAGCCAACAGCTCGGCGAGCTTTTACAGCTGCGCCCGTCGGTCAGAGGGTACACGGAGGGCGAGAGGCTGGGAAAGCTCGTAACATCACGGAAAATGAGCTCCGAGAGCCGCTGCTGAAGGTGCGACTCCGTGGTTAGGATGGTATAAGAAGTCGACCAATGTCTGCTTATGTCGGCGGCCCCCAAACGATTTGTGTTTTCTGCAGACTGCGGTCGTGCTTTCGTATGGATGATGCGATGGATTATAGATATCTGGTCCCATTTCTGAAAGTCATCTTCCAGAAGTCTAATAGGCGGTAAACCGGGCTTCTATTTTGTTTCTGTTGTGTAAAGCTAAGACAAAGGTTCACAAATCAGTGATAGGCTCGTGCTCGGTCGGTACTCACAGTAAGTTTTGAGTAGGACGCTGCTGGAGAGCGGCTTGCTGATGTTGTTGTTGGTGGCGTGGCAGGTCAGGGTCTGATCGACGTCCGACCGAGAGATGGCAGGCAGGTGGAGCACACTGCGCAGCACGCCGCTAGATGTCACCACGTGCGCATTGCTCAGCAGCGTCGGTCCGCGCCACCACGAGAGGGACGGCGCCGGACGACCTGCGGAACCCGCAGCAGGTCAAAAGGCGCGCACTCGAACGAACGGACCAGCTGTTGGACCTCTTTTTTTTGACAATGCTAGGATTTTGCAAGATACTTGGATTGCTTATTTAAAAAAGTAACCAGGGAAATTTTACATTTATTTTCTAACCAATGCAAAAATACAAAAAAAATTGCACACATATATACCTGAGTATGCTTGTCAGTGTTATCTGTTATTGAAGCCAAATGCCACCACTTTATTACCCTACCCATGCATTCTAAGATTTACTCCAAAGACTACCTACAAATGCTACCACAAACTGCAGTATCAGGCACATGAAAGTGTTTGAGCTACAATACCTGCAGTGTTCTGCTGTGATGAACAAAAGTTAATTAGCGTTGCTCTACCAACTTGACGCTAAGTGCGCCTGCCTGTCGCTCAGACAACATGATAGCCTGTCTGCGGCTGTGTCCGTCTGTTTTATGTTTATGTGTACGACCCGCAAAGTGCGGCAGAGCGACCTACCTCCGCGTGTTTCGCAGCTCAGCTGGACCTTGTCCCCCTCGGTGAGAGGCCCGAGGATGTCTCCCACCCGGTCTCCGGTGGGCAGGCGAATCACAGGTCGAGTCGGAGGCACTGAAACAAAATAATCAGAACTTGTTAACACAATATTGCAAAACAGTTACAAAAGAGAAGAGCTGCAAATATAAAATGCATATCTGTGTATGGTGCACTGAAAACTTTTTTACCATTTCCTGAAGGGTAAACCCGCCATAGCATGGTAGCTTGACACACAGACGTTTTTTACCACCTTCCAGATGGTAAATTTTACTCTTTCATGAAGAGTAAACTCGCCAGGGAGGGGTAACATGACACACAGACGTTTTTTACCATCTTCTGAATGGTAAACTCTTTTGATTTACTCTTGTCTAGAGTGTAACATTTTTTTGGGTTACACTCTTTGAAAGGGTAAATCTTAAACGGAACCCTTTTCTAGGGAGTAACGCATCATCTACTCTGTGCTTTACCCTCCTACAGAGAGTGTATTCTTCTGGCCTACCCTTTGTCACATGGTAATGTTTACTCTTTCCTTTAGTGTAAACCCCCCAGAGGATGGTAACAGACTCACAGACGCTTGCTTCAGAAGCTTCACGAAGCTTCTGTTAACCGGAGCTCACCAACTAAAAAAACATGCTTCAAGAGCAACAATGTATATTTGGCTTCCGTACAAACAATACGAGGGACACACCAGCAATGAACATTGTGAGACTCTCCACTTATGCATACGAATTTATACGAAGCGTTCAGCAATGCACAAGCGGTAAATAAACACCACGATACAACTTGAATGCACTTTGAATGTGAATACAAGACATTCAGCGCCCTCATATTGGATAAGGCACAGCGCACAATATTTGAAGAGAGCGACGGCGTTCCTGGGTGGTCGCCCGTATGCGTGAGATAATGAGACTGGATCACTACAGTGCAAGGCTTTTTCAAAGTCACCAACAAAATGCATAAACTTGTAGCATCACAACAAAATTAATGTACGTACTCATAACCTAGGCCACGTGGCCGTGCACGGGGTCCTGTTAACCAGGTCAAATTAACACCACTCAGCGGCATGCAATGCTCTAGCACATCGGTACTTACAATAAAATGTCCACAGAGGCTCTATAGGCGATGAACAACACGCAAGCACAATCACCAACGGCCACGCCACGCGGCACCGACACTGCTCACATCCGCTCTCGGAGACCAACGGCCGAAAACTGACAGATGCGCGCGGCCTTCAAACCGCAAACGGCCGATCTCGTTTCTGATTGGCTGAGTGATTCCATTTCAAATATCATCTTCACGAGGGTAAACAAGATCCACGCATGAAACGACTATCTGTACACGAGTCACGATACCCAAAAGGAAAGAGTTTTCGTGATGTTCTGGATCGCGAGAGTAATATTGATATTTACATGGTAATAATACTCTTCGCTGGCGAATAAGTTCATATCAACCACGTACCGTTACTATGCACATAATGGTAGCAAAGAGTTACCCTTTCAATATACTCTTATCTTGCTAGTTTGATGAAAATGAATCCTCCAGGAGGTAGTAAAAAAGTTTTGAGTGTTGGCATCAGGCATGTGCGATGCTGACCACTAGAGGATCTGCACTTTCCCGGTGCCCCGATTTCCTTGGAAATTAGGTGCCCGTAGTGCTTCTGTTCAGGGGTGTATGATCAAACAGGCTGGGACCGGTTCACCTCAGGGCTCAGTCGCGGACATTTCAGTTATCTCTCAGGCTGAGGTCAACCATAAAATTAGCCGGTCAGGCCACCATACGGCCGGTGAGCGGACGCGCTGGCGCGTGCCGGGCAGACCGGACTCAAATCAGCCGGCTCATGTGTCCCTCTAACGACCTCTCGCCGGCCGGCGACCAATTACTGCCCAGGAGCGGCCACCTCGGTGTCGGCGGCGCTCCGGCGCGCGGCGTCATTAACACCGCTGGTCGTCCGGAAAATGCCCCGGGGCGGCACTGGCGGCAGCGCGCCATTGGCGGCCGCGGCCAGGTGTGCCAGTGGGCGAGCGGTGCCGAACGGGCCCGTCCTGCACCGCTGCCGCCGGACGTGACCGCCGGTAACGCCGTGGGAGGTAACGATCGATCGACGGCACCCAGCTCGGGACGACGCGGATCAGACGGCGGCTCACCGGCGGACGGGAAGATTGGGAGGGATAAGCAGGGCATCGATAAATAAACCGAGCACTGGTCTAACCACATCGACTCGAATGACGGAAATGACCCGGCCAGGCGCGAGCCAAGTTCACATCCGCGGCCGTCAGGTCGGCGTTTTGCAGCGCGGCCGGACCATGTGTCAAACTCGGCCGACCGGCGGCGAAATACATGACGCTTCCTGGCAGTAGACTTCAACTGTCAAAGCGGCCTGTCGCGAGCCAGCGGCCGGCGCCGTCTTCCGATCCGGACCTGGCAAACTTGTGGAGCGCATCGCCGGCCAGCGCAGGCGACAGGCCGTCGCCAGCGGCGGGAGATGTGTCCGGCACTGGCCTGGAAATACTGCGCACACACGTGGACGCCCCAGTGCACCCAGCGGCATCTCCATAGCTCGAGATACGTTTTAAAGCATATTTCTCAGCCAAGATTATTTTTAACCGGGATCATTTTGGATAAAAATAAAATAGTTCAAAAGTGTGTTCATGTCGATTTGGGAATGTAACCAACTAAACGGAAGTTTAATTAAGATAAAACCGTTTTTTTACAATAAAACATGATCATTATTCATTGCACAACCGTATTTGGTAAAAATATTGATAATTAGACATATTCAACGCTTCTTATATAGGTGAATGTGACTTCAAAATTGAGATGGTTCGTAAACATTTAAAGAACTTAAAAGCGAGGAAAACGCCTTTCATTATGAATATACCAATATGGCAATACATTTTCGCATTATCAGCATGCATTTCAGTTGATGAGATGAACGGCTAATAAGCTTCCTGAAGCCATTAAGCAGCATTGAATTAGAGAAAAAGATTCGATGCAGTCTCATTTAAGAATGTTTATAAAATGTGATTGAGAACTGCTTTTAGCGACAATTGATTTTATAATCGGGCACGTTTTTCCATGAAGTGAATATTTTACAACGGCGTCCAGGGTCTTTTTCACGTCATAAATCTGAAGCTTCGTGCCATCCACGCCGTTCCATAAGCCAAGATCTTGACAATGATTAGAGTCTGTCATGCAAGCACGCAACTCGGGAGGCGCCGCTGGATTTTAACACCGTGAGCGGAAACAATGGCGAGGATGTAGCTAGGGGCTGGGCGGTGTTGGCAAGCCCATGTCCCCATCACTGGTTCGTGCCTGGATTCTCATCAAACAACAGGGCTATTAATGTGATGAATAATTTAGCACGTGGTCATGCCAGCTGACAGGTAATTTGCGCATTTGCTTAGAATGTATCGAAGCATAACAGCACAAGGGTTTCCTTCTGGTATAAATGGGCTGTGCGAAACATTTGCTCCTCGTTTTAGGCGTCACCGTAACCTAGACATACCTGACACCCGCCTTAGATAGCAACCCGCCTATATGTACACCAACTCTAAAACACAAACTAATAAGATAGGCTCAAGCTCCGGTGTTGTCAGTCTTCATACGTCACAGCACGCATTAGGTCCCAGGTTCGAGAGACACCTGGCGGCCGGAGTCGGAAATGTATGTCTTGCGGCACAGCATGACTACGGCGCTGACGTCGAGAGACATCTAGCGGGAAATACACAAACTACAGCGGACGGGACGAGTTCGATACGACGTTTCTGTCTGATACCAACAAAAACAAATAAAACGGACGACGAAAAGTGCAGTTTTTGTGCTCATATAGCCTGCATGACTGGAAGAGAGGGAAATGGCAAAGGAATCGTGCCATTTAAGTGTTTTTAGGGTTATAGGTAAATGCACATTTTGCTTTGAACAGTGCGATTAAGCCGTGTCGACAAATTGCATCGGTTTACTTCAAACAACCTTTGACAGAAATTTATATCTATAATGATTGCTGACATTTAAGTCGTACTATGGTTCGGTATCGAGCAGTGTGACCTAAAATGTGCGCAGAATCACTTACCGATAACGGTGAGGTTGACGCGGTGATACTTGGTGGGCGTCAGTTTGAAGTCCACCCGACATCGGTACTCCCCAGCGTCGGCCTCTCTGACGTCATCGATGGCCAGCACCGGTGGAGACGTGTTCACCAGAAACTCGGCGTTCCGGTTGGCCAGAATAAAGTTGTCCTTCCATTGGACGCCGTCACTCAGTGAACCTTGACGCGCGTCAAAACTGTGGGCAAACAAATAACATCACGAATGAAAAATCACAAACATTGGTCCAGTTTTAACAGACCCATTCAGGAAGAAAATATCGGTCTTGGAAAGGAAACGAAAACGGAAAGAAAGGCATAAAACAAAAAGCACGAAACAGAACAGACGCCTCACTAAAAGAAGCGAAACAATCAGCTAACCTTGTCATTGTACATTGGATATAAACCTTTTTGTACAATCCGCACTGGACGGATTATCCCACGGCCTTCTTGACCACCGACCCGCGAACCACTCACTGATCGTCCGAGCGCCGTGACGATATCTCGACACCGTGCCACCGAGCAGAGCCATGAGCTGTGAACTCGGCGCCTACCCGCTCATCTCAGAGTTAATAATTTACATAAAACGGCCCTAGCCTCGTCCGAACAGCGCTGTAGGACGCCTCGTCAGCTCAGCCACTTCGGTGGGGCGGCGCCGATTTAGATTAACCCGCGCCCCGTAGGGGGGGGGCCGAAACGGCCCCCCCCCTGTCCTTTTCGGTCGATATCTCCTAAACGGCTGGAGATATCGCCACCAAACTTTCAGGACCCCTCCGGGCATCAATTTTACACATTGTGACCAAAAAATTTTCCAGAGGCTGTGATAGGTTGGCCACAAATGACGTCAGAGTGACGTCATGTTCTGTCATTTTCGACCGAAAAAAGACCTTCGCGAGAAGACCTGTCAGGCCTACAGCTTTGAAGATACAGAAAAATGACCAGGACATAAAAGGTGTAGAATTGACAGGGCTACAAAACTGCTATCTCGGATTTTTGAAATTTTTGAGTTTTGATCCCCAAAAATCAAAAAAGCATTTTTTTGGATATATTAGCCAACAAATCCAAAAAGTTTTTTGAGTTTCGAAAAAAACGGAATATATGTGATAGTACCTACCGTCTTCTATCTACATACCAAATTTCAGATCGATACCTCGTTTTTTGGCCAAGTTATAGCGAAAAAACTGTTCAAAAATGATGACGTCAAATTTTCAAACTCAATTTTTGGCAATTCTAGAACTCGTAGAGCAAAACAAAGACCACCATTAGACTCCCCGTGACAAGCTGCATCGAATGGATACCCATTTTATGCAAAAATATCAACTTTGAAATTTGACCTAATTTGACCTGACCTTGACCTGACCTTCACCAAAACGTGACCTAGGCTGGCCCCAAAGGCTGCCTAACCCACATAATCGCATTTGTCATGTAAAATGGACCATAAAACATGTATCACACGACACATTCATGTTGTGACCCCCGGTGACCTGACCTCGCTGTGACCTGACCTGGTATCAGTGACCTCAGATAGCAAAGTATGTGTTTGACGAACAATATACCATCGATGGTTTTCAATAAATTACCAATTTACTCGATTTCACAGCACATTTCTTGAATTGCCTGTGAACGGTGAAAATCTGACCTTTGACCTGACCTGTGACGTCATCGGTTTGACCTAGGTCAATGAAATTTGGTCACAAGGTAGTTCCCGGGTAGGGCTATCAAACGCCGTTTGAATTTTGAAAATCGGCCGGTAACTTTCCGAGATCTTAGGGGGGGCCGAAACGGCCCCCCCTCTACGGGTGGTAGGGTCCGCCGGTAGCCCTACGGGGCGCGGGTTAAGTGGATGCTCAATCCTTGCCCGTTTCCGCGCGCACACGCGATTGAAGCTCCTTCACTGCGAGACCAGTGAAACGAATAGGACGTATCCTGGTAGGATGCCGCTGAACGACGTAGTAGTGCCGACTACAGTGTCATTGATATTTCAGCTTGGAAATTGGCGACAGGACAATCGAATGCAGGACTTTCAATGACAACCCAACTATGAAAGGCTAAAAATGTATGAACACATTTAACAAGAGCCGTTTTCACGACGGCCATCTGGTACACATTTGGTGCACATCTGGTACAGATTAGGTGCAGATCTGGTCAAATCAGGTTCAGTGTGTCTCTTAGCAGCTATCAGCTAGGGTTGCACTAATTGCTTATATGCCTGCTTTGTCATATTATCAGAGAGCATCATCGATTAAAACACTGAAATAAATTCATAAAATGAAGATATTTGCTTTAAAAGAAATTAGGTGCAGATTTGGTCAAATCAGGTACATTTGCCGGATACCCCGTCGTGAAAACGGCTATTAGCTGCGTTGATTTTTTTTGCATTTTTTATTATTGCTGCAATTGTAACACAAACAGAAAGTCTGATAGACAATGTTTATATAATTTCCGTATCGAAAGAAAGAAGATGATCCCACAAAACATCGGCTCGCATCACAAGTCGCATTTAAAACTCTATAAAAAATCGGCTATTGCATGGAAAGTCCAATGAACTATGTGGTGTGCACTGTGCATGTGTGCTTAATCTGGTAATCAATCAATTCATATGCATTATGCATAGGTGTACATACATGCTGCGGTGCAGCCATTGCGTTTCATTACTAAATTGCATGCAGTCCATACCGGGTGGCCCAGAAAAAACGTTCCGAACTTTGGAGGCCTATATATCAAATTCGAGTGCAAATAACGAGACAAAATTTTCAGCAAGTTTGCGTCATTTCTTTGCGCATTTGTATGCTAAATTATAACACTACCATCTATTTCAAGTTGGCAATCTTGAGTTGAATTAAGCAAGACGTTTTTGCTTTTTTTGCCGATGTCAAACGATAGTGATGATTGAGTTAGACGCCCCATGTTATAAAATAGAATAGAAAAATAGAGCATGTGAATGAAACCAACACGTATGTTCTTATTTTAAATATTTGTGTCTCACTTATGTGCCAAATATTCAAATACTGAGCCAAAATGGTGCTCATGGATGCCATTCGTTTTAACACCAAATCATGATTCGTGGCACGGTGCATGGATTACTGCTGATTACCCTCCTTTCAGTAGATCAAACAGTAAATCGACCGGATAAGGAAAACAAACTAAAACAGACTAGTTCCTGTGCCAGAAGACCACATAACATTTTATGAAAAACAACATTGCCAGCAGATGACAAAAAAGAAAACTGGTTGAAAAGCTACCTTTTCCCAGGAATGTCAGCCAGGAAAGCATTTGAGCCACAAGATGGTTAGAAAACTGGAAACTTCTTCCGATGCCACTGGCACAGAGCCATCGTGGTTGCCTGATGGAATGTGTCATCCTGAGACCCGAACCATCAATGAGACTAGCTGCCAGTAGCAGCCATGGCTCTAGGCCGTGGTGCCGAGGGGTGAAAGTGACCTGTTCACTCACATTTTTGAGTAAACATCGGAGCAAAAAAGTAATTTTTACATGGCATGCTTGAAACACGAACCGTTTAAAAAGTAATTTACCGAACACCATGAAAATCACACCATTTACTGAAAATGTGTGTCGCATTGACTATTCGAAGTTTCAATGTTGTATCTTTATCACTTTCTGAGAAATATTGATTTAAAGTTGGGAACGTTTTTTCTGGGCCACCCGGTATATACCTATGAATGTGCTTAGACATCTCGAACGGTCCATTTTTCGAGATATCTCTCACATTTCCAGTTCGTGCGCTGTCATTACTTATATTTACCAGGATCGCTATGCTTACGCCATTCTCCAAGTTTGCATCTTCCGCTGTTCAACTTTGCAGATGCCAGGCTTACAAAAAGGCAACACTATGAAAAGTACGAAAGTATTTTCCGCATTTATCTAGCCATCTAAGACCATAACATACAACTCAAAAGAATATCCAAACATGACCCGATTTTTCCGACCCTCTGGCCCCGAATTCCATTCAGTGTTATACAGGCCACACTGCTCCCTGCTCCATCCCTGGCCCAGCCGGACCGCAGGCTGCAGCGGCAGCGGGCAGCTGACGGATGGGCCCATTGCCAGCAGAAAGCCGCCATAAACTTGTGTGCGATTCATAAAGCGTTATGAATCGTCTTCAGAGCCGCGTCAATATTCCATTGTTAATTAGGCCAGTTAATGGCCCTTTCACTGCTGAGTGGTCGCTGTGTATTGTCGAGAGGGCCAGATCGATGTGCCACGGCTGGCTTATGTCAGTGGCCAGACGTAGTGAAGCCAAACGGTGCATCTTGACAGTGTTTGCTCTAATGGCATTCATTACTCCATGTCAACACCTTCTATGCTGATGCAACAAAGGCTCATGGGTTTACAGCGTTAATCTTGTCACTTGTCAATGCCGTGCTGTTTATGGTAGCTGAGCAGGAAACAATGGTTGTTTGCTGTTGCTTTGAAGTGATCAACAAATAATTTAGTGGATAGATTAAAGCAATACATTGAATAATTTGCACCAAAACGTGTACATCCTCTGTTACTAGCACTTACAAAATATGTGCAGAAATTAGTGCAGTTGTACGAGTATGTGTACTTTTTTGCTCAGCTTTCTACCCCAGTCACCTTCCAATCAACATGCTAGAATCTATGCATATGAGCTAAATATGTGCACTTGCTTTTTACAGGCGCACCCCAGCGCGTTTCTTCTCACCTATGAATGGGCGCGCCGGCGTTGTCCCTATACCAGAGGACGAGGTCAGGTCGGTCGCCAGGCTTCTCCGAGGTCAGACTGCAGGGCAGGTTCGCTCTGCCGCCCACCACCGCCGAGGTGAGCACCACAGCACCTGCAGAAAACAGAACAGTTGTTAGTGGTCTCTTAGGATCCCTGCTCGTAGCTGAGCGCATTGCTTGTTGAAAGAAGGAAAGAGATATTATATTAGACAGATACGCCCACTTACTACAGTGTTTTCTTGCAAAAGAAGTCGATACCTATAAAAAAGCTTTATAACGACATATGACTACAATGCAGAGACCCGATATCAAGTGGTTCACCACAGACCAGCCGTGTACCAATCGGCTCTCCGATATCACAATGAAGCACAGACTGTTCGTTGTAACGACTGGGCATCCACTGCAGCAGACTCCCACCATAATGCCACCTCAGCGTCGCTCGGTTTCTTACACAAGGCTCACTTATAAGTAGCCTTTTTTGCAGGATCTGGGAAGTTGTCTTTGAACATCTGAGTGCCTTATATGTGGGCTTATGTATTTACTTCACTCATAAAATATGTGTACCTAACTGTGTGCAAGCTCTACCGATCTCAGGAGAAAATAAACAGCATAAAGCTGAAGTCCAAGGAATGGTGCTCGCTTCAATATCATGTTATGTGAGGAAAATGCAGGTGTTGCAATTGTAAGAAAAAATACTGCCTTGGTAACCGAGTAAACGATCGCAGTCAGCTGATTTCACGCCGAAATAGCACATGTCTGACTTGGAATTAACAAAATGCCTGCGTCCATATATGCACATGTATTTCTTAGTGTTGCATGAGGCACAGTCGAATGCCGACACATTTAAAGCGCCGTGAACACGGAACAATCTCACCAATAAAGCCCTGGAAAATCCTTCAAGCGTTGCGACGAAAGCCCATTTCACAGGAGTGTCTAAGCGGCAGTCGATCATTACCGTTCACCATAACAGCGGTGTGCCGTTTCACGGGTCCATACTGGAGTGATTATGTCCGTCTTTATTTACCTCAGAAAGGCAGTGAGCGGAGCTTTCATACCGGTTTCATGGCGGCTCAGCGGGTTCTGCGAATGTCCCCGACAGCCAGAGCGGCTGCGAAGTGACCCCTGCACGCGACCAAAGTCGGACGCCGGGTGACAAAGTCGGACGAAAACTAGTCACGAACTCAACGCAACTTGCAGACCACGGCTAGGCTTCCACTGAAAAGGCGTCATTTATTTTCAGAGTCTCTCTGAAACCCCACCTTACACAACGAAAATCACAGCTCTTCACGATCATCCATTTCACCACTGTACTTTAAACTTGGTGTGCGTGTAGTTGTCGATCACTTGCTCGCCCACCGGCACCGTTCGTGCCACAGTGTCATGATGGGACCGCGGCACCGGCAGCCCAGGTAGCACCTCATTCACCGATCTGACCGCGGCGTGACGGGGGCCTGTCGCGTGTCCTATTGCGGCCAGTCGATCCGCAGAGCTCAGCCGAGCAGACACAACGGCGAAAATCGGCCCCAGGCCAGGCGATGCTGTGAGTTGTGACAGGGCGGTGTGGACGCACACCACTGATACAGATAGGTTTCTGTTTGATTTCAGCTTTGAGGTCAGTATATTATTATGCGATAGGCGTTATCACAAGTGTATTCGCGGCCATTGGGGCGACGTAAGAAAAGAAGAAACCAACTGGCCCCAAGAACTTTAAATTATCAGTTAGCATGCACCTTTTCCTTGATGTGTAGAGAATTTACCATTATTTGTTACAGAAAATTGCATTTAAAATCTTCCATTTATGCTTTTTTCATCGTTTGCACAATATGTTCTTTTACTAAGCTAGAAACACTAATTAGAAATAGTTCCCGCATCATCAAGAACAATAGGGAAGGCTTGAAGTGAATAAAATAATTTAAACGGTTTTGTAATCTATGTGAAGGCACTTCTAAAATTGCCTGTAGAAATATTGAAGGCAAAAGTTCAACTTTCTCACAAGACGGATGTCTATAAACCTATTTAACTTGTGACAACTCAGCCGGTATTTCGTCGCCTACAGCCCAGCTTTCCCTAGTGACCGATAGAGGCGCTGCTATCGATGTCCGCCCGTGCCGCCTAACGGACCTGTCGAGTTGTGTTCGATAATTTTCCAAACGGGGATAAATTTTCCCTAGAATGACCTATATTTGCTTGACTTCGAGGCGAAATTGAAATAGCGACAAAACTTTCTGGCCAGGAACGGTTTCGGGGTTTGACAATAGCTTTGGAACATGATTGGTTCGTGCTATGTCACCTTTAATTTCCGGGGTCATTTCTTTTCCGCCTATGGGGCCCGGAGACACACAGTAGTTTGTCTTGTTCAAGTGAGCTATTATATTGTGTTAGGAAACACTAGTCACACACAAAGTTTGCTCAACTGCACACACTGACACTCCTCAATACCGTCTAATGTCTATTCGTCTTTGCACCGCATGTAGACCCAATTAGCGAAACGCGCAAACATCGGGTGCTGCCATTTTACATAACACCACGTCCTCCACTCCATCGGTATTCGGTATTCTGTTTCGGCGCCGATGACTAACGCCTACCGCGTCCTCGGGGACTATTTGACCTCACTCGGCCAGGAGGAGCACGGCTCGTCACAGCGCGTCACAATCGATACGGCCGGCCGCGCAGTGCCGCCAATGTCGTGCTGGCGGCGGCGTTAAGCACAGCGATGGCCGTTCGGGGCGCGATGTCCTATCCAAACGCGACACGGTGAATCGTCCGCGGCCGACACGGCGATGTGGTGTGAATTAGGTACCATCAGGCTGTTCGGGAAGGCGTAACGAGCTGGCCGGAACGGAGCCGCCGCGCAACAAACGCCATACACCGCAGCTTGTTGATGAACGGTGCCAGGGCCAGGGCCCATACGACAGAACATTGAGTTGATTTATCCACGTGGTCTGATCGAAAATCAATCCCGCGATTGGAGTCCACTTCTGTTCAATAACAACTTTTACGATAATGGACTGGTGAGACGTATTATTTATTTATCGAGATAAATGACGTGGAAGATTGATTTTCCATGTGGGAGCATTTACGATAATTACGGTTAATATCTGAATTACATGTGAACAAACATGAGGCTTTAGGAATGATTACACACAGCAGGCGAAAAATACAATTGAATGAGTGGTGATCAATCTACGTTATAAATACAAGTTAAATGGTTATATTTCCTAAAGATATTAGCACATTACAATAAAAATTCACTGCTATTTTTGTTCTTTTACCAGGAATCACTGGCTATCGTCGTTGACTCGTTGCCGCGTACGGCTCTGCTGCGCGTGTGGCTCCGTTGCCGCGTATGGCCCCCGCTGGCACCTCCACTAACGACCCTTCCCCGGCGGCCGACGTCTCCGGTGACGGCTGACCTCGCACCATGTCACGTGTTCCGGGCCGCTGTGACGGCGTCCGGCGAGCGCCCAGACCAATAATGAGGACGTCCTACCGTCACCCCCGCCCCTCTGCCCCCCCTCCTCCGCCCCTCTGCCGCCCCTCTGCCTACGCAGACAGACAACGGCGCTCGAAATGCGATATACCAGATCCATCTGGCAAAGCCAGGGACGTCGAGGCTTAGCGAAGAGAAACGGGAATCTGCCGAGCGTCTGAAACTAGTTAATTGTATCTGTCGTCGGCGCGGTGGGTTTTGTGGACAAGTTCTGAAGTTCTTCAGACGTTATCAATGCTGCCAATCTTGTAGGAGTAGAGGTGCTCGAGGAACTGAACTAATCGCAGTATTCGGATAAAATCAGTCCATCTATTGGAGCTGAGATCCAGGCCTGAAAAAAATCAGTTGCCTCTGTTCTAGGTGCTCAATAAATGTCACTGAGAGCATTTCCGGTAGGCATGCAAAGAAATGACAAGACGTCTGGGAGGTTCCGCTCTAAGTACCAGCTTCCGTTAAGATGATCAGTCCACGCAATTCACGCTCGCTTGTTCCAAAACATGTGTGTAGAAAATTGCATATTTTTACGCTTTCTTGTTGACGTTTCCTAGTTACATTATCAAATGTTTGTAATGAAGTGACCAAGGTTTTTAAGAAATAAGCCAGTTAATTTGAAAATAACGTCATGCGACTTACAGGTGATGAGATTAAGGACACTCTGAACCAGGCGTTAGGTTATTTACAGGGCAGTGCGTTGGCCATGCAGTTAGCTGTCACCGCCAAGTGCAGGTCCCACAACGATTAGCGCGCCAAGGACTGCTTTTGTTCCGCCACTCGTATCTCCGCTCGTAAAGCCAGAACTGCAATGCGGCCTCGGCGCGGTGTCGGAGCCAGCCCAGGTCAGGCGCGTTACGGACGGCTATATTTGAATTCCAGGCTGGTGCGAGGGTTCGTGTGGACGGACCATGACCTAACTGCGCCTCTAAAATGCCACTTGCTTCCGGCAACGATACATAAATTGGAAATAATAGTCTTGTAGCTTGCATGACTTGCTTATTCTAGGAGCTATTTAGCGAAAATAAAAATGATTCACAGGTATCGATCGGTAGTTTGCAGCATTTGGTGGTGCAGTCAGCAGAATTTGCATTTAAGGTTTCACAAAAGGGTAACACAATACTCATAGTTTGGCCTTGGATGTTATGCACTCGTGTGCTGCATCGTGCTATTTTCTAGCAGAAAAAAATAGAGCGAATAACAAAGAACAAAGTGCAGCAAGGCAGACAACTCAATTTCCCCGCACAACTCATGGAGCGCGCCTGTTTTTTGGCAGCCGACAAGACCGCCCCGCTCCCGGTCTGTGCGGTGCGTCTGGCCGAGTATTCTCGTCTGCGGTTCCCAGTATACCGCGACATGAGCGCGGCCCGCCGCGGAGTGCTGTGCGCTGCCAGCCACGTGCGGTATGCCCGCCCCTGGGTCACGGCCCTGGCGCGGCGCCCACGGCGTTCCCAGCGCACGGCGTCGCCATTAGAGGCACCGACACTTCTTGGAAACTCCGGATGATTGGTAATTGGGAAAACACCCGGTCAAAGCTGGCGTCGGGTGAGTGGGAGGGTACGTGAGCCGGCCACCGGTGGGAGGCGCATCGGGTGGCGCGGGAGACGAGATGGGCTGTGACAGCTACCGACTCGTCTGTCACAGCTCGGCTGCCACAGCTCGCCTGTCACACTGCGCCGTCACAGCTCGTAATGTGGCTGGTTTGACAGCGGAGGCGACATCGACCGACATACCTCGCTGTCAGCGCCGCTCGAATAGCTTAGGTGAGACAGAGGGACTCACTTTACCACTTCTAGGACATTGCCAACTTTTCCAGGGAGCAGGTCGGCCCATGTCTGTGTTTCATGGATAAGTGCACGTGCGTGCGGTATGCCCGCCCCTGGGTCACGGTCCTGGCGCGGCGCCCACGGCGTTCCCAGCGCACGGCGTCGCCATTAGAGGCACCGCCATTAGAGTGCTTCAAATATGTTAAACGTATTGAGTTTATGTACATAATGACGAATTTGGATATCTTTGCACGTCGAAGGGGTTCAAAACAAGGGGAAGAATAACTCTTCAGTGCTGTTAACCACCTTATAAAGGAGACTCGGATTATAATCGGGCTCGTCAAAATATTCCATCCGGCGTTCGACTGAGCTTCATTTAAATTTCAAATAAATTTTCTTTGTTTCTGGTGCACCCAGCATGACGGGTATAAAATTAGATAGAGCTGATGGCTAATACAGAGCAATTCGATCAGACTCGTGGCGAGATCTTTCAGCAAATCTTTAAGGAACGTTCGTCCATCCGTAACAGTTAACAGCAAACACAATCAGCCCCAGCTGTCCAACTCCAAACTCAATAGCTGCCAATTGTAAGTGAACGTCCGACATAAAATAAGGACGCCGTCGGCCCGCGCATGGCTCAGACATCCTCCTGTGCCGACTCTGAGACCATATACAATACAACATGTAGCTCCGTTTCTGAGGTGATCCTGGCCTCCGCACGGATCAATTGCAAGGGTTGAAATTCCAAATCAAATGTCTCCAAGTTCTGTCACCGTCCCTGTGTTTAGAAGTGATGAAAACAGAGAGGGGATGTGGTGATATATGATGATTTACACAGAAACGGTTGACAGTAATGTGGCAAGGACCATGAAGAAATTTGGGTTGATAGAAAAGAACAGCAATAAATATATGCAAATGCATAATTAAATGCAAGGGGTAAATAAACGCTAAGAAAAAGCAGAGTTGTTGTTAAGTTTATGCAATAGGGAACGTCCGATAGAATTGATACTCATCAAAATGCAAACTAAAGTTAGAGAATGATGAGCACGCGAACAGGCTGCTATTGACACCAGTGGCAGCGTCGGCGGTGGCAGCGACTGCCACGAGACGGCCGAGAGTGCCGTCCCAGCGAACTACCGCCAAAGAAATGAGTCTGACGGGTCAGCCAGGCGAGAGGGCTGGGAGGGAGTGCGCCAGAAGTGCGGACAGAGCGTCACTACACTGTCGATAGGAGAGATCCCAGAGCGAGCGCCGCCCGCACACATCCGTGACAAAATGTGTGCGACAGCCGACTGGTGGGGGTTGACGGCTGGCTGGAGCTGAGCGGCTGCTATTGGCGTATAGAACATGTGGAGGGGCGGCTGTCAGGAGTGGCTGTCAGGAGTGAATGTCAGAAGGAGCGACTGTCAGGAGGAGTGGCTGGGGAGTGATAGTCGGGAAGAGACAAGCTGACAGAAAATGGTAAACTGCCAAACATTTTTTTGTAAGTGTGTTTTTGCTGTCGAATGTTTCAGAATAACAACACAGCCTTGCAATGCGTCAGAGTTTTGCGACACCACATCACTTAGAGCATTATTTACGATTCTATAAGTTGCTGGAACTTCGCCACAGTAAACATTCGCTACTGATTGCCACCAACCGACTTGCATAAGAATAATATTTTCTTCGTTTTTCACAACACTCGTCTTACAAGATGCATTGCTGCTGGGCTTCAAATGCGGCTTTGGAAAGGTGCCAAACACCACTGTTTTGTGACCTGAGCACGCAGGACCTCTAAATCTAGGGAATCTGGGCACAAAGCTGTGCCATCAACAAAGCATGTGGTTAAATAAGCACCTCCAGTCAGAGGTGGATAATTCCAGCAAATGTTGGACTTCGCCCGGCTTGGATGATTTGGTATAGCAGCTACCCATAACTTGCATGAATAACATGGACACGACTCAGAAGAAACTTATGCTGCCAATTTGGCGGGGAGACTACACAAATATTTAGAACGAATATGGTCAGTATCACCTCCATAATTTTTAGTATAACTGGTTTAGTATAATTGGTATAATTGGTTATTCGAAATTGTTGATCGGTGTAAAATCTACCCCAAATAAAACCGACAATCTACGCCAGCCGATCATGCTGGGAATATCCTCTCGCGGCTCTGTCCCCGCGCTCGCCCACTGTCCCGCAATGTTCGGGGGTAATGCGGTACAGCCTACCGTCAAGGCGCTTCCAGCGGCCGCCTGGGTGACGCGGTAGGCCGGCCATCGGATGGGAGTGGAGTCACTCATTGCACCCTGCACTGTATGTGGGGGAGGGGGCAAAATCGGAGCCCGAACCCTTCTCTTGGGGAACCTGAGCAGCACTGAATAAGAGCATGACGCTTTGCTTTGAGCCGCTCGCCCCCGACAAGCTCGGCCCGATGATGGAGCGTGCCACAGCATTTGTGAGCAACGATCGGCGTGGCGATCTGCTAAAATAAACATATTTACAGCGCTGGTAGTCTATAATAGCGGACTAATAACGCCGTCTGCACGCCACCTGGCTCCGGGGTTAATCAGTGCACCGCAAACGACGCCCAAAGACGTCGGGAACAAACGGCCGTCGGGCTCAGCAATCATAGCCTAAGCGGTGGACTAATTATTGATACTAGCATGCCAATGGTGATGGCAGCAGCATATTTTAGCAAGACATCTTTTGCTGACAGTTCCGACCGCGTGCTGGAGTAGAATTATTGAATTCATTTTTTATAGATATCGAATATCAAAGGCTGATTGAACGCAGTCAAACTCATTCGTCCTAATAAATCAGGAGCGTCAAGCATCCCACAACATCGTTAAGATTTCAGAGCGGCAGTCTGAAAATATATCTCAGAGCTTGGACAAAAATTAAATAAATTGTCGAAAAACGCAACAAGTGTTTCGAGAATGTCAATTACTACAGACGTCCTTAGCTTCGCGGAGACGGATGCCCTCGTAATAACATAACATATATCACTGCTATTGACGTTGCCCCAGCCATGCCAGCAGCAATGCCCTGCAATACCAATACTCTGACGCAGTGGCACTGGTCTCTTCTGCCTCAAAAACAAGCATATATCTAAAATGCTGACACATCCTGCACAATTCCTGGCAAGAAAAAAAAATCCTACAAAAGGAAGGTATAGGCGCAATCACACACAGTACTGTTATGGATATAAATAGGTACGCAGCAAAGAACACGAACGGAGCAAATAAGTATAAAAAAGATTCAATATCCTAATAATTGCTGTCAATACCATCTGAATGAATCAATTGAAGAATAATGTAAATCATCGCTTATTTATTTTTCCAGTCAACACATATCGGCCAAAATCAATTGTACTTTATCGTACACTGACTTTGAACCGAAACGTTAGCTAAATACAATCAACTAAGACAATAAGAAACACACGATTAGACAACGATCGACATAATATTTACTGTGCAATTAAAAGTGGGTTCATTGTGCAAACATAGTCTTGCTTTTATAGTACTGCCATTCTGTGAAGTAGTACTCCGAATTAATTGACAATCGACCAGTGCCTCGTTGTTATGCCACTTCTCTTCAAATGTCACTGATAAGCCGAAGACCGAGGGACTGGTAATAGCAAAGACCAATAGGACATACAGGGGCATGGTTTTATGCGCCACTACCATACGTCCTGGTGTTTGCATTTAAAATTGAAAATAGCTCCGGCTCCGCGGCGAAATGGTTACGTCTGCTGTAAAATGGCTCCTTGGGGCGAGCCATTTCGCTCGCTCAATGAAAGCCACAATCAAGCCAACGACACAGCCGACCTCTAACCCCATTATCCGAGACCCCCCCCCCCCCCCGGTTCTCGGAGTCGCGGCCACATTGTGCAGTCTTTTCGCCAGCTTTTCCCGCTTAGATTCTATTTTTTACTCGCGTGACCACCACATTTATTCACTTAGTTGTAGTGAATACGGAAAGTGATAAAGCCTGCGTATGATATTCAATCTGCATGCATGTCAAAAGCGTAAAAAGTACTAAGAACACTTCGCACGGCCCTGCGCAAAACCCTGAGGAGCCAAAGCAAAAAGTTTAAAATTTCGACCAAAATATAAGAGAAAACTCCACAGCGACTTGTGGCCTTGTTTCTCCGCCACCCTGCGCCTGACGGCACGACTCCGGCGTCTCTCGGTGGCTCTTGTCGCGGGGGTGGTCCGGGCATCATCAGTCAGAATTAGTGCGCCAGTGGCAGAGATGGAATCACCGACCGTGATTGATGTCAACAGGGGAGGCACGGAGACAGGCGGGGAGGTGGCCACAGCAGCCCACTCGAGCTCGGAGGGACGCACGGTCGGCAGGCACGCTGGAGGGGAGACATTCTCAGTTCTGGCTATATCGTCTTTCCTACAGACTTGCTACTCCACGACCAGCCTTGCTGTTTGAAAAAAAGTCTTGTGTTTTATTCGTTATTGATTTTTGAAAATATAGATCAGCATGGGCGCCAATTTATTTCAGCTACCATGTTACGCAACACACATGATTTCCGATTTGATGATAAGGCTTCAAAGGATCCAATCGCTCGTATATTTTCTTTTCATGCTGCTTTCACGCTCCGTTCCTGAAACAGATAGTGTGGCGCTTGAATATATCCCACATCAGCAGCCATGTCTTCCCATTGATATTTTGGCCCCCCGTCCTTCAGTTATCCTTTCATTCTTTCATATTCATTTGAGTTCCATTGCTCTCTCTCTCTCTCTCTCTCTCTCTCTCTCTCTCTCTCTCTCTCTCTCTCTCTCTCTCTCTCTCTCTCTCTCTCTCTCCCTCTCTCTCTCTCTCTCTCTCTCTTTCTTTCCTTCTTTATATATCGTTCTTTCGTCCTTCCTCTTTTCCCTCTATTCGCTCTCCTTTACTCTTTTTATCTTTCTCTCTATTACTCTCGCACGCAGCCATCCGTTTTGTTGACTCTAATCAGCCCTCAGAACTGAGCTAGGAAAAGTCGGCTGGCGAGACCCACAGATGAGTCGGTTACAACCTATGCAGTCGAGCCGGTTACGAACGCTCGCTGTCGGCCGTCCAATGACACTGTTGTCCCAGCGTGGCGAACAAAGAATCACTTATGGGAGGCGAAAAAAGAGCAAACGAATAGATCCGACAAATACACAAAGTAAGTACTCCGGTCGATACAGTTTCTGCCATTTTCGAGTGCAAGTGCTCGACCGCCTACAAAGCAGCGCCTATTCACACAGTCGGGGGGGATTGGGAACACGGTGAGTGACCAACAAATTCTCCCCCAAGACGGCCTTTTTCGGATGGCGGGAGCCTGGAGTAATTCGGTAAGTTTGAAGATGGGAACGGAGCGCATGCTGCTTTTCATAATGGCTTAGTTAATTATTCAGAAAGTAGATGGCCCTACAAGGGCTGCCCTTGACATTGTCCAATTAAAGCTAGCCGTAGCAAGACAGGAAACCAATTAATACTTTATGATGACAGTATGTGGGGCCCAACATTTTGCAATAATGTTCGAAGTTCCAACAAACGGAACGCGAAGATGGCCGTCTGATTCGCAGCCAGCTGTCTAAAGCACTTGAAACCAGGCGCGAGTTCCGCGTAACCCAATGCAGTGTCAGTGCCTGTGTCAGGGAGTGACGTGGCTATCAGCGGCATTGTTAGGTCAGGTGTCAGCGGAAATTCCGGTGTCAGTGTCGGTATTGCTGTCAGCGTTGATGTCATTAACGGTGTAAGTGTTGTCGCCAGTATTTGCGTCAGTGTGTCAGTCGCTGTGTCGGCTGCGGTGTCAGTGTCAGCGGCTACGCATATATCCACACACTTCAGCAATGTCAGTAATCAATGGGGCCTGAATAATCCAGGCTCGGTAGCGGTGGCAGTGACGGCGCCGGCAGTGACGGCGCTGGAGCGGCCCCTGTCGTTAGGCACACTAACGGCCCAGCAAAAACGCGCCTCTTCATTAGCAGATATGCAGGCGGTCTGGCACGCCACGTCAACGACGAACCGACACCGTGACTGCTACCAGGGCGCTTATCGCTCAGCGTTGGCTGTTGCTGCATCCTGGCGGCCTGGTTACCCCGATCGCGGAGAGCCATCGGCATCCAGTCACGTTTTTGCCGGTGATCTTTCTTGGGAGCGACGTCCAGGACAGCCAGCTGCGACACAGTGACGCACGGCCCGCCAGAGATGCGTCTTCTGGGCGGGTCGATCGGGTCGGTCGGGCGGCGCGGCAGCAATATTGGTCAGGGGCGCGGCCGTCAGAGGTTCCCCGACCGCCCAGAGACTCTCGGAGGTTCAATCGACCGCAGCAGTCTCACGGCACATCTGACAGAGTACACACGCCGGTGGACAGCCGACAGACAGACCCGGAGGAGGGGCGGGCACGACCACATCGGCAAGGAAGGACGGTCATAGGGTGAGGCGGAAAACCCAGCAGGTGGAAACCGCGGCCGGTCCGCCCGGCTGGCACAGTCTCGTGCCAAGGACGAAACGCCACGTGGGAAGCGGAAAATCACACCCCGGAATGCATTGTCTCCGTTTCCGAGGAACTGTTAAACTAGGAATATGATATTGAAAACTGTCAGTCCTATACTGCGAGAAGCTTGGCGTTGTGACGGCGCCCACTGCCGCCGTGGTTCTCTGCGAGTCAGCCGTCCCAGCGTCGCCAGGAGAGTGAGATGGATGGCGGCCTTGCCGTCTCGCCATCGCGTCGGTGCCGACGGAGCGACACCGGGGTCGGCGACGGAGCGACACCCCCCCCCCCCTGCCCTGCCCCCCACCCCCTCCGCCATCGTCACATGACGGGGGCGGACGGCGGAGCGCGGCAGCCAGCCGGCCGTGGAGGCATTCACTGAGCGCTCCTCGCCGGATATCCGACACAGATTACGGCGCACCGGAGACGAGGAAAGTGGCGCGCCCCGCAGCGCGCGCAAATTGTCCCGACGGGCTGGACACGACCTAGCCTTGTCGTGACCGGTTACGAGTGTGAACCGTTCACGTCAGGGTATAACAGAGAGACACGCGGCGTGACTGGTGTGAACCGGCACGAATACGACCTTTTCAAACGGCACTGCGACGGCCAAATTGGCATCATTTATTTGTAGTCTGAATGGCACTATTGATGAGATCAAAATGCAGCGGTGTCTGCAAACATGGCCATTGCCTGATTGCCTGTGTTAATATTGCACGGGACGTGTCAAACGGGCGCCCGCTGGTGCATCGGCCAGCTATAGCAGAATCGATACGAGAGGCGCCGAAAATGAGGAGCAGTGAACATGGTCCTGATGTGACCGAAGTGAGCGATGAATACAGCCATTCATTGCTCTGTCGATTCACAGTCAGCTCATCAGTTTTGTCGCCACGTAAAGTTGTCACTATCGCTATTGAGATATTTCACTGGGTCTTAGTGTCTCTGGTTGTATCATTATGGTGAGTTTGACGTGGCATTTGAAATGACAGCTAGTCATTACGCATTGATTTTGAGTTATGACGCCGGCGCATGTTCAGGCGCGGGGCATGAGACTTGTTGACAACCTCATGAGACAGCATTGTGCAGCATGCAAGTATAAATAGCAAATAAGTAACGGTCGCCCGCTGCCCGTGGTGAAATACCATCCAGTAACAGGTGCCTCACATTTTACACTCACGAGCCTGTTCGTGATAACACGAGTGCCTGCCGAAAGCGCGGTGCACCATGCCTCGTCGATGAAAAAGTCACTGAAAGGCGGCGGCCCAGGCCCGGCCCGGAGCCCCGCGGAGTCATTTCTGATCTCCCTTGTCCTCCTCCATACACAATTGGTTTCTGCATACCCACAGGCAACAGGCTTTGAGCGCTGACAGTCAAAAGCAAGTCATAAAAGTCTGCCGCCTAGAGAAGACGCGTGCGCTGCTGCTGTGGGAGACAGGGCAGCGCCGGCGGCGGCGGCGCTCCAGAGCAGACCATGTGCCGCTGGAGCTGAGCCGCGCCCACGCGAAGGAGGCGAGTTCCATTGTCGGGCGCAGCGGCCGACATCAGACCCCGGAATGACACAAGGATCCGCCCCGCGGCGGCGCTTCAAAGCCCGTCTGCTGAGGAATGGCCGGCGGCCGTCCCGACCAGCTCGGTCGCGAAAAAGGCGGACCTGTCAGCGGTGCCTCGGGACGACACCGCCCACTGACGGGTACGGGTACACGGACCCCATCCCCGACCCTGCGAACACCCGGTCGACCCCATGGCAGTCAACATCGACAGTGACGCGCCGAAGACCGTCGCGGGGGTCGCCGGCGTCGTCGCGGTCACGCCATGGACGGACCGACGAAGTGCAGTGTCAATACCAGAGCTTCCGGCGACGGCGGCGGCGGCAGCTGCTGATAGCCCGGGTCGTGGGGTCGGGTCAATCGATGACCGGTGTCCCCACTCAGCACTGCGGTGAATGGAAGACCGCCGCGACTGCCTGTCCAGCCGAGACAGACTTCCCGGCAATCGGTCACCGGTCAGCCGCCCAGCCGCGACACCAGAGCCGCTCGACGAGCTATTTATAAATGCGCTGATACATTATTAAATCAGTCCGGGTCGCTGTAATCTGTCATTAGGAAAACGATGATAAATTCAGTTTAGAGTGGCGGTCGCCTCAGGCATACCAAAGTGGGCGTTAGATCGGCATGCATGGCCCGCGCGGCTCCTTTAGGTCAGCAATGACGCAGTCCAACAAATGAAAAGTCCAAAATAGCTCCACAGGTCACATTCAGAAGACGCTTGTGTAACATAAATGCTGTTGCGGCCCTATTGCAGCGGTGACGATCACGTCGATAGCTCGGCTCGGAAAATATGAATCTCCAGACACCATCAGCAAACTTCAGCAAGAGGGTCTGAATCACACATGAGTTTCTCAGAGAGCTCGTCTGATCCCAGATCGGTGGTCAATCTCCGGAAGTGCCTGGGGGGATTAGAGAACGCTGCCGTAACAGCCCGGCTCTTTGGGGACGGCCCACTCTGACCGTGGGCGGTCTGGGCGTGTGTGTGTGTCAGTATGTGTGTGTGCGCGAGCGGGATGAGGTGGGGTTAAACTGCACGGGGGTCAGGATGATCGACGGCTGCAGCAACGGCTGTGGCCGTGAATGAGCTGGCTGCTGGGTCTACTATTACTGTGTTTTTATAGTTGTCACTAAAGCTGTGAATGAGGCTTTGAGCTGCAGCCACGACTAGGGATGCGGATGTGAGCTGTGGGCTGTGGGCTGTGGACTGTGAGCTGTGGGCTGTGAGCTCTGGGATGTAAGTTGTGGATTGTGAACTGTGGATGAGTTGTGATGCCCGTGTGTGGCTTTATGCAGCTATAGAGCTCCCCACTGCCACCAAGTCCGATACCTATGCCATAGCGTGAGCTGCGGAGGGCGTCCTTCCCACAGCTGTCACCACATGGCACGAGGGCCCGCGGATCCCCGCCCACTAACCACCGTCCAGCCGCCTCTGAGTGACAAACGGGCGGCCTCCGCCCTCAGTGGGCCGATTCTGCGCGAGCTGCCACCGCCGGGGCTGCGGTCACAGACGGCCGTTACACACACACACACACACACACACACACACAGACTCCTCCACCTCTGCTAAACAAACAGCCGGCCCCCGTTATTAAACAGGCAAACTGGTTCCGTGGAGGAGCGGTTTTCAATGGCCATTAAATTCGGGCCGGTGGCTGTCCTAATTCCCAGTCTGTTCCGAGTCACGGCAGGCCGAAATTTGGCGTCTGCCGAGCTAGATTAAATAGTGTTTGTTTGAGATAGCCCCGCCGGTGGAGTTCGCACGCTGTCTTTGATAAAGTGCATCCTCAGCGTTTATGTGTGCATTATCAACCAATCAACGACGTAGTCATTTTTATTTTGCAACAAACAAGACGATAGCTTTTTATCTGTTTGGAACACGTCATCAGGCTAATGGGTGGATGCCAAGGACCCGATGAACTTTGTGAAGCAAGCTCGCGGCGTTCCTCGCTAGTCCTAGTTCTCCTGCTGGGAACAGGCCATGGGAACCCAGCGATCCTGCCAAAAACAGACACAAAGGGTCTAGTCTCCAACACCTAACTGACCATAACTACCCAGATGAAATCAGCAATCGGCGCTGCCTACACGCTGTGTCCGTCCAAAGGACCGGTTTTATCAGTAGCCAAAAATGGACGTCACACGATTCATCGCGAAAGTTGGACCATCATCGACAACTTGGCACAGTATCCGTGGAATCACCACAGCGGCTCGGCCGAGCTGTCACGGAGGTCCCAATCACGGCTCCACGCACGGAGGTATCACGAAAACACACCGGAATCGCGTGCGACCGACGCCAGCAGTCGAGCCGTCGACAACGACAGTTTCGAGCCGTCGTCGGCCTGCCGCAACGATCGAGGAGCGGCGAGGTATGGAACACTATCTTCGTCGCGATGAAATGATGTGAAAGCGTTGTCAGAGCCGCGTTGGAGCGGCGTTGGAGGGTGTCAGAACGCTATCAGGGTGGTGTCAGAAAGGACTTTGGCTGACATGGATGTAGACGGCGCGAGGCAGGAAGTGGTGCCGAGACTAGGTGGCATAAACTGTCCCTGCAGGGTGCTAGTAATTTATATGACAATCTCTGACAGCATGGCATCCGGTGAGAAGACAAGAGTTTCTAAAACGGTTGGAAGATTGATGAGAGGCTGCCTTGTATCAAAACGGTTTGCTCTATCAGCAAGAACAATTCTTGCTTGTGATTCGATGCTGGTCTCCACCTTTACAGGAAGTAGTGAAGTCAAGCGCGCGACGTGCTATGACAGCAGACAGCTCGTACTTTTGCCATACAAACAAGATGTGAGGTAGCAAGAGATGGTGGGATACACCAGGATCAAGCTAATCCCGCCACGACTGTCTGTAAAACAAGCCATCTCATCTACGAGTGTGCCATATAAAGCAAGCCGTCTCACCTGAGTCATATCGTATCTTTTGAAATGCATTAGAACAAGAAATCTCACATATACTAAATCGCGTTCTTTACCATGCATTGGCTGCTAACAAATGGGCGCGATAAAGGCTCAGCATCGCCGCACCCCACGACCCCGAATGACTAAATTAGAGGATAAAACGAGCCCAACCTGACCCCTGCCGAGCACGACGTCCTCCACATTTCTCCACCATGCTTTCGCGGATGGTGAGCCGCGGACGCCCGGGGCAGGCGCGCCCAGGGAGAGCAGAGAGACGTGTGGTATCGTCAGATCTAGCGCCGGCCTCCCGGGAGGTCCATTTATAGTTCTGCATTAGCCCGCGACTGGACCGCCGCGCCGTCGGGAGCGCCACATCAGCGTCTCATGATACCTACTCTGGTGGCGCGCCGGGCCGGACCTCCGTCCCGCCCCTGTCGCCGGTGTCTCGGGGAGCGCAGAGCTCATGAACACCTGCTGGTGATCGCGTCGGCGCCACTGCAGCAGGTGAGGATGTTTTACGGCCCGGATAGGTATCGACTGTCAAACAACACCTGCTCGAGGGGCGTTTGATGCATGTTCCACGCCTGATGGCTTGTTTCGATCGGCATGGGAGGTAGCCGGTGCCACCTCCCGTGTCGCCGGTTCCATCCCCCCCGTGTTCAAGCACCGTGTGATGTCAGTAGTGTAGCGGTACTCATGGACTGTGAACGTCTTCAGCAGCCGACGCCCACAGTCTACATGGGGCTTTACCAGCACGCAATGAAGCATCCGGCTATAGCAGGCAGCGACTGCCGTCAGCCACACCCAGCCCTAACAGCGAACGTGCATTACGTAAGCGTTCGATCGGTAACCGTGTAAAAATTGTCAGGAACATGGCCCATCGTCCACAAGGAATAGGCTAACCAAGGGAAATAAACAATGGCATCGCACTTGCCGTCTCTGAAGCGTGCTTTACTGCTAGGTGAGCTGGAATATGAAAGGCATACCCGATCAAAATTGGTGTCATTCCGTGTTTTGTACTGATAGAAAGGAAAGTCAAAGACAGTCCCATTTCAGCGCCATAGATCATGCACGAGCAGCCTTGAGACTTGATGTCCTTTAGATTATATGGTCTTAGATCACGCGACATAGCAAATATCCGCATGGCGTTTTAGGTCATTCGTGTACGCCATAAGAACTATAGCGTTATGCATTGCAACTATGTTTTGATTTTTGAACACAATAAGCGGCCAGAATACCTTTGCAGTATAAATAGTTCCCTTTTCATTGTAAAGCAATTTCATTTCATTTGCATTATTAGATCGCATTGATCGTTTTCTTTTTCAAATATGTAGGCACTAGGACGCCTAACACATTTCAAAGCACTTGAAGTAAAATCCTTAAACTTTCGAATGACTTGAAATAGTTATGCTTGGTTGACACGCAATATAATAGAGCAACCATGGCTATTATGATTTATGTAAAACAAAGCAGTGGCGACATTTAACAAATACTTTCGATGCGACACTGCGCGCCAACTGCTGGCCCGTCCCCACCGTCCACCGCAGTGCGGCTGGACGGGAAGTGTGTCCCACTGCCGATAGATGGCGACACCGGGCTCCTGTGGAGCCGGCGCTACTCGCTACCCCAGCAGCTAGCCGTCAGTGATGGTGAGAATTCGATATAACACTATTGTGCACCTGTCCGTGCTTCTATCCTCAGGATACTGAAATCCTTCTCCTCCACGCCACAACCCCCTTCCGGGCTGGGCACTCAGGGCAGGCAACTTTATCTCATGCGGGCTGCTCCCTTGGAGCGGCACCGCTGCTCCCGAGGGAGCGCACCCCGTAGCCGGGTGCAGTGAGTGCCTTGGGGCTGGGTGGCCTGTCCTCTGGACGGGCTCAGCCCCGGCGACTCACTAGGGTGCCTGCCCAGACCAATGTCTCCCCCTAATTCCTATCATCCTTCCGGCTCTGCAATGGTCTTGTCGACCGAAAGGGCCTAACCCAACAAAACAAAACAAACAAACACTATTGTGCTTTGTCGTGTTTAAAATACGGAATTGTCCACACGAGTCATTTGTTGATATGATTATCATTTGAATATGAATCATGCATTTTTAATACCTATATGTTAGTGAACTTACAGAAATGTGACGCCTGTGTTGTGTAGACTGAATAAAAAGGCATTCGCCAGTTACAAAACGCATTGCTCATCTTAGTGTGTTTGTCCTTAGTTTCACCCAGCCCCGCCCTCATTAGCTCTCGCGAATGTCAAACAAGAGACCCTGTGACCGATTCGCTTCACTGTCCACTCTTGGAAATGGGCGTCACCTGAACTGGACAAGATCACGGGTAAATCGCCTTACTCGGCTGACAAAGCCGCAATAAAGCCCCGCCGTCGCCCCCGGCTGCTGCCGCCAGTGCAGTGTTTTGCTCCGGTTAGACGGGACCGGGCCCACGCCCGACGGAGCTCGCGGCGGCCGAGGTCTCGAGAATACCGACCTTGTTAGTGGCCCGTCGGTTGCCTGAAATAGTGCCGAAGATAAGGAGAGTATGCATCTTCGGCGGTGAAATGGGTCTCGAAGAACAGAATACGACGCGACGATTGCTGTGATGCCATCAGAAGAGTTGGTGGCATTAACGCTGGGAAATTTATAGCGGAAAGTTGACAGTCTTGCATTTGGCGTCCGCAAATCATCGAAGTTTAATATTATTCGGTACGATTTGGGGCAATGTGGAAAGCAAAATGTGAGCTCCTAAAAAGCAAGCTTACTTGCATGAGTGTTTACGTCAACCCCCGACCCGAATAAAATGCTTTGGGACCTTGCTTTTACTTCAAATTCGAGCTCAGTTAGCGAGCCACCCAGTGTTGCCGCTTTGTCAAGAGGCAATCTAATTTTTAATCAAATTGTTGTATTTGGCAAACGTGGGAGATGGAACGGGCGGAGAGGATCATTTATTACCGTAATATACTCTCTAACCAGTTAGCTGACTAATTAACTTTTCCGTTCCCTTCCAAACCTGACACTGGGCAATCGAGCTGAGACATATGACCAGAAGAAGCCAACCAGAGGCTAGCTCTTTCCCAAAAGAAAACTAATAAAAATCTTCCTGATTTACAAAGTCGTAGCCAGAGTCGCATGTGGGATTTTCAGTCACTTTGTCTTTGCCACTCCTCTGCATTCTTTCCTCTTCGCGACTTTCCGCAATAAGTCACAATCGTGCTCCTTTCACTGGGCGTATACGGGTTTCAGAAAGGCGCCGAATAGCTCAGCGATAGTGGGCGTCACACGTTCCTGCTGGTCAACTGCAAAGCGGCTCAGTGGAGCGGATTAGTGGATAACAAGGTCATAACTGTCCGCGGCGCGAACGATTACAGCAGCTAGGGCCGCATTGTTCGCACATCCATCTAGTTGCGATAGCAGGAGAGATAAGTGTCCGAGGTCCGAATTGGCAGTGAGTCAATGACATGTGACGTCTCTGTTGTTGTCGTGACAGTGATGTGATCTCTCAAACCTCACAAGCTTAGTTTTGCAGTTTTTTGGTAGGTGAGAAATGTCCCAGATGCTTTTTGTGTTGATATATCGGAAAACCAGCATTCCGCTACTTTCAAGGCAGCTGCTAGCACAGACTGTAGAGATAATAAACTTGTCTCTGGTGGGTCCCAGGTGACAGAAATGTGCAAAGCCTCCCTAACGGTCAGCATGTCACTTCACTTTTCTCTGCTTTCAGTGGGACCGTTGGCCAACCTCAGCTGAGAGAGGGCGGGCAGCTGGTTTTGTTTTGTTGGGTTAGGCCCTTTCGGTCGACAAGACCATTGCAGAGCCGGAAGGATGATAGGATTTAGGGGGAGACATTGGTCTGGGCAGGCACCCTAGTGAGTCGCCGGGGCTGAGCCCGTCCAGAGGACAGGCCACCCAGCCCCAAGGCACTCACTGCACCCGGCTACGGGGTGCGCTCCCTCGGGAGCAGCGGTGCCGCTCCAAGGGAGCAGCCCGCATGAGATAAAGTTGCCTGTCCAGCCCGGAGGGGGGTTGCGGCATGGAGGAGAAGGATTTCAGTATCCTGAGGATAGAAGCACGGATAGGTGTGGGCAGCTGGGAGGTGGAGGTGACCTACCTGTGTACTGATCGCTCTCGTTGGCCCGTGCTGAGGTCACTGCCGCTGCCAGCAGGGTCACCACCGCCAGTAGCGCCATCTCTCCGTGTCAGCTGACACTCGACAGACCGCACTGACACACCACTGATACTGGAGCGCTGCGGTCTTCACTGCGTCCTCGTGAAGGAGTAGGTGTTGAACCGTCCCTCTTCTGGTGATCCTCACCGGCTCTTACACATTCAGCCTCGTCAGTATCTGATCGTTCAACCTGACCTCTGCTAGGTCACTGCACAGGCTTGCCAATCACTGTTGCTGCGGCAGATGACTGAGGTCACTGAAGTCACTGGGGTCACTGGGTAAGCGGTGACCTTTTATGACCTCTTATCCGCCTCGGCCCGGCGCCGTCGGAGGGCTCGTCAGCTGACGGGTCACAGGTGCCCGATCAACTTCAACGCCTCCGCGCTACCGCCTGGCGACACCGCGCCGAAAATGACTCGTGACGCCCGCTGGCGCTGTCTCACGTCAGCCGACGCGACTTGACAGTGACGTCACAATATGTCACCAGATGGATGGTTTTGTGGAGAATTCGGCTAGTCGCGCCCTGCGGTGATTCATTTTGTTGACATAGATGGGTTACTCTGAGAACGTCTCAGCGGAATCTGGAAGAAGAAGAAACATAAAGTTAGTACCGGTTGACACCTGAGTGTGTTTTTAACGTTCTGCAAGTTGCAAACGTATCAACTGCAATGCCATTTTTAAGTTAGCAAGGTGCGCATTGAGAAGTTTTCTAAATGCACTTTTAAAAGGCGTTTGTTGCAATGTTGGTACAAAGCTCATGTGTTTTGCTATAGGAATCCAGTATATTGGCAGTTGCTTAGCTATGAAAAAAAAAAAATATTGATGTATTTTGCTTTACAAAACGACCGCTCAAAAGTTCGTCGTAAAATGCAAGTGGAAGCTGAAAAATAACTCGATCTATTGACTATTCGTAAAGAGTTTGCGATTACCTTTCATTGTATACATATTTATTTGTATTATTTCAGACTTGAATTATTTCTGGAGGATGCCACGCTAACTTTCCTTTCCTTTTAAGCAACCATTAAAAATGACACGGAAGGTGATGATGCGTTTCGAACAGTATGTAAAGCGATGCGACTGGTAGCATCAAAATTACTCTCACCCTTAAAACCCTCTATGACACCACTCATACTGCAAGTCGAGTGATATGGTAATAATGTTGGCATACACTCAAACAAATGTTGTATCATTCGTTCTACAGTGGCGTGTCCCGGCAGCTCTGAAAAACACGATATCAATGCATAAAAATGAAGGATGAGATGGTTAGGCTGACAAGAAGTAGTGGAGCAGTCCGAGATACAGTTAGCCTGAAATGGAAACCTTCTGAATTCCATCATCTGAAAAATTACATCGTCTCTGAACAGAAAAAGAAATGGAAGGACGATCTAAGAGCCAAGTAGAAACGTCGTGCGCGATCAATAGATGTGACGAAACTGAGCTGTGACGAGACTGACGGAATTATCTCACCAATAACTTCTACGAATTACACCTCATCGAACCTAATAAACGTAATGAATCAATATACGGTGGCAAGATCCGTGTTTTTGCTTCGGCCGCACCTCATGTCGCTGCTCAGGGAAAGTGGCACATCTTGTAACGCGTCATTTCGTGACGGAGGCGGCATGTTGCACGCCACATGTGAAACATTCGCTAATGCTTTCGCCCCGCTTGGCAGGAGACATGGCTGCCTCAAGTGTCGCCAGCGGTCTCAGGAAATATTATTAATGCGCGGGTGTCTGGCAAGGTCTCATAGTTAGACACGTCCTTTTCTTTCACAGCCCCCGAGGGAATTGAGATAGACGGCTCTGCGGACGCAGACACAACTGGTCCGGTGCGGCGACGCCAGCCGTGTCAGGGGGCCGCCAAGGTCTCAGCAGCTCCAAACAGTGTCCCTCTGACACGAGACATGTCCTCGGCGGGACCACCGCCGGCTGCTGTGGCGATTCGTAAAATAAACACCGCGCCAGCCTGCAGCCGAGAGGCCAGTGTTTATTCGGGGGCCTCTGGACGCCGCCCCGGTCGTCATGACAACCGCAGAAATCACAGCAGAAGCCGCCGCTCGAGAGGCAGAACAGACGTCAGCTAGTGAACCATTCTGGAGATGCATTGCCCAGAGGACGGGCGGCCCTCCGTCGACTCTCCAAATCAATGTCAGAGAGAATCGGCCAGGCAGCGGCCAGTTCAGCTGGATTAAGTTCGACGTTGGCCTTCTGATCAGCCGGAGATTAAAGTGCCAAAGGCCCCGGCACGCATAGTTTATTAGGACTTTACTTTCTGTTTCAGTTTGAAACCTCGGCGGAATTTCTGAGATCGCGTAGCCTGACAGATTACTCGAGCAATTCACGTCCGTGGCAGACAATCACTTAACGCGTGAAAAACAGTCACTCAATTCAGACATACATCTAATGTGCCTTCTCGGGGTTGAAGACATAACGTTAGATAAATCTATGTCAAACGTTAGATAAATTTATGTCACTTGGCAAGAATCATTCTATTCGAACTTATGCGTTCTTAATTCAAAAGTATTGGAAATGTACCATTCTGATTTTCAATTTTTATCTAAACCATCTATGAGACAATCGTAATTGCTCTCGCATTTTCACCTAGGCGATAAAACACACTGGAGTTGATTTATTTATTCATTAAGTAACAAAATGATTTACATTTTATAAGAAAATGCATAACTTACCCTAAAATGCACTTGCTTTTAACGACAGGAACGCACTAAAATGCATTGTAATTATCACTTTATTTCCGTTTTGAATAATACTGGCGTGGCACACAGCCGTTAGCGACCAGTGTTTATAAAACTTTGAGCTGTGATCGGAAGTCATTTCTCTTCACAACTGACATGAAATCAATGCACGTCAAATTACTCAAATATGACATTTTGGAGTAATTTTCTTTCTAATGCACGCCAATGAAATTATCTGAATGCTGGACCATAGAAGTCTGGCATTTGACTGTATTATTTGTATGATGTCTATTGTCTATTTTCTGGGCGAATGGAATCCAGTAAGAAGATGCACAGAAGTGCACAAGCGTCGTATTTTCTAATTTAACACGCCCGGAGTTTCATGAGATCCCCCAAAGCATCACTTCGTGGCATCCCACCTGTAAATCTTCACTTCCTAGCTTGTCAGCAAAGCAGCGCGTAGAAAGGAGTAAAAAATGCAAGCTATGGTTGCCCTAGCCATTTGAATAAATCAGTCCGTCATCCAGTGGAAATATTTACATTTAGTAGGTATATCAGCAGTCATCAAAGACAAATCGGGAAAACTACCGCAGACTCCAGAGCTTATATGTACACTGGAAACTGCCATCGTTTAATGGAGGCCACGTTATCAGCCTATGCAAAATGGACGGTTAATGCTGCAATTAGTCTCGGATTAGGTGCGTTGCCGTCAGACTCAGTGGCATCTGACGGAGTGGTCTGCTAGGTCGGCCATTCCGACCACTCAGCGCCTGCCTCGCAACACTTAGACCCAAATGACAGAGACGGCGCAGTGTTGCAATCGCAACAACTTCTCTCTATCGGGATGCACTTTGTCCGTCGTACCTTGATTGGCGGCGGCGCCCGGCGTCTGAGTCTGCCTGTCCGCGGCTGTGTCCAAGTCTGAACTCACTCTTCACTGACTCCGACTCTATGATGTCCACATCGAGTCCGACTGACTCTCACACAGTCTCTGAAACCCGAGTCCACACTGACTCGGGTGACTACCCAGACTCCACTCGGACTCGAGTCACTCGAACTCTGTTCAGAGTCCGCGAGGCGCCACCGTCCGCTAGCGGCCGCAGTCGCCAATAAACTGGCGGGCGCCGGCCGCGTCGACCGCCGACCGGCTGCGCGCTCACTCCTCCCCCTAACAGCACCCCCTGACCACGGACCCAGTGAGGGCGGCGCCAGCGACCCGCCAGACCCAGGCCAGGGTCCGGCGGTGAAGGAGGCGGCGGCGGCAGAGCGGAGGTCTGCACTGCACTGGAATGTCGCCAATGTCACGGGAGCAATTTACAGTAGCTCGTCTGAAAAGTGTTGCGTCGTCTTTGGACCGACGTTGGAGGTAGAAAGTGACGATGACACAAGTATTCATAACTCGAGTGTCCGCTGACAGAGTTTGGCGGAGTTATGTGAAATTCCGCGGCCAACAGTCAGCCAACAGCTCAGTTAACTCGTCTCGTAATTCATTTGTCACTCTAATGTATAGCTGGAATGAGCACAGAAATCATACGAAGAAACAGGTACATATTTTTGGTAGTTATAAGACATGATAAACGGCTCGCTGATCAAAGGCTACGACCACGACCAAATACTAGAACGTCAACTGGGCCGTCCTCAGAAAATACTGACTCGGAACATGGCTGACATAACAATGTTTCAGAACAGGCAATAAACATTTTGCCGAGAACTGCAACCCTGAGCAATGTTTCGGAGCTCAGTGAGCCTCAGCACCATTTGGCTAAATAATGACTATGTTCAATGCTTGACAGTCGACGATTGCAAATTAAGTCTGATGAGGCCATGCGATACTCGGTAATAGATAAGGTATGCGCTTCAGCTGGCTTCATTGATCTACAAACTGAAAGGAGTTTTAACGTATGAATGAAGTAAATGATCGAGTCACATTTTCCTACCTTTCCGAAACAAATTTTTGACGCCTTCAAGTGATAACTGTGCAGTACATATATGTGACATTGGGCTAAAATTAGCAAGATAAATAACTACAACACACAAAATGTTCTGTCTACTTCAATTCTGGCTAGATTTTCAAGTTACTCTATAGACCGCTGCCATAAATAAACCAGACAGCCGACTTTCCCAGACTAGTGTGGGCTGATCCGCCCTGGCAGGTCTGCTCGAGATCGAGTCCACAATCGATTGCGAGCCTCGTAATGAAGACAGCGCCAACAAGTTCCACTGCGATAATTGTATTCGACTGGCCCGTGAGATTCCAGCCCTGAGTGATGACACGGTAGCAATCCTCAGAGCGGCCGAAAACTCGTCGAGAGTTGGGACGATTTCCTCTGGCCATTGCGTGCCCGTTGTATGTAGTTAGCACAGGCCGTGAGGTAAAGGTTTTGGCTTGCAACTTGCATCCAGTGTTACGGCAACTGCAAAAAAATGATGTAACGTTACGCCTGTAAATTTCTTGCACAAAATGTGTGCGAAGTCGCCTTGCTTTGCATCATTTTCAGAGCATCGTGTAATAGTTGTATTGTTCCTTTTGTTGTCTGTCTCAGCTTATTGAAAAAGCCTGAAGCAATAACCCATCGACAATGCCGTAAGGACTGCTGCGGTTGCCTAGGGTAGCATCCCTAGCGTAGCGTAGCGTAAAACGCGTCAAAGCTCCATCGTTATCAGACGCAACACTTCAACAGCATACGTCCTCCATCGCCTTTCGTTTTAGCCTGAACGTGACGGGTAGCCAAACAGACACATTATGTTAGCGTGTCCTCGCCAGTGTATAGAGCAACTCATGTTCAGAACTTAGCAATGTTATTGACGACCTGCGTCACTGTGTGCCATGCAAGTGAAATGGAGGAATGACAGGAGATTGCACCACGGGCAGTAGCAAAAGTTTCTGGGCGAACCGTCGCCTGCAGACTCGGAAAAGTCTCCTCGCCGTCGCTGTCAGCGCCACTCTCTCGACGAATTGTCGCCAGTTTAGCGGGGCTCTAACGGAGCCGACTTTTCCGGGGAATCTGCCTGCCAGGGCCGCTTCGACGTCAGCTGTATGGGCACCGGCGCCAGCCCACTCTGCAAGACAAGCGCCGCCAAATGCGCCACTCAAGTGGCCCAAAGAAACATTTTATAGACTTCGATCGCGTTTCGAGGGCCTGTCACTCAAGCCTAGCGGCGAAAGCCTGGCAAAAACAACGATCGGCCCGAGGCAGCACACAAAAGCACGCAATATAGTTGGCTGAGATGAGCACTTGTGGTTTATTCGATGCTGTTTTTATGCTCATGCTAATACGATTCGTCAATAATCTTGCATGAATTATGCTAATATGCCACTCTGAATACGAAGCAGCAGTTGTGCAATCGTTTGGCCGTCGGCGAATTGCGGCGGCAATTTGTCCGCGTGACACCCTCAGACGATACAGGTGTGGCCGAGAGCCGGGACGGGCCATCAGCGGCCACCTGTGATCCTCCACGGCCCCCCTGACAGGCGTCCCACGGCCGGTGACACCCCGACACTCTCCCTGCCCCCCTCCCCCCTCTGCCGTGAGTGTGCAGAGTGCAGAGACCGGCCGGCCTCCGGCGCATGGCAGCAGGCAGAGCTAGCCAGGGGGTAGGCGCTTTTGCATACGGAGCTCTACCAGAGGCCGGGATCAACACAGCTAATGAAGAAAACTTACTGGTCCACAACGGACACTTAGGTAATCTCTGGGTTTAAATAAATGAAATTAAAATATTCCAATAAATGTTTCAATTACATTAATTGCAACAAAAATGGGATAACGAACTTTATTCTATTCCTTATTAATTGTTTTAATATTCAAGACGACAAATATCAAATAAAACGGTTTCTGATCTTTCCCTACGGCATTGTCTTGCGCCCAGAATCTCACCTCATAATAATCTGTTAAAATTACGATCAGCTTGACGTTGCTGCCTCCCTACGACTCCTCGCTTAATGAAATTCCCTTTCCTGACAGCATTAGGCCCAATCAGCTTAGCGGTGGAGTGGCCGGGGGTAGGGAGGCGGGGAGGCGGACTCTTCTAGGACGCCTCCTCTCTCCGGCGCGCGCCGTCCCCACACTCGCCACAGGAGGGAACTCAAAGAAAGCACGCCACACAGTAATTGGCGGCAGCTGGCGGCCGCAATAAGAGTGCCGCGCGCGCCGGACCCAGTGGACACACGGGCACGAGACGGGTGAGGACGAGCCCGTGACCAATTGGGGTTGAAGCTGAGAGGTTATGAGCGACATAGCTTCCTCGACCGACCCCAACTATGCGGACGAATGTTATTGCACGAGACATCCCAACGCCGCCTCCCCCCCCCCCACCTCCCCCCTCTGCGGTTCTGTCGTCTGGGGTGGTTAGGACTTAGGAGGGTCCACGCAGAAGAGCTCGCTGGGCGTATTTGAAGTGCGTTCATGGTGAACGGTGTCATTAATTCAACATCGGCCCCTAGCTATCGACGACACCTAAATCCATGGGATCGTGAACAGTGTGTGTCACTTGAACGCCCACTGAAGCGGGGAGAATGGGACCGCGCTGCGCCACACAAAGAGCGCTGAAATATGCATGATTCGGCGGTGTCTGCAGCGCAGGACCAGTCGCGCTGTATATGGCGCGCAGTGTCACGATGCGGCGGCTGTTGAACGCCGCGCAGATACAGATATGCCCTGTCGGCGGCCTGAACAACCCAGCCGACTGGCACAGACGCTGAATGCGGTCCCGATGACTTGTGTCGACTGTGTTTGGTGGCGTTCAGTCCGAGCGATGGATGTTCAGCAGGAGAGGTGATTGCATGATGGCACAGTGACTGTCCGGACTTGTCCGTCACATTCGACAGGCGTTCACTGAGTTTCAGAGCGGATGTAATAGTCTTAAGAGTCAAGGGCTCACCTGTTGCCTGCCACTAGACAGGCCAAAGTTTTGCACTCCACTGGGGATGGTGCGCAGCCCATTGAGCCCAAAGCACGTCGGCCGGCCGTGGAAAAGGATGTGCCAACTCCGGTTCAGCTTCTTTCAAACAGGCGACGGACCGAGACGCATCGCCCCAGCGTCCTCCGAGGCCGAGCAGAATACCATCCCCCTCGCCAACCCATCCGACGCGACGGACCGGGGCGGGCCACAACACAGATGTGGCGGCGCTTCTGACGACCGTGGGTAAATCGGGCCATTTTCGTCCGGCTCAGGCGGCTGTCACAGAGCGACGGAGGGTCGGTCCGGGGCCCGGCGTATCTCGGCCGCCAGCCGCGGAGCCGGGGAACCGCCCGAGACGGGACAGATAGAACCGCAGTTCAGAGGAGTGGGAGCGAAACTCAGAGTTGGAGTCAGAGTGAGAGTTAAACATATTAGGTTGAGTTTGAACTCAGTAAAACATTAAAAAAAAATATGGATAGCATATAGAAATTTGAGGAGAATCAATTATTGTCATAGATCGTTGATAGAAATAAGATATGGGTATGTACCGTTTTACAAGGGATAGAGAGAAAAAAAAATGATTCCAGTTGACAAGGTAGCCGGAGCCCGAAGAATATAAAATCAAAACCCAGTGCCAGTTGTGAATAAATGCATAAACTATCGAAAAAAAAAAGAAGGAAAGAAAACGAGGGAGGTGAAACTGAAGCAAATTAAATTCAAAATTGAACGCAACTCGATAAATACCTGCCAAATTCAACATAGCTTAGAACAGAAGCGGATTAGGGTCTACAGTGTGTTGCTGATTGGCCCTGCCCGCCGGCGCCGGTTGACATGTGACATTTTGCCCGCAGTGGCGGCAGGTGGCGCACCGCCCAATTATACTGCCGCTGGCTGTCACAGATGCGCCAGAGAGCCGGTAAATTTAGCGGCGAAAGTCCGACCCTCACGCTGGTATGAAGGCTGGCATATGGAGAGAGAATGTATATACGTGGCATGGTTGAAGATTGAGAACAGAGTGAGAGGAAAGAAAAAGACCGTTTCCATGCAAAAGTCTACAAGAGCAAATGTTCAAAGTTGGATTATTTATGCGACTTTCAGAACTATTTATTTTTCAGTTTTTTAGCTAAGCCTGGATTAAAAGATAATAAAAATAATAATTTTTTGACTAAAAAACTTGGTCGGACTAACTAGTTCATTCCAGCCACAAATTCCTACCATGCAGTAAGCCTCGACTGCCAACCAGCTGTCGCTGCTCAGGGGTGACTGAGGAGCTCGTGCTGAAGCGACCGCGCCATCTTAGGCCGGTGCCCGTCACTCGTCGCGACCTTCCGTGGGCGATACCGTCCCCCAAAGGTACCTCTCTTCTGGGGGCTTGTCACTGTATCGTCGGCTCTCACCCGGCACCCCTGCACGGTGCCCCGCTGTTTGTAATAAGGTCCGCTGAGGACTCGGTGCAGGAGTGCAACACTGTCGATCCAGAAAACGAGCCGCCATAGATCGGATTGCCAAAAGGAGAAAAGGAACTTTCCGTAGTTTTACAGTCTTGTGATTTTATGCTGAGCACAATTTGGTACAATAAAATCGCTTTAACGTGATAATGTTATGCCTGAAGCAATTAGGGGCATTGCTTTCCCTAAAAAGGCTGCTTCGAGCCAGGCTTCCGGCGGAAGCCCAGGCATGCCGCGCTCGCTCAACTGTTCCCGTTTTGATGCCACCACAGGGCAGACAGAGAACGACCCCGATGTTTGCATGCTCGACTGAGAACAGAAACAGCACACCACTCAAAAACTGGCCTACCGACCGATAAGGAGCACAAACAGTCCTGTGCTCTGTCCGCCCGACAAACGTCTGCGCTTCGTCAGTTTCTTCCTTATATGTACTGTGTGCGTGACAGAATACTGATCACGGAATGAACTGACGAAAATGTAAATCAGGTATCATGGGGATCTGTGGCATTTATGATATTTGCAACGAGGGAATGCAGTGATTGAATTATATCAAGTCTCTCATAAAACATTCGTGCCTGCATAATGTAATTTATGTTGTCACTGTTCAAGAATGCAGCATGTCCAGTCGAATTTAAATATTTATTTTCAAGTGCTGTCGTATAAGGCGGTCGATCTAAGCATGCTCCCTTCACTGGCGCTCCTGTTTTTATTTGCCAGCTAGCGTGCAGAGTCCAGGCCTTAGTTTCATAATCTGTGGATATGCAGCTTTGTGCAAATGTTCATTATCGACACCGAAAAAAATAAAAACGGTGGCTTCGGTTCCCTTTTGAATTACATTTCAAATGAGCAAATCACGCTTAGGGCGTTGCCGAAGCGTGCATCATAGATGTGTACCCATGTCTTTCTGAAGCCGTTACACACCGTAGTTTGAACTCCTGTCTCGTTGAACACATAATTTCCAACTACCTATATCAAATGACACTAGCTTATCAGTAGCAAAAGCTTAACCACCTTAAAACCAAAATTAAATCAAAACAAAACCTCACATCTCTAGCAGCGCGTCTCCCGGTCGCGGCCTCCGCGGCGCTCTCCACTGCCTGCCGGAGCGGCCGCTCGGGTGCCGGCCCCGGGCGTTTGTTTACCCTGTCCCCGGTTCGCGGAGGACCGATGGCGTCAGCGCTGTATCGAACTGCCTCGGCGATAAGCTGCGCCATTAGGACAGCCCCGCAAACATATACAGTCCGATAGAGGCGCAGAACTTCATCAGCCAACGGTCCGTCCGACGCACGCCTCCTGTCCGGTCTTCGGAGCAGCGCAAGGGTCGTGTCACAGCGCCGTGGACGGCGGAGTCTCTTATGTGTCAGTACGGTGGATGGCACTGTGTCATTGCGGCAGGTGTCACTGTCATTACGATGGGTGTCACTGTATCATTACGATGGGTTCGCTCCGGCGGGTGTGTCTGACACATGTGCCGAACCCTCCTGTTAGGCAATAAACCCACCCAAGAGCCGTGTGGGCTCCCCCAGGCGCGCGTCTGAAATTCCAGACTCTTGTCGAGAGTCGACCGCCGACCTAATGGGGACAATATCGCCGGCGATTCAGATAAAACTCACCGCTCGTCGTTTAACTATTCAACACAACGAGCGCGCCAGATGATAGCGGCTGCAGAGCAGATGGGAAGGCGGCGTCTCCGGCTGGTCATCCGCAGAGCTCCCGGGCGGGGTATCCGGCCCAGACGAGACCCAGGGGGCAGCAGCACAGGGCAGGGCTGCCCACCAGCCGCCAAACGAGCACCCCAGAGGGGCGTTAGCTTGGTATTAGGTGTCTGAAGGGGCTGCGGGACCCACCGCAACATAAATAAGATTGCAGCGAATGTATGTACATAACGTGCAAGTAACTTGTGCAATGTGCAATGTTCATGCATATTGCCTATCACATCCACAGACAAAAAGGTCATCACGTACGAATGCCCGGAGGTATGGTCTCGGATGTCTTATGACTCGAATCGGCTGCATCTAATGCCGAACTCAGAAACGTTCCCGGCTCTTGAGAATGGACAATAGGAGGCAGTATCTTATTGCTTTACAAGCCTTAAAAGCGTTATTGACATCCTATTTCAGCAATGTCAGCTTCGAGTTCTTCGATTCTTATTGGCATTTTTATTTTTCAAACCGTCTGTACTGTTGATAAATTTCAAGAACATGTAGGCTACCGTCAGCGGATGCATTGATCTCAATACCAGATGTGTGTTGAGTATCCTGCACAACACGGGTGGTCAGACTCCTATGGACGGCGACAGAACACTGCTATCTTGACAAATTCATTGAGTTGCTTGCCATTTTATCAAGTAGTGGGTGAATGAGAAGCGTCTTATGTGCACAACATATCCGTGGGTCCTAATGTGATGGAGAGATAGGTCAACCGCTCCCCGAGCACTTGTAAATAACGTTCGAAGGGCTTAATTTTGCTGAGTGTCGCAATAAGGGTTTGTTTCTTTTATAAACCTTTTCTTTTTCTTTTCCTTGATACCATGCACCACGGGGCAGAGTTTCCGATTACGACTAGCAAACGCAATTGTGCGATGAAATGCCCATTTCTGCATACAATTCACTCAAAAAGGGGAAACTAAATGTCATATGCTGGGCAATGCCTTTTCGAGAAAACATTTTATGCATATTGGTTCGATGAAACATCCGAGAATCACGTTCATGAAAGCTAACAACCAGTGTGCAGCTCCATTGAGTTTCCTCGGTAACCAAGCGTCTTGATGACACAGCCATTCCAATGAGACTGAATTATTGAGCCGGTTTATATCATGCCATAACAACACTTGCCTAACTAGCCATATAGCCGGCTGGATTGTCTCAGACGCGTCGTTAACCAGCTCATCCCGTCAACGCTGTGAAATCGGATATGCGGCGCCACACAGGGAGCCACTTATCGCGCGCCAATCGGCCGATCCCGACGGCAGACGCCGGTGTTGTGCTGTGGCTCAACGTCAGGCCTATCGGTGAGAGGCTGGCGCCGCTCAGGGCCGCTCAAAATATTTCCCCTGGCCGGCCAGCCACCGAGATACGCGTGCCACGCGCAGCGCGGTACCCTCCTCCCCCTCCCTCCGGCAGAGAGCAGGATGGGTCTCCTGTGATTCTTTAGTGGTAGGAGGGGTAGCCGCTAGCGACGGCACGTCGCACAATTATTGACGGACATTGCAATCCCAGCTGTCATCGTTCCACCTCCGCTACAGCCTCTGCTTCAGCCATAGCCACCTCCACAGCCACCACTCCACAGCCGCCGCCGCCGCCCACGATCAGACGCTGCTATTATCGATTAAATTTAGACGTTATAAAAGAAGCCGGACAAAGATTGCACTCCGCAAAGACTCTGCTGTGTTTGCCTCCATTACGGTTTGCAGGTTTATGCTCTATTTTTAGAATACCAGACCATGCAAGAAAATTGCATAGAAATTGTGGCGCATTCGACGTGATTTATATAACGTGACTATTTTGTGGCCAATTTCATCTGATGACAACAGTTTGGCTTCAGATGTCTGAGTTCGATAGCTACAGACTGATATTACATTCGACATAGCTTCTTTGCACGGATATTACCGTTCATTTGGTCGGAATTGTCGAGTGCGCGGCTTCAGATGTCACATCCAGACGGTAGCTACAATATAAAAATATGTTATTTTTAAAAAAGCGTAGGTATGCGGTCCTTTTGGGCGCCTGTTCACAAATGACGCCAGCGTCACAGGCCAGATGCATCTAAAATGCAACACATGAATTCCATTAGCTGTGATCTCCAACCAAGTGTGGTGTTGTTCAAACATCTGTCAAATCGCCGCGCCGATCCGGAGGTCTGGCAGCGATGCTGGATCTTTTCAATATGTCAGCTGATAAACATAAAAAACATCTGGCATCGATTGATAGAAGAGTCTTGTGCCTAGCTAAATAGTTGATGGGTAACGATGTTATTGCAGATGATGCAATTGGAAAGGCTGATAGCCAATGTTGCTTTAAATGTATCATAAAAGCATTACTTTACCAAAATATCTTATGCCATTCGCCCAGCACGGCAATAGCCAAACATAGGTACTTTTTCTTGAAGAGTTTAATATATACCACTGTTAACAGTTTTACTATGTAATTGCATATTACTCCACCGTCCATATTCAATGTTGCATTTTCAAGACATCCACATATCCTACATCTATGCATCGAATCGACTACAAGCATTGCAGTTTGCTGTCTGAAATCCTGCAGAGTTTATCGCGATGCAGCTATTCGTGTGCACTGATCCCAACCAAGACCGATATTGCAAAACATCTCCTGCCTCCACCGGCTTCTCCGGCAAGGAAGCCGCCCATCGCGAACGGTTTTTATTGAACAGGGCATCTGTCAAGGGGCATTGCAGGCGATTTCCTTCGTTGTGAAGGGAACACACCATTTGCTGGGATGCCTGATTTGGTATTCCTATGCCCAACTGTAACCTTAATAGTGTTCAGAAACGATAAATCACTTCACAGGAGGGAGACGATTGCATTTATTTGCAGTATGGATAGAAGTGCTATCAACTTAGGGCAATAAATGAGAGCATGCACGTATCAGTGCACAGTAAAAGTGCACATGGGCAATGCTCTGTGAATCTTATGCCACAGTGTTTAACGAGCTTTGAACAATAGCTGTATCGTCTAATTAAGAAACTGGATGAATGAAATATCATGAAAAACAATCGAAGGAAATAAGTGTAGCTTATGTATACCGTTACAATTCTAGGTAGCCCTCAAATAAATTTCGAAGAAACCTAAGACAGCTGTTCTACCTAAGCCACCTAATGAGGAATCATAGCCGTAAAAACGGAAGAATGTTTAGAGTGAGGGTCTTCAGACAACGGTACCCACTGTCCCGCCGAAGATTGACCTTTGGCCCCATTTCTTAGAGGACAAACTGATATCTGCTAGCCGGAAGCATTCAGCTGACCACACAAAGTGGTCATTGACATTGCCACACTGCAATTGTATCGAATGTCACCTTGACAAATGTCCTAATTATATATTATGTGCATTCCACTATGTATGTAGTGTACTTTGCTGATAGTCGTCACAGGGGTGGGTTGTACTTACGGGCTATCAAACCAAACATCAGCCTACAACAAAGGCAATTGACAAAGGTGAATCGTTACTGACAGTACGAAGAAAAGTTTGTAATCCTGCTTTCCTTGGCCAATGGCCATGCAACATCACCAGGCTGCTCCAGCGCCACCGTTCGAAGGGAACGCATCTCGCTCGTCACGATGAGTCGAGTTTAGCTGGGGAGGCGACCGCTCGCCCGCCGCCTCTCGCGATGGTCACCGTGTTTATATCTGACCACTACTCTGACCCCTGCTGATGTCAGACATCACAAACACTCGCCCCCGACTGCCGGGTCTGACTCCGACAGCTCCCCACTCTGGGTCTGACTCCGCGGCCTCCTCACTGCCGGGATGACTGCGCCCTCCCCACGCCGGGTCTGACTGCGGCCTCCCCACGCCGGGATGACTGCGCCCCGGCCTCCCCACGCCGGGGCTGACTCCGCGAGCTCCCCACGCCAGGTCTGACTCCGACCTCCCCACTGCCGTCCCACCGCGCCGCCACCGAGCGGACCTTCCCGAGCCGCGCCTGTTCCCGATGGCGTGACTGTCAGGACGGGACCGGCTCATAGCGGTGCGGGGTCGCGTGTCGGTACCGCCACCGCCGCATTTACCACCCCGTCACCACCGGCTGGGCCGTGCTGGACGGGTTTCTGACTGATGGACTGGTGCCGATATGGTGCTGGTATGGTGTCAGTGTGGTGTCGGTATGGTGTCGAGGGTACTGTATTGGTGCTGGATGTCGTCGGCTGGTGTTGTGTTATTGTTAGTGGTGGAATTGTATCGAGGTGGTGCTTAGCTGGTGCTTAGTGGGACCTTGGCTGTGCTGAGAGAGAATTGTATGTCGGATTGGTGCTGAAGCTGAGCGAAGTCAGTTTTCTGACTGAAGCTAGTCTTCTTAGGCACCATATATAACCAGCGGCTCCAACCTCAGAGAAGTCACTCGCTGCCTTCATAGCGAGTAGCAAAGGATCAAGAAATTCCAAGGTTTCAAAGCGGTGGTAAAGGGAAGCCAGCTCTAGCGTCCCCGTCTCTCAGCAGTGACTCGTATGTCAGGCTCCTCCCCCGCAGAGAGGCGTTTCTCATTCACCTATCACGTCCCTCCCTTCAGCGTCACACCGTGACATCAGACGATCACGAAAAGTGACATCACAGACAACCGCAGAGACAGTGACGGTGACAACACATGATATACGATACACCCACTAATGATTAGCCAAGAGAACATGTTTGCATTGGCTTCTGATCTGGGCGAACGTGGTTTGCTTTAGGCCACACCCATCTTGAAGACAGTGGTCGATAAAACTTCCAACGTGCCAACGCTCGTTGGAGCAAGATATTAGCAATACTTGGAAGAGCTGGAGACAGTCCGCCCGTCTACATGGATGCTTCCTTACGCCTAAAATACAGCATTGACTTATGACTTTCTAATCGTCCGGTGCTGTTATCGGCTGCTCGGTACCGCGTGTATGTTCCCTCATTCACTCCTGGTCACCCTTCGGTCACCACTCGCTGGGTCGGGCCAGTCGGCTATTTTTATCCTCTTTCCGGCTAGGCCACCCGCTAAGCTCCCGCCGTGCCGCGCCGTCTGCGAGGGACCTGACCCTTCTGCCGGCAGAGGTTTCTCCAGGTGTCTCCAAGGAGCCAGCGTAGCGCTAAGGGTGTGCTCCGCATACACATGCATTGATTTTCGCCCTTACTAGCAGGGCCGCTGGCACGCGTTGGCAGCGCCCCGCGGGCATTTTTTCGCTTAGGGTCATTTTGTGGTAAAGAGGATCAGAAAATCACCCTTCCAACTTTCTCCAGGCCTGGGTGTTTTATCGAGCGCGCCTGAAAACGCACAGTGGACCGGAATCACACTTCGATTGCGTTACTTCGTAGAAGGTAATACGATCAAAAGTGCGCTCTTTTCTCAATCAATAAGGACAAGTGCGTTAAAACACACTTATAAAGTTTTAAGTTAAAAGCTTTAAAATGCTAAATTTCAACATTTCTACGCTGATGATAATCGTTAGTTGTTTCAGACTTTGGCATGAAAACGTAGGCATTCAGATCCACCGTGTGACCGGTCACCGTACGCAGTAGTGTGATGGTGTGAGTTGGGGAGTCAAGGCCGTGTGGGGAGAAGGTGAGGAGATGCCGGTGTGCCGACGCGGCAATTGGCAGTGATTAGACAGTTGTGCATGCATTGTTCATCTAGCATATCATTTGCTTGGGCAAATTTATAGGCATGGCGCCTGTTTATCCGTCTAATTCAAAGGAAAGGTGTGAGTACCAATACTGGTCGTACTTTTCATAGTCATAGTCCAGGTCCTGAAATGACTGGCACTTGAAATTTTCAGGATATGTCGCAAGAGGCTCATTCCCAGACGTTGTGCCAAATTTTGCGGCGCTACGCGACACCACCTTTTACAAAAAAAAAAAACTTAAGGAGGCTGCATCCCCCCTCCCGCCAGGCGAGGGCTAAGTTGGAGACAGTGATGGGACTAAGATGTTCGTTGGAGCAACTCCAAGCATTTTATCGACCTCTGCTTGAAGAAAAGGTTGGATTTCTATTCGCAAGCACATTCAGGCTATCGTAAATGAAGCAGGCCCTCATGTCGTCACCAATATGATGTCATTGAACGCCCCCAGAGCGCTGTTAATGGCCTCGCGATGAGGGCTAAGAGAATGCTGCAGTCTGCAAAGCAGAAGAGACACACAATACTTCCAAACACATTACAAGCTTTGTTGATGTTATCGCCAGTCTGTCCTTGACCCTGATTATGATTATAATCATGAGTTTGACGAGTCGCCGATCTGAAGTTCATCATCATCAACTCATATAATTTACACGCAAACGATGCCTACACGTGAAATTACAGGACAGGTACAAATGCCAGTGGCTCAGCAGTAGTTTTGAAATAGTTAAGCGCCGCTTATAATTGGCAGCGCGGACCTTGGAGGTCCTACTGCCTCGGCCATTTTCAATCAGGGTATGAACTATCAGTGATTATTTGGCCGTTACGAAGCAGAGCGAGAAATAGCCTCGTTCGTGGGGCATCAAATCGACATTGCTCCTCCAACTTTGGGCGATAAATCAAGCTATCTCGGCTGAACGCTGCCATTCCAGGGCTTTTAATGGTCTGGCGCGCAGTTCAAGTTTACTATAACGGGCTCAAATACGCATAAATGGGAATATGTGTTGAGGTCTCCGGGCCGGCGCGCCACCGGCGCCCACTATACTGTGCTTTGGCTGATAATGATCGATCCCTCGTTGGCGCTGCCGCCACCGAGTTCACGACGAATAGGTAGGAAAAAAAGAGGGGAGAAAAGAAAAAAATGTGGAGTAGGTCCCTGTGTCGCAGCGTCACTCCTCTCCTCTCGCGGTCGCGGCCGCTCCCCGACTGAGCTCCCCATGTTATTGCCCGCCCGCCCTGTTTGCGCGTGCCCGTCCCCGCGGGCTCAGCGCCGCCGTGGTCGCGGCTGGAGCCCTCAACGGGTCTTATCGGCGGCGGCCGATAAGACGGTCATTGAGGTCTCCGGGCCGGCGCGCCACCGGCGCCCACTATACTGTGCTTTGGCTGATAATGATCGATCCCTCGTTGGCGCTGCCGCCACCGCCAAACCCGCCAAACGGAGAACCCTTCGCAACACTAGGGCAATCGACACCCCGGAAACACCAGGGCAGCGTGACTCGATGGATCTTGGTCTTGTGCTCAACACGAAGTTCGCCACCGACCTGACCTAACTTGCCAGGGCATTGTCGAGCGGACCCCTGCTAGTGCTGTTAATGGCCGTCTGCACCCAAATCGTGTTATCGTTCATATCACGATCGATAACAAGGCGTGGGCCGACGACGAGTGTGTCTATAGGACGGCATATATATGTACAGATTGGAAGTTCCTATTGGGGAGGGTGGGAGGGGACCATTTTCCACAGCCTGTCGCTTGGTTTCCACCCTTCTGCACTGTCCGCCGCCTCTGAGCTCGCGTCTTGGACTGCCTGACCTGTTTTGCGGCAGATCCCTCCCTCCCCGTGTGTACTGTGTGTGCCTTATCTCGCCTCGGCCGCGGCCCGGTCCCCTCCCCGTCCCTGGACCCGGGCCGTCAACCGCGCGCCACGACTCGGGTCTCCTCCCACCCCTCTGCCCCTCCCTCCCTCCTCGTGTTGGCCATCCTCCGCTCGCTCTCATACCGTTCGCTCCCCAAATCTGTTGTCCAGTATTGGCTGTTAATGGCCGCCTGCACCCAAATCGTGTTATCGTTCATATCACGATCGATAACAAGACGCCAAACTCGCCAACGGAGCAGAATGTAAGTACATGCGGTTATATAGGTGTGTCCAGCTTATGACTGCGTAAGATTATGTACGAGTCTAATTATGAATACGCCCCCCGAAGTCACGCCTAAGACTGTTTAATCGCCGTACCACAGCCTGCCGTGCCGGGCTACCTGCTGTTTGCACTTGTCTGACCGGCCCGCCGCGCCGGCGCCGCGGTGTGCGTTATGAGCCACGCCCGGTCATTTTTCCGCGCGTCCGCCCGCTCGGCCGCACGTTCCCTTATCCATGTCGCCGCACCCCCCCTCTCTCTCTCTCTCTCGCTCCTCTCTCCCTCACTCTCCCTCTCTCTCTCTCTTCCTCTCCCTCCTCCCCTCTCCTCTCCTCTCCTCTCCTCTCCTCTCCTCTCCTCTCCTCTCCTCTCCGTCCGTCCCAGGCCCTGGTCCCTCCCCTTGTTTGTCGGTTTGTCGGCGGTGTAGCTTTTATTACCGCTACGGCCGTCCAGGCCGTAAGCAAATAGCACCACTGTGTCCACAGATTCCCCTCATCTCCGGCTTTCGCGTTTGACGCGAGCACTAGTCAGCGAGTTTGCCGCGCTGCTTTCTGCTGGGCTATACGCGCAGTGTCCCAAAATTTGCCAGTTTGGGTGGGAAATGACATCCAAATCAAAATAATTTTCCACTCCCACCTCCAACTTTCCAGAGCAATTTTTCACTCCCTATTTTACCGATAAAGAGCATCTGGAGGTGCCTTTTACCTCCCTCCATTTTCGATTCATTTATCTTATAAAGCAGCTCCCACATCCTTCAAAATTAACAAATACATTGTTGATCACTGTTTTCCGCTCTTTTTTGTGCCTTTCTAACTGGCATTTTTACACTCTCAGCCCTCGTTCTAGTGACGAATATTCCCCTCCGACACCCAAGCCGAAATATAATTTTGGGACGCTGCTGAGGTATATATCGATACCATACCGAGGCCGTGCTGACATGCGCGCGCACCGACCAGTTGGCGACATGTTGACCCTGTTGACGTCCTCTAGACCGCCTTGCCGACGCCGGGTCGAAACCAACAGAAATGTGACGCTCACACCACGTGGTTAAAGTATAAGCGGATCCAGTCAAACCAGCCGGTGGTCCAACATATGCATGCACTAACCGTCGCGTTCAATGTCTTGCTGGGGGAGAGCCGGCGTCGGCCGAGACGAGACGAGACGAGTCGGCCGTTTGGGGGGACGTCCCTGAGGCTCGCGTGGGCGGAGCCTAATGAGGTCCCATTGGCGACCGAAACTGGTCTGATGACCTGGGTTCGCTTTACGAGTTTTACATACTTCCAGGGTAGTTTTTTGGAGCTGATGTCGAATTTAGCATCAATAAAACAGTCGCGAAGCAGTTTTGAAATGACCATCCCACTTTAGCATTAGTTTGAGTTGAAATAGCCGAGTTGCGGCCAGGTTAAGAAACCGCCATCTATCGTGGTCGCAACCCCCGCGTCTTCGGTGTTGAAGAAATTTATTCCCTTCAGGTGCAGAGTGGGACTAGCTTGGTCCCTATCTCTTAATCATTAACGGACTCTGATGACGTCATCGATTTCTCTCGTTACGGGCAGCACGCTCTCTCCCTCCGCAAATATCCAGCCCAATCAGGAGCCGAACGGCAGGGGGAGGGGGACCGACCGGCCCCCTACCCACACGTTAGACGCCAGAACGCCGCACACGGGCGAGGGATATAATAGGTGGACGGATCAGGCTCATTCGAAAGCCTGACCTATCAGGATCACAAGCGGCGGCCGCCGCCGCGACGGGACAGTGACGACCTGCAGTTGTGCAGTTACATTCCGACTTATAGCGTTGGAAACGGTCTAACATGAGCCTTCTTGCTGATACGTGCCCTGGGGAAGACCGCAGTCGACACAGCCAGCCGGGAACCACCGCGGCACGTCAGCGTGACACTCACCATGTCAATCCGCCCAGCGCTCAAAGCCAGCCGAACTCGGGGCGCCCGGCGCATCCGGCTAGCCGGCATACGATACATCTCTGCACAGCGGCGTGACACTGACTGGGGCGGTCTGTTCGGCGCACGCACCCAGCCTGGAATCCGTCACTGCACCGCAGCGGGCCACTGACTATGTCGATCTACCCGACGCACATGTCCAGCCAGGTTCGACTACCTGGCGCTCACAGCCCGCTATCTGCCAGCCCAGGTCGAAACGCCCAGAGCGCACGGCCAGCCGGCAGACGTCTCTGCACAACAGCGTGACACTTCCTTGGTCGAATTACTCGTCGTCCACAGTCAGCCATGCTTAGACCTCGACCGGAGAAGGGGTTGATACATCCCCAAGGGTTTCTTTGCGAATAGCGCAAAAAAAAGGCGCCGCCAAATTTGCATATCCTCCGTGGCCACCTCCCGGCACCCTCCCTGAAAATTCAGGTCTCCGTCATCCATGTCAGCTCACCCGGTCCCAAAACCGGCCTCAGGGTAAAATTGGACTGTTTTAGCGGCAACGGCGTAACGGAGTTTCCGTTAATAGTGCGAGTGCCGTGGCACGCAGCGCCACCAAATTGAGACTCAACTCAGGGGCATTCATTTGACATTTTCCCTGGGAGTTTGAGTTCCGCTGGCCTCAGGTCAGGTCACCAGGCCACAAAACGGTACATCGTCAAAATGGCACTGAAAACGCCATTTCCATGAAAACCAGAGTTGTTCATCGATTTGATTTCAACTCCCGGGACACGCTAAATTCCTCGAGTGCCGTTACGTGCATTCCACTTCCAAATGCGGTTGACCTGAGGTCATCCAGCGACCTGACGCATTCGAAGAAATTTTGCAAGAATGTTGCAAAGTATACATATGAAAGATATATGCTCCAATTCAGCTCGTCTGTGTTGCACCACCTCAGTTACATCAACGCGTGATTTTGTACCTATGCTTCAACCGCTAAGGTCGGGTCAAATGAGGTCAGACTACATTTGTTTTTTTTTTTTAAACCAATAACTTGGCACGCAATGAGACTGTGTGTGCGCTTCAAAATGGCTTCAAATTGGTGCCACAGCGCTCCCTGCGATCAGCCGAGTCGAAGGGTTTGCAGTATGATGCATTTGGTGAACTAATGATAAACTTATTGAACTTAGTTAATGAACTATGACGCTTCCGGCCTCACATCGGCGTGACGCTGACTATCCGATCTACCCCGGCGCACACAACCAGCCGGGATACCATCGCCGCACGGTACGACAGTGTGACACTTACTAGCTTTTTTTATCCGGCACCCATAGCCAGCCGAGCTCGATCAACCCGGCGCACACACCCAACCGTCTCGCGGAGCGTGAAATACAAGACGGTTCGGTTCGGCGCGATACTCCGACCCGGCCAGGCGCACTGACTCCTGCAATCCGACCCAAGTCGGCGATTGCATCGCCCCCCCCCCCGCCAGCGCCACCGCGCGCGCGCCATGCAACTCGACCCAAGTCGACAATTGCATGCCTCCGTCCAGCGCCACCGCGCGCACGCCTTGCAATTCGACCCAAGTCGACAATTGCAGGCGCCATGCAACTCGACCCAAGTCGACAATTGCATGCCTCCGTCCAGCACCACCGCGCGCACGCCTTGCAATTCGACCCAAGTCGACAATTGCAGCGCGCCGTGCAACTCGACCCAAGTCGACAATTGCACGCCTCCGTCCAGCGCCACCGCGCGCACGCCTTGCAATTCGACCCAAGTCGACAATTGCAGCGCGCCGTGCAACTCGACCCAAGTCGACAATTGCACGCCTCCGTCCAGCGCCGCCGCGCGCACGCCTTGCAATTCGACCCAAGTCGACAATTGCAGCGCGCCATGCAACTCGACCCAAGTCGACAATTGCATGCCTCCGTCCAGCGCTACCGCGCGCGCCACCTTGCAACTCGGCCCCAGCCGCCACTTACCTTGTTCCGCACTGACTCCTGCAATCCGACCCAAGTCGGCGATTGCATAGCCCCCCCCCCCCCCCCGCCGGCGCCACCGCGCGCGCGCCATGCAATCCGACCCAAGTCGACGATTGCATAGCCTCCATCCAGCGCCAGATCCCTCCCTCCCTCCCTCCCTCCCTCCCCCCAGGCGCCCGCCCCCCCCCCCTCCCCCCCGGCGCCCGCGGCCTCCCTACCGCCGCGTACCCCCTGCCCGCACCCATGTCGTGATCCTGCTCGCCTGACGTGGTGGTGTCCGGCCAAAAGAATGGGCGCCCGGCGCAGGTGCCCACCCTCCCTCCCCTCCCTCTGCTCGACTCGCAAGCATCGTGCTGCCTAGATGCTTCCCCGCCCCGCAGCCTATCGCTGCGCCCACCTGCCACCTGTCATCCTGCTGTCCGCCTCCTATCTCCATTATCGTTGTCCTGTTGTTCGATCCACTAGGCCAACGCACTTCTATCGTATCCGTCGTGCACCCGTGCAACACACAACCGGCTGTGCTTCTCCTAAGCCAGAGCACTGTTCTCCGCACTTCCATCACAAATGTGGAGTAGGTCCCTGTGTCGCAGCGTCACTCCTCTCCTCTCGCGGTCGCGGCCGCTCCCCGACTGAGCTCCCCATGTTATTGCCCGCCCGCCCTGTTTGCGCGTGCCCGTCCCCGCGGGCTCAGCGCCGCCGTGGTCGCGGCTGGAGCCCTCAACGGGTCTTATCGGCGGCGGCCGATAAGACGGTCATTCGTGTTTAAGCACCTGATAACAGTGACGATGTCTAGGGGACGAATAATATTCATAAGATGTTTGAATTATAACCTTATGATGTCATGAGAACAAGCATTATGAAAGAAGTCCTTACGACCATTTTTCATCGAATAATGAAAAGGAGCCGCAAGATGACAACAGAAAGGAAAACAGATATGACAGGCTCAGGGTGACTTTATGAAGAGAAATAGTACTTATGGGATGAAAACAGAAGCTTTTATCTCATTTTCAAATACCTTTTTCCCTATAAACACTCCAAAATCATTGTTTTTATTCGGACCAACCAGGCATTCGGCAAGCCGCATCAGGTTGCTCACTGCTCAGTATATCGTCGGCATGAGTGTATCGTCTCTTCCATGCTACACTCATCGGTGCCGAGGCACACCCTGTTCCAGTGACCAATAATAAACAGTGGGTGGACCCGGTGGCACTGGAAACGTTCCCGAAACGCGTCCGTTCCGCCCGCCCGCCGGCAGCCTCCTGCCGACTGCCCAGACAGACCCCCGGGCGGTTTATTATATACAGATCTGGCCCGGAAGGCTCGCAGAGTGGCGGGGAGCCAACCGAGCCGATTCGGAAGGTATTACATCCGCTGTGACCTCTGACCCCGGCCTATGAAATCCGAGCTGATACATTGCAAGCTTTATACTTTATTACGGATCAGGGTACACGGGATACCTGTACCCGATCCGTATCTGATACGAGCTCGATGAGAGCGGTTCCCTACAGGCCAAGTGGCCTCAAAATTCCGATCATATTAACCCTAGAACGCCTAGGGGGGGGGGGGTTGTATCAACCCCCCCTGAGGTTTTTTCGAAGTGCACGCTAAACGGCTTGTCGTAGCGGGCTGAAATTTTCAATACCCTCTGGGGCAACTTTTGCGCATCTTTTGCCGAAAAAAAATTGATCGGGTCATGTCAGGTCACGGAGTTATGACGTCATAAGAGGTACAGCCTCCGGCCGGATTTTCACAAACTGAGTGCCAACGCCCGAGGTTTCCTGCCGGTGGTACGGACATCGGTTGATGGATCGTGATGAAACTTCCCATGCATGTTGGGGCAAGTATTGGCTATCATATGGTATAAGAAATTTGACCGGGTCAGGTCAGGTCACGGAGCTATGACGTCACAAGAGGAACAGCGTCCGGTACTATATTTGAAAAGCGCCCGAACCACTATTTTGCTAATTCTTGTCACCTCAATGGGAATATGCAGCAATATTAGCTTCTATAGGGAGCAAATGGACCTCCCAAATCCAAAAATACAATCAGATTTCAAAAATTTAAATTTTGATTTTTCGAATTTCTGCCGCCGACTGTGACCTTGCCGACTTCCGGCGCTCCCAACGCGCCATTTTTAGAGATAGGGAAACGAAATACATACCAAACGATAGAGAATTGATCAAGGAACACGATAGTGAAGGTTTCAAGTCGATATCTCCCACCGTTTTGCCGCAATCGCCGCCGAAAGTTGAAAAAAGTCTATTTTTCCGAAAATTTGACCTTTGACCGGTCAAAAGTAGGTCAAATGTTGACCTAGGACCAAAAAATATACCACCAATCGCGAGATCTCGTTGAGAGCAATCCGTTGGTTTTTTCCGCTAAGCTCTACGACCTTCCGTTTCGAAACGCCAGGGGGGGTCGTAACAACCCCCCCCCCCCCCTGGTCGTTCGTGTTATGAGAAATGGCCTGGTCGTGCGAGGGTTAAGGTAAGGTAAGGTAAGGTAAGGGATATTGCCAGCTGAAATCGGAGAGGAGTAGTGCAATAAAAGTTACATCACCTCGTTAGTGTGGTTAGAATGTCCTGACCACATGCCCACAACCCTCTTCACTTCCGGGAGTGACCGCTAGGCACACCCCTTCTCGTGACTGCGGGCGTCATGAGTCACTCATTCCCCTGTCGAAGGTGACGAGCAGCAGCGGACACGACAGACCTCCCGTTACCGCGAAGGACACCCTCGGCCAGGCCTCTGTCACCACCCACTTCTTTGACACCGAGCTCTCAGACGTCGTTCTCGGTACCAAGCACCCGCCCTTTGGCGACCGAAGTCTGCGGGCCTCCGGTGGTCTGTTCCGAGTGCCGCCGGCGTCGCCGCTCACTGGGGCAGCGTGTCGCTATGTCAGGGGAGGGGCGACATTACCGGGAACCAGCCCGGCCCGGCCCGGCCCGCTCCACCGTTCCCGGAGCCGCGGCCCGTTCCCCGCCTCGGCCAACGGTCCGTGCACATGATAACTCGTGCAGCGTGTCCGTGTGCACTGTGCACGACACTCGGACAGCGCTGAACGACAGGAACTAAATAGAGGACATTCACGACCTCACACGCCGGGAAGTGCGCGCGATGCAGAAACCCAGTGATTACGCCGTTTGTAGAACAGGCGGAGGAGCTGAGTCTGCAGACCTCTTCACGGATGAGGTTCAGTCGTCGTGACGGACTGCGGACCCGAGGATCGCGTCCACTGTCGAAGTCTGATGAAACGAAGTCGATTTATTGAGCTCAAGCGGGATCGTTTATTCTGTTGGACTGTCCGGGACCCTGGTGAGCGGTTTATTAGACGAACAATTTATCATTGGCCTGTGATTTCTTTATTGATGTTCGCCAGAGATGGCTGCTCGGAGCGTCTGGTAAGCCTGATAGAAAAATGGATCAATTTCATGTCTGCCAGAGGACCTTCATCTTTGCAAGATGGTAGAAACATTCATAACAGACACATTGCACAGAAAAGCAGCAATAGCAGACGCCAGGTCGGGCTAGTTCCTGGTCGTGTGTAGTATGTACATCTGGCCATTTCAAAGCCTAACCACATGTTCCACCGTCTGTTTGCCGATGTAGAACGATGACTCACTGGATATTTCGCTTGCCTTTCTCTATCGTTTTTCCTCAGGGTCACATGCATCGACACCGTACATGGAACTTTTCAGTCGTCAGCGCGGGTGGCCCCAGCTGAAAAACGACTTTCACAATCATTAGCGTATCTTGTCAGGACTATCAAAGGTATAATGTTACGATAATTGTCTATCGCTTACATAAACTTCTGGCTCGACCACGACGTTGCCGGAGCGCCGTATAGATTACCGTTATCAATTGGATTCATGGTCTAAGCTGAATGTATCGGATTCTGGGCGGCTCTGCGGCCAGGTCCATTACGATGTTGCGGCCGGATGGTCCCGCCAAATTGCGTGTTCCTATGGCGGTGGTATGATGACGCGCTTAGTGGATAATAATGACGCAATTGATTACACCATGTTAGCCACGGAAGCCATTGCTGGCGCTGATGTGCCATGACATTTTCGCAGCCATCATTTACCGGCACAACGGCGCCATGCACTGCTGAGCGGTGTATCAGGGTTCGAAGTACCGACCCAGACCCTAACCGCCATCCAATAGAGTAATGACGGCACATGTATATAGTCGTTTATGTCACAAATTTCGCATTTCCTTTGCCAGTGAAAATCAAACCATAAAAAGCTGAAAGTATTCCCATGAGACAGGTTCGATGTGACATAAAACAAATGTGAGAGGTCACTTAGCAAAGGCGACAGTGCGGACCAGCCTCCCCAGCTGTGTGGCGGTAGGTCAGTGCGTCTCGGTCTGTCCCCGCGGCACGTCATCAGTCAGAACCACCATAACTCCCCTTCCTCCTCCTCTCCGATGAACGACCTTCCGACCGCTTAATCACCCCGGCGCGGCTCGGGTTGGGTCGGGTCGACAGCGACGGACCCCACGGCCCGGTCATCAGGGCGGGCCGACGACATGGGCGACAGTTTGTCGCTCGCTGGTCCGCCACTGGCATGGGCTACGTCACTATCGGTGACTGTACGAACCTGTAGGCGACGGTTCGTACAACAGTATAGAAGTCCTATATGTAGGTTCTACAGGACTCTACGACATTTTTGGTGGCTGCACTTACGTTACTGTCTGTGACTGTATAACACTGCAGGCGACTGTCGATTACAGCTTGTCGATGAACCTCTGCCACTGTCAGCCAACGTTCCTCGCCGTTGTCGTCAATGATATCTAACAACTACAGAGAACGAGCACCCATTATTAGCTTAACAATGCTTGTTGACTATATCTCTATCGATTATAAATCATGTAAACACTTAGGTACGCAGAGCGAAAATACCCTGTTGTCTGAAATTGTGTAGGTGCTTTCTAGCATGACAACAGCCACCGAAGGACAAAGCGTGACGAGTAAAGCACTAGGTAAAGTGTCTGTGGTGTAGTTTTCGAAACTGAATGCTGAGTTGTAGGTCTTTCCGTGTACATTTGCATATACCAATAGAGATCCGTCTTTTAAAATGAATAATGGGTCACCTCGTGTTGCTACACGGTTATCATAATGTTTTATCGTTTTACAACCGGGCATTTTCAGGAGTTGAGTACTTTTCCTGAAAAGTACTAACAGCCGTCACGACTACCGCTGCATACGAACTAATTCAGACAGTTGCACGCCGCATAATGATTAGCCACCCGGCTTCTGAAGCACCCGTAACACTAATTGTACGACCAATTACTCCGCCATTTGCACATTCCTTGAACAAATGTACACACAAGGCACGACGAAAACAGCTTTCAAAGCTTCTTATCACCAGGATCTGCCGTCAAACTTGGATATTTATCAAAACGTTCAAAACGTTATCTCTGCCTGGACGGGGGATTCCGGTTGAAGCGCAGTCACGTGACCTGCGATATCTCGGTGCGCTCTAAGCGGAAGGGGTGTGCCCTTATAGGTTCGTTAACTTTTGAGCCTATTTATTTGTGTCGTAACGATTGCAAATAATTTCAATCGTCGATGGACAGAGAATTGAAAAAACATTACGAATATGTATATTTTGACTGGAAAATACGTCAATGGCAGCCTGCAGCCTATTTGGCACGGGAAGCTTTTTTCCGGAATTGTCAGTACTAATTGCGCAAAACTACGCCTAAACTGGAAAAGATGGTTCAGGTAACAGCGCAGTGTGTTTATACATACGGTTTCTTTAAGCGCACTGCACTCATTTCGGATCAAGTACGCCCTGAATGGATATTTCTCTTTTTTTTACCTATACCATTTTCTTTTACCTTCCAACGAAGCTGCCATATGAAGCACTTTCCCAGTATCGATGCATGCAGGCCTGTAGATCATAATGGATAGGTACATTATTGTAAATTCCACATATTTTACTACGCATATAATTATAATTTCCTAGAAAAAGAATCGTGATATCCCCTTCCGAAAACGAAAATTCATCGTTTTTTTCCACTTATTCTGCCTCCGATTCCATTTCACTGGCCTTCTCAGGCTTGAAACGGGACCTCTTAGACTGGAACACGGGCCCTCTCCAGCACGGGCGTAGGAACGTCATGAAAAGTGGGTGGGCCACCCGGTCAAGGGGCCTCCTTTTCCAGGGGGCCTCCTATTTTCAGGGGCCTCCAACTTTTGCCTCGTCCTGCTGGCTGCTTTCAAGTATGACCTCCAAATCTAGCTTCTGAGATCGGGCAGATGTACCCAGGGGCGTAACCGCTTAAACGAACAGTGTGGAAAGTCTGCAACATTTTTAAAACTTTTTCCCCCTCCGATCTTTTTAGAATCTATTTGCCGCAAACGGCGCATGACCCCTGAAAACCCTTACACAAATGTCTTCCTCGTTTCCCAGGTGCCCCCATTAGCTTCATAGGCGTCCTCTTTGGCATATAAGCGCCCTATGTATAGTCATCAGAGACATCCCTTATATATGTCCCACAATCGCCCCGTTGTCGCATACAATGTGCGCTTATCATAGGCGTCTCTCTTTTATGGACACTCGAAGGCGCCTCTCTTTGCCATGCCGGCGCCCCTGTTTCTTATGAATGCACCCCCATGGCATTGATGAATTGCAGTCGCAGGCCTCTATTGCATGTGGACGCCCATATATGTAGGCCTCAGAGGCGCCCCTCTTTCGCATTGAGGCGCCCCTATGGGCTTCATAGGCGCCCCTCTATTGCACGTAGGTGCCCTACTGTCACAGAACCGCGCCCCTTTGGCATGCAGACGCCCATCTTTCGTAAGGAGGAGCCTCTGTGGTTCTTAGAGACGACATGGTGCTCCCAGACACAGATGGGGCTCTCGGAGTCGACAGTGTGGGACCTTCAGTCGCTGATGGGTGCCCGCCAGATGTGGACCCTCGGAGACGCCGGTATGGGGCCCTCAGAGATGCCGGTATGAGGCCCTTATATGAGACACCGGTGTGGAACCCTCAGATACTTCAGTGTGAAGCCCTTACAATTGCTGGTGTGGAGCTATGAATGCGCTGGCTTAAATCCCTCAGAGGCCGGTACATGGACATTAGAGCTCAGTGAGAGCTTGTGTGGTGCCTTCAGTGGCCTTGTGGAGCCGTTAGAAATCAACATGGTGCTCTCAGGAGACGGTGAGTCCCAGAGTCACCGGTGTGGGGCCTTCGAGCTCCGAGATACTGGTGTGGGGCCCTCAGAGGTGTCGGTGTGGGTCCTTCAGATGTACCTATAGAGCATTGAGATGCACAGGTGTGGTGGCCCACAGAGGCGCCGGTGTGGGGCCCCCAGAGCCACCGATATAGGGCCCTAAGAGACACAAAGGCGCCGCTGTGTGGCGCTCATAAACACTGGTGTGGAGCCATCACAGGCGGGTGGAGCCGTTAGAGGCCGGAAAGGGCCCTTAGATGCCTACAAGGAGCCTTCAGAAGCCGGCGTGGCACCCGTATGAGGATAAGCGTGTCTACTTAGGAGCCCTTGAGGTGCTCTCATGAGCTCTGTGGGGCCCTACCGAGCCGAAATATGGCCACGGCCAGTTGCCGCCGCATGGCTCTTCGGACTATCATTCTCAGGGGCCTCATCTGCCTAGTTTGAATAGAAGGGCCTCTCAGACCATCAGTCTCATGGGCCTCCTCTGGCTAGTATAAATAGAAGGGCCTGTTAGACCATCAATCCTAGGGGTCTCCTCTGGTTAGTATAAATAGAAGAGCCTCTCAGACCATTAATCTCAGGAGTCAGGGGGCTCCTGTGGACAGTATAAATAGAAGGGCCTCTCAGACCATCAGTCTCGGGGGCCTCCCTAGAAAAGTGTAAATGTGGTTAGAGGGCCCCCTCAGATTCATTAGGAGTGGACCTCCCTGACTATCAGTCAGGGGCCTCTTGCGGCCAGTATGAATATAAGAGCCTCTCAGACCATCGGTCTCAGGGGCCTCTTCTGACTAGTGTGGATAGAGGGCCCTCCCAGACCACCGGTTTCAGGGGCCTCCAGTGGCCAGTTATATGAACAGAAGGGCCTCACAGCCATCAGACTCGGGGGCCTCTTCTGACTGGTGTGAATATGCGGGCCTCTCATACCATCAGTCTCAGGGGCCTCCTCTGCCTAGTGTGAATATAAGGGCTTCCCAGGGCATCAGCTCAGGGGACTTTTCTGACTGGTGCCGGATTGAGGGACCTCCCATATCGAAAGTTTTGGGGGTCTCCTGTGGCCAGTATGAATAGAAGGGCCTCTCACTCCATCAGTCTCATGGGCCTCTTCTGCCTGGTGTGATTATAAGGGCCTCTCAGGTCATCAGTCTCAGGGGCCTCCTCTGATTACAGTGTAGATGGATAGGCCTCCCAGACCATCAGTCTCAGGGGCCTCTTCTGACTATTGAGGATAGAGGGGCCTCCTCTGACTAGTGAGGGTAGGGGGCCTCGGCTAGACCGCCAGTGTCAGGGGCCTATTCTGACTAGTGTGGATGGAGGGGCCTCCCAGATCACCAGTCTCAGACCTCTGACTAGTGTGGATAGAGGGGCCTCCCAGACCGCCAGTGTCAGGGGCCTCCCCAGACCAGTGTGGATATTGGGGCCTCCTCAGATCCACTAGGGCCTCTCAGGCCATCAGTCTCAGGGGCTTCGACTGACAAGTATGAACAGAGGGCCTCCTTGGAACCTCAAATCGAGACGAGGGGCCTCGAGTAAAAAGTGGGTGGACCAAAACACATGGTTGGCCCCCCACCTCGAAAAGTGGGTGGGCACTTGCCCACTTGCCCCCCCCCCCCCTGTTCCTACGCCTATGCTCTCCAGCTTGAAACGGGCCGTGCTTTCCAGCTCAGGGGCGTGTTCGGAGGGGTCGCGACCCTGCATTTCTTATGAAACCAGAGCAGTCGGACCCCACACTTTGAGCACTGGTACTTATCTATGAAAATAAATTACCTATTTCTTATGTAAATCTAGTGCTCACCCCCAAAAATAGTGGGTAAAATCAGGAGCTTTTTGGGCTTTTGTGGGATTTCCTTTGACTGACCGTCTGGCCTGGCCCCCTCACTCGAAAAATATGTGGCTCTAATTGGGCCCACCTTTTGTGACGGGCTGCGGCCGCCAGTGATGGCGCCAGGCCAGGCCATCTGTGCTCATGGCCTAGCAGCACCTCTGGCAAGAGTTCCCTCCATGGCAGGAATAGGCCCGGAACAGGGGCAGGGCCGGCGCCACGGGGGGGGCAGCTACCCCCCCCCCAGCTGCCAGCCGGGCCCTTAAAAAAAAATGCAGGAACGTGCATTTGGAGGCAAGAGGTACCTAATGGCCAATTTATGCACCTGAATTCGATCGGAGACCACTTGTCGGTCGGAGGGCCCTGGTCAGTGCTCAGCTAGAGGGCCCTGGTCGGCTAGAGGGCCCTTTTCAGTCAGAGGGCCTTGGTCGGCCAGAGGGCCCTGGTTAGTCAGAGGGCCCTGGTTGACCAGATGGCCCTGGTCAATCAGAGGGCCCTGCTATGTCAGAGGGTCCTGGTCGGCCAAAGCACAGAGGACCCTGGTCGGTCAGAGCTCAGAAGGCCTTGGTCGGCCAGAGGGTCCTGGTCGGCCAGATGGCCCTGGCCCTTGTCCGTCAGAGGGCCGTGGTCGGTCAGAGGGCCCTGGTCCGCCAAAGGGCCCCGAACCCGGTCGATCAGAGGGTCCTGGTCGGTCAGAAGGCCCTGGTCGGTCAGAGGGCCACAATCGGTCACGGGTCCTTGGTCGGCCAAAAGGCCTTTGTCCGTCAGAGGGTCCTGGTCAGTCAGAGGGCCCTGATCGGCCAGAAAGTCGGTCAGAGGGCCCTGGTCCGCCAGAGGGCCCCGGACCCGGTCAATTAGAGAGTCCTGGTCGGTCAGAGGGCCCTGGTCGGCCAGAGGGCCATGGTCGGTCAGAGGGCCCTGTTTGGCCACAAGGTCCTGGTCGGTCAGAGAGGGCCCTGGTATGTCAGTCGGCCTTGGTCGGTCAGAGTTTCCTGGACGGTCAGTCGGCCTTGGTCGGTCAGAGGGCCCTGGTCAGCAAAAAGACCCTGGTCTGTCAGTGGACCTGGGCCTGTCAGGGGTCCTGGACGGTCAGAGGGTCCTGGTCGGCCAGAGGGCCCTGGTTGGGCAGAGGGCATTGATTGGCCAATTGACCTTGTCACTTCAGTCAGGGGGCTTGGTTAGTCAAAGGGCCCTGGTCTCAGTGTCTCAGTGAAGGGAGGAGACGCTGATTCAGAATCGCGCGCCCTCAAATGGTCCGTTTTCTGCTCAGCGTTGGGCCTCTATGTAAATTCCGGTGTTTTTATTTATTTATTTTTATTTTTATTTTTGCATAATTTGGGCCCCTCTCGAAAAATAATGGGCCAAATCCGAGGAGTTTTCGGATTTTGAGTACCTATAGGTTACCTTGGGCCTTTCCGCCATGGGCCCTTTACCGGGACAAGCTGCCCCCAGTCCGAAATCTGTGGCGCCGGCCCTGAACAGGGGGGGGGGGGGTGCAAGAGCGTCGCCACGGCGTGACCATTGGGTTGACGAGGAGCTCCATTCTTAACACATCGTGCCATACCTATGAATATTGATATATTTCCAAAATGTTGGGGTTGTAGCTACAACCACCAAGGAATATTAAGTTCCAGCCATGCAAACAGCAGCACTGTTCAAATATTTATTACTGACATAACATCATAGGCCCGGGAACAGGGAGAAGGGGGGGGGGTGGTCAGCAGAGGCAGCCGCCCCTCAAAATTTGGGGAAATTTAGTATTGGCCCAATGGCGTTGCATGGAAACAAAATGAGTTGAAAATCACATTTGCCTACAAACGTAAGTTACACAGGAAATGTCGAATTTCACTGCGGTTTTGATCAGTCACCAGTCAACTATTCGCCGGACGCTGTATCTGTTAGTCACGTCATCACTCCGCCACCTAGCATGACCCGGTTAAATTTATTTTACCAAACGATGGACAATGATGCCCCAACATGTGTGAGAAGTTTCATTATGATCCTTGGACTGTGGATCCTTTGATCCTTAAGACTGTGGGTACCAGCGTAAGAAAACCTCTAGACTTTGGCACACACCCCGGAAGAACCGGTCGGAGGCTGTACCTCTTTGGCATCAATAACTCATTGACCTGACATTTAGCGTCCGTCTAGGATAAAACTTGGAAGGGTCGATACGACCCACCTGCCTGTGCGAGGGTTAATTCACCATACTTGACCCGTTTTCGAAATGTATTCCGCTAGCCGCTTGTGGTCAGTAGTGGGAAACGTCCCCCCCCCCCACACACACATGCAATTATAAACACCGACAGTACAGGGTGGATCAAGACTCGTAATACGTCACAAATCCATACACCCCTTAAGACCCTTAATTACAGTTAAATAGCTGAATAGCTGAATCAAGACCAGAGTGAAACATTAGGACATGATGTGAATATCACATTTCAGGAAGTGTTATATGTTATGTAATGCTAAAGATCAATCAAATATACAGAATAAACAACGCAACATATAAATCATTAATAAAGTTTTTTCCTGAAATGCGCTTAAATCGTCATTTTTTCCTTCATGCGCTTAAACACGCAAGTTATTTGTCATTTTTCGGCGCACTGCCCCGACAAGGGACAAATTTCTGGGACTTAAAAGCGCACATAGGCAAAAGTGCGCCAGAACTGAACCAGCCCAAAATATAAAACTTATTTTTTAGGAAAAGTATGACGAAGTTCTTATTTATTGAAGTGTTTTATGATGTTTTAAGATGAGACGAGTAATATCCAAACACTCGTTCTTCAATTTAACCGTTTTTTTGTTAAAACACTTTTCACAAATTCAGCTTAAAAATCGAGTGGGGCTGCATGAGTTTAACATTGTCCATACAGCCAGATGGGGTGCAATTTTCCTGAAGTGCTAATAGCTGCTAGCCGAGACCAAAATCTTGATCCGCGCATAAAACACTGGTAAATATGATGAAAAGCATCATATTGTGTACAGTAACGGGTAATTTATTAGCTATATATTAAGGAAATTCATATTTTAAAAATGTCCACTAGTATTGAGGGAAATTGCTGATTTTCCACTCACGGCGCATTTTGGTCAGTATAAGCGCACTTAAAAACATAAGCGAATTTCGACGCTGTGTTTGCTCAAATTTAATGCATTTAAGTCATATTATTACTTTGCCATGTTCCTGAGCATAATACATGCATATTTCATTGAGTGGCATCGAGCGTTTGAAGATTATGCGGCATTTTACTTTCTTTCCAGTCCAGGCGCATTTTCCTGTGCAAAAACGCAGGAAAAGCGCAGTCCAATCTAAGCGCACCGTGTACATCGGCGGCGCACTCGTTTCCTCGTAAAGCGCAATCCGATTCCCTTCTGTGAGAGCCGCAAAGGCAAAACGAGAGTGAATGAGGAAAACTGAGTGCTGAACTGACCCAACGAGATTGTCTTGAATGACGTAAGAACATCCACCATGCCTGCCAAACCTGAAAACCGTGGTCAAGGCCTAAAACTCCGCCGGGGCTATTGCATGCTTATACGTATGTTGGGCAGTGTGGCTCTCCCGTGATATTCGGCAGGTAATCAAGCTTCTTGCACCGTTGGAGCTGCCAGGCAACAGACATGGTATGTCTGCCCACCTCCTGACACGAGAATCAAATGCAGCGCGGCCCGGCTGTCTTGGGCCGACAAATCCCCTCTTCAGTCGGGCAGACGGGTGCCTTTTGCCGATGCCGGGATAAGTTGTTGACTCCCGCTGTCGATTCGTAGCTCAATTGAAGCCACCGGTCTCCGCTCCGCCTGTGCCGCGACTCAATTGGATGATTACCGTCTCTGAGATCCCGAGGGCCTGACGACGGCAACGTCTCTCCGCGTCTTCCATAGATGTTGTGTGCCGACCGAATTGCTCCTCTGAGTCCGGGGTACGGGCGCGCTGCGTGACTGTAACAGGCGGTGAAAGCAGTGCTTACCAACCGTCTTGCAATTGGCCGTTATAGGAGTGAATCAACGTCCAAATGCATTTCTTTTGATGTTTTGGGTAAAAAAATAAAATTTCGACTAGCTGCGATTTTCAAACCAATGTCTAAGATTTTCGAAATTTTGAAATTCCTGGAAAGTACACGTATAACTTAGGTACCGAGCTTAGACTTCTCATATTATGAACTGATAGGTTTGGTGTGAATAAGAATAAAACGTCACAGTCATGCTGAAAATCCCACCTCGACGTATCATCACCAATGCGTCACGGATGCTTGAAGTAATGACGTCATCTCACGTGACTCCAGAGGCCACGAGAAATGTCGGAATCCCCACATAGCACGTGCACTGGCGAGCCGCCCCTTCTACATATACAATCGTGACCTGCTCTTGCCACAAAGCTGCTCTCGTGCCAACTATCAGTAACACCGCGCTTATGTAAGCAAGGTTAGTAATCTCATTTGGATGAAAATGTTATTTGAAGAGCGAGGTGAATCACGTATGGCTGGTTTCTTACGTTTATATGTCAAATGAAGAATTCCGCACCTTTTCCTTTTACTTACGCTACAAGACGAGCAGCAAGTCCCAAAAGCAATGTAAAGGGTGTCATCTCCTCATTCTTGCGTAGTGAGGAGATGAAAAATACAAAGCTTGCCAGCACCCCCCTGACCTTGACCTCTGTGAGCCCCCTCGCTGACAGGGGCGCTGTCTCACTGGTGTTCAAACTATGCAGTGCAGTGGGCGCCGCTGGGTGCCACTGTGCAGTGCAGTGGACGCCGCTGGGTGCCACTGTGCAGTGCAGTGGGTGCCGCTGGGTGCCACTGTGCAGTGGGCACATCCGTCCCTCCGTCCATGAGCATTGAGCATCCATCACTGTCGGAGAGACCGACTGCCGTGAAGACAGCACCTGCCCTGACGAGCATCCGGCTGACAGGGTCCTGTCACTCCGAGCTACTGGCGTCACTGCTCTGAGGGCCGAGTGAGAGCCACTGCTTTGAGAGCCTGTGACGTCACGCTGTTTCCAGGCGGGAAAGTGGTCACGAACAGGTGGAATGTGATGCAAGATCGGGCAATTTGTGGACAAATGAGCTCAGACTGCTCACTACTCAGATCAAGCTGTGTCACTCGCTGCTCCCAGCCCGTTGGCAATGTGAAGCAATGTGAATGCAATGACATACATAATTTTAGGAGGCACAGTTGCGACTGTTGCTGCTTTATTTTTACGTACCTATGTGTTTAAATTACTAATTAGCTATACCTATTCGTATGTTCCATCCAATTTCCTTTTTTTGTCCTCTAATCTTTTCCTCATCTCCTCGACCTATATCCCGTTCTTTCATTTTAGCACATCCTTATCCGCAACCGCCTGCGCTCTGTTTTACTTCTTCGCATTCTGTGTTTTATTTGCCCTCCATCTATTTACAAAGCATTTGTGCAGTGACAGTTGGTTTTTCTGAGGATTAGCGTCTCTTTTTATCCGATTAACCTGCTCCGTTGCGCTTATTTAGTCGTTGTTTATTCAGCGTTTCTTGCAAACTCGTGTAGCAAAGGACCCGACCCGCCTGAGAAATTACCTGCGCCGTTTTTATCCGACAGCGAAAAAGACGTCTAAAAGGCAGCGGCAGGCGTGCCGAGCATATTTGCCCGCCCCTAATGAGCTGATTACGCTGGTCCGGGCGCCGAGAGCCGATAGGAGGGCAGCGCGAGCGATCCCCGAGAGCCGCACCCAGGAGAGCACGGGCGGGTCGCGCAAACAGAATTACACTGGAGTCTGCACAGGCGGCCGCTGCGACGGGTGACAGACCCTGGTGCAGGGGCGGCCAATTCTAATTTGTAGCGACGCGGCGGCACGGTCCCAGTTGGCAGAGGTCACGCCGAGGTGCTGAGTGGTGACTAGACCGGACCAGCGTGCAGCGTGTAGCACAGTTCAGATAAGCCAGTCCCTGCATCCCACAGAAGACGCGCGCAGAGCCTCAAATAACTCGCATCCAGTTGAAATGGATGCTCTTTTTCACAACGCGTGGCCTTGCTGCCCGTTTAGTGGAAAGCATAACTTTTTCTATCCGTCCGTCGAGACGGCGCGACACACAACAAGAGCTGCCGGCTGCAGCTGGTTGCAGCTAGCTGTTGGTTGCGACACACAACAAGAGCTGTCGGCTGCAGCTGGTGGAAGCTAGCTGTTGGTGGCTGCAGCTGGTGGCAGCTGCTGGCAGACGGGCAGCTGTTGGTGGCTGCAGCTGGCGGCAGCTGCTGGCAGACGGGCTCTGTGCGACGGCCGCAGATTCACAGCTGTTTACACCGTAAACATTATAGTGCTGGCACTGGGCCGCTGCAGGCCATAAACACATGATGAAAGTCAGCATCGCCTGGGATCGGCCCCCGGGAAAAACAAACAGCCGCGAAATGTCTGAAAATTCGGCGCAGCGGCGTGCTGTCGCCGGTGTCACAGCGTCTGAGTGCCACGACCACCCACAACGATCGCCCTGTGGGTGAGGCGTCCTTGTCCTGCATATGATGTATAGAGAAATTATAGAGTTTAATGAGAAGTAAATTATGCAACTTTGATGGAATTCGGATAAACATGCTAATCAGAGCAAATTATTTGACGTGACCCGTAGGTAAGCCTGATCGGATAAATCTCAAAATAATTTGTGACATTCAAAAAGCGCAGAATGCGTTCTTTTTCGCTTCCGAAAGAGACGTTCCAATGACCTGACAAACATTCAGAATCGTCCGTTGATCCTCGGAAGCGAGGGAATAAGGCGAGAGCGGAGGATGGAAAGGCAGAGGCGGGGGCGAGGGCTAAGGAGGTAACTGGCGACCACCACCTCCGATTTCCGATCACACGCGGCACGTGCCTCCCATGTTGATAGCCCTCCCTCCGCGCGGCCTCCTCTGTCCCTCCTCGGCCCCCTCCTCTCGTGGGAGAGGCTCCGGACGGGGAGTTACTGGCTCCTACAGACATGCCGGCTCGCCACTGACCCCTCCCGACGATGACCTCTGTGACCTTAGCGAACCGAACCACTCCCCAGGGACTACCTGCAGGCGGCGCCTCGCCCTGGCCAGCCCAGTATTCACCGCATGGTGAGGTGCGAGCGGTACGAAGCAGCGTCGCGGGCCTTATCGCTGACTCTGACAGAGTGACATACCGGCGCCTTTGGCGGTGGACCCTGCGGCCCGAGTGAGGTCACGGTGCGGTGAACGATACCTCTGTGTACGGCAGCCGTCACTCGTCCCCACCAATCTCCCCGACAGGGACAAGGCGCCGTCCGCCGTGCGACTCCCGCCCGACACCAGGACAAGGCACCGGCGGCGGTTCGATTCTGGTCAGGGACGCATTTCACTCGTCAGTGGGACAGACACCGTGGGACGGGGCACGGAATCCGTGACCCCCCCCGTGCCTGGGTGCAACTCGTCTCTCTGTGCTGTTTTTCGGACGGCGTGTCTGCCGGCTGACGTAAGGATGCCACATGCCTATCTGAGACCGTAAATAGACCTCCGAGACACGGCCCTTTCGGTGCATGTCAGCCAGAGACCAGGGACGACCACGACGTCTCTGACGCTGACGGTGACGGTGGGGGTGAACTTATAGGGGTACAGAGCAACATAGCAACAATGCAGATCACGGGATGCGACAACACATGCGACGGTTGTCTCCAGGTACTTAAATACAGCCCCCCACTCCCTTCCCGCGTCAGACTGCACTACACACCCATTCTCTAGTGCCCACACGAGTACACGGGTTCTTATCACATGCATGCGCATGAGGAATAGGTACAGTCCACAGCATAAGTAATGTGCGGTTTCAGTCCTGGGTATGTTCTGCTTCTGAAGCTTAGGAATGATTAGCCAGACCACAATGAAACTTTGAATGTAGCTAACCTGTATCGTTACCCTTGCAGCTGCAACTTTATCTATTGACGTCTTCTTTTCGATCACTCCGCATTAAAAAATCGCCAGTCAAAGCCATCTGTTGAGATTGGTAAAAACGCACATTACTTTAGCGGTGGGCTGTACGTATGTACATACATCAGCTCTATCGTTCTGCTCATAACTCCGAAGCAGTGTCAGCAGGGGGAGGAGCAGATGTACCCCAACTTGTCCTGACGCCCCCTCGATCTGAGAGAGACCACGCGCCGCATCATTATCGGAGACGTAGGCTGCTGTAATAACCGGAACCGGTGTATATTTTATCGTGTGTCAAATGTTTCTCCGTCGTCTGACAAATGAATGTTGTGCTAACGACCAGTGAGGAGATGGTCTCCTCCGATGGGGCTTCCTATCCCGGGGTCGGTATTGGCCGAGACATGATGTCGCAGGGTGGAGACGGGACGATCGTACGCAAAATACGCTTATGTGGAGACGGGACGATCGTACGCAAAATACGCTTATGTGGAGACGGGACGATCGTACGCAAAATACGCTTATGTGGAGACGGGACGATCGTACGCAAAATACGCTTATGTGGAGACGGGACGATCGTACGCAAAATACGCTTATGTGGAGACGGGACGATCGTACGCAAAATACGCTTATGTGGAGACGGGACGATCATACGCAAAATACGCTTATGTGGAGACGGGACGATCATGCGCAAAATGCGCTTATGATAGCATGTTCACGTTAGGGAGTTGACGCACCATAGCCGCTGATGGCTGAAGAAGGAATTTCATTCTGATCTTAAATGGAAATCCTAACTACATGGAAATAAACTGTTTGATTGGGCAATTACTTATCGTGTATCATCTAAAGCATATTTTGGATAAATAGTTGTTAAAGCTCGCATGAATCTAGTTAAAACATTTGAACTTTGAGCTATAAGTTATGCCAATCTGTCAACACGAGCGTAACATGTGTCTCTGAGCGCCCGCTACTCTGTTGTGCGAATTTGCACGGCGTTATGGCTTGTGATTGCGGTTTTCTGTGGTTCAAAGAGCGGCGTTCTTGGCTCCATGGCAGAGGCAGATACCGTGGCTGAGCGTATCACGGTATGCAACGCCGCTTTGTCTCGGTTGGACCGCCCTGTCTGCCGCCCCTGTCTCTTGTTGCATTGTTTGTCATTCCCTCTTCGTTGATTTCTCCTACCTCCTTGACATCAACTAGGTCTTATGTAAATGTTAAAACGCCTTCGTTTGCCGTAGTCTATAATGACTTATGTTTCTCCTGAAATGATCTAGAAAAGGCCTTAACAGCCGTTTTCACGACGGGCTATCCGGCGAGTGCACCTGATTGAACCTGATTTGACCAAATCTGCACCTAATTTATTTTACAGCAAATATCTTTATTTTATGAATTTATTTCAGTGCTCGATGATACTCTCTGATAATATGACAAAGCAGGCATATAAGCAAATAGTGCAACCCTAGCTGATAGCTACTAAGAGACACACTGAACCTGATTTGACCAAATCTGCACCTGTCTGCACCAGATGTGCACCAAATGTGTACCAGATGGCCGTCGTGAAAACGGCTAATATGTAAGCTCCAGCAGGTACTCCACTTCCGCTTGCATGTTTCACTTATTCTTTATAAAATAAATAATGCCATTTATTTCACACCATCATTGGTGCATTCTTTTATTCTTTGAGCACTCACCCTTTCAGTATAGTGCATACCCTCTTCTCTCCAGCTTCTCTTCTCCCTCCCTCTCTCTCTCTCTCTCTCTCTCTCTCTCTCTCTCTCTCCCTCTCTCTCTCTCTCTCTCTCTCTCTCTCTCTCTCTCTCTCTCTCTCTCTCTCTCTCTCCTGTCTCGGCCGCCGCCGTTTCGCCGTGGACCGACAAAGGCTGCTCGGGGCCGATATTGGGCCGCCGGAAAAGGCTGAGCCCCCGGCGTCATGAGCCGGCAGCTGACAGGAATTCAGATCGGTCACCGTCTTCGCCAGCTCCGCGGCTGGGTGTACGATAGACCGGCGGGCAGCAGAGAAAAGTTGGGAGAGGATAGTGGTGCGCAATGGAGAAAAGTGAGGCCCGTGAAAGAAGATCGAGCAAAGTTTAATTGAAGCAAGGAATATACGAGTATTCATGATCATCTACGACAAAAGGTAGAGCGAAAAAAATGGTTGATGAAAAGGCCAAAGCACATTTCCATGAGGTGGTCGGCAAGCTAAAAGTAAAAGGCAGATGGTAAAAGAAAGTTAACTTGGCAGAATTAGATAATACAAATGATTTTGTCCGTTGTGTTTATCTTTACATCTGAATAACCACGAAGAAGGAAGAATACTAAAATACTAAATACGAAAAGAGGAAATGAATACGACGCTGGCTATATGTAGGTCAGTTCTTTCGGTCAGAAGAGAGAGAGTGAAAGAGAGAGAGAGGGAGAGAGAGAGAGAGAGAGAGAGAGAGAGAGAGAGAGAGAGAGAGAGAGAGAGAGAGAGACAGACAGACAGACAGACAGACAGACAGACAGACACACAGAGAGAGAGAGAGAGACAGAGAGGCTGCTCTCTCCACAGCCACCCACCGGGAGAGGGGGACGGATCCATTTGTATTCAGGTGACAGCCCCGGCAGGCGAGGTAGATATGACTTATCGCTTCGCCTGGTAAATCGGTGTATGGGAGTATGTGGGCAGACAGCGACGTCTATTTACAATGTATTCACTACCCAATGACTTCATCCACAAATGTTCCCATGAAATAAATGGCCATTCACGAGTTGACAGCAAAATGATCGCACAAAACAGATCAATTTTGTCTTCCATTTTCAACCGCTTGAATGACGTGCTTCCCAATTCGTCCAGATATGACGCAAAAAATAGCTTATCCATAAAAAGAAAACCATAATTCAAGTGATTGATGGTGTTTCTGTTCCGAAATTTGAAATACATATCATCAATCTCGGTCGCCGAGATCGGTCGTTGAGAATCGACCATCGGAAAACACATCTCACTCAGGCGCGTCTGGCATGTGTGAGGGTCAAACAAGCAGGCTGTCCAGGAAGTACATACGGTGATGTCGGCTGGCAGGGGACAGGCTCTGATGGACTGCACTGACAGACAGGCAGCTGGAGACAGACCCTGGCTCGTGTCTGTTTGGACATGGGGGTCCGATGGGGGCAGAAGGAGCTGGTGTGGACGGGGTAGGAGATTGAACTGCAGAGGGGGTGGATGGAAAGATGAAAGGGTTTGATCTGGATGGACTGTCTGCATAAGGCGGTAGCTCCAAAGTTTTCGATGCAAAAACCACAAAAAGATGGGGAAGTGAAGCTGGACAGTGGACAGGGGACGTCAGTGGAAATGGTTTCCTGAAGATGTTGATGATTACATTATTTCTGTTAGGTATATGCCTTCCACATGGATTATTATAGCGCGAACTTGCGCTGAAGGTTATCTGGTATTTTTACCACAACCCCTGGCGCCTGAGCCCCTCGGCCTTCAGGTCACTGACCGAGTCTGCTTACAAAACCCACCCCTCCCTTCGCCCGGTGATGGCAGGGGTTCTGCGCGCCGACACCATCCGTCACGGATCACTCTTCGATTGAGGTCAATCGCATCAGCGCGGCCAACGCCGACAAGCGCGCGGTGCAATCCGGCGTCCGCCCCGCCCCATATTTATATCCACACAGCCCAGCTTATTGACATTGGCCAATTGATGAATGTGTCTCGCCAGGCACGGGTGCTGATTGACTGCCAGCAGAAAGGCCCGACCTGTTTCCTGATGGGCCTGCCGCGCCTGGCACCGCCGTCCGAACGTCCCTGCTGACCGAACGCAGCCGAGAAAACTGCGCGCACCAGACACGGCGAATTAAATTACCAAAATGGGATACCTTCAACCGGAGTGACAAGCATGAAACCAAATCGGAACAAGTCATTTTCGAGCGGCGTGTGCGATGTCGAAGATGTCACGTTCGTCGGTCAGTTCAGTCACCCCGATCTTGGCGGGAGGATGTGCCCAACTTCCGAGCGGGGAGGGTGGGGAGGTACTGGCTCCGCTGGAGGGACAGATTGTCCGGAAATTGCGTGGGACCTGGAGCGGTCCGGAGATAAGACGACCACTGTTTTATTGCGCCTCGGTCTGGGCTGTGTCCTAATGAGTGGCTGAGAGCTAAAATAAGGGCTGTCTCGAGTACTGTTGTGGATGAAGGGCTGAGTGGTATCAGGTTTCTGAGCGGTAGCAAGTAAAACTTACTGTGGATAGACAATACTTTCCTAAACCAGGTCAAAATTTATAGATGTTCGCGTCCTTCATTTCAGTGAAAGCATCCCTACCATACTTGCAGGCGATGCTCGTCAGCTACATATATGTTTCTCCATCCGCATTTATCCACCTTTCTTCTTTTTTCTTTGCATTCAATCGCTAGCCTCCCAAAAATCCACCTCTGCCTTCAACTTCCGTCAGCCCTCTCCTCCAACCCACTTTCCTCTGCCTCGCACCATGCCTTCTCCCTCTATCTACCCCTCTTCCCTCTCCCTCTCTCCCGCCACCTCTCTTTCCGCTCGTACCGGACCGGTGCGGCGATGGGTGAGCGGTGTCGGCGGAGGGCGGTGTGCGCGGCAGTGGAGTGCGGTGGGGTGCGGTGGGGCGGTGGTGGGGTGCGGTGGGGTGGTGGCGGGGTGCGGTGTCGGCACCAGATGATGGACCGCCGACCGCCGGTATCGATGACGACGGCCCTGTGATGAGATTGTGTCGGCAGCCGATCCTGCACGGTGGCTGTGCTGGAGACGAGGGAGGCGGCTCGGTGGGATGACTCTAATGGGATGACGAGCCCTCTGTACCGGTGTACTAGATCGCATCAGAGTTGCGAGTGATGGAGCGAACCGAACTGAGAGATCACTTAGCAGATAGGTGTGTGGGCTTCTTGGGTTAGCTCATCAATCTCGGTTTTCGGGATTGATTTCTTTTTTTGCAGCGTGTTCGTGCAGCTTGTAAGCAGAAATGTGATAAGAGATGTCCTGATGCATTGAGGACTTGGCTAGACTATGTACTATGTACGTAAATTGCATGTGCAAACGTGTCGTTCTCGTAGATATCAGAGCATGTGAAAGGAAACTGGTGGTAGAATAAATCATGAGGACATAAGTGCTTTTTCATTTAATTCAATTCTGAGATGCTATGCAATCGCGTTCTCATGGGAATCACACTTGTGTGCAATCGAATGCATACAATCGGATGTGTGCAATGGAATGTACAATTGAACATAGCTATCGCCACGTCCACTTGTCATTCCTGTTCCCTATTCTGCTCCTATTGTTACATAACATCCCACTTTCCTTCTTTTAGAAACCTCCTTGCCTCGCCTCCCTTTGGAGATCACCAAATTTATCCACGCCCCAATCACGAAAACCATACACTGACAGCGCACACTGGGGCCATGCATCTCGTCGTACGGCCCCGCTGGGCCCCGTCCACAAATATTACGTGTCTACAACCGGCCTGTTTAGCGTAGAAACTGCCGAGCGAGGTGAGCGAGGGCGTGAATTTCAGCACGGCGAACAGTTTGTGCATGGTTTACGGCCGGTAATCACACAGACGGGCGAGATAACAGGAGCCAGACAAGATGGATGCCAAAGTGAGCACTTACCTTCTACTGCCGGAGGCGATACGGAGCTAATGTCGACCTGAGGCCACCTCCGCGGTGCTCCAGCTGCGCCGTGCCCGTCGCAACAGCGCCACAAACGTCACTGCCGCACCGAATTCGCCGTCTGTGGGATAACAAACGCAGTTTGGTTAGAAGGGGGTGTGCTGCTCCGAGGGAGGGGAGAGGGGGCACGCTGGGTCAAAAGAGTTGCAGCGGTGGCGCAGCCGGCGGCGGCGGCGGCGGCGCGACGCAGGGTTTGTTGACAGTGCGCCGCCGGGACACGGTCACACGTCACAGACCACTTAGCGGCCGAGGTCACCGTGATTGGGCCCTGTCTGCCGGGCGGCGGCGGCGACAGAGGTCAGATTCGTCTGAGGGGCCACACCCACCTCAGCAGCTGCTTTAAACGGGACCTGTTTACTGGATCTCAGACATGCTGAGCATCAGCAGACTGACGTCCTCTGACGTCCACTGACGTCAGGCCGGCTGACGGAGACAGGCAGGTTCAGCTGATGTGTTTCGAATGGAACGGATGGGCCTGAAGACCTCGCTGCTTTGTCAACGGACGCCGAGCTAAAAGCGCCATTATCCGCATAGAGAAAGCCGGATTTATGGTGTATTTACAGGCGATATGATACTCGATTTCTATTCATATCAACCCATTAGTGCAGGGATACGTTGAGAGTGGGCCTGCGTTCCTAGTCTATTTATGCACTGTCTGTAGCTGAATAGCTCGTGTTTGTTTACAGCAATTACCTAAAATCAGAGCGTAATCGTACTGAAATGTTCTATTCCGGCTGCCTAAGATACAATAATCAGTAAATAAATGATACGCCTATCATTGAGATAATGACTTCTAGGCATGTTCCTAGCTCGTAGATCGCTTATTGTTCGAATAATAAGCGTTGTCTTATTTCGTGCGGCTTCAAGACATCAACACTATGTAGAGGAGTCGTCAAATGAAATTGCTATTTTCATAAACGGATACGTCTCTGGAGGTTGAGCTCCCCTCACTGAATGGGTGCGTATGAGGAATAGGTGTTATTGTTTTCTATCAACATATTTGTGGGAAAACAGTTCGCTGCTTTTGAACACGTCAATTGCTGGAGTGAACGTTTTCTGAGTGATAAATGAAATGCCAAATTAGTTTATGTTCTCCAACAATTCAACTGAAAATATACTGCGAACTTCATGGGTTCAGACTAGAATTGACTTGACGGGGCCATAGCAACTTAGGATTTTTAGTGACAGTGGCGGATGAGCTAATGTTTCTGTGACTTGATGTGACAAGACGTGATATGATGTGTGTCTGCGTGTGTGTTTTGCCTCTCACGTCTGATGGCGCAGGCTGCCCCAGGGACTGATGGTCTCCCTATATGATGGATGGAGGACAGGCGTTGGCCGTTTTCTTTAGCGGGGTTCTGTTTGCTCGGAGGACCCCTCCATCTTCGGAGAGACGACACCAGCCCGAGTGGTGAGTGAAATAACCAGCGGCTGTGTGGGGCTCCGGTTCAGGGGAAAGGGTGAACATCTTGGGTCGCAGCGCAAGAATTAATCCAAGCCTATTAAAAAAAAAAACAGCGAGTCTGGGTAAACGCTGCGTTTCAGCAACTAATATTTAGCAACTAAAAATTAGCTGTAATTTACCAATGCAATGTAATAGACTTAAGGTTCTTTAGGAGCGTTTTCGTACTCTCCGCTTTTCTGTACGCTAGGGCGACTCACTGTCCAAATATGGGTGACCGAGGACACCGGGTAAACACGCTCCGATCAAAGGATCCGCCGCTGTCGGGTCCCGCCCGACGCCCGTCCCCGGAGGGCATCTCTCTCTGTGCGCGTGACGTCATCGGCCGGGTGACAGGGGCGGCGGAAGCCAAAGGGCTGATGTCACCCGCCGCGCCGTGGCGATACGGTGGGTCACGAGGGTGGCACCAGGAATGCTGAAAAAATGCCGTGTTCAGCGGGTGTGGCTATCGTGCGGCGCGCGGGCGCGGGTCGCGGCTGATGCAGCCGTGTTTGTCTATTGCATGAGATGGAATGGGGGGGGGGGGGCGGCAAAGGGGCCGCGGGCATTGCGTAACGGCGGCGACAGGGGAGTGCCGTTGGTGCGGGGATTTCACATGACGTGGTGCGCCATAAACGTCACCGCCTTTGTCCGTAGGTATGTGTTTACAGGGGTGTTTGCTAAAATGAGCTTATACTTAATCGTACCTATATGGATAACATTATGATCCACGAAATGAATGTTTTGCTCTCAAGTGAAAATTAATTTTGTGTCGAGCAATTTTTACATCCCACATGTGAAACAAATAGCATAATGTGAAACTATTTAAGGTGAAGCTTTTAGCAACGACTTTCGAGCCAGAAAAATAAAACTGGATATTTTCATCAGGCTAAGTTTCCTTTTTAATTTTTGCTGATTCATTATTTGGATTTGAACATTTAGCAGCGATTTATGTTCCTTAAGTGCGTGTTAATTGGTATGTAAGCACATTGGTCATGTGGCGACAGGCGGGTAGCCGCGTCCCCAATGGACCATTTAGCTTATATCACGGAACAGATACATGTATCGACATGTTGAGCGATGGTCTGTTTTACATCCAACTTGCTCGAAAAATGTCCAGGCACATGTCCAGATGTGACATAGAGCAGGTGTTATGCGCCCATGTGCAGCTCGGTGTCCTGCCCAGTGTCCCGCCCTGTGTTTTGTCCGGTGTTCTACACGTTGTCCTGCCCTGTGCCCTGAACTGATCGAGGATACTCCACAGTCCACTGGTTTGAACTTTTAAGTATCAAAATGGTTGAACTTTAGTTTCTGAACTACTGGGAAAAACGTTCAAGCCGCACGCATATAACAGGCAGATTCGGGGTGAACGCGGACAAGCACTTTGATCTCAAGTCCTAGTCAAGCATTGTTAACACTTTCTGCTGAGGGTTCTCCCAATGTTGTGACCGGTACTTCCTTCAGAGCTGGCCGCATTTGACGTTATATCTGTGGTGAAGAGCTCTCAACGCAGGCTGAGTACAGAAGAACTAACTGAGGCCGGGACTGCTACGAGGACTTGCCGGAAATTTATCAGCGCCCTCTTCTTGTAAAAACATTTGCTAAAATTGGGTTAGATATTTTTATCACACCACAGCATGATAGGAAATCAGCTTCGAAAACATCCGTTTCACACGAAACCACCTGCTTAATCGGAAAGGTGCCGATGTCTGGGCATTGCCAAATATATTTATACATCCCACGTGGAGTCAAATTATGGAGCGGCAGCATCAAAATCGAATTCCCTTCAAACCTGGCTGCCGGGGGCTGAATCCAGTCTTCCAGGAACCTTTCTTCATTACCAACACCTTCGGATGTAGTTCACGGTTAATTGGCTACCTCGGTTCGTCTAATCTTGTCGATGGGCATCGGAGTTTCTAAGTCCGGTCTGCGCTGGTGATCATCCCAGGTACCTAGAGGTAATCGAACGGAAGCCACGGCCTCCTTTTCCTGGCGCTAGCTTCCCTGAACTCGTCTGCACCCTGCGGCTAGTTCCGGCCTTCTAACTACCCCCTGGTTTGCTCCTACGCCTGCTCCTGTGTACCTCAGGTCAACATTTGTCGAGAGCACATCACAGGGACCGGCTGTGCTCACAGAGAAGAGGGGGAGCCGCCACGGTTCCTTGTTTCCCAAACCAGCCATCGGAGATGTCGCCATTCCAGATGGAACTTTGACGAACGTGCAATAACGTCATGCTTCGGAAACGACTTCAGCTATCTGATGAAACCTAGATTAAGACACGCTCTTAGTAAAGAAGCAAATAATTGCAACTTTAGCCGCCGGTTTGGTATACGAGCATAGCATGCAAATTAAACTTATTTGTCTAATTTTACACGCACGCGTTGCAACCGCAAGCTATCCGATATAGCTCATGCTTATCTCGCTCATTGAGCATATGAATGTTGATAGAATGTCACGATTGTGCGACTAATGCATATTTATGCTGTAATTGCAACCATGGATGAAGCAATTCAACAAAGATCTGGGTCATTTTCTAGAAGCGCTGCTCGGCGCCTGGTTTGTTCCAAGCGAAGGCGGTTGTTTGAAATTCAATATGGTCACCAAAGACGTTAAACTAAAACGCCTGACGTCATGACACTCAAGTGCCCCTTGAACCATACTTGTTTCATTAGAAGACGCTTCATGAGCTTCCCGAAGCGGTGCGACTGAGACGCTATTTCGAAATGATACACTACATTACCGGAAAGCTCTAATGCACGTGGAATGTGCTTTGTGTAGAGTATGCCTTGCGATAAAGCTATGTTTATACGAGTCAACTGTCGGAAGTGATGAAGACAGCTGTAAAAGATGAAGCACGCCTCCATACGCCGCCACTGGTGGCATGCAGATGTGTCTCTCCAAGGCCTGAATTGTCAGCAGTGAAATTTGGAAAGACATCCGAATCAATTTAGTAGGTATATTGGTCATGCACTGTAGGGTCTTGACACTTGATGATAAATTTCAACAGCGCATTTATTAGCTCTTTGCTTTATCGTAATTACTTGTTTATTGACTTTTATTCGTTTCTTCGATTTCATGCAGCCATATGTTTTCAGCATTCATGCAATTCACTTGCAATGTGATATCCAAGGATTCACCGCAAGTGACTTCGATTTGTTTCATCTGACTTGGTGACGAAATCCCGCCAATCCCTTATCAAATGGCCTCCGCTCAATTTTCACACCTTGGTGGAGCCATCAGGTACCACCTCTATAGCCGGTGTGACACCATCTGAGCGACAGAACCGCGATACGGCCTCATACCGGTCAGGCGGCAGCACCATCCATCTCTTTTTCGGCGGCGTTCATTTCCCCTTGGCTGACATCCGGGACCTGTGCTGGCGGCGAATGACCGCTATCTGACCGTTTCAGGTGCCCGGCGGTCGCCGATCAGGGCCGCAGAGGGGGGGGGGGGCGCCGTCTGCACGGGATCCACCGCCGATTTGTGGGTATTTCGGGGGTGCTGGAGCGCTCTGAGGACATTTTACGATCGTGTTGCCTGTGCCGCAGCGGTAGGCTGGACCCATGGTACCCGGTGGTCTGCTGGGAGACGAGAAGAGGAACGGAGGTGGTTGCTGGGGTGGTATGGGGTATTACAGCAGACCTCCTGGGTGGCTGGTGAAGCAGGCTGCACGGCACCGTTTGGTGTGAAGATCTGGGTGGTCTGGGGTTGTAGGTGCGGTGAACGGCAGCCGGCGGGGCTGCTTGGGGGCGTGTGGCGATGGCTGTGCTGCTGGTGGTGTGCGGTAGATATCGTCTGCTGCACTGCCGGTAGTTTCAAGTCTGGTTCACGAACCTGCAAGCCGGAGACAGGCCATGACCCGAATATATCCGGCACTGTGTGTGGGTGTGTGCAGAGCAGCCGCAGCCACCTCCGGCCGTGCATCTGGACCGCGTACGGGTGACGTGCTGCCGCAGCTCCTGGTGGCGCCTGGATCCGGCCCCAGCGGTTCGTTATTCCCCGATAGGAAACAGAACACCACGCGGCACTCCTCCCAAGCCACCAGAGAGGCGGCCGTGGGCGGAGTGTCCTCTCCAGACCACCGGCAGTGCCGCCCGTGATTGGAAACACCCGTGCACTGCCGATCAGCAATTGTGCTGCCGCTAATTGGCAGTGATTTATTGGAGCGAGACCAGCTTGGACGTGTTTGGAATGATGCATCAAAGACAGTTGTTTAAGTTCCTTGTCATAACAAAGCTGCTTTCTAGAAATGGCTGTCATGGGAGAAGGATTTGCATAATCTATGATCCTGTTAAGTGCAACAGTGAAAGAAAACATTTATTCGGACATTTCAGGCATGGATCTACCATGTTAGGTGTTGGTCTTTCACTTGTTCACCAGGGGATTTTGTGCTTTCAAAGCCAGATTAGATGTACTCATGGTCTCATAAGGAGGGTGTGGCGCTGTTTGGGCTACGTTTTGCTAGCGCATCGACGAAAACATCATGTCAATCAAGAAAAAACGCCAGCACGCCAGCTACTTCATTCAAAGCCGCTATTTGTGAGGTAATCATGCGCGTCTGATGCAGTGCTCGAGGCTTAGCTGGCCGGACCGGACTCAGAACCGGCCGCCTTCGGACAGCGTATATATGTCTACGTCCGAGCCGATCGCCCCTGTTCCGTTTCTGGACACGAATCTGAGGATGAAATACGGGGAGTGGCCGCTGCGGACATCCGTCATGTCGAAGGTCAGGAACGGTGAGCTCCGGAGGCGGTTCCACGCTCCAATGCGCCGACGAACAGCGCCGCAACTGACCCGTTCCGTTCTGCTGACATCACGGCGGCCAACTTTTTGACTTATTGGACGCGTCTCAAACAAGTGATGGCTGTTGAGTTTGTGAGATGGACATTTGTCTGGTTAGCGGTTGAAGAGCTGTTATCAACTACCGTCAAGATGGGATGTAAGTGCCTCCGTTGGTCTCAATGTTCATGAAATCATGAGGTGACTGGCTTTGTTCGTTGTTAATTCATATATTATGTGAATGTTGCGTTGTGAGCACTCGTAATAGGTGTTTGAATAAATGGCAGTAGGCATGCCATGTGTGATTAATAACAGTAAATAACATGGTGAATGATATATCTACTGTGTTACTTATTACACGATTATACCCACATCATAGCAAAAAACTGACGATTTTGATTTTCTTTCAAAATGCTCACCATACTCGTATGTAGATGCTTGTTCATTGCGCACTTACGAAAGAACTGAGTCGCTTGCGAGAGCTTAGTTGCCAACCGAGTTTTTGTGGCTCGGATGTTTTACCTCGTTTTGTTGACGTTCCAACAGCGAACGTTGAACTCACTAAGCCGAGTATAAGCACAGCCCTAGCGATCCCTGAAAACGCCCGGCCGTTCGACAGCCAGACCGATTGGGATAATAGCGGCAGGTTTTTCTCTCTAAGTGTCGGATTTGGTACGGATCAAGATCGTTCACATCAAAATGAACGACAGCTCTCTCATTTTAAGCATCCAGCCATGACATTTCTGACAGACAGAGAAGCATACACAATGAGCTCAATTTTTGGATATCACAGATTATTTGCTGAAAAAGTTGTCACCATGCGATACAATAGTTTAAATAAATTCCTTATACCGTATAAATGTCGTTGCATGAATCACGGCAAAAGACCGTCCAAGTTCAGCTTGCGACATTGAATCGCAACGAATGGTCCAATAGCCCAGTAAAATGCGCACAACTCACGGATCATCAGTGGCCATCACATAAATAAGCCAGTATTAGCCGGGGCCGCCGCAATTATATCCGGGTTTTGCTCGCTCCGCCGACGAATGGTCATTGCCTGTCAGCTGCCGAGGAGAGAGGAGGGGAGGGAGGAGAGGGTTCGATCGGTCCCACCGCTACCGATGGGGGTAAGTAGCGCCCGGCCATGACCACTGACCATCGTGACCACCGAGTACCACCACTGCCCCCCACCGCGGTCCCACCGCCGTCCAGTCGGCCCGCTCGTCTCTGGCCAATGTCACTCGCCAGAGTTAGTGCGGCAGATAGCTGTAAACCTCGCCGTAAAGCCGTCCAATCGGGACCTGGCACGCCGGCGACGACGTTGGTGGCACCGGGCGCAGTTCTCATGATCAGGCCGGTCAGTGAGACTGCGGTGCCCCCGGCTGACCGGCCCGGGTCGTTAGGCACAGAGTGGTCAGCGGTGAGGCTTCCGACCGGGGCGACACGGAGAGGTTCCAGGCCGCCACCGGCACTTCCGGGTCATGACACGCAGACAGCTGATGGTGTGGTGGGTGATGACCCGCGGCTGGTGCTGGGCAGGAAATGGAGGGGGCGGAGGGTGGATTGATCGGAATGAATCCGAGCTTCGGGCGGAGAGCACGGAGGCTGTTTGATACGGAAAGCTTCAGATACAAAACTATGAAACTGGTACAATTGACGGATGAGGGCAATTGATTACGATCGAAAATGAAATAAAAACATTGCACGGTTGCAGTACACAGTTTCGCTTCGAAGGTTTTGACTTTAAAAATGGTTACCAGCGCTCATTTGACACGACAAATACGCTGCCAACATCTTCGGCCTTTCCCTGGCCGCAGAGCTACCAGCGATGAGCGATGCTCATCAGTCACCACGGCCAATCGCGAATAACGACCCGTCTGTTCTGAGACGTTGGCGACAGCTCACATAGCCAGTGAGGTCAACAGGAAATCGGTCGCGAGGAGCTCGGCCAAACAGACGTTTGATCTCAGCGCCTTTTGATTCAAATTAATGAAGTCCACACAAAAACTCTCGCCTTGATTGAACTTTGACGAGATCATCGTTCAAAGTCTATAAATCAAGAGAGCTCTGAAGCTCATAAGCGAATCATAGTCTTCCTCAATGCTGGACTTGATAATAAGCCCGATAAACAAGTTTAACACCGATATAATACCTATTGTTAAAAAATAACGGAATGAATTATAATCTATCGAAAATAAACGCAACTTGTACAACCGTGGGCAAAAAATATTAAGCTGCGATAGTGAATGTCCTTAGTAACTTTAAGCTTAGCTAAATCATCAATTTTTTATGAGAAATAGCATTTAAGTAGCTATTTCGGAGTAAAAGACAGATATAATTGGATGGTTCCTACTCATTTCTCATTTCAATGGCACCACTGAATTGGCGACAATGGAGGAGCAATTTCGACTTGTTTGCGAGACTGGTGCGCGCACAATGCCATTTCCCAACCAGTATTTTCGGCAAACGCTGCTCAGTAAACCCTCGAGGACGATGAAAAAAGCATCAAACGTTTTACTGCGTCCGCCGACGCCCGAAATGACAGACGCCGACATAAAAAGTGGACACCTATCAGATGATGTGGTGGACAGCATAAACGCTGTATATGAGACAGGCCATCTGGCGCAGTCCCTGAGGGATACCAAATAATACTTCCTGATAACCCGGCGACCAAACCCAACGGAGCTGCTGGCCGTCAAGAATGCCCTTTATGTATCGTTTCTGGGTAAGTAAGCATGCCGAATGAAAGAACCGTAGAAAACGTAGAGGTAAGTTGGCGGCAAGTGCCCCGAAAACGCAGTGAGTTAGTTGGCAGTTTTGAAACATATTTGGAGCCCGTGAGTCCACTTTTTAACAGGGCATGACATTAAAAATAACGACATTAGAAGAAAATTTGCATAGCTTTACTCTTTCCCTGCAAGTAATTTTTCAACCCCATGTAGCACAGAGTGCGTTCAGTCTATTCGGCAGTGCCCGCTCTGCTCTGTAGCCCAGTGCGCCGGGTGGCAAGGCAGCCGCCTCCAGGGGCTGCTGCGCCGGGTGGCAGCCTCCAGTGGCTGCTGTGCCGATAATGGCGCACTGCCGGCGATCTGTCCCAATCTGACCGTGTTGGGCTGCCGAGCCGCCGCCGATAAATCGTCCTGCGCGCCGCCCTGCCACAGACGACAGACGAGGTTAGTGCGCGCCCGGCGACTCGCTCGGCCCGTCTCGCCTGACCAGCGGCGATTCGCTTCAATTGGAAACACCTTGAGCCGCCCGGAGCTGCGCCGGTCGCGCGGGGCAGCGGAGCGGCGGATATGGCCCGCTGGTCTCAGAGGACCGGGTCGCCGTCCGCTCCGAGCAGCCTGATCAGCCGCTATTTTCCCCCAGTTTGACCGACAACAAGAGTGGCCAATCAATTGGTGGCCGGCCACAGAAGCCGCGGAGTAAACAAGTTCGGTTCGGGCTCCACGCTCGGTCTCCCGCTCAGCGGAGCTGCAACAGCTGCTCCAAACGGGAGCCGACTCCACCGCCGCCGCCGGCGACCCGCCAGTCTCTCACAAAACACAGGGCACGGAGAAACCAGCGACTGGTAAATATCGCGTGTCCACCTCGGAGAAGTTTTGTATTCAACAGAGCAGCGACCGGCGCGGCGGTGGCGGCCGAGTCCTGGCTTTCTCTCTTGGAGAGACCTGGCGTCGGGTCGCCGTGTGAGAAATGGGCGACAACTCGAATCACGTCTTTCTTGAGGAGAGGCCACTCCCGGGAGTGCGCCAGCAGCTGAAAGGAAATGCACCAGACCAGAACACGGGGACAGAGGAGCATCCGCAGCGCGGAGCCGCACAAAGTCGTCCGAGCCCGCGCCGAATGACAGCTACACAGAGAGCGGTCGAGCGGGAAGGGGGGCGGTCGGTACAGTCGCCAGAGGTTAGACCAGAGTCTCTCTGTCCTCTCTGAGAGGCCTTGACAATGTCCTCCACAGGACGGCTGCGACACAGGGCTAATGAGCTGCTTTTCTCAGATCTCGGTGTATGTGGTCTGATTAGGCCAAGGCCACTGTCACACCCGCAGGGAGGTGTCGTGTACAAGCTACCGGTCTTCGCTCGTCGCCTTGCCGCCGGTCTGGCGGCCCCACAGAGCGGCGTTGTTGGCTAACCGGCACTCCTCTCTCTCAGCACCGCGAGTAAACTGTTTACCGCGGCGGCGTGGCTGAGGGCCGCCGGCTGCGGCTCGGTCCTCAGGAGCCGGCCGCTGACAGGTCGACCCCCGACGGGCAGCCGTCCGCTGACGGGTCGACCCCCGACGGGCAGCCGTCCGAGCCGGCCCGTCCTCCCCGATCAGCGCGGCGCGCCGGGACAACGCGGCTGACCCGCCCCTCTCGTCAGCGCTGACAGGCGACGCAAGGTCGGCGCCGCTGATCTGATCCTGTCAGCGACGGCGTCACAAACAGAATCAGCGGCGCGACAGCGGACTCGACCTCCGCGCGCCGCGCTCCGTGCGGAGCGTGTGGAGCTTTTTATCGCCGGCGCGCGCTGCAGCCTCCCCCGCTGGGCCGGCCGTGGTGCCGGTATGGGTCTGTTGTGGCGCGGGGCCGCGGTACGTTCGCTGACAGCCCCCTGTGGGTGGGCGGCAGGCAATCAGCCAGCCCGATCGACAAGTTTGCAGACGCCGAGTCTCGTTGTGACCAGCCGAGTCGGACGTCGCGTATAATTCACCATCAGGCATCAGTGCGCGATCTGCAGACAGACCATACCCGCCCGCTTAGTTGAATACTCAGATCGGTGATCAAATCGTTTTCCATTTTTTTCCGCGGCGTTAAACGGCGCAGGAAAATCGTGAATGTCGGTCACGCGGGCCGCGTGGTACGGCCGCGCAGCGGGCCCGTTCCCAGTTTGCACGCGAGCGTGTCTACCGGTTCATTATTTTGCGTCATAACACTATTTTACCTTGTTCTTGACACCTTGCCTCTGCTGTTTGCTGGTCGGCCCATATTCCGACCTCATTTGAGCGGACTGTGTATAGCGTGTCATTATCTAGCGTTCGACACAAAAGGCGCTTGGGGCCCAGCGACGCTGCGACCGACCTAGCGGATGTGTTACCCGCAAGATAACGGTCCTCTGGTGTAGCCTACCATGAGCTGTGGTGTCCGGTCGCAATGCTAGCCATGTGAACAATGAACAAGCCAGTCCGAGGGAGCCCCTTCCGCCCCACCCGATGGCTTCAGTGGGTATCCCGTGAGCCCACCATCCCACCATCCACGTGACCATGCAGCTAAATTCTAGCCCTTCTCCCATCGATACTCTAAAGAGCATCCAATATTATTGCAAATCCTTTCGATTCTACAACTCATATTGGTCCCTCCGTTCGGTACCTCTTCCTTCCGTGAGCCCTCTAGTATCCCGAGTCCACCTTCCGCTCCCTCCACTCTTCCTCCTCGCAGTTTCTGAGAGAGAAGGGGGCTATCCGGCGGCGTCGTCTATTGTGGCTGAACCTGTCCCCTGGGCGGGCGCCAGCTGCTCCCATCTGCCGCCACCTCAATGAGACGAGCCTGTGTGGGGCCACGCCGAGCTAATTAACTGTCCTCTGCATACACAACGACGCGCCAAGGCTCGGGACGACGGGACGACGGAGGCTCAGCTGAGAAAGCGACCCCGCTCAGCCGCGAGGGAAATGACATTGTTTACGCTAATTATGGAAAGGAGTGAAATTTTAAACTAAAGCTAATGCATTGTTGAGTGCTGCGAGATATGATCGGGATTGTTAGCATTCAGCACAGTTGCTGTTGCGGTTGCATGTGGTCGAATGGCCAATTACTAGCCATCGCTCACAAAATGACCAGGGCCCTGCCTTAGCTCGACAGTAGGGCTGACGAAAAGCGTTTGAAGTTTACTAATTTCGAGTACCTAATTCACACAGGCGTGAGCTTACCGCGTTTAACGAAGTGCTTTCCTTTCCTGTTCGTAGCCCATGTTAGTGACTGTGTTCCTCTAACCGGGAACAGTCTATGAACAGTCAGATAAATGAACCACCATTTATTAATGAAATAATGTTTCTGTTATAGCTTAAATCACGCAAAGCCTTCAAAAACTTTTCCAACTCTCATGTAAGTTCACACACCTGAGCACAAAGTTCCTCCCGCGGGGGACCAGGCTGTGTTCTTTGAATTCTAACACAGCCTGGTGTGGAGTGTGGACCACACATGTAGCTATTTGCAGCGCTCCAACACCCAGGCCACCAAGGGCGAACAAAAAGCGTATCGAGGAGACCGACTCTACGGTGGATTGGTCTCCTGTAATGATGTTGACAGAAGTCTTGTTATTGTCACAGAGACGAGATAATTTGTCAAATGCAGCACAGAGTTGTCACTGATCACTGATCAAGAACCCGGTATATCTGTGCACTGATCAGACAGACTCGACAGATAGGACAGTTCTTAGATATCATCAGTGCGTAAAATGGTGTAATTATTTTTACGGCTATACTTTTGGTCCCGATAATATTCGTTTTGATGACGTAGGTCTATTTGGATTCCCGCTGCCACGTCATTCGCGCAGAAATATGTCTCAGACGTGGGTATTTACCTAACTAGTCTAATACTCGTAGATAAACAAAAACGTTTCTGTTTTATCATTTAACCCGCGCCCTGCTGGGGGGTGTTTGAACACCCCCCCCCCCCCACCCCTTGTGGTTTTTCGCGAATATCTCAAAAACGGCGGCGCTCCGCGCCGCCGTTTTTGGTACACCTTATCATACATCAATTCTACACATTTTGTGAAAATTTCAGACCAAGGTCATTCAAGGTCAGGTCACCAGGTCACTTGAAGTGACCTCACCTCATAAAAAGTTTCAATGTCTTTCAAAGCTACACCGAGTGACCGATCGCTTTGAAACTTTCAGCGATTGCTAAGAGCAATAGCATGTACAAAATGTATATCTCAGAATTTTGATATCGATGAACTAAGGTCAGGTCAATTTTGCGACCTCCCCAAGTCAATGGGAGAAAATTGAAATGCGCCTCTTTTTGACGAAGGACATCATAAACACTCCCAAACACTGAATTGTAAGTGGTTTAGACACACTGAACATGAAAATGGTGTCCGTGACCCCTGTTTATGCCCTGAGGTCATCTTTGGTCACGAATGGTATCTAACAGTTTTTCGCAAATAACTTTTGATAGAGGCATGCTAGAGCGATGAAAACGCCTTAGATGTGTTCAGCTCGACGATACGGGTCGACTGATATGCAACATGACCCTTCCCGGTCAGGTCATGACCTTGACCTGAGGTCAAATTTTCAAGTTGACCTTTAAAGGTCAAGTTATAGTTTCTTCGACGCGTCTTGACGAGAGGAACATGATGCCGGTAAAAGTAAGCTCGTACAAGGCTTGGGTCAAAAGTTATTGCAGAAAAACTATTTTCGAAAAAATCGGCTATTTTTGCAGTTTTTGCTCCCTGCAGGCAAAACCGTTGACGTTAGGTCAAATCTGAGAAAATTACTCAGAAAGGGCGTTAATAGGGCTATGGAATGCGCTTTTCCGCGGCGCTGTAGCTCTATTGGTTCCCGAGTTATGCGTTGGCTTCTTGGACATTGTCGACATTCGACCTGAAAATCGGCGAAATTTTGCCTTCAATGACCTCTGGTGACCTGACCTTTGGCCTGACCAAAAAATTGACCGAATTGATTTCGTCATTATTTTTGACGCTCTTTCGAACGCCGCCTTCGGCGTATCGCTACGTGGCCCAGGAGCCGAGTTAGAAGGGGGGGTGTTTGAACACCCCCCCCCCCCCAGCAGGGCGTGGAAATCCAGGACCCCCAGCCGGGCGCGGGTTAATCCCAAAATATGTCTTCGACAGAAGAGCGAAACAGTAGAATATTTCCCTTTTGGATAAGTCATAAATCTATAAACACTTCCTTCTCTTTCAATCCTTTCCACCTTGCCTCAGGTGCGTACTGCGTTCTCTTCCGATTGCAATGGCCGCTGTGTATCGGGGCAGCGCGGGTGCGCGGCAGCAAATGCTGCTCGGTCGCCGTCGACGGCCAGGTCCGTTTGCCCAGCCCTGTGATGGATGGTCCGGCAGGATATTATCGCCTCGGGAAAAGGAACAGCAAAGCCATTCGTCCTCGAGCACAGACACGTGCGCACGGGCGAGGGAAACAGGCAGTGACTAACGGTAAAAATGTATGGACATTGGGTTTGGCGATGATTCAGTCGTCAGAAGTTCAGTATGTCTTGCTACCTTTTCAGCGCATGGCACACAGACAAGCTGAAAAGATCCTAATCAGCTATTGTGTACCGCTTACTGGGTATCTACCAATGCCGAGTGCCCGTCATATGACCAATAAATACGAAGTCGGGCCTATTGCAGCCGTCTACTACAATAGAACTGGAGCAGCACAGCGATGGAGACTCAGACTGAGTCGAGCCACACTGAATGGTCGGAGATTGGTCACAATCGGTCGCAAATGTTGCGGAGATTGCTCCTAATGCGGGAGATTGTGAGCGTGCATTGTGAACGAAACTGAAAGAAACGGAGTGGTGTTCTACGTTTACGGGCACAAAAAGGTCGCATCAGCTACTCGGAAGAAGAAAAACAAGCTTATGGTGTAGCTGAAGTGGTGAGCAAGCCGTGAATCTCACACACAGACCTGCCAGAAACGGTGGCACCGATTTGAACAAGAGGGCGTGTTGCCGCATTTCACTCTCATATCTCACATTCCCTGCGGAAAGGAATGTGGGTGCCTTATCACCAAGGCTCAAAGTTCGACCCCTTCTTCCCTGCAGCCCTGCACGTAACATCCAAACAGCGCAGCCGCTGGCACGCGCGAGCAGTCGCTTTGCAGCGCTGCGAACTAAGGGCCGCTCTGGCGCTGTTCTGGGCGCTGCGGCGCTGGGAGGGCGGCCTCCTCAGAGGAAGCCGCCGCCGGCGGGATCACAGCAGGCCGCTGTCTTACGCTAACGAGCCCCGGCCGGACTGCATACGAGGTTGGCAAACAGTGGCTCAGCCTGTTTGGCCCAACTCGGAAATAGAGCCGCCGGATAGCCGACCGGGATCGCTGCAGTCCGGAGAGAAAGAGAGGGTCGATCATCGGCAAATGTTCCGTGAGAGGATAGAGAGGTCAGAGGAGGGGCTGAGGGGATATTGAATGTGGAACACACAACAGGCAAAGGAGTGTTATGAATCATGCAGTTCACAACAATCACCGTCAGTGCCCACTTCTCAATATGAGTAGAGGTTTCAAGCGTAGGTATAAAAAAGTGTTTTAAAGTAGAGGTGCCTTGCATTCCAACCTCCGTCGTTATGCAAATGTGGATTCATTACCAGATTTTTCTTCAGACTAATAAGCGTCGTTTACACCACATATGTGTAGTAAATATCGCCATCGGAATATGGTTTACTAAGGCATCAAAAGATAATATTTTGTAACGTAGTGCTGAGTTAGCTGATCTTATATCATCTGTGTAACTATGAATTACAAGTGACTAAAGACCATCATCGATGCTTTCATATCTCCGAGAAAATATCGCGGATCGTAGCGGTGCCGAAATAACCGAGCTTGATGTTGAGTGTGCTGTGCTGTTAAGTGTTTATATGGTCCTAGATGGCGGGTTTACTCCCAAGACCCTATGAATAATGGCCAGTTTAATGTGCCGAGCTCTGAGAGGCCGGTGGCGTTATCGCCCTCCGATACCAACGCTGACTGCATATCGAGGCGCACGTGCAGCGGTGGCTGAGTGGATCAAACCCGCATCATTTCCGACAGTTGACCCTTTATCGGTGCTGACCTCCGGCCTTCCGCGGGGCTGTGTCACGTCTCTCCACCGGCGAGCACCACCGACTGAATGGGCGCCCTCGCGAGATTATCATCCGGCGAATCACCTACCTCCTAACTCTGGCGGTCGAGCCATGACTTCTGCGGCTTCAGACGCGCTCGCAGCGTACAGGATACATTCAGACGGAGATAGCCTTGAGATTTCACCTGTGCCTCGATCGACTGGAGATACCCCGACCTGCGCGCGCCTATCCTATACCACCGTCAGCGATGACGGATGATATACGTCATATCCGCGGCCAGCCACACAGATCATAGGTCGGCGATCAGCCCCCGGCGCATCCCGCCCGTACGTGCTCGGTACGGGTCGTAACTCTTGGACGACGGGTTCGGTGAGGTACCGGCCGGAGAGTTGACAGCCCGCCGTCTCCGGGCTTATCTGACCGACCTGCGCGCCGAGACAGTCAATAAACCGCGGCACTGTCCCGTCTATTGACTGGGGCACTGATGGACTTTACTACCTGAGACACTGTGTCTCTGTCATCTACCAGCTGAGGTACCAAGCCCGAGGAAGAACGGCTTCCGGGGCAGACGAACGAATGATCTGACAGTGAGAAGCCACATCTGTGGCCGACTTCCGACGAATGTCGGTGACAACAATTTCAGAGCGGTTTCGAGCTCGACAGCGAGTTTCACCGGGACTAAAACCGTTTCTGTTTGGCTCCATTCAATCGATTAAGCCCTTTTTGTGTCTCCAACTTCTAAATTCAGCTCTTCCAAGGCTACCCCCAGCTCTCAAACGCTTTGTGTCCGCCGTGGTATCATCATTTTTCAATTATCCAAGCCCCATGTCGCCAAAGTCTGCTCACCATCGCCAGAGTGACAGTTTGTTTCCCATCGGCCGGCCATCCGCGGTAACTGATGGTAATTGCATATCGAGCCACCACATGTGTTTAGCAACGAAAATAATTTACGGCGAACCTTGATGGGCCTAAATGCACGCCGCAGTGAAATGAAACAGATCACCGGCTAATCGTAAACATACTTGGCGTCGCTGGCTGGTGTGTTTTCCAATAGAGCCAGGAAGATGGCGCTACTGAATTTTTGCCTGAAGATTGAAGTGCGGTGTCGCAAACGTATGTTCAAGATTTGGCTGGTATGGATTTCGTTGAATGATCAAAGAAAACAGTGTAACCATAGAAATATGTAAAAACATCACAAAAATAGCAAATCTTTAATTACCATTGAGCTAACATAGGACTGGACAAGCCAAAATTTTCAAGTTTATCGACTCAGGCCAAAAACTTGCATTCTTTTGCGCTAACAAAAAATGGCTACAAAGGGCTGCACCTACCTCAATTCAATCCGAAATTATTCTTCACAGTCCATCAAGTCGTCAGTTTAGTAGTTGCAAGTAAAAATCTGCATCACTTTTACGCCCACAGTTTTGTCCCGCCGCCGTCTCCAGTTCCATTGACATTGGACAGCGTGTACCTCTGCTTGAAGCTTCTGGGGGATCCTCGGGATAGCGGTACTCCGTGGCAGTGCCATTCGCCTCTAATGGGCCGTGGTTCGACCAGCGACCAATCCCTATGCACCATTACACACAGAGAGCCCGACGCCGGCCTCAATGACGCCAATGTTTAGTTTATTTCATCGTCCCACCGAGCTATGAGCCATATGTTCCACGGCTGAATCGAGGCATCCCGTAAAGCTGTCTCGACAAAATAAATGTTCAAGGTCTGTGGTTAGAGTCGACTATTCCGCAGACCCTGAGGCCGATTTTCTGTCACTGTGGCACAAGTTCAGCAAGAAAAAGTGCAGTATGCGCCTTCAGTAACGCAGCAATGCAGATCAGAAGCGTTTCTGGAATAAATAAGTTTCGTAACTCGGGTGTAAACTCCTTGCTCCATATGAGACATTGTTTATTTATTTATTTATTTATTTCAAAAGATCGCCGACGGGATAACCCATTGAGTGACGAAGTCAATATTTAAAACAATTATAAAAGAACACATTTACAAGACCTTCACACTCATGCACCCTTGTGCGCGCGTGCTCACAGATCTTAAAGTGTGATGAAAAGGTGATAAAGGTATAAACATAAAATGAGATGACAACTTGTGAGCGTACTACCGCTCGAACTACTGGAAGGCATGGTTCAGCGTGCTACTATATAGGGATATGTCAAGTTTATTGCAACGTCGAGTGAGGAACGCTTGTGAGGAGGTATCATTATGATGACACGCCAATAGAGGCATGATCCGCATAAAACGTTATTTATTTACCTTACGACGTAGCTCTTTTCGACTGAGTTGGCACTTTCAGGCAACGGTGACAGGTCGCCGCCTACAAGTTACTTTTAGTTTCTTTGCTTATTACGTTACGTAACGTAAACTACACACGCATATGGAAATATCAACAATCTATCATCCGCACAGCTTTCATATTGTTTCACCAATCTAGTTTGCTATCTACGTCTTTTTCCGATTCCTTTTTCGTTGTGTCGGCCCACCGTCGGCGCCTAACCTTCACTCGTTCATCACCTAGACGTTATTGATGAGGTGGATACGTTTCCGTCACCGGCCAATCCATAGCGAGCGTGGCTGTTTTGCAAGAAATTTGCTGATCGCGTAACAGGGTAATCCATCACCATTTTTTGGCCGATGCGGCCGCCTATTTTCCGGTATAATTATCGTCCATCTGCTTTGGTAGCGTCGTTACGCCCGACGAGGCATGACAAGGCCGTTTTTCCCGTGTCTCAGTCGGTTCTCTGCTGTCGGGCGTCTGGCGAGCTCGCTCGTTCGAGTTTCGAAGATGCTATCCGGACGGCGAACGGAGCCTCTGTCTGGTTAACGAAGGCGAGAGAGACCGAACTCGGCCCAGAATAGACCATAGATAGGTCAGCTCGGAGGTCGCCGAGGGAGAATCACGGAAACAGACGCCGTGCCGGTCGCTCAGACTGCTCAGAGAGCTCCGCCGGACCCGTAATTCTCTCATTTCGGAGGTCGGACGGCGCCGCCGACCACGACTGTCTGCTGAGCGAGGAACACGGAACATCCAAACAGCCCGCCCTCGCGCGGCGCTCGGACCATACTCGGTACGGTCCGTGCCGGTCGGACCACAGACCGGGCCGGTCCGTGACCGACCGATCGGTCAGGTGGGCGGCGTCGGTGGTCCCCAGCGGGGGTCCACCGCACGGAGCGCCACCGATTCATCATAGGAGCCGACCGGGATAGATCAGAACCGACAGCCGAACGGCAGGCAGCCGTCGCCCGTTTGCATGTTAACGGTGGGAAGCGACACACTGTCCGACGTCCGTGACTGGTTGGGTGTGAAACATGGGCGTTATGCGTGGTGCCAACAGGTGGGTGACGGATGAGGGGGCAGCCAGCAGAGAGCTCTGGTATGTCAAGCCAAATGGCGTACCTAGGCAAATATTTGTCGGCAGACGCCGCGGAGATTCCAAGATCAGGGTGTTGCTGATGCATAAAATTAGTTACGATTTTATCGAAGTCGTGCTATCCTGGAAAAACATGTTTACTTCCAGACGGATGCCGCTGCTGCCGTCTTTGGCAATGGCGAGCTGGACAAAACCGCAGCGCGGCGATGGTGTTCCATTTATGAACGTGCTGCGGCCGGCAAATTGTCGGAAATGACCCCATTGTGGTGTGTTCAGCCGTCGTTCTCACTTGGCAACTGCTAGCTAGCCAAAAGCACGTCCTGACATACTCCCCAGAGATGCCACCGACGACAGTGTGATCTGTTCCACAGACGTCCAGAACCGGCGTCTGATATTGAGCATGAAACCGGCATCTCTTTTTTTTCGTGTTTTTTTTTAATCATGTATTCATTTATTATCATCAAGCGAGATCAAGAACAAGCATCCAAGTGTACTGGCGTTTAAATACGCGGGCGGGCATACTACATACATTGCCGCCCCAGCCCTATCGTACCCGATTCCTAATAGGTATGAGTGTCCTCTCTTCCCGTGTACGACATTACACAGCTGGCCGCCCGAATGCTGCACCAACTACCAGAGTACGCCCCAGTCGTTCACACTCGGCAGAAATCATACAAACAACGCACCCGTGCGAGATATAACAGTTATACACAGCTCTTTTTTATGCATACATATTACTAACACTGTGCCATCGGACCGCCACGCCGTCCCGGCCGAGCGGGGCCAGGCCCGGCTGCGGCACGGGCAGCAGCGCCAGCGGGCACGCCACTACGGGTGGGCCGGACGAAAGGGCCGCCGGGCGACGGGCGCGGCACCGTGCCGGCCGCCGGACCCCCGACGACAAACCCCAGCAACGGAGGTATCTCGCACGCATGGGTTAATTGGATGTGGGGAGGGCTGAGGGATGGGATAAGGAGTTGGTTGGGTATCAGACAAGATTTTCGATACACTGCCCCTTTTTTCTATAAATTGTAAATTCTTGTTATTTCTAATAGAACTTATCTGCTCCTTTTCAGCTTCTATTTTCAGTAACGCAATGAACTGATTGATATTCGGTGTGTTGTTCTTATGTTTTGCTTGAAAGACTGCTTGTTTGGCTATTGTAATTATTATTATACTGAGTTTACTCTCTTCCCCGATCCTCGGAAAGAACCAGGACTGTGCCGTAAGGCGCATTATTATGTTATAATTGTCTTTTATATATCCTATTATTTCTTTTATGAAGTCTTTTACTTTTTCACACTCCCACAGTATATGATATAATGTTTCATTCTCCTCCTTGCAAAAAGTACATAACGGACTTTCGGATTTACCAATCTTGAATAGGAATGTATTTGTTGATATAATTCTGTTTATAATGCGGTAATGCAAAGTTTGCAGGTATGTATTCTTTGTGGATTTCTGCACATCGTATAACGTACCTTCGTGCATACACCCTACATCTCTGTTCCATTTACGTTTGATATGTATTGGCAGAGTGTTTTCTTCGTTATATATCGAGACGATAAATGTTTTATATGCTAATCGCGAAGTATTTACATTTTTAGAGAGCAGTGTTACTTTATATGGTATATTAGGGTACACAATTTCAGAAACAGCATTGGATAACTCAGTTTGACGTGGTAGACTTCGAGTTAATTATCGATAACACAAGAAAGTCATACTTATATTAAATGTTTGATTCAAAGTTTCTCTATCCAACAGTGTTCCACTACTTATGCAGTATAGATCTGCGATAAATCGCAACCCTTTTGTATTCCATTCGTGAATGATGCTTGTTTTAAATTTAGTATGGTCTGAAAACCATATTTTGTCAGTTAATATCTGTTCTGGTGAAACAGGAAAATCTGCACATAAATCTGCCCAACTGTTAACAACATCTTTCCAAAATGTGTTCTGAACAATATTATTCGCAATGTGTCTTAATTGTTTCGCCCCATAACAAACTAACTCACAGATAGGTGGAACACTTTCTTTAAAATGATTTGCCCACATAGATCGCTCATTAGACAAGAATAATCTTTTCATCCAACTTATTTAAAGGCTTTTAATAAATGATCTTATATCAATCATTTTCAATCCATCCTTTTCATATTCTTGAACAAGTTTTTTTCTTCTTATTTTGTCTGGAGCACTACTTCAAATATATTTAAACAGTATATTGTTTATGTATTTTATTTCGTCATTGCTCGGGTTTGGCAACGATGATAAAATATGTACTAATTTTGAAATGACCATCGCTTTAATTACCGTTATTTTCCCGATTAGCGTAAGATGTCTTCTATTCCATTGTGCAATTTCCTGTTTGACTTTGGGTAGCGCTTCTTGTAAGTTTCGTGTAACAATGTTTTTATTAGTTTACCACATGCCGAGATATCCCTTTAACATTAGCACGTGCATTTGGGAAATGGCTTCGGCCCGCCTCGCCTAATGTTGAAGGTATTTGGGAAACGATTCGGCCCTAGGGCTTTTTGATTTTCCCAGACAAAATTTTACTGAATATTCTGAGCGGAAGAACCAATTTCAAAGAAGATATTTACGGATTGTGTGTTCACTAACAGCAACAGCAAAAGTAAGTGACTGTGTGTTTACTTACTTTTGCTGTCAACGTAATTCAACTAAACAAGGTTATCCAATGCCAATGTATTTATTGCTGCAGAACATGGTCGGAAATCGGAATAATAATTATTTCTACAAAATGCACGCAAAAAACGATCAATTTAAATGCGTGAAGCATCTTAACGTGCCACAATGAAACATTTAATATTGTTCCAGCTGGGATCCAAGACGCGTTTGATTCAGCGTATCACCCAATTTTCAGTTCTCCTCACGGTTTCCTCACTCCTGCTGGACTCCATATCTTTATTCTAACTTCTGGCGCTTCACCATCTTCATCCTCAGCTTTTTCAAACCCTAAATAAGGGGGAAGTAGGAATTTCATCTTTCATACTCAACGCAGCCCAATAATGAAAAACACAAAAAATAATCACGGTGACTATAAATATGAACATAGTACTAATATAATATTAACACAATATTAGGATTAAAGTGTAAAATATCAAATGAATATGATATTAACTGTTGCGCCGGTACGGCATGTGGTAAATCTCTTCCCAACCTTGGGCTGTGAAAATGCAGTTTTATTCACCTCGGTTTTTTGCTACGGACCTCGTGCCTACCGGCACTCGGTCCTCCGCACAAAAACCTCGGTGAATAAAACGCATTTTCCCAGCCCCGGTCGGGAATATATAATCGCTATACATTATTCCCAACACTTTCAGCTCACTTACTTTCTGTACTCCTGAACTACTCAAAAAAGAACTATCAACTTGTTGTCCTATCTGCAAACATTTTGTTTTTTCTCTATTAATACGTAATCCTGTTGCCAAGTGGAAATTATCGAGCTCAGTTAATACAGCTTCTACAGAGCTCTGCTCTGCGCGTGAGAAAATTATGAGATCGTCAGCATATTGCGACAACTTTGCCTCTAAATTGATTCCGATTTGTATGCCTTTTATACTTCTGGACCGTAATATTTGGGTTGTAAGCGGTTCCATTACCAAATTGAACAAATATCCGGAGACCGGATCCCCTTGTCTGATCCCTCTTCCCATAGTTATTTTTGGACCAAGATATCCATCTAAGAGAATTCGAGCGAAGTTATTGGAATTAAGATAAAACAATTTGATCATGTCAATGCAATATGGTCCAAAATTATAGCAGTGAAGCGCTTCTGTCAAAAAATCCCACGAGACCGTATCGAAAGCCGACTCGAAATCTACTGCCATTATCAATCCAGAAGATGATGTGTTGCGAACATGCTCTATGATGACGTACATCAAACGCGTGTTCTCCCCAATAAAGCGCCCCTTAATGTATGCTGTCTGTGTGGGCGATATTAAATCTTCCATTACCGTTTTTAGCCTATTCGCGATCGCTGTAGAAATAATCTTAAAGTCAACATTGAGCAAAGAAATTGGCCTCCATCCCTTGATAGAGTCTTTTTGCTTTCCTTGTTTAGGTATAAGTGTGACCACACTTTCTTTGTGTGATGAAATTGAGATTTTGTTTGCTAGACTTTCTTCAAAGGCACGAAATAGAAATATTCCAATCAGTTCCCAAAAATGTTTAAAGAAATCCGATGTAAAGCCGTTAGATCCGGGTGATCTACCTTTCTTCATACCCTTCAAAGCATCATGCAACTCTCTTAAAGTTAATGGTGTATCCAAGTCGCTTCTTTGTTGATCAGATAGTTTATTTTCGATGTTTTCTAGATAAGAGATATTTCTACTGTGTGAAGAATTATTTTTATACTTAGTTTGTAGATGTTGTGAAAATCGGTGCAGTATTTCTTCCTTGTTACTAATCACTTTCTCTCCATCCCTAATAACCTGAATCGACTTTCGCATGGCATTTCTCTTTTCCAATGACAAAAAATATTTCGAGCATTTTTCTCCGTCCTCGAACCAATCTACTCTAGACCTTGTTATTAAACCTTGTATTTGGGGCTTTCTCATCTCTTCAAGTTTTCGTTTAGCATCGTCTAATCGCTTTAAATCCTCTTGTGTTTTGCTTCTGTTAAATATGTCATTTAGGTTGTTTATTTCCGTTAAAACCGTTATTATTATTTCCGTTATTTCCGAAACCGGCATCTCTAACTGACGCTAGTGACTGAAACATTCGTACCAGTGTGTTCCAGCCGTTCAACCAGACGCCTCATCCCATCTCCATCCGCGCTCGTCGCCGAACTCGGTGTCAGCGCGGCGTAAGCGGCGCATTTTCCGTCCGGAGCGTTCATACCACGCACTGGGCGATATTTACGGGCCAACCTCATCGCTGCCCGCCGCCTGCTGCCAATATCTGTCCGGGCTTCCTCCTTTTTGAAGTGGCTCGCTATTTACGCGACCATTTGCAGCCGGCGAGCCGGACGGCGGGCCCGGATTGCAGCGGCCCGGTTTCCATCAGCAGGCTGCCTGGACGGCTGCCGCAGCTCGGCCGGCCGAGCTCAGCAGCCGCGCGCCGATGGCTGCGGCCGGGGCGGTGTAACGTCTCAGAGGTCACGGAGCCGATGGTGATTGAACGAGGCGAGGACGAGTTATGATGGTGAAGGTTAGAGTGAAGGTCATGGTGAAGCATCGTGAAATGGCGACTAGGTGACAGGGCGGCTTTGTTCTGTAGTGACTGGGTGACTTGTGAGCTTGGAGCGGTAAATATGATGAATGTTTGGGTATCCCGTGACCTTGGCGACTTGTTCCGCTGATCGCCCGACGCCTTGATAACGGTGGTCTGTCCAAACTTTGTCCGCAGGGAGATAGCTAAAATAAAACAACAAAACAGTACCACAAGTCATGGACGGTGAGAGTGTCAAAGTTCTCAGCCCCAGAAACAAACGGCGTAGCTACATCTCTGGAGCATCGCGACCTACATAGGGTACGGTTAGGGTCGGTGCAGCTCCCGGATCACGCGATATCGGGGCCTCTCACGGCATGCCGCAAAAACGGTGTTCCGCCACTGCGAGCTGCTTGATTCGGAGACTTCTGAAGGACTGAAGGGCTCCGGTCGCTACTTCAACGGTCAATGAGTGGCCTTTAGTGACTTATAGCTGGAGAGCCGACGGAGGGGGCTGAGCTCCTGAGGTCACCGACTGAGTGCCTTGAGGAGGTCACTGGTTGAGCACTCGGGGCACTGCAGCTGAGTGCCTGAGGAGGTCACTGGCTGAGTGCCCGAGGTCACTGGCGACACATTTAATCAGCGAAGTAGACCGCACGCAGCCACTTCTGTGAACTTGACACCGGCTGCTACATTTCAGAGTTCCTTGATGCGAGGAACTAGAGTGGAAGTGGGTAAGTGAATTCCCACAGTTTGTCCATTTGTAAATCGGATTAGCTGAGATAAGATCGCCCTAGAATAGGCGCACGGTCGCCGGTGTGCCTGCTGGCTTAGTGTGGATTGCATTTTGATTGTGCCTGGCTAGTGATAAATCTGGATTACACCTGGATTACACGCGGATTATCGTCCGTCTGGTAATGGACCGCCGTAACAGTATAGGTGCACTGAGGCAAGAGTAACCGTTCGCGTTCCGAATCCATTACACTCGCCGCTACCGCACGGTCCAGTAGTCGCGGGGAACATTTTACCCTTCCCTCACCGATCGCAAAGTGAATGTTCCGATCGATGTGATTGCAAATGCACGTCTGTGGCGTTATACCGGCTAATCAGGGAACACCCAATGGCTCACGGCAGCATGCGCCCCCATTTGTCGTTCCTTTGCGGCCCAGACAGGCCGTCTAATCCCCTCCAAACGCGGCCCAGCGCCGGAACCAGGCGCCGCCGTGCACTGTGCACGATTCAGCCGGCGTGAGCGCGCCGGCACAGTGTGTGCACGCCGTGCACGCGGCCACGGGGGCGGGCGTGCACGGCGCGCGGGCGGGCGGCACCGGTGATCGGCCCGCGGGCGGCGCGGTGAGTGAGTGTCACCAGTCGCCGCTCTGACCGGAACTGATGGCTCTCGGGCGGACTCCGACTGTTTGCCGGGCCGGGTCGGTGTGGGGCGGCGGCGCCGGCCCGGTCAGCGCTATCGCCGCGACCATCGGACCGACCGGTCGGCCGCCCAGCTCACAGATCGCCGGCACAGATACCTGGACAAGACCCGGCTAATGCGCTGCCAGGCGGCACACACACAGATGAGGATCAGGTGGAGCTGCGATGGAAATCGGCCGCTGTTGGGGGACGGGGGAATGTGAGCCGGGCGCCGGACGGGACACGGTCGGGTCTGAAGGGTGTCGCGGCTGAGCGATGGTGGCGGCGGCGGACAGGGGTCGGCCGTCAGTCGTCAGTCGTCAGTCGTCAGTCGTCAGTCGTCAGTCGTCAGTCCTCAGTCGTCTCCCTGAGGCGGTACAGCGCCGAGCTGTCTCGACATCAGCCGCCGGAGAAGCCGGTCGATCGCAGAGACATCTGGTGAGGAGGCGTCGAACCTCGTCAGCCGCCGCTCGGAAGGCTCACCGTACCAATGTCATTGATTTTGGATACAAGGGTAGGATCAAGAGCTGCGATGAAATGGTTGGCTCCACGCGACTGAAAAACAGGTGTATTGAAGAGCCTTTTGGATATGGCTGAGAGGTTTATTAGCTCTTGGAAATGTAGTGACGGCGTTCGAGGCTCGAGCCTTGTCGCTGCTGATGTATCATGCCAGAAAATACACAAACACGGCTTATTGAGATAAATCTAATCGGCTGCCCTTTTCATATAAGTATAGTCACCACACAGCTGACGACTTTCTGCGAATGCCTATGATATTCTGAGTAGGTATAATGCGAATAGGGAAAAGAAAAGTTCAAGAAAAATAGAATGGAAAAGAAATTCTGTACCTATACGCAATTAGATCGTAGCTTATTTGACAAGTATGTTCTATTTGTGATATGTTCAGTTATGCATTTCGTTATTCGCCAGATAGAAAGAAACTCGATTCGAATTAAAAATTCGAGGACAATTACGTGTGATTTCAGCCCATGTCGAGGGCGTCTATGGAAGTCAAACTGAGAGAGGGTAACGCCTTTTATTAAAGGCAAAAGGTTACCTTAAAGGTTACATGTGTAATGGGATGTTTGCATGAGCAAATTAATGATCATAAATTGATCCAATAGCGCGATAATAGCAGTTTTGATCTAGAGGTTTACAGGTTTTCGATGGACGCAGAAAATGGGGCTGACGTGAGTTGAACTAACTAAACTTGTTTTACGGAATTATGAGTTCGTAGTATCATCCATATGCCAATTAAGCCCCTGAGGTACGATAAATTACTGCCTTCTTTTGCATGCTAATGAACCGTAACAAACGATGCGTGGCTCTTTTCCTGCCACGTGAAATGATTCATCAATTACTGTTCAACTTTATTCATTAATTCAGTTCAACGGGGTTCGGCAGGTAAACGTTTACAAAAGTATGGCGGCTATTTTACGACCACTTCACTCATTAGGCCATTGTTTGTTACATTGGAATTTCAGTTTGCACGCACGCACAATTATGACAGAAGCACGCATGTATATACTCCCCATCTCGAGCCTCATTCATCATGAGATCGCTCAACCCCGTTTTTCTTTGTTTTTATTCGGTTAATGACACATTCTTTCCGCATTTAACTAGTGACTGGAAGAGAAGATTGTGACAGCTCTGGAAGAAGAGAGAGCGCTGGGAGGATTCCCTGGCCAGTGCCCAGCTGTGGACCAAAATGATGTACGGTCCACAATGTGGACCACATCATCACCAAATGTGGACCAAAAAACTGACATTGACCAAAATAGAAATCACACAGCAGACAGGGTAAACATTTTCAGCATCTTGACCGGACGCTGCCGCTCGCTCTTCTTCATAAAAGCATGTAACGCCGCCCCGTATCCATGAGGCTTTTATTCGGGCCGGGTCGAGCGCTCCGTTTTTCGCTGCTTAATGTTGTCTGACACCCCATGACCCGTGGTTCCGGCAGTGCGGCAGGCGGGATTACATCATCGCTCTTCATCCGGCCGGGTCCGGCGGAGGCAGCCTTCGGAGCCGGTTGGAGGCGACCTGCCGGAGCCGGAGCCTCCGGAGCCGGTTGGAGGCGGACTGCCGGAGCCGGCTAGAGGCAGCGCGGGATCGACGGGAGGCAGCCGATTCCGGAGCCGGCCAGGAGCGGTATGATCCGTTATTCCGGCTCTTACCAGACGCACAACGCTCCAGATTGAACCGGAGCAGCAGTCTGATGTATCGATCAAGGGCGGGGCGTCAACTCGCCAGTGCCATGGGATGTGAGGAAACCATCCGGTTTTATACTACCTGCTGATTTATAAATCTTTTTATCTAAGATATCGCCTATATGGAGAAGAAAATACTTAGTAGAAATGATCGCATAAGTACTAGTAATTAAGGAGGACATTCGTAGTCAAGCGATTTCCTGGATTGTTGCTTCATGTGTTCCCACCGCAAAATGCGATAGCAACAAAGCGATAGTCCGCTCACGATAGTGACATCTACTTCCGTCCAGCCGTTTCAACACGGTCCCACGGGGGACGATGCGGCGGAACGAGGTCTAATGGCCGAGCCGAGCCTGCTGAAGCGCCGCGCTATGGTGCCGCTGAGGAGCGGCGTTACACCAAACGAGACCCGCGCGCGCCGCAATGCCGGAGCCAGGGGAGAGTGGAACGGCTGCCCACATGGGCGGCGCCACCGGGGGGGACGGGGGGGACAGGTCCCCCGCTATCGAAAGTTAGGGGGGTACAGTACCCCCCTATCGGCGAGGCCCGTTCAATAGTTGATAATAATGCATTATAGAGCTATCCGTGGCATTTAATGCATCGTTGGTTAATCAAGGCAGGTTCTGAATAAAGATTGCTGTTGGAATGCATCGCAGGGGTCCTGGCCATCTGCAAAAGGTGTGGAGCTGTGATGTCTGTAGTTATAAGGTGATCGGCAGGGCCTCGGGGATCGTGCCCCCTTTTTGGGGCGCCAGGCAGGGTTATTACTTATTACCTCCCCACCCCACTGCCAGGCCCCATTGCCGATAAAACCAAGCTGAAATTCCATTGATTTCCGTTACTATATGAAAATTTTCCATTCCTAATGAGTCAAATTCAAGCATGGCAGTTCTACCACAGGAACCATTTGAAATCTATGCCATTTAACCCCAGCACTTGTGGGGAGAAGTGTTCGGATAGATCACAGGCAGGACCAAAAAAGCACGCAGTAGCCCAAGACCTTATAATTGGATATAGCATCGGCTCCCTCTCGTCAAGGGGTTCGATAGCACTCGTTTTTTTTTCTGCAAAACTAAGTTCGGTCGGCGGCCGAACGGCTGGGGGTCTAATCGAGCCCCCCATCCCTCCCCTTCTTACGTCAGCGGCTGTGAAAATGCCATTACCAGCTGTTGAAACATGGCAGTTGCTTTTGCATGAGTGCACGAAAGGGTTTTAGGTCCGTGATACGTGAAAGGTTCTACATGAAAATTGAGATACACCAGCTTATCAAATTGTGCTCACTGTGGTGCGCTCGGTTTTACCTTGACTAGTCTTTGAATTCTGGGGTGAAACAGACCAGTCAAGAAACCTGTTCCATAAGGAGAGCCACTAATGCTTAAGAGATGTGGGATGAGGTTTCCAGAGACCTTCATTACCTCCCAAAGGGGGTGCCCCGCCATTTGCCAATCCCTGCTGTAGTTGTTACGATTGGAGGGTGAATATGAGAACGATGCAGGTCGTGCCAGCTCGATCATGACGAACACAATGGTGCCGACATCACAGCTCTACTGCCATTTTTGACGAAGTTAATCAACAAGGACCGGAATCCTACCCTGGGGCATTTCACCTGCAGAGGTCGCCGGACCTGAGACCCTTTCACTCAATTTTTTCAACGGTGCATGCGCTCGTTTTTCCCGCGAAGCTCTTGGCAAGTAAAATCCATCAGAAAGTGTGATCTAATAACGGTTGGTGACCTTCCATGACCTAGCATGGCCTTTTGAGTGACCACCGATGACATGACCACTGACGGCTAGCCATTAGCTGCACCCTGCCCGTTGCATATGGATCAGGTGGTGATGTCATGATTCTGAAATTATATTGCAGTTTTGGCGCACTTGTCAGAGCAGAAGACATTCCCACTTTTCCTCCATGACTATGTATATGATGGTGAAGCCCTGAAGCTGACCAGACGTAAGATCGAAAATTTGAAAGTACGAAATGTAAGAATAGCTGGCACTGCTACTTATGCCTAAGCAATTCGCAGCTTGTAGGAAACCAGCTTTGAGTTGGCAAGACTGCAAATTTTGATTTAGAGGGAAGGATGCTTGAAAAGGTGATCGATCTTTTTTTGCATACACGATCAGTATCTACTTTTGGGATTTTCGATTTTCGGTCCCCGTCCCCCCCTATCGAAAACCCGTGGCGCCGCCCCTGGCTGCCCATCTCGTTGTGGTCCAGTTTACCTTGCTGTAGCGTCGTCCTGGCCTCGCTCTGCTCTCGATGAGCCTGGAGAGCAGCGGAATACTGGCAAGGAGTGGTAGCGAAGTTGGACAAAAACTCTACGAGCGTACCAACTACGCAGCTCCTATGTAGGCAGCCTGTTTCCAGGACCGGTGAAGATCTGAGAGCATTGGAACACCTCGGGCGTGTGTTACAAGACCGCGGTACCCTGCACACTTGTGCTAAGGCATGTGTAACTGGGCTTAACTCTCACAAAATAGACAACAAATAACTATTAGTCATTTGGTGCGAACCTGTGATTAACTAAATGCCATTGATAAACCACTTAGGTATTAACTAAGCCTAGCACTGTACCATCCAAAGCTCTTTTCAGAACCCTTTTAAACATGCAGAACACTCACTGCTTTGATTAGCGAGTGATTTAATGAAGGCGCTGGAAACGTTCCTATTAACGACAGCGTTACGAGCATCGGTAGCTGTCCGTCCGTCCATCCATCTGTCCGTCTGTCTTAACGTATGCCCGTTTGTCAGCAGACCGGACCTCCACCCAGCGCCCATCGCGCACCTACTGGGTGTCGGCAGCGGAGCGCACCGCCACCGGCGGCACCCGAATGAAGTCGTCACGTGTGCCTCTCTTGGTATTCCGAGCGGCACACGCCGGCCGTCCTCTCGGCGTGACAGCGCGCGTAGTCAGCGTGCCTAAGCCTAAATCATCGTCGCCTCGGCGACAGAGGAGCTCTGTGCCGAGTGAGACATGACGGACGGCCGGCTGTCACGTGTCACGCTGACAGGGTGACAGACGGGGTGTGGAGCTGTCACGTGCCCGCGGGATGGCTCGGGGACGATGATCGGATCGCGGGAGACGCCCGACGTGCGCGGTATGGGGATGTTTGCGGAGCTAGGTGTGAGCTGACGGGGCTGGGGGTGGGGTTCAATGCTATAATCTGAATGTAGATACAATATGAGGTGGTAAGGTGAAAGCAAACAGGTATTCCCCAGCTACCTAAAGGCGTAGTATTGCATCTATCTCATGTAAATATATAACACATCTGCATGCATAGTTTCATAAATACAGGGTGACACAAAAAAGCGGTCATCACCAAAATTCGAATAACTTCGGAAGTTTTGTTCAGATCATCACCAAACTTCGGCCACTTTAGGTCACACCTATGTAGCATACATCCACCAAGTTTCAAGTCTTCACTACGAATGCTTTTAGTACAGTGTGTGTTTTACGGACGCTCCACAATGTGCTCCAGGTGAGCGCCCCGGCGCTGCAGGGCGTAGGCACACCTGCATCCGGCGGGCAAAGTTGCCGATAACCCGATAAGAATAACGTTTTAGGGGTAGCACACCCCCTGAGCACTGTCTCCAGAGACCATTGCACTATGTAAAGTGCACAGCCATCGGGTTATCGACAACTTTGCCCGCCGGATGCAAGTGTGCCTACGCCCTGCAGCGCCGTGGCGCTCACCTGGAGCACATTGTGGAGCGTCAGTAAAACACACACTGTACTAAAAGCATTCGTAGTGAAGACTTGAAACTTGGTGGATGTATGCTACATAGGTGTGACCTTAAGTGGCCGAAGTTTGGTGATGATTACGGAGCGAGCGAAGCGAGCGGAGTCTTTCCTTAGATTAACGGAAATTTCTGAGTATGAGCGGCCGGCCGGCCGTGGGGACGCTCTTCAAAAGCTAATATCTTAGGAACGGGACATCCGATTGACAAGCGGTCTTCTTTACTGAATGTCACTTGGACGTAAAAGTTCTGTGGTATGATGGCCACCATGCGTTCTTGCCAACCAACGCACGTGGCGCGTGGTAAAGTTGGACATTTTTTAAGAACCCCCAAAATTGCAACCTCAATAACTGCACAACGGTTGGGCTGATTGAATTGAAACTCGGCACACAGTTAGGTCTCCATCAGATAATTCATCTGCATGTGTTAAGGTTGGGGTGCTGCTGCACGTGCGCACGTGCAGGGGTCGTTTCCAGATCTCGAGAACGGCTGGACCGATGGCGCTCAAATTTGGTACACGGTTAGGGACCAGGGGCCGTATTCACGTCGATCATTTTCGTAAGAATTTTCTTAAGTTTGACCTACTTCTTAAGTAAATTTTTTTAATCACGTGAACTCCGTCGATAAAAACTTACGAAGTGTCGACGTGAATACCAAATTATACTTACGAAAGAAAATCGACTTACGAAGTCGACGTGAATACGGCCCCAGTTAGTAGGGTGCCGTGCACAAGTCAGTTGGGACCGATTTTGCACGTGCGCACGTGCAGGGTGCCGCTTCCAGATCTCGAGAACGGCTAGGCCGATTGTGCTCAAATTTGGCACATCGCTAGAGACCAGTTAGTAGGGTGCCGTGCACAAGTCAGTTGGAGGTACCCCTCGAAATTTCGCACGTGCAAGGCCCACCCTCTCGCTCGCTCCGTTAGTCGCCCCATAAGGCGTTATACTGGTCTAAATAGAACTTCCGAAGTTATTCGAAATTTGGTGATGACCGTTTTTTTTTGTGTCACCCTTTCATACCATCTGATTTGACTGGCCGGGAGTAAAGGCCGCAACACAGCTTTTAAGCTCGCAAATCGCGTCTCGCTTCTCCCATTGCAATGCATGGCATATTTTCAGCTCCCAACACGCAGGTCGTCTCGCTTTTACGCCGCCAAATCACGCCGGATCCCGCTGGGAAAACGCGAGCGAAACGCGAGCGAAACGCAAGCAAAATCAGTCCGGCGCGAGTTGCAAGCTGAAAAGTTGAATCTGTTTCAACTTTTCAGCTTCTCTGCTCGCGAAATGCAAGCGTAAAAGCGTCAGTAACCATGGAAACCAAATAAAGCACCTTGGCTTACGCCAATTTTAACTAAATACCGGCGTGGTCTCCTGCTTTCAGCACATCGGTATTCATTTGACTGACAATTTTATACGTAAAATGTATTAAATTGTTTAGTTTTTATGTTTCGATGTTTAAAGAAATCTGAACACGTATCTTGTACTGCGGTCAACATAAAATGAGGAATCCGTGGATTTTTCCCCTTCGTAATTTTCTTCAAATTCAGTACCTACCTAAAACATAAATTTGATTAGAAAATGGTAACTTTTACTTTAGTTCGAAAAATTATATGCCTGGCATGTAAATTTCGGGCTGTAGACAAATTTTGACATTGTGGTCCCATTGCTTAGATGTTCAGCGTTTTCAAGAGTAATTTCATATATTTCCGTAAAACCATAACTACTTTGTAGACAAAACTTTTCAGAGTGGCAATGCGGGGTAATTTTGCCGGTGCTAGTGGAACAGCTTTGACGGTGCTCTCAGGATCGCTAAGCTGGAACGGCCGACTTGATAAGCAGTAGCGGCGAAACACCTTCAATTAAGGGGGGGTACTGCCCATTCTTTCCATGCAACACCCATAGGGCTAATGTTAAAATGGCAAAATCAAGGGGGGCACGGTGCCCCTGTGCTTTCCCCCCGTTCCCGTTTCCGACGCCTATGTAATGATAAGGTCGTCGCACCGAGCTGGTTGGGTTTATAGCCGTTGGCGGTGGCATTGCGGCACAGTCTGTCTCCTAGGGGCTCATCAAGACACTGCGCAAAGCAGCACGACGAAGTTGCTAGGGCTCTGCTGAGCAGAGCAGTCTGCTCAAACCAAACTGATAGTCACATCTCCAGCTAGTAAACACTATTAACAACTCGTTTGCAGACATCGGAGACCTATGAGATGTGAAGATTTGAGACTGAGTTGAGTTATTTCTTCGATTGCTAAGAATTTTTTAATTGAAATTAGTCGATTAGGTATTTCCTTACTAGAATAAACAGTTAACGTTTTTCTCACCACAAATAAAATGCATATGTTTGATTTAGAAGTGTATGCTAAGGAAGCACATTTTCAATTGTGCAGGAAAATGCTGAAATAAGACCTGAGTCAAAATCATTCGAAGATAAGTCCGACATCGAGTCAGCCTAAAAATGCGTAAAAGACACATGCCATTGCTGGCGCTGAAGCTGACTTGCCCGTAGCATAAAACCCAGGCCTCAAATTAACACCGGCCAAATTGCTCTACCCCACCGGCCAAATAACCCTGCTAGCGGGGCAATTTAACTGCTTTGCAGACCTTTGTAGAACGACAAAATTCAGCCATAAGTAGTTGCTCTATCATTTTCAGCTTGCTGTATAAGAAAGTAAAATGAATGCTACACCTGCCAGCCTTGAGAGAGTGCAGAAGTATGTCGCCAGTTTCGAGCTACAGCGCTTCCTAAAAAAGCGGCCAAATTACCCCATCCTCCCCTACCAAAAAAAAAAAAACGAATCCGCTTCTTGGGCCACTTGACCTGCCTCAGAGGTCACCGGTTGTCTTGGGACCTTGAAATCGGGTACCAATCGCTGCGTCTCGTAATGGCGCACACGCTCGTTTTAGCAAAGTTACTCTTGCGTTAACTTGACTCGGGGCCAGCCTTGTTTCGTAGGCTGAACCACAAATAGGGGCGTGGTAAGCTTCAAAAATATGTCAAGGCATTTTGGAAATAAGCTTAAAAAGACCCATAGCCAACGCAAGATATTGCAGGGTATTGGTCATTTGGGTCATGACATGACCTGAAGAACAATGTCATATATCCGAAACCAAAAACCATAGAACATTGCAATTTTAATTGGACGCTGAGAAAGGATAGAGAAGCAGCTATGCGAAAAATCAGGGTTCTAGCTTTTAAAATATTTAGTTCAGAGCAGTAAAAACTACCTGGGGGTGGTAACCACCGCCATGTGCGGGCGAGGGCTAAGTGGTTTCGTAGAAAACCGAGAGGAATTTCATCCAACTTCCAAATTATGCCGTGATTTAGCTACAATTCAATCCTGTTGTTGAATCTCCCACTTATTTTTTTTATTCTGTAGGCATTAAACACTTTGCGTTTGTAAATTTATAGGCTGTTCTCCATTTTTGACAAAATAATGAAAATATCATGAGCAACACGTTTACTCGAAAACAAGACTGCAATGCCATGTTAACCCTCGCCCGCACATGGGGGGAGGAGGTGGTTGCCACCCTCCCCCCCCCCCCCAGGTAGTTTTTCTGCTCTGCACTAACATTTTTAGAGCTAAAAGCCTGATTTCGTATAGCTGCTCCTCTATCCATTCTTGATGTCCACTGAAAAATTTTAAGTTCCTGTGGTTTTTGGTTTTGGAGATATGACCTTGTTCTTCAGGTCATGTCATGACCCAAATGACAAATACTTAATATCTTGCGTTGGCTATGGGTCATGTGAGCTTTTGACACCTTGATTTTGGCCTGTTTTGCCAGTCTTACCTTCCACCTATCATGGAACATGTTGTTCGACGATGTATAGATGTCAAGGTCAGGGTCAAGGTCAACATGTCATTTAAAATCATTGCGATATAGGCTAGCTGAATTTACTTTTCGTGAAGTTTCTTTGACTGTATTTTTGGTAAAACCTTCTCATTTCATGATCTCATTTAATATGGACACATAAACAATCGGTGCACACATCAGTATACCTACACACAGACACTCACAGACATGCAAACACATATCATTGACCTTGACCTAACTTGACCTGAAAGGACCTCAGTAGCAAAAACCTGGTCGGATAGTGTGATAAAGAGGTTCTAACTGGCTTGGCACCACAAAACGGCATTGTCATCGCCCATCGGTACCTATATGATGAGCAGCGCACTTGATATCCAACGGTGACCCAAACAGCAATATTTTTTAGTTTGACCTGACCTGGAAGGTCAATGACTGACCTGAGAAGGTAAAACTGGGTATCATTGGATTTGTCTCTTCCCAAAGAATCTTTTTGGTCCCTACCACGAAGCTCTATCTCCAACAGGAACGAAATGGCGCGGGAGGATGGCACCCCCCCCCCTCCATGTGCGTTCTAGGATGGGAAAATGGCATGTGCGGGCGAGGGTTAAGTATATCCTGTGATTTGCATAACGCAAAAGGAGAAACATGTAGTTTACTTACGGATGGTAATCGTTGGATTATTAGATTGAATGAATTGCTAGATTAGATTGAACGATAACAGTTGTTAGATTTGCAAGAGCGGTGTTGTATTCGTTTGAAAAACTTCTGAACAACCGATTGTGACCATGATACGTGGCAAACAAATACTGACTAAAATACTAAAATTGACTGAACAAATTATAGTTAAGTTCCAATGTGGCATGATGAACTACCTGTGTGGCATGGCATCAACTGTTTTTAAGGAATTTCCTACAAAAGAAAGTAACTTTTAACCTGTGCTGATTTTAATCAATGATCGAGGAGAAGGTCATTTAAAATATCAAACCTAAAAAATTTTCATCGAAAGAACGCCGCATAAAATTTTGTCATGAAACAGACGCATTGATATGCTAAGATGTCACGTGCAAAGGTCAAGTGCAATCAAAAATCAACGCGTTTCAGCCGCGATTTGGGAGCGCAAAGCGTTTTCCAAGCGGGACGCGTTTTCGACGCGGGTTGTGAGCTGAATTGCTAGTGAAAACACAGCGGACGAAGCGATTTCCGCGCTTGACGCGAGTTCGACGCGATTTGCAAGCGAGTGCTGTGTTCCGGCCTTAAACATGCAAGCCGGTCACTGCGCAGCATGACCCTTGCTCGAAGCACTATCGCGACTGACCGGCGTGTCTTCACTCGGGCCCCAGATACACTTTCCATTTTGGCCTCATGTGGGCGCCTCACATCATATCTTGCCGGCTCCCCGGGCTACAAACCTGCTCGTGAGCGGCAGGAATGGCACGAGATGTTTGGCGAGCGTCGGCTCACGCGGTTATCGGGCGCGCGATCGCAGGCACGCGGCCGGTAGCACCGCCGGCCAGTGGCAGAGGCGGTGGTGGGGTCTGTTTTATGGGGCCGGCGGAGAGAGAGAGAGAGAGAGAGAGAGAGAGAGAGAGAGAGAGAGAGAGAGAGAGAGAGAGGGGGGGGAGAGCAAGAGGGAGAGAAAGAGAGAGGAGGGAGAGCAAGAGGGAGAGAGAGAGAGAGAGAGAGAGAGAGAGAGAGAGAGAGAGAGAGAGAGAGAGAGAGAGAGAGAGAGAGAGATCCTTGCTCACCACGATATGTGAGCTTAGTCAGTGAGTTGCAGTATGGCGATGGTAGTGCACGATAACTATGTTGGCAGTTCATTGGAGTGGACCTGGGAAAATTCACGTAGTATATAGTTGTGTTTGTAAGTTGTCCAATGCTGGCTGGATCTCATTTTTTTATCATATCCCTCCTCCCACTTCCCTTGAAATGTTCCCTTATTTGACGGCCGTCGGTTTCAATACGTCAGTATGCTCGTCGCGTCTCTTCGTGATTACCTCTCCATGTGGTTTGGAATATGTCCATCGCCCGTTGTGCCATCTGATCCATCCTATCTTCGAACTAGTCACCGCCAGGGATTTCAGTCCAGTTAAAGCTTTTTCTTTGTAACCTAATATGCTGCTTCGACACTCGCCTTAGCTGACCGAAATAGTTTTAAATCAGTAACACTAAAATGTGATGAGACCCAAAAAAAACATAACAAACAACACGCAACTCGGTTAGAAGGCACTTGGATGATTATGTGAGCATTGTTCACAGCTTGTCTATACAAGTATACGATTGGTATATATAAAATGGTTAGTTATATAAGAGATAATAGAGGCTGGCGCAAGTCGCAACGCTCAGCGTGGCAGATGGCGCGTCAGTAATGAGTTGCTTGTTAAGCTGGTAATTAGACTTAGCATGTCAAGCGTGAACATTTAGCGTAAGGACGAAAAGGGATGTCGTCATGAGATTGTTACCACGGCAGAATAATGAAGGCTGCGCCATAAATCGCGATCACAGCACCTGTCAGTTTTACAGCACCACCATGCCAACTGGTCCAAAGGTGCCGATATTTTATCAGCCAAAATAACAACCCAGATATCCCGCGCCCCACTGGGGTCTGCGTATAACTCGCCCTACTGGGGGGGGGGGGGGGCTCTCCATAGCCCCCTTCCTAACTCCGAAACTACTGGGCCAATCGTCAAAATTCAAACGGCGTCTGATAGCCCCGGAAACACTGTCGAACAAAACCTAACTTCATTGACCTCCAGGTCAACGATGACGTCACAGGTCAGGTCAAAGTAAAAATTATTAGCATTTTGGCTTGTTCACATTTTGGGCTCTGGCCGCCGTCTTACAAGTCAGATCAGGCTCATTTTTGGATCACACACTCGGGAACAGATGCTCTAGATACCTTAAGGGTACCAAACTCGTACTTTGATTTTCAGGTCAGGGTCCCGGTCAGGTCATCACAGGTCACGGAAATAATATATCATGCGTCGGTCACGTGACACATGTTTTATGGTCCATTTAGGCCATAGATTTCGAATATTTGATGTCGTCTTTGTCATTCGAGGTCATTTTGAGTCGAATGTAGCTTAGGTCAGGTCACTTTCAGGTCAAAAAGGTCAAGTTTTGAAGTTAATTTTTTTCAACAAAAAATGTGTCTATTGGATGCAGTTTGAGCTCAGGAACACGATGGTGCTATTTATATTGGTGTACGATGTTAAATACGTACTGAAAAATTGATTTGAAAAGTTAATGATTGTGAATTTTTTGCAATAATGCGTATAACTTGGCCATTTTTGAAGATATTTAGCTAAAACGTGCTAGAGCTAGTCATAAGCATGCGTTTTGTCACATATATTCTGGGTTTTTCGAAAGTCAAAAACTTTTTGAAAAAAAAAATATAAAAATATAATTTTTGAATATTATTATATAAAATTTTCGAAGTTTTCAACATTTTGACAATCCGAGACAGCAGTTTGATAGCGCAGTCAATTATGTGTCCTTTCATGCAAAGAAATTGGATCTAGCTTAAAAAGTTAAAAACTGAGCTCTTGGGAGCGATTGCCGTGGTTCAATGTTTTGCGTCGAAATCGGCTGAACATGATGTCACTCTGACGTCATTTCCGGCCGACCTATGGTAGCTACGAAGTTCAAATTTTGACACAAGGTGTCAAAGTGATGCAGCCGAAGGTACTGAAAGTTTGGCATCAATACGTCAAGTGATTTGGAAGTTATTACAAAAAACTGGAGGGGGCTATGAATAGCCCCCCCCCCCCCAGTGGGGCGCGGGATATAGCACCTGTGTACATACCTGAAAATGTCATCGCCTGCTCAGTGCTCAGCCACGGCAGCTCTGCTTGATGTGTTGCAAACAACATTTGGAATGCGGATGCTTTGAACGTGGCGGAGTTTTCATTACACATTCAATGAGTGATTCGTGCATGATTGCATCAACCCTGCATGCATTTGACAGTCATATCCTAACCATATTTACCCGTAGGGACAGGATTGGATTTTATAGCTGTCGTTTCATCATGCAGGAGATTGTACGTAGAACAACATTTCAGCTATTCACTTTGCATGCGATTCTAATGGATATTAGCTGGTTAAGGCATGCTTTTGTTTTTATGAAAAGCATTTTAACGGAATAGTTCTTTCATCGCCTTAGCGTTAAGCGACAAAATAGGATTTTGTAACATACCTATTGATTGGTTGATTGATTGATTTGTTTATTTATCTTTTTATATAAGACTATTTTTATGTTAAAATGTGATTATTGATAATGCTTTTTATTGAGAACCTGCTGCATGATCAGTGACACTGATTAAATGTTACACATTAATGTGCGAAGCCTATAGTGGAAGTCCATGATCCTCGATTTGTGTAGAAATAGTGACGTAGGTACTTATCTGTGCTACCGCCTGCGATTGACTACATAGACGAAGTAATGTTGCAAGTTGATGTGGTACAGGGCGGGTCAATAAGGTAATTCCTCCATTTGTGGTTATCTGTTCGTAGATGATACACTGTCACAGCTCATATCGTGCCATATTTTGATGCTAGCCAGTGTTTCCCAGTATGCAAAGTTGCTATGGTCTTTCGTGACTTTCACTTTATGCATGATTCACCAATAGTATTTACATTCAAATACAGCGATAATAACTTTATACATCACGCGAGCAGGCTTGAAAAAAATAGGGCACCAGAGCACGATAAAAGAGTGCAGTGAATATGTAAGAGACTATGTACACACAAAAACAACTCCTAAAACAGTTAACCCGCGAGTTGCTGGGGGGGGGGGGGCGTTAAACGCCCCCACTTTTTTTGCCGAGCCATAGCATAAAAACGGCGCGCCGCGGGCGCGCCAAATTTTGGGTACCTGTAGGGAATTGATGGAAATTTATAGTGACAAAGTTTCAAAAAAATCGGTCGGAAATTTTTTGAGATATCGAGGTTTTAGTGACGTCATGATTTCTGAGTTTTCGACCAAAAACGGCATATGTTCAAAAAATCATATAAAATCACAGAATAGACATATAGACATGCCGTAAACGCCATTAGACTGCCAATACCATGAACAATCAAATGGCTATCTCCGATTATTGATTATCGTTCCGCATTTTCCCAAATCTTGAACTGAATCTTGGCAATTTCTCGTGACTACTTCACGACCATGATACATGAATTTCTTAAATTGAACTTTTTGAGCCAACCACGTACACATGTGATAAAATGAATGTCACCATCGTGTTCTACGCTCCAAATTACCCATAAAACATGTGTCACAGGTTGCGAATATCAGTTTTTATTTTCGGGGATATGTGCCTACCCGGTTGACCTGACCTTGACCCTGACCTATGCTTGACTGACCCCTACATGGAGCTGACACTCTTGTAGGCCTTACATGATGGATTGTGCACCGTTTTGACAGAGTCTATGACGAGAGGCGCCCATTGCGAAGCCCTGAAGTCTATGCTACTGAAAGCCCGATTTCAGGTGTTTGACCTGACCTTGACCCGACCTGTGACCTCAAAGTTCAACTTAAAGGAAGACTGCCACCTTCAAAAAGTTTTCTCAGATCGGCCTATGATTTATTCCCTGGACAAAACAAAATTTTAGAATTCACCTGACAAAGCATCATCACGTGAATCGCGAAAAAAAATTGTCGATTATCATACAATTATCAATCGGTTAATGTCTAGCGACAATGTTTACACATCACTAGACTTCAAGGTCATAAGATTACTACATTTTATTTGAAAAAGTAAGGTATTTTATGATTTACTAATATATGATTTCATAAGAAATTGGCCATGTTTAATTTATTTTGCATTTTTAAGTTCGTAAAACATTTAAAAATCATGGCTCATTTGGAATGGGTCTGGCCCATGTTAAACCCCATTTCCCACACTTTTTTGGAAAAAATGAACTACTGAATATGTAAGTTTAACTTTTATTTTGACACTCCAAAATTCTTCTCTGATCTCGAAACAATCAAAGTTTTGACATATATTTACCAAAAGATAAGAAAATTCATGTTTCAAAGTTATCGATAAACAGTAGAGATGTCGGTTTTCTTGGACTAAAAAAATGGCATCAAACTGAACTTTGGTCTCCGATTTCTCGCAAACGGGTTCGAATTTCGGAAAACCGACTTCAGTCTGGGACATAGGTGGCTCAGCTCTAGTGAAAACCGTTTTGTGGAAAAAAGGTGGCAGTCTACCTTTAAAAGTACTCATCTGAAGCGTCTCGTCGCGTTCTTTCGTTTGCCGCCTCGTGCGTTTCGCTGCGCCTATTGGTTCTCGAGTTATCGGCTGGGGGCGTTTAACGCCCCCCCCCCCCCAGCAAACGGTGGGTGGCGAAATACCCCAGCAACTGCCGGGTTAAAAAGATCGATTGTCGTTTAGGTGTTACCTCGTAAAAGGAGTGAAAGATGTCCTTAGCATTTATTATTTTCAGCTGTTTTTACTTTCTATAACATGGAAAGAATGTCACTAAATCGGTCGTCACTTCAGTTGAATTTAATTCTGTGTTACTTCATTGATAAATTATCACGCCAACACATAACACTTCCTTTCACCTAAAACATTACCATGGCTTGTGTCCTACCCCACTCGGTACACGCCATCGAAAATGTTTCAACATGTCCCAATTACTCTATCTACAGCGTCTCCAGCCGACTGCAACCAGGTATTCTCCTTTCACCCTATAATGTGCACCATTCCTCCCCCACCATTTCACCAAACCTCTCCCATTCCTCAATGCTGGGTGGAGCGGGTAACTCCCTGCCCCTAACGACCCCCTCCTACGTAACGGCTACAATCACCGCATCTCAGTCCCGGCGATCCGGGATTTGGCACGGGGCTCCGGAGAGGCAAATTGGGCTAAGTCGTCTGACGAGAGCTCGAGATGATCAATTGGCACACATATTTCAGAAAAACACATAGTTCAGAAAACCATGCACAGTTGCACAGTATGTAGTACCACGACAAACGAATTTTAGACTAGACTATGACCTGTTTCATCCACTCAACGAATCCATTGATGAATTAGCCCTTAGTTTCCGCAGTTCCTCGTAAACCACCTCTCCTCTCTCCTATATCTCCATTCTCCTCTCTGTTCATCTTTTCCCGTTGATCCGCAGGCTTCATCGACCGAGCTGATGAGACCGTGAAGAACGCGGCTTACCTTGGGGAGGAGCGGGGGAGGACGGCGGGGCACCGATACCGTACCGACATCGATTGACCCCGTGCGCGATCCAGGGCACGGAGGAGGGCGCTTTGTGTAACTGGATTAGCACGGCACGGCCATAAGTCTAGCGGCGGTGTAAAGAACGACAACATCTGCCTGGCGCGGGCTCGGCAGGTGAGACAGTCTGCAGCTGGGATGGTCGTCCGCCCCACGAGTGAAACGGCCAGCAGTTGGGTCTCTCGACGGTCCGTCAGAGGTAGAATGCCGAATGGCGGATTCGGCGATGGAGGAGGAGCTGTAGGGACGAGAAATGCTGCAGTGAAGACTTAGAGAGACGGAGGCGGTGGGAGCCTGGTGGCGGTTCGGACACGATTGAAACCCGGATCATAGTGTGGTGGCACACCTCCCATCGCTACATGAAATACAGCCGATGTCGCGCGGCGCCCGGACACCCCATTGCCATGCGCGGTGTGCACAAAGTACAGTCCCGCCGGAGCCGCGGCGGCGGAACGTCGCGTCCCTGGCGCCCACAGGGCCACCAGTCTCCCACGGCTGCACGCTGCTGGCAGTTATGGGTGTCCCGTGCGCCGCATATACGGCGGAAATGGCGTCCAGTTGCGATGGCCCCGGCCCGGTGCGACCCGCTCCCCGCAGCTGCCCGCAGAGTCTAACGTGTGGCTCAATATTTAACTGTCCACCTGAGTGACGGTAACGTTCAGCTCACGGCAGGTGGAGCTCTATTGGCCCGTTTATCTGCGAGCGTATTTATTTTGCTTCAGAGTTTATATGGGGTGGTATGTGTCCGTTGCAAACGACGCATGCTTAGGTGGTCGCAGACTAATATATTTGGGGATTGATAAGGCCACCGTCGGATGATCAGACAATCAAAATACAGAAAGACCAGGTGAAATATCAGGTAGAGTGAATTATTATACCATTGCACATAACACAAATAAGATGAATAAGATAAATGTGCCCGTTTTGTGCAAACATTTTATCTTGATTCAATCTTCCCTGGGGAGATTTATTCCCTGCCGGAAGCAAGTTTTACAAATGTGCGAACGTTACGTTGCAACCACATATGACGCGATAAATAACAAAGTGCAACAGCCGATGATTGCTTGGTGTATTTACAGCAGCACACCAATTCACCCTTCGATGTCGCAAACTTGGAGTTGTCGTAATCATAGAGTAGACAGCCAATGACGAATGGTGCGCTCTGCACACTGATGAGAAATTCCTACTTAATTTATGAGTGGCCGTACAAACCTGAGCACACCAGCGACAAGTGGATTTCTGCTCCGTTCTGCACCTTCCTCGAACGCTCTACTAGCGCCCTATGTAAATCGAGTTGGAAACTCTCCGTAAAGCACGACGCAGCCAGTGCGCGTCTGTTAGTGGCTCCCCAGCCGTTCTCACGGAGTTCATTTGGTCAGGGGACTAGGCCGAACAGGTCACTGTGCCTAATTAGGACACGGTTTACCACCGGCAGGCGACGAGAACACGTCTCCAGGCAATCCTTAGTGTCGGTGACTTCGGTCCAGACAGCTATGTCACGAAGAACAGAGTATGTCACGAGACCAGGGTCTGTCACGGAGATCTCATCTGTCACGAAGGCCAGAGGCTGTCACAAGACTGTCAGTGAGTCCGCCGCTCACATGCCTTTCTATATAATGTGGTGGCTAAATAACCCTCTCTCATTTGATGAGTTCAGAGAGCAATGGTATCAAGACGCATCACCCGACGTTCTGAGAGCCGTGGCCTCTGCAGCGAGTGTGACACAGCACGTTTGACGGCGACGACGTCATCTCGCCGAGTGACGGACGCGGACAGATCGGTCACATCGCCGTCGACGCGCTCCAGTGCACGAGACGGTGTAATTCGACACCGAGTAACACGACGCCCTATCGACGAGTCAGTGGGAGGCTCGCGCGTCAGACGAGCTCAACCGACGACGCAGATACGTCGCGAACGACGCGCAGAAACGTCGCGAACGGCGCGCAGATGTGTCGAGATGTCACCGACTGTGACTTTGTTCAGTCTGCCTGCGGCCTGTCGCCAGTCAATCCACACATCAGGGAGATGGTTTATGGCCGTTTGGTTTGTTCCGGGTGACTGAGTATGGTGAATTGTTTGACTCGTTATCATTTTGAGCTGCTTGGAATGGATTCCGCGTAGAACATTACACAAGGACAGGCGGCTTACGCTTGTTAACTTGTAGATTGCATCGTCGACATTGCTTAGGTGGTTACCAGACAGGTAAAGCATTCCGGCGGTCGACGGACCGCAACCGTGTCTCATGACTGGTTTGTGGTTTGGTCGTGAGGAACAGAGATTTTACAGAGCTGTGTGCCACCAAGTACGTATGTACCCAGTACACACACCACCGTACCGTGGAAGACTGACTGAAAAGAGCAATTATCGTCCTCATCATCACACGATATCCGTCTGCAAATGTTATATTATGTATATCAAATGTATGTTTAGCGACCGACCAACAGATTGGAGTCGAGCGGGCTGGATTCGCCCTGAAGGTGATGCTAATGTCTCATGTCAAACTTGATTTGCTTGGCGAAGGAAACATTACTGAAATAGATATTGGATAACTTTGATGGCTGGGTCGTTTATGTTCCCATGAACATCGATGGGTGATGCGCCAAATTTAGCAGTTTATCATGTATCTGCATAACTTGGTCTGCATGTAAAGTCAGACCGCACCGCATACATAATGCCTACAATGAGCTAATCTGTAACTGAGAAACCCTTCAGCCAGCATAAATTAGTATCGACACCCGACAGTCACAATAATCAGGGCGCTGCAAGATGCAACGAGCTTTCGATACCGTGCCGAACACCATTTTGCATAAACCATTCGATAGAAGACGAGCCTGACATGAATCAAAGCGTTTTCCCATGGTAATCCGATACGTCAATTATGGCGACATTAATGAACATTAAATAACTGCTTTCTTAATTGAAAGTGGACCAACGCGACTGTCGGTATGCCGGGCACGTCTCTGCTCTCTGACAGGAGCACGGACCGGCCATGTTCCTGACCTCACCTGGCGTCCGTTCCGGACCTCGCCCTCCCATCACTCACGGCGAGCCGTTTTTATCCCGCGCGCGCCGCTCGCCCTCAGAGGCACAGCCCGCTATACATATATGAGACACCGTGTCACTACGACGGCCGGTCCTAGTCACAATACCACCGGTTCCATGTCCTCAAATGGACCCGGCACGGGCGCTGCGAGGGACGATCTTATGTGTCATCTCAGGAGAGTGCGGCACACCCAGTCTGAAGAACAGAGCTGTTCTTCGCTCTGTGCTCACAGCTCTGTGCTCAGTGTTCCCTGCCGCCCCCGTGCCGCCTCTTCCTGGTCTGTGACGCTCTGCACACACAACCCCGCACCGCCCGTGAGCAACTTACACGTGGCATGAGCTGCAACATCTAATGCAGCAAACTCTATACAGTATCACTCTATTCAGTGACGCTGCACCGCCCTCGTACCCGCTTCCTGCCCGCCTCTCGACCGCCCCCGCGCTAGGTTTCCGTTAAAATGACCAGCGATTCGCCAATAGAACTTTTGCAACAGCAGACTTCTTCAGCCGGTCGTGTTTACCGACGCTTGCCTATGCATGGCGCGACGCTTCAGTGCTGCAAACGACGGAAGTGCATTAGTTGCAATGCATGGCAGGCGCCCGGGTGGGCTGCCGGTTTCGTGGCACAGTCACGTCCGGTGGGGCCGTCGACCGGCGAGCGACCGGCGAGCGGTGGAAAACGACGAGCGGAGAATGACGAAAAGTGACGAACGGAGGTCAGCGAAGAGCGGAGAAGAGCGACGAAAAGTGACGAGCGGGGACGGCGAGAGGAGCGAGCAGCGAGATGAGATGAGAGCAGTGAGCAAAGAGTGACTAGCAATCGGTAGCGAGCAGCAGCAGCTCAAGCAGAGAGCTCTCGATGATTGGTGAGAGCCGAGAGGTATGAGCTGGAGCGGCAAGTAGTTAATGAGTGGAGGCTATGAGAGGTTACAAACCGGCCGTTCAGTCGGTTCTGATAGCTCTGGTGATAGTCAGTTCGCTCTGATAACGCCGGTCCGGTCTTGCCTGAGGCGAGAAGTGATTAGAAAGGAACACACGACGGGACACGCCAGGTCGTTAGCAAAAAATACGGCGGCGGGAGAGGCGGGGTGGTTCAGTTGGAGACTGGCTGCTAGTCCGGAGAGGTGACATGACCAAGCACTGCAGGAGCTGCGGCTCTCTCTGGCTATCTCCGGCACCATCTGACGTGCAGGAGTGGCCGTCAGCAGTGGTCGACACGCTGCGCTCGGTCCAGCGCGCCTGGGTCACGGCAGGTCATTCACGGTCGCCGGGTGCCCTGCCCCACCGTCTGATGACCCCGGCCGCGCCCTCCCCTGCCGGCTGGGAGCGGTCGGTCGAGAGGAGGGGAAGGGGGCTGGGGTGGGTGGAGTTCCGGGTAGGTAGGTGCTCGCCGTCACCGGCCTCCGTTTTTGTTGCTGCATGTTCAGGGGTGTGATACCGGTATACCGGGTCCGCGTTATGCACAGCGCAGCTCCGGTCTGAAAGGCTCGAGCTGTGCCGGCGCCGCCGCTGTGTGCAGTGAACGGCCCGGCGGTGACTGGCCGTTCCCGCTGGTGGCACGGGGAGGGACGGCACGGACTCACGGCGTCATTGGTGACCGTGACTGGCCGCTCGGCGAGGCACGGTTCTGGTGCGCGCCGCACCCGCGCTGCTGACACGCCGGTTTTGGTTGTGTCTGGCTCACACCAGTCTGGGTCGCACCGCGCCGGCCGGCCGCCAATGCTGAGCTCGCAGCTTCCCGCCCGCTAACACGTCACGAAGGTCAGCTCACGATCACGGTGACGTCACAAACGAGCATGTCACGATAGTGTCACGAACTACGCCACGGACCGTCACAGCGTGGCCATAGCGCAGCAGGTAAGTAGGCACACAGTTGCCTCTATGGTATGGGGAAAGAGGCGTCACGGTCATCGCAGCGCGTGCCTCGGTGTTTTCCCTACAACTGTGGAAGTGATACGCCTGCGATTTATGGTATCGTTTATAGGCGCCCGCGGGAAAACGGGGTGGTAATGCACCACGTGCCACCCGTCACGCAAGCACGCACACAAGCATTTGACGCCGGCACGCGTGGCATTGGAGGGTCGCGTGCGTGCACGAATGGAAGCGCTCTATATGCATGAGCAAATACTCGTATATCCATACACGTGAAACGCATACCTATCCGTATGTTCTTACACGTCCGTGGTTACACGCTCAGACGCACGCCCCTATATCTCACATATATCCCTCTCCTCACGCACAACAAACGTTCATCAATTTCATTCAGGCCGCCGTCCGCACAAAACCAGAGGAGAATCGCTCCGGCATCGCAATCATATGTCGGCCAAATGGACCCGCATCTGAAGCAAAAACTCCACTATCACCGCACTGTGAAGAGGCGAGCGAGTGTGCTATTTGTCAGAAGTGGCCCGCTCGCAGTGTTCGTTAGAACTTCCGAGGCTATAAAGCGCATTAGTTTGCCGAGAACGTGGCCGGCTTTTGTCCGGAGAGCGCATTACACGGCGGAATGATGCAGGGATCCCCTCCATATCGGACTCCGGAGTTCTGATCGGCCGGCGAATGACGGCTTAGTGCGGACGGACGGTCTGAGGCGGCCGGTCTATGCGGTCACCGCGGCAGCCTCTGACTGCTTCTGACCGAGGCACCGGGAGAAGGCCGACATTCCTATCCAGTGATCGTATCCGTCTGTTCACGGAACTGACCGCGTCACGGCGCGCCGCAGGGAGCCGTGTCCGGCACGGCACGGGCCGTGCTCCAGACTTCTCACCTCTTCGTAAAGCTCAACGAGCCTCCTGCCTCCGTCGTTAAACACGTGCGGCCGCCGAGGCCGGGCACGTTTCTGTCGGCCGCGGGTCAGCTGCTCCCACGGGGGTCGTATCGCCACAGGCCGTGATCCCCCAGTAGCCGACCCGCGGCAGATGGGGAGCAATGGCGGCCGCTGGATGACCTTCGTGCTCGTCTCTGTTGGCAGGCACATCCATCGACCAATGTGTCGGATGCCGAACGGCTGCCCCAAACGGCCGACCATGTCAGGTCACGAAATGGACGGCGTGGACGCGACAGCGGCGCAGTCTCATTTCCAGAGACCGTCTCCAACGGTAGCGTCGTCATCGCTCCCATCACGGCACCGCCGCCGTGAGCTAAAGCTTTGACCGCTGAAGGTTTCTGCGACCTGCCAGACTCGTCACCTCTGCCTTACGCCCACCTAAAGGCAGAAAACAATCATTCAACTTCGCCAGACTTTTCCAGGAATGCATTGCCAATCATTTAGCGGCTCCCGGTACGGTCGGCTCCTGTGATCCTGAGCGGGGGCGGCGACGGAGACGGTGGGGACCGGCGGCGGTCGGCTGCGACCGGTTCGGACCCGACTCTCTGTCTCGTGAGTCCGGGACAGTATTATTGGTCATGCCACTGGCGAGCTGCGGTTGTTCAGAGCAGCCGCAAGGCCGCGTGGGCGGGGCTGCGGGACGGGCTGTCAGGGGGGGGGGGGGGGGAATCCGTCTGACGAGCGTCTGCCGTGCCGCGGTGGGCTGGGTCACGGCACAGCGTCTAGACACGGGCGTCCGACAGAAACGGTCCGTGGGAACCGGCGCCCTGGGGTGTCGTGACATGTGAGCCGTGTTTTGAGCCGAACTTTTCGCACAGTCTGCCCATGCCTACCTGCCAGGGCTTCCCGATAATGGAGCGTTCGGGACCACCATTCGATACCGCAACTTCTGACGGTCACGGCTCTCCAGTATTGAACTGCGTGCCAGAATCGCTCATCTTCCTGAGTGCCGCACCGGACTCCTATACCGAGCGCTGCACGTGCGTGTGCGTGCCTTGTCCTCCGGTCAGTCGACAGTGAAAACGCATTTGGTCCTGTGCACGGCACTCTACCAGTCGCTGCGGCCGGCCCTCGCCAGTCGACACGCTACCTTCTAAGAAGTGTCATGACCGTGGATACCACACTTCCTTGTCACGGAGGCTCGTTGTCTGGACAGTGCGGTGCACGCCACGCCGACACCTTACCCCCCGGCCCCTGGCTGCAGCGAGCCGAATGTGGCCTTGTCCTCCTCTAAGCTGGTTCTCCATTGGTATGGTTCTAACTTCAGTGTGCCTTTGTCACGGGTTCTGTCCTGAAGAAGGTTTATACGTCAGTTGCCAATCTGCTTGACGGGAAAACCTAAATATCGTGCTAGTGAAATGCCAGAACGATCGCTGGCTGTTCTCGGAAGCCGTTTCTCGCCGGATCAAAAACGTGAGGCATGGTGTTAGTAGTGCCAACGAAGGGATTAACGTTTTACGTCAGCAACTCCTGACTATGAAACTACCGAATCCTAAGGTATTTCGTAATGTAAATGTTACTTCAGATTAACGCAAAATAGCCGCATTTTTCAAGTTACGGCATAATATTTTGGTCTATTCGACTCAATAAGCTGAAAGTTGAAGCGCTCAGCACATTCTTGATCATTTAACCCTCGCCCGCACATGCCATTTTCCCATCCTAGAACGCACATGGGGGGGGGGGTGGTTGCCACCCCCCCCCCCCCGCGCCATTTCGTTCCTGTTGGAGATAGAGCTTAGCGGTAAAGACCAAAAAGATTCTTTGGGAAGAGACGAATCCAATGATACCCAGTTTTACCTTCTCAGGTCAGTCATTGACCTTCCAGGTCAGGTCAAACTAAAAAATGTTGCTGTTTTGGGTCACCGTTTGATATCAAGTGCGCTGCTTATCATATACCGATGACGATGCCGTTTTCTGGTGCCAAGCCAGCTAGAACCTCTTTCTCACACTACCCGACCAGGTTTTTGCTGCTGAGGTCATTTCAGGTCAAGTTAGGTCAAGGTCAATTATATGTGTTTGTATGTCTGTGTGTGTCTGTGTGTATACTGATGTGTGCACCGATTGTTTATGTGTCCATATTACATGAAATCATGATCTGAGAAGCTTTTACCAAAAATGCAGTCAAAAAACTTCACAAAAAGTAAATTCCGCTTGCCTAAAACGCAATTATCTTAGATGACCTAGGTTGACCTTGACCTTGACCTTGACATCTGTACATCGTCGAACAACATGTTCCATGATAGGTGGGAGGTAAGACTGGTAAAAAAGTCCGAAATCAAGGTGTCAAAAGCTCACAAGGCCCATAGCCAACGCAAGATGTCGAGAATTGGCCATTTGGGTCATGACATGACCTGAAAAGGTCATATCTCCGAAACCAAAAGTCACAGAAACTTGAAATTTTCAGTGGACATCAAGAAAGGATAGAGGAGCAGCTATACGAAAAATCAGCCTTCTAGCTCTAAAAATGTTGAGTGCAGAGCAGAAAGACTACCTGGGGGGGTGGCAACCACCCCCCCCCCCCATGTGCGGGCGAGGGTTAATATCATCATCATCATCATCATCACTCCGTTTATTACTTCAATGCACAAAACCATCATGAGAAATATCTGAGAATTGGCAAGATCGGAAACAGTTTGCCTACCAATTAATTAATATGAGTAGAGTATTATAGATGACAGGCGAATCGTTTCTCTGTTGATCGAGACAACAAAGGCTCACGACTGATTTCTGTTCGAAATTGTACAATCTGGCGTCGAAACAAAACTGTGTACGATACCTAACGTCTTTCTGAAAAGCTGCTTTATAATTTTCTAATGTTTTCAAAACAGGGCTTATGTTTTGAATCGCTGTGTTTCCCTGGTTACATTACAACCATTCACCCACTGTCAGCGTACGGTCGTCAAATTATCCCGATTTAAAGCGTAAAAACAGGAACGACGTGCAACTGCGGTGTCAACAACAGGAAGCACCAATGAGACTCGAACCCGAATTCCGCCGTGCCTGGCACATGGCCGTCAGCCACCCAGCCCTCTCCCTTCTCCACCACTACTATGAGCTGGGGCATTCCACGATAGATCGTACCACTTTTTTCCAATTTGACACCCTTATCTTTCGGAATTTGACGAGAATTGGTCTCAGGGGTAATCAGGGGCTCTGAATCCACCTGTAACAATTTCAGGCTTATCAGATAAGTATTTTTTTAGTTATGGTGTATAACATTTTTTGGATCTTGCTTTGCAGCGCTAAGTTTGGCGGGCTGTAACTCTAAGACGGAATATTTAAATGCCAAATGTCATATAACATTGAACTTGCAATGAAACAGAGATTAATATGTATTTTTGAAATTTCGAAAAATACGCTATTTTTGATATATGACATATCGAGTTTTCTTTCATTTTTATTTTTTGGACTTTGGGACCAATTTTTTTTTTGAATTTTTATTTCTTTAAAAAAAATATTTGGCTCATTGTTAAGAACTATGCAAAAAATTAGGAAGGTGTTCTTTCTATAAATGTATTTATTTTTTATTTATTTATTTATTTATTTGGGGTCAAGGACAACAGGCATACGTGGGCCCATTTAATGTCCAAGCACTCAAAATCAGTCAAATGTTACACACAAACACTGGGACAAAAACATTGCAACTACGATACAATTTTAAAATTCTTTTACATATGTTGACACATTGGCCCTAAGTTCCCTTAAAGAGTCATGGAATACATCAGCATCAGTACACTGAAACAAAAACTTATTAACAAACGATGGTGCTCTAACAAAAAGTGACCTTTGTACCGCGTCTACTCTCGCAAATGGAACATGAAAGACACCACGTGCTTGTTCGGTGCTTCTCGTTGCCCTTGGCGCGATAAATAGAGGGAAATGGGCTAAAAGGGCTGCACAATCAGTATGATTTTTATACAATTTGGCAACAAACATAATGTCATATTGTCGACGCCTATTCTCTAGACATGCGACGCCAAATAATCGCAGCAAGTCACTGTAATCAATAGCTGATGGTGAGTCTTGACATCGAGTATAACAATATAGCCAATATAAGAAACGTTGTTGCACCCTTTCGATTCTGTCCAGGTACGTTTTTGCGGCACCTCCCCAAATAACACAACAATACTCGAGAATTGCTCTAACGTTACCATAATATGCTGTTAAAATGGGCTTCCAGCTAAATGTTTTGACCTTGTGACCGGTTTGCATCGATCTCATGATGAGACCCATGACTCTGTTAGCTTTTGATACTGTTGTGTCTATATGTTTGCTGAAAGTCAATTTGGTATCCAAAACAACACCCAAATCCCGAATGGTTTCAACGTTTTCCAGACAGGTCCCATTAATCATATAACTATAAACAATGGGATCACGTCTGAGGGTTACCCTAAATGACTTGCATTTATCAGCATTAAGCTTGAGTTTCCAGCTTTTGGACCAGTTATAAAGCTGTGTTAGATCATTTTGTAACAATGTGGTATCATTCTGTTCTGATATCACTGAAAATAACTTTATATCGTCTGCAAACATGAGACAGTTGGTTTGAACCATTCGTGGAAAGTCATTAATAAAAAGAGCAAAAAACAAAGGTGAAATAATACTGCCCTCTGGGGTACCCGAAATAACATTCTGCCATTCAGAACATTTGCCATTTACAAATTACAAATTACAAATTACAAATTACAAATTACAAATTTTTTACGTCACGATAACGGTTTCGAATAGTGATTTCGGGAGGGGAGCTTACAAATGGCGTGGTAAAGCTGCCTAGTGACATCACGGGTTACTGAAATTTCAATTCAAGTCTGAGTCATCTGAAAAAAAAAGTGAAAAAAGGGTTCATTCAACCCTCTTTCCTATAAGCGCGAGGGTGAAAAAGGCTGTTTGGTTCTGACATTGTTTTGGACGCCAATGACCATAGCTGTCCGAGATGAAAGTTACAGGACGCATACATGGTGTCCTCCAGAGGTCTCACAACTTGTATATCTGGGAATTTTTCAAGGTTACATGAGGTCAGGTCGGTCACGTGACATCACTGTTATAAATCAATGGGGAAATATAAAAACTGTTATTTTGGCGCCGAGAATGATCTAAAACTATCCCACGTACACGGTATCGTGATTTCATGCACTCCTTGCAAAGCCCAATGCTTTACTTTTGCATTGTAAACCTTGCGTGACGTCATTTATGACGTCATTAGGGTCGTACGAGTTTTTCGTCAATAACTCCCGATCAAATCGAGCTAGAGAGTCGGGAAAGCCACCAATGGACTCGGGAAGACCTTCCGAATCGAATGATATGTCATATGATACCCTTAGCCCAGCTTCGTGACCTGAGGGGCTCTGACCTGACCTTGACCCGAGGTCAACTACTTAAGTTGACCTCACCCTAGCAAAAAGTATACCATTCGATGCACCTGAGCTAGGCGAACACAATGATGCCAAAATCGCGGCTCTGCGGCCATTTTTTGCGAAGTTATTTACTAAAAACCGAACCCGTAACTTCAGTCACGTGACCTGACCTCAGACGCTACCGGTTAACCTGAGACCTTAAAATCGGGTACCATTCGCTGCGACTTGTAACGGCACACACGCTCGTTTTTTCCGCGAGGCTCTAGCTCTATTAGAAGCGAAACGGCGTGCTGGGGTCGTATCAACCCCTCCGAAACCCATTTTGTTTGCGGGAAAATGAGGAACTTATACAAAGAACACCTTTCTATTTTTTTGCATGTCGATTTGCAATGACATGAAGATTATTTTGAAAAAATAAAAATGTGAAAAATTTTGGTCCCAAAAGTCATTAGAGGCAAATGAAAAAAGATTAAGGTTTTTGCTCAACAATGAAATTTTTTCTTTGGAATTTTTAAATAGTAATATTAATTTTTGATTCATCGCAAGCTTAGTGTTGTTTACTTTTTGTTGGTTGCTTAACCCGTTCTTGAGTTATAGGCCATCAAACTCACCGTTACATACCGAGGTTAAAAAAAGGAAATGCAATATAACTCAAAAAGTTTTGATCTGAGAAGTCTGATATTTTGCCAGGCGTCTTTGGGGCCTATGATTACCCCTAGGACCGATTTTCATTAAAATCTGAGAGATGAGGGTGACGGGCCTGGTACGATCTATCGTGGAATGCCCCAGCTGTCTTGTAGTTTCCACTATTTTCCACTATCCATGTTGTAATTGTGGGAGCTTGCACACCACCCAGCTTCTCTACGCTTTCCTATACGATCGTGGCTCATGGCTGTCGTTGGAAAAGTGCGGACATTTTCGCAGAAACTTTATAATGTCCGAAGTTCCTAATTGTATGTGTACCAGCCAACAAAACGAGCGTTCGATCTGTCTGGTGAACTGTAACTTCAGCCGCTGTTTACATTCAATAGCAGCTCTACTAACCAGTAAATAATGACGAGTTTCTGTCCCACACAAAACGATTGTATTATGCCATCTTTCATAACATTATGTTCAACTAATGATCGAAACTTAGTAACTTACGTAAAACTAGTCGAAGGCCCTTTCACGTGATAATCAAGAGGAAAATGAAAACGATGGCAGATTCATATATCATAGAAGTGCTAAAAGTAGCGATGGCATCGCGTGAATAACGATGCATAAAATATCTTACTAGACCAAGGTCGGCACAGACGGTTGCAGGCTGATCGATAGGGACTCTTCATTATAGGCGTTGGAATCAGGGGGCTCACGGGAGCTGAGCCCTTCCGAACTCTCAGCCGTAATGTGCTCGAGCCCTCCCCCCGCCCCCCAGCATGAGACATCTAAAATATCTACCAAGTACCAACCTTTCTTGGAATCAAAGTCAAATTATGAAATCTGGGATGAAACTCATCTGGTGACCCGGGCTGGTGTCATACGGGGTGGATAGACTGTGCCGCTGAACACATAAGCCAAGCGGCACAGTCTACCAATACCAGGCGGCTGCTGCCAGTGCTCAGGCGTAGGTTACCGGTGGATTAAAGAGCCCATCGATCATTATGTAAGCGACTGTACTGGAATGTCTCTATTGAGCTTTGCCCTGATAATTCACCGATAAAAAACTATTAGAGTAGAGGTATCTATTTAGCATGAAACATTTATAATGCACCGGTTATTATTTAGAGGTTGAGAAAAAATAAAATAAGCCAACTTGTACCCAATTTGTCTTGTCATGTTACAAAAATGAGAAACATGAATGTTATAGATCATCCACGGATCCCCTTAGTATCGAAGGGTAGTCATCAAAAAGCCATCATCGTCGTGTAACTTCAGACGTTCTCGCTTCAGTGACTGGCTTACCACATTTCCCACATTGCCGCGCGTTGTCGCCACATTATTTCCATATTTCCGGACACAATTAATGCCACCGATGGAAGACATTGGTGAAATGCATGCATGGAAAACAGGCTTCTTCTAACCGGTACACACTCTTAGAGAACATCTAGTATCTACTTATCAGAGAAGCATGCCTTTGAACACAGCACGCTCTTCGCGCTATGTTATGGAAGCAGCGCAGGCGACAACACAGAGGGGTGGGGAGGGGAAGCAGTGACCTTGACTGACCTGATTGGACGGATTTTGTCGACCAGGGACGCGCTTCTGTGACTCCTGTGTGGCTGGCCCGTGCCGTGTAGCTGGTCCGTCCCGTGAAATGCGGTCACTCCGTGTAGTAAGTCCGTGCCGTGCCGTACGGCTGGCACGTGCCGCGCCGTGTCGTCTCTCCTCCCCACACGTGGGCTCTCTCGTGGCAATCAGAGTCCTAAGCGTCACCAGAGCCGCTCTCTTACCTCCCACCTCAGACCCAGCCAGTTTCCAACTGGCCAGCCGGTCGGCCGGCCGGTTCCCTGGCGGCTCCTGCCTCAGACGGCACGCGCCGTGAGCTGCCACAGCCCCCGCCCGGTGCGGTAGAGAGCTGCCCCAGCTCCAGCCCCAGCCCCCGCCCGCCCCAGCTCTAGCCTTTTGCGGTAGAGAGCTGCATCAGCTCCAGCCCCAGCCCCAGCCCCGCCCCAGCCCCAGCCCCAGCCCCGCTCGGTAGAGAGTTACCCCAGCCCCAGCTCCCGCTCTCTACACATGCCAGGTCGGCGATCAGCTGATGGACCGCAGTGGGAGGAGGCAGGGGAGAGCACAGAGGTGTCACGGTGCGGGGCGCTGCTGCAATGATGCAGAACGGTGCGCCGCAAACCAGAGTTAACTGGGAACGGGGTCAGATCCTGGTATAAAGTAGGATGTGTGAAAGAGCCGCCTGTCGGCCCCGGAACGGCGTGTAATTAATTTACGATGAATGACAAGTAGCACAGGAGTTGGCTAAAGAATATTGAAATATGTAAAACGGTAGGTATTGAGCATTCACCATGCTAACTCAACTTACCCACCTAAACGCATATGTTAACATACCTTACAACATGAGCAAAGTCATAACGTTTACTGACGTACATACCAGCGAGCTTTTTCCAAAATCCAAGATAATGATTCCCAATCCTTTCCGATAAAAACATTGAGATGTTGATTCTAAACAACCAGAGGCTGGTTGTAAATCGTCCACAATGTGATGGATGGATCGATTTGTGAATGCAGATTCAGGACATAAATAAAAAGAGCCCGTGACCTCTCTCAAGATGGCAATGACATTTACAGGGTCGAATATAAAAAAAATCCCTATACCTACATATTATATATTCCGTTGCGAGACATAGATAGCATAACTAGTATGGAAAACCATAAGGTACCTACTGCAAATGGCAGACGAGTTAGAGTGTGCAAATCATGATACAAGCAGTGCTACGATAACATCCAGGATTTAACTCAAACATTGAAAACCAAATTCACTTTATTTATCATCCGTTAACTACATTGTAAGCGTTGACCACTTGACCGGTGAGCATTCTCAGTAGTTTCAAACCGAATTATATTGCTCATGAAACACTTCCACATGGATTTCAAGCAGTGGACGACGAAACTTTATCGGCAACATTTCACAAAATTAGCATTGCATAGGTCCATGACGATTGATAGTGCCCCTAAGTGATGTTCATGCAAATCCTATTTACATCGCACGCGAACATCGATCGTAAAGTTGGCCGTTTGGCGGCAGTGCGGCCCACCCAGCGGTCAAAGACAGGGTCCCTTTGTTCTCCGGCCAGAGGCGCGGGAGGATCCGCCATCCGCCCATTGAGAATTTACTCAGCGTGCCCAAAGTATGCCAACTATCCCGTGCTAGTTTCGCAATAGGCGCTTTTGCCGCCGGGTACTGGAAGTCATTTGAATAGTATGCGTTGCTCACGCGCCGCGCAATCTTGGGTCTTTGATTATCTAGTGCAGTTGCTGTGACCTATAGAGATGAAATCAATTTGTAACATTCCAGTATAGGTTGCGAGTTACGCAACTCACAACAAATCTGATGAAGGCATATGTTCGCTGGTTGCCCAAGGCAGCGCAAAATTGACCTTCATTGTCGTTTCTTGTAGCGCGATTGTCCACAGGTCGCTATTGATTTAACGGTATATTTGTCAAAGGTCACAATCAACGTCGTCATTGAAGCACAGAAGTACAGGTGACGGTTAGAGATAGCAGGAGTGCATTTCTTTGTAAGAGTTGTAACCATGGGCGGCGCCACCGGGGGGGACGGGGGGGACAGGTCCCCCGCTATCGAAAGTTAGGGGGTACAGTACCCCCCTATCGGCGAGGCCCGTTCAATAGTTGATAATAATGCATTATAGAGCTATCCGTCGCATTTAATGCATCGTTGGTTAATCAAGGCAGGTTCTGAATAAAGATTGCTGTTGGGATGCATCGCAGGGGGTCCTGGCCATCTGCAAAAGGTGTGGAGCTGTGATGCCTGTAGTTATAAGGTGATCGGCAGGGCCTCGGGGATCGTGCCCCCTTTTTGGGGCGCCAGGCAGGGTTATTAGGGGAGAGTGGGGCAAAGCGGCCATCCATCGTTTTAGCCCTCCACAGCTGGCGTCAGTTCCAATTTATGATTTCCAATTATACTTCTCTTTGCGGTCGTTCGAATGAGCCAGACCGGGGTTTCAGGCCCATCGCCATTGTTCTGTGAAACACGGAACAGCATTTCTTGCCAGGTTACCAATTATGTCTACAATTTTTAAATGTTATTTTATTCCATAACCGTTTGGAATTTTTATAAGCGTTTTTGTCCATGCATTGCGTGGTTATCGTACATGCCTTCTACCAATTTTAATGCTTTTTACCCCACTAATAGCTGAGCTGGAATATTTTTGTCTCGGACGGTATGCGCGGGGCAAAGCGGCCGGGGCAAAGTGGCCAGCCCCCAATTGGCCATAAGTTGTTTCCATCTGGATAAAAACATTATTTATATTCAAATGTGTCGTCATGCATTCATCTTGGCCACTTTTTGGCTACATGAGTTACCAAATTATGCAATTAAATGTTTTTCCAAGAAAATTCTTTCTTTGTTTAGCAATAGGTGGGAAGATAACAAAGTAAACATCCATCTTCCCTTAAACCTTGTCACCATCAAATACCCTAGTCGTGCATTAGGCAACTATTCTGTTTCTCATATCGGGACTTGAGAAGTCGCCAGTGGCCGCTTTGCCTCAGGGATGGGGCAAAGTGGCCAATATGCTATAGGTTTAAAGTTTTGTCAATATCTCCCATATGTGAACGCCTTTGGAAATGAAACGCAGTTGGAATAAAAGACAATTTAATAGGGATCACATTGGTATAGAAAGAATCTTTCCAAGTTTAAAAATCAAGCGTCGGCATCGTTAGAAACGTTAGGGTGGCCGCTTTGCCCCACTCTCCCCTACTTATTACCTCCCCACCCCACTGCCAGACTCCATTGCCGATAAAACCAAGTTCACTGAAATTCCATAGATTTCCGTTACTATATGAAAATTTCCATTCCTAATTAGTCAAATTCAAGCATGGCAGTTCTACCACAGGAACCATTTGAAATCTATGCCATTTAAACCCAGCACTTGTGAGGAGAAGTGTTCGGATAGATCACAGGCAGGACCAAAAAAAGCACGCAGTAGCCCAAGACCTTATAATTGGATATAGCATCGGCTCCCTCTCGTCAAGGGGTTCGATAGCACTCGTTTTTTTTTCTGCAAAACTAAGTTCGGTCGGCGGCCGAACGGCTGGGGGTCTAATCGAGCCCCCCATCCCTCCCCTTCTTACGTCAGCGGCTGTGAAAATGCCATTACCAGCTGTTGAAACATGGCAATTGCTTTTGCGTGAGTGCACGAAAGGGTTTTAGGTCCGTGATACGTGAAAGGTTCTACATGAAAATTGAGATACACCAGCTTATCAAATTGTGCTCACTGTGGTGCGCTCGGTTTTACCTTGACTAGTCTTTGAATTCTGGGGTGAAACAGACCAGTCAAGAAACCTGTTCCATAAGGAGAGCCACTAATGCTAAAGAGATGTGGGATGAGGTTTCCAGAGACGTTCATTGCCTCCCAAAGGGGGTGCCCCGCCATTTGCCAATCCCTGCTGTAGTTGTTACGATTGAAGGGTGAATATGAGAACGATGCAGGTCGTGCCAGCTCGATCATGACGAACACAATGGTGCCGACATCACAGCTCTACTGCCATTTTTGACGAAGTTAATCAACAAGCACCGGAATCCTACCCTGGGGCATTTCACCTGCAGAGGTCGCCGGACCTGAGACCCTTTCACTCAATTTTTTTTCAACGGTGCATGCGCTCGTTTTTCCCGCGAAGCTCTTGGCAAGTAAAATCCATCAGAAAGTGTGATCAAATAACGGCTGGTGACCTTCCATGACCTAGCATGGCCTTTTGAGTGACCACCGATGACATGACCACTGACGGCTAGCCATTAGCTGCACCCTGCCCGTTGCATATGGATCAGGTGGTGATGTCATGATTCTGAAATTATATTGCAGTTTTGGCGCACTTGACAGAGCAGAAGACATTCCCACTTTTCCTCCATGACTATATGATGGTGAAGCCCTGAAGCTGACCAGACGTAAGATCGAAAATTTGAAAGTACGAAACGTAAGAATAGCTGGCACTGCTACTCATACCTAAGCAATTCGCAGCTTGTAGGAAACCAGCTTTGAGTTGGCAAGACTGCAAATTTTGATTTAGAGGCAAGGATGTCAAGAAGGTGATCGATCTTAGGTGTCCTAGGATAAGTTTGGAAACGGGATGCACCATTCGATGTGTTTTGGGCCTTGCCAAGTTTCGCGGCGTTACGTGCCTCGTTTTTTTTTTTTTTTTTGCATACACGATCAGTATCTACTTTTGGGATTTTCGATTTTCGGTCCCCGTCCCCCCCTATCGAAAACCCGTGGCGCCGCCCCTGGTTGTAACAGGTTCACCAGCTGTCTGTTCCAGCTGGGAACTAATAAAATATTTCGACTGAGCCACCAGTTACCTTTGAAGGACAGAGCATCCACAATCCAAACATTTCGGCTGGCGGAAGGTACAAAATGCATGAAACCAAGTATTCACCATTCCCTAATACGATCATATTTAATGCCTTTGGGACTTTTATAATCTTCTTCATTGCTATTCACATTTTGACTTTTAATGTCATTTTCCATGAACAATGCAACCTACATACTTTGGGAGTTCTCCATAAGCTGCCTCCTCCAATGATTTCATCAATATGATAGTGTATTGCGCAGAATTGTCATGATGCTAATTCTTGGCTGAATGAAGCACCGTGCTACTATATTTCAACACGATTATCAGCAGTCCAAATAACGAAGCAGACCAGTCACGAACAAAAACCACCGATGCTTGCCCACGCTCGACAAGAAACTACAGGTCATCTCTAAATGGCGACGCGTCTTATGCTCGGCAGAGCACCGATACTCTTTTGCCTCATGTTTTGCTCTGACCTGAGGGACATTTATAGAATGATGCCCAAAACACTTCGAGCATGTCCGAAACCGTCGCGCCAAAGACAGAAAAGATAACCACCATGCGCGTAACGACCCAAAACTAACACCAAAAAAGGCCAAACAGATGGGGCGAATCTTGATAAGGTGTGTCGAGCCCGTTCCAATAGCCCATTCGACATCAGGCTGGTTGATTAACTCGCATGTCGGTGCCGTGCGACAGGCCATTAGGTAAAAACACCAACCCACCGGGCCGCCAGGGTTTTGTCGAGACACTTTTTCCGCCGGCGCTGCGTGGTGTCGGCGATAACGATTCTTCAAACAAACGCACTGATTACATTCAGTCGCAGGGTCCGGACCGACTTTTGGCGATGTCGGTGTCTAGAAAATCCTTGAATGTGGGGCAGGGGTTGAGTCCGTGGATGGATTCAAGATTTGCGCCTGTTAGACTGCACGGCATTATTCATTTACGCTTCACTTTTAAAAGCTTTTTAACGCAATGTCGGTGAAGTTGACAGAAAGAAAAGTCAATAATTAAGACGTGAATTGAAAAAAAAATGTTATGTACAAAACATGGAAACAAACTATAAAACTTGCTAAATACTCAAGCATTTGACAAGTGAATAACCAAAAAATGTCGCTTAAGAGAACTATAGAATTAGTAAAATGTATAAGGGTACACTTTGTTTATTCCTTGAAAATAGTGTCACTACACTGCACACATGTATTTCCTTGCTCGGCGAAACTTATGCATTTGGTTGACCAGATGGCGTAGACATGTTTATATGCATAATATGATCCACTGGTTATAATCGAATACATATAAAAGCGTAAAATGAACGTTTCAACAATGACCATATGAGGCGCACCTCACCCATTCCGTTCCGGGTGGTCTGAGCGATAAACTTATCAGTACGAAGTCCCAGTAATCATACAGGAATCTGAAATGCATGCCGCGTTGTAGTGGCACGTTAAATGGAAACTTAACGATGACCTTCATCATTCCTTGCGTGACTGTGCTAGCTTAAGTATGTGTAAGATCTTCAGAGATGAGATCGATATATCCAACACGGATATAGTGTTAGAAAGTATGTGGTAGTTAATGATTCCAATAGCATTAGAATTCAATACATATCCGCTATAATTCTCTACAAAATAAAACATCTTAATTCTCTTTTTGTTAAGTGTTTCATGTAACAACTTGGAAGTTTTCATCGACTCTAACAGTCAGTGGATGGTTAAATGAAAACCAAACAAGGTCACTTGTAAGATGAGTTTACTTAATTAAGGTATATCACATACTGCCAGAACCAGAAGTACAGTATATTTTAAGAGTTTTCGATGTACGTAATTTATTTTATCCGTTACAACTTGTATCTGTAAGTGCAGAATTCAGATGACTCATGCTTATCAAAATATGGAAGGAATTCAAATATTGCGTGCTGTCAACGACAATAAAACAAAACACGCGTTGTCGACACGTCAAAACATTTTGTGAACAGCTAACTGGCTACCTTATTTGGGTGAACATACCGTAATTGCGATGCGCTGAAATAGCTAGGCGCCTATTGAAAGACAAAAATGCACCCGTGCAGCCATTACGATGCTTGGCGCGCTCCGCGGGCCACTTTTTCTGTAGGTGTTTGACGGCGACTGGCGGTCGGAGTTGTCGACGGTTGCGTGCCGGGAGTTTTTCCTCCCGGTGGGGTGTCCAGCAGGTGTCAATTTTCCATCGACGTCCCCGGTTCCAGTCGCGTTCGGCTGTCAGACGCCGGCTCTCCCCCTGCAGGAGTCCAGACGTTGCAAGCTGTTTTCCACCGCCGGCATGTCTGATACAAAGCTCGGTCTGTGGGCGCTCACTGTCGAGAGCGGCATTGAGCGGTCCTGCCGTCATCAGGTAGCTCCCTCAGCTGCAGCGGAGGACGAGCTATTTGTCTTCATACAGATGAACAGATGTAGCATATCTCTCAGCCCGCCTTCCGGTCGTCTTGCAGTTCACCCTGTTGTAAACCCATCAAATTTGGCCATATGTTGCTGCGGCGACATCTGGATGCCAGCTGGCCGCTGCTGTTTCAACACTCAGAGAAGCCATAGAAACTGACAAAGATGCCATGCCAGCTGCGCAAATACCAGCAGCAGCTGTTGTCATCACCGATTCTCACGTCTTCATCTGTCGCAGAGCACCGGAGCTGCCGTCGGGGACGATGCACCGGCTCCGCTCTTGTTAGCTCGCACACTGATTGGCCGGTGTCGGTTAGTGTCACTGACACCGTCCTATCACCGTCCGGCGTGTCAGGTGACATCCCCGTCCCCGTCGACAGAAACCGGACCAGACAGGATGGGCTGCCGAGGGCCTTCCACGCTCCGCGCGAACGTGACCCGAACAAATAAGGCTGATTAGCGCGGCACGCTGCCACACGGCCGACGAGATAACGACTTTTTGGCCGCCGTCAGCCCCCCGCACGGTGACCCGGACCGGTTAAATGGTGGGGCGAGTGTCTGCCGACGGCTGGCTGACGATTAGACCACCCAAAGGTCTATTGTCGGAGGACAGAGAGTTTCATACACGCCGAACAGAGCATATTTGGAATGCCAGAGTAGATGCACGTGATGCCTGACAAGGAGTCTACTAACCGTCGCCTTACCTGCTCATTAAAGGGACCCTCCCACCTTCAAAAAAGTTAATGAATCGGCACGAAAGTGATGTCGCTCGGTTCAGAAAGAGCGAAAACGAATATCTACCAAATTTCATCGAAAAATATTCACCGGTTTTCAAGATATTAGACTTTTACTTTTGTTTACTTTTTGGGATCTCCGCTGTTCCTAGCGACTTTATTTGAAAGTGCGGCATTTGTTGCGCGCAAAGCAGCATATACCACCGCGTGCTACCAAACGTTTTAGTAAAAGATTTAAAAATCGTTAGATCTCCGCTGACGTCACAAATTCTAAGGGGGCATACCAATGCACTAGCCCCTTAGAATCCGAAAACTGCAAGTTTGAAATTCCATATCTCCGAATTAAAGCATTTGTCGATGTTGTGAGTGCCCAAACCGGTATTTGCAGGCCATGGCCACCAATTTGGCTATCTCAACTCAAAACTAATGTTAAGGTGGGAGTGTCCCTTTAAGAAATATGCAGTATACCTACAATAAAACATACATATAGGTCAAATCACTTAATGCACATCCGACAGTATCACTTATAGTGAGTATCGGCTTAACAGCTGGTGCAAAGTAAGACAGCAATTCTTCACAAGTATGTACCTTATTGAATATTGCACAAGCTACTATACCTAGCGCTTACCGAAATATTTAGGGTAAGATCTAAAAAAGAAAACGGTTAACCGTTAAATGTTGATCACTTATATGAGAGCAACTAACAACATACGAACGTTTGCATCAGTAATTAGCCTGACGCAAAAAGTGGTACTGGTTTCAGGGTCATGCTGTGACGCTGAAGATCGCTGGTTAAAATGATGAATGATGACTCCGATTCCGGCGTTAGTTGAGGCTGTTGAGATTTTGTCCGATTAATTTTGGCTAAATGTCTCTGAGTACAAAGTTACAAACCTTAAATGTTAGATGCAGCGATATTATTCATTTTGTGAGAAGGCAGAGACCTCACGCGACGTGTAGTACCACACCATATATACCGGGTGGCCCAAAAAAACGTTCCGAACTTTGGAGGCCTATATCTCAAATTCGAGTGCAAATAACGAGCCAGAATTTTCATCAAGTTTGCGTCACTTCTTTGCGCATTGGTATGCCAAATTATAACACTGTATCATCATTTTCAAGCCAGCAATCTTATGTTGAATGAAGTAAGACGTTTTTGCTTTTTTTGCCGTTGTTGAACAGAAGTAATGATTGGCTTAGACGTACAATGTTAGAAAAAATACAAAAAAAATATGTAGAACGGCTTGAATGATACCAGCACGTGTGTTGCTATTTTTTTTTTTTGTCACACTTATGTGCTAAATATTCAAATACTAAGCCAAAGTTGTGTTAATGGATGCCATTCGTTTCAACACAAGTTCTGTTTCAAGGCGAAGGAGTGGCACGGTGCATGGGTTACTGCTGATCGCCCTCCCTTCAAGAAGATCAAATAGTAAATCGACCGAATAAGGAAAAAAGCTAGAGGGAATGTGTCACCCTGAGGCCTGAACCACCAATGAGACTAGTTGCCAGTAGCAGACATGGCTGTAGGCCGTGGTGCCGGCCGAGATGGAAGTGGCCCGTTCACTCACATTTTTGGTAAACATCAGAGCAAAAAAGTGATTTTTACATGGCATGCTAGAAACACGAACCGTTCAAAAAGTAATTGACCGAATAACATAAAAATCACACCATTTACTGAAAATGTGTGCCGCATTGACTATTCGAAGTTTCAATGTTGTATCTTTATCACTTTCTGAGAAATATTGATTTAAAGTTGGGAACGTTTTTTCTGGGCCACCCGGTATGTGTATACTTTATCATTTACATCCGCCTATGCTTAGAAAATAAATGATCGAAAAGTGTAGGTACAATTAAACATCACCAATTCTGTTAAAAAGTAGACATCATTTTTTAATTAATGTCTACCAGTTTTGTGACTAAAATTCCCGCAAAAGACTACAATAGAAAAACATGAACTTTTACAATATCAGCAACATTGCAGGCCTGGGTTTCCAGGCCAGTCACACTGTATTTCGCTTGCTCACCATGCCAAATCATTTTGTTGTCAATGACGAGAAAATCCGTTGCGACTGTAACGACCAGTATCCGGTGCTGATAATGCAAGAGCAGGGCGGCACAAGCACAGCATTGACATTTGGATGGGGTGGGGAGGGAACATCACTTCCCTTCACCTGAAACAGTCCTCGGTCCCTTGGACTCGACTAGGAGCACATCTACCCAAAGGGGGCGGGGGCTACATTGAGTACCAGCTGAATTTATAACCTCAGGATATCACCTATGGATCTGCTATCCTGCGTTAGGCTCGAGTAGCTGACATCAGCTTAGCAGACCGAGGGTGGTGTTGCGGGGTCGATCTTGCCCGTCGCCCGTCGCCCGGTCACCCCTTCGCCCGCCACCTCTTTCTGTGGCAAGACCGGGTGACAACGCGGTCAGCCATATGGCATGGCTCGGAATGCAGCCAGCCACCGTTTTTGTTGTTCGGCGGGCGCACCTGTTCGATGCAGTTACCGATTTGCCACGAACGGGGTAACGGTTTGTCGGAACAATGGCTAGGTCACCTTTCAGCGAGGAACAAAAAGCGGTGTTCAGTGTGAGTCACACCGTGGCCTGCCGTGCCCTTCGAAAGAATGGTACAATGGGAAATCAGTGTGAATATGACAGATTAGATCGACTTTGATCGTCATAATTATCTTTGTTTATGTATCGGTATAGCATGCTAATTTTTAACAACATTCACTGGGTTGGGAGAAAATCAATGGTCAATTTGAAATTGAATTGAGAAATAATAAAAACATACGGAAGGCCGCCTATTGTGATATTAATTTTACATTTTATTCCACTCTGACCATTGTAATCGTTATCTAAAAATGATTATCATTATTCATTGTTCCTCCTTATTATAAGAATAAGCAATATTTGGCTTAATTCCACCAACCACCAAACAGCTGGCAATGTGCATCTCTAGCCTGGTGGAGCGCGGGCAGTGAGCACTAAGCAGTGCCGTGTTGCTATCCCACACCTTGCCCATGTTTTGTCGTGTTTTCCGTTATGATCATGTGCTGCTGTGCTTGCTTGCGTCAGCTGCCGACTCTAGACCCGCCTGGAATTCAGCTTACCACTGGCTAAAAAATAAATCCTGTTTTCCACTGCCATGTTCTATCTTATGGTGTTGAGAAACGTAGGTATTTTTGGTCAGCGATTTATTAGCTATTTTCCAAAAATATACAGTTTTTTGAATTTATAGGGGTGAAAAACGTATTTTATGGAAAATCCGAGATAGCTGGATTTATAGGCAACTTTTACAATTATCGAATTTAATTAGTCGGCCTTTCAAACAAAGTATAATTGTATTTATCCCCATACTGAAGGATATAATTGGTATTGATACAGCAAAATGCACAATCGCCGGCTAATGAGCTTAATGATTGTACCTTAAATGAACGGTTCCTGCTCACATGTCTATCATTTTACTGAGGCTAAATCGCATAGATTGTCTTGGTCAGCCACGTTTATCACCAGCAGTAATGACTGCAATTTCCTAGAATAAACAGCGCTATGGCGTCCCGGCCATACATACGATTGTTTGCATGCTGCATGCTGATTAAAGTAGGCAGACTTCCAGGCAACCAGGATACGTGTTAGCCTCCTCAACGGCGACAGTTAAGCGTTATGCTCTCCGCTGGCGTGCTCAAAGTCAAACTAATCTTGTTTTTAGGGCCTGGTCGAAGCCGCCCTGGGCTGATGCCGCCTGGGTTCGACCAGTACCGGGCCATGCCAGCACGTGGGCCCCTATTTTCCAGTTATGAGAGCCACCGACGGGACCATGATGTGTGGGCTCTGCAACAAATCTAATACAGCCGCCGGCGGCTTTGATTTTGTCGAGTATGCCGAATCTTCTCAGAGCAATATAAGCCGTGCACTAATGCGATTAGCCTGCCTCTGTCAGAAGAGAAGGCACTGCCTTTCGCCCGTATGATATATCTTCAAATAAAGTGTGGTGAAAAGCCATAAATCCTGTTGGCTGCCACCCCGCCACCGCTAACATTATAATTTCGCAGCGCCGCCAGCCACGCGGCCGTATATCGTCCACCCAAAATACCTGACACACTTGCCTAATCAAGTTGGATCCATCTCGTCAAAGATCTGATCTGCGCACGCGATGGCTGTGATGATGTCATCCCGATCGGAGGAGGGGTGGCTGCAGTCGGCGCTCGTGCCGGCGGCCACACGTCATCGGTCGGCAGGGCGGCACGGTGCCTTTGAGCCAGGCCGAATACAAACGAGCGACGGAGCGCCGCCGCCGCTTCTGGAGCGCCGCGGCCGGTCAGTGCAGTGGCTGCCTGTCCTGCAGCTGCTCCCGCCGCTACTCGGTCATCAGCGGGCCGACGGGGCGAGAAAGAAAGAGAAGGAGAGGAAGAGGAGGGAGAGAAGGAAGAGGAGAGAAGGAGGAGGAGGGGAGAGGAGGAGGACAAGCAGAGGGTGATCTGCGCTGCAATACGTGTGGCGGCGGCAGTTGCGAGCGCCGCGAACCGGTCAGTCGTAAACTCGACTGTAAAAGGGATGAAGTGGATCTGTGCTGGCGATTGGCCGAGCTGCTGCGGCTCTACACGGCTACCGGATGTAGCCAGAGCAGCTGCGAGGGGGTCGGTGACACGAGAGGGGGTAGCACAGTGCCGGACAGCGTATACCAGGGTAGAGTGGAGTGGAGACGACCTGGTGGCGGCGGAGGAGAGGAGAGAGGAGAGAGGAAGGAGAGAGGGTGGGAGGAACCCAGCTCGGCGCTGACAGAAGGGCGTAGGTCACATGACTTTGATGCTGGTTACACACGGAGATGGAGCTCGAAATCCAAATATGGCTGGAAATGATAATACCTAAATGGAATTAGCATTCCATCAACCCGCGGGCAAAGTCCTTTTAGACTAATCAAATGAAGCATAGCACAGTGTTGACAAGAAGCGCGTTATATTACCATTGGGGTCTTTCGAGTCCAACATGTTGGCAGTCCTTTGGTTGGGAACAGCCTGCGTTCTCGGGCTTGACTGTGACCTGACCCTATGACGTCACAGTTTATGTATGAGCTCGCAGTACTGAAAAGAGCCGGAGGACGCGACCTTCTCCCACCGTTCGTGGAGTGCTTCGGTACGGGTCACTCATCACTTATGCTCCCCACCAGCGCGGTGTAAGGGCGCCCCTCCGCTCGGCAGTCGGTACTAAGGTGCATTCTGCACGTGCCTGGCATGGCCGGCAGCCGGTCTGTAGGCCGCCGGGGGCCTGATTGGACGCTGTGCGGTCACAAATCAGTCACGTTAGGGCGCTCTCTGCCGCCTCCGCTCGGCAGCACCCCTCTCATCTCGTCCCCGCCGCCGCCCGACCGGTCTGCCCTCGGCAGGGCGCTCACACGGGCCGGCAGCCGACTTCTGGGAACGATTCAGACTCGGACCGAGTTCGTGCGAACGGCTCGTCTCCGGCTGCAGAGGGCCAGTTCAAACACAGCTCCTCGACCCGGTCGGGCGCGCCCGCTACGGAGCGGCTGATTGTCGGGCGTTTGTTCCGACATCGATGATCGCTCGCGCCGCCCCCGCCCCTCCCCCTCCCCACCCCTCCTCCATCGCTCTCTTTCCGACGCTATACCCGTCGGCCGGCGCTGCTGCCTGGTTCTCGAGCCCGCTCTCGACCTGCTCCGATCCCATTCGGCGGCGGGTGGAGAGCCCTCGAGGGCCGCTGACGGTGGCCGCGCCGGCCGGACCGGCTCCAGTCGACTCTGATGACCGTTTGGCCGGCTCTGTTCTCATTCAGCGCCGACACTTGGCGAACAGAACAGAGAAATGGTCCGGCCGGACGGCCCGGCGGCTGCAGGAGGCAGGAAAAGGATCAAAGCATCGGCTGGGTGATATGGATTTCAGATGTGGCTTTCAACTATGGATGAGGTTTTCAAGTCGGATTTCCGTCAGTTTATGAGAATCATTCAGTCATTTGCTTTCATGTATGTTATATACCTGGCCCTGCCATCCATCTGCCTTACAAATTGTGTGAGAATAATAGGTAGGTATGTACCGCAAAACCTCGTTATCCTTATGAAGTCTACATTACACGGTAAATTGGCCACCACATTTCATTTCATTTCAGTTTTATCTTTGAATGGCAGAACTTAGATTACTTCAAAAAAGACAAAAAAAAACTTGTAGGACTTTGTAAAAAATAAGTAAATAACATGCGACCGCATGCGTCAAAAATGTACAATGTGTAAATGTGAGCATATATATGCGAGAATGTGATTGCACCAACCCACACAATGCAAGTATTTTCCCTAAATAACTTCAGATCAATCCACACTCCGAATTTTCACTTGACCATAAACATCACGACATTCATGACGCCGAGCATAACCAGGTGTCATTGCCGCTGTCACAAAAATACCCAAAGGAATTCAAGCGCCTCACATTCCGTGGAATTCATCCACTCGTATTTCGTGAAATGTTTCTTACTACCCCGCACTTTCTCTATCCTTCTGTCTCCAAGGCGGCAAAAGAGGAGCTTTCGACCAACTATTCCAGTTATATCCCCATTGCAAAGCCGAGCCTCACGACAGTACACGACCGCAGAACCGCACCCATGGGAGTGGTTTCGTCAGCTGACTGCTGGAGATGTGACGTCACGTCAGCTGGGAATTACGTCGACTGACCGTCACACACCGTCAGTCTAAGACACCACGTGATCTAGCCCCCCTGCCGCGCCCCCTGTCTAGCACCGTGAGTCGTGAGTTGAGTCAGGCCCGGGGAACGAGTGTCATAAGCTCGGTGCAGTCGACGGCATGTCTGTCTGACTGGTAACTGCAACGGATTGCAGTTTCATCAGCAGCGCAGGGATGACGACGGTGGACCACAATCGCAGCTTATATGACAGGTGCCACAAGAGGAAATTCCTACGGTAGTTAGATGGAGGTGTAAATTGCCGGATTCTCCCCCGTAACGACGCACCTGTTCAGAGCACTTGCAGAAGGTTGTAAGGTAGCAATAAAATGCAAGTATTAGAGCAGCTTTGCTGGTAGTCGAGTGAATAGGGTTATGAAGAAACTCTACGGTTTATAGCTTGATACAGTGATGTTAAATGGTGGAGCGTATGGCTAGGCAGAGACGACCTCCTTCGTGCAGCTTGCAGAATTGGCCACGCGAAGGCACGGAAGCTTAGAGGCTTGGTGCATGATCGCAACTGGCGCAGAGAGAGGAATAGACAATAAGGAGACTCGGTGCATGCTGGTTAATTGACATTGCTGGAGAGTTCGCAGATATTTTTACCATATGCTCGAGTCGCAGACAAAGGTACTTGTTTCTTCACCGCAATACCATAATGAGTTCTCTGTCTAATCAGCATACTTCCCAATATCGAATCAGTCGTTGCAGGCAGCAGAGCTAGATTCATTCCGCCAATTCCCAGCGCCGGAACTGCCGACCATTCCGGCCCTCCGGTCCCCTCCGTTACGGCGACCTCCTCCCTTCCCAGAGGCGCGGCGCCGGCGAGTCTGCCCGGCGGCGGTGCGCTGGGGCGGACGCTGCGCCCGGTGGGTGGCCCCTCGTCTCCCAACTCCCCCCGGCGCCGGGCCGTCGCGTGGGGCCGCCTCTCGTGCACACCGCACGGCGCACAGTGCACGCTGACCTCACGGTGATGGTGGGCCGGTGCACACGGGGAGCGCGCGATCGAGGGTGTTTGAGATTTAACGGGCCACCCGCCGCCCTCGCCGCGGGCCTGAAATCGTAAGGAGGAAGGGAGGATGTTCGGACGGGTTCGGGTTGGTTACGATGGGGTACTGAGACCCTGGTGATACAGATGGTGGGGAGAACCGTCTATGTTTAGGTAATTCAGTGAACGGAATATTCCGAGACGCCGCGATTATTATCATTATTATTATAATATTATTACCCTTATTTCCAGCATCATGCAGCATAATCAAGAGTGCAATGTTCGGGGGGCGCCCTCTATCGATGCACTATTATAACCACTTTTTCAGCTGAGTAAATTCGCTAGTCCCCGGGCATTTTTTCCAAAACATAAAATAAGTTTCTATCAAAATCTTCCATCCAACAAAATAAAAGCTCCAAGGCCAGCGACAGGTGCACAACGTCGCTGAGCTTAGCCGAGCGTTACCGCACCTTCACGGATTCAGGAAGCTTTTATTGCGCCAATCAGTTGAACGGCTCTGTTCCGGCTAATGCCGGGCTAGTCCTCGAAATCCAAGCGGAATCGGAATTTGTCGAAATGGAGGGTAAAATCCAGGAAGAGATGCATATCATTCATGGCTTACACAGCACATTCAGCACCTACTTTTCTAGCCAACGTACTTGTTATGACTTTTGATAGTTGGGGCATTCCACGATAGATCGTACCAGGCCCGTCACCCTCATCTCTCGGATTTTAATGAAAATCGGTCCTAGGGGTAATCATAGGCCCCAAAGACGCCTGGCAAAATATCAGACTTCTCAGATCAAAACTTTTTGAGTTATATTGCATTACATTTTTTTAACTTCGGTATGTAACGGTGAGTTTGATGGCCTATAACTCAAGAACGGGTTAAGCAACCAACAAAAAGTAAACAACACTAAGCTTTCGATGAATCAAAAATTAATATTACTATTTAAAAATTCCAAAGAAAAAATTTCATTGTTGAGCAAAAACCTTAACCTTTTTTCATTTGCCTCTAATGACTTTTGGGACCAAAATTTTTCACATTTTTATTTTTTCAAAATATTCTTCATGTCATTGCAAATCGACATGCAAAAAATTAGAAAGGTGTTCTTTCTATAAGTTCCTCATTTTCCCGCAAACAAAATGGGTTTCGGAGGGGTTGATACGACCCCAGCACGCCGTTTCGCTTCTAATAGAGCTAGAGCCTCGCGGAAAAAACGAGCGTGTGTGCCGTTACAAGTCGCAGCGATTGGTACCCGATTTTAAGGTCTCAGGTTAACCGGTAGCGTCTGAGGTCAGGTCACGTGACTGAAGTTACGGGTTCGGTTTTTAGTAAATAACTTCGCAAAAAATTGCTGCAGAGCCGCGATTTTGGCATCATTGTGTTCGCCTAGCTCAGGTGCATCGAATGGTATACTTTTTGCTAGGGTGAGGTCAACTTAAGTAGTTGACCTCGGGTCAAGGTCAGGTCAGAACCCCTCAGGTCACGAAGCTGGGCAAAGGGTATCATATGGCATATCATTCGATTCGGAAGGTCTTCCCGAGACCATTGGTGGCTTTCCCGACTCTCTAGCTCCATTTGATCGGGAGTTATTGACGAAAAACTCGTACGACCCTAGTGACGTCATAAATGACGTCACGCAAGGTTAACAATGCAAAAGTAAAGCATTGGACTTTGCAAGGAGTGCATGAAATCACGATACCATGTACGTGGAATAGTTTTAGATCATTCTCGGCGCCAAAATAAGTTTTTATATTTCCCCATTGATTTATAACAGTGATGTCACGTGACCGACCTGACCTCATGTAACCTTGAAAAATTCCCAGATATACAAGTTGTGAGACCTCTGGAGGACACCATGTATGCGTCCTGTAACTTTCATCTCGGTCAGCTATGGTCATTGGCGTCCAAAACAATGTCAGAACCAAACAGCCTTTATCACCCTCGCGCTTATAGGAAAGAGGGTTGAATGAACCCTCTTTTCACTTTTTTCAGATGACTCAGACTTGAATTGAAATTTCAGTAACCCGTGATGTCACTGGGCAGCTTTACCATGCCAGTTGTAAGCTCCCCTCCCGAAATCACTATTCGAAACAGTTATCGTGACGTAAAATAAAAACATTTATAGAAAGAACACCTTCCTAATTTTTTGCATACTTCTTAACAATGAGCCAAATATTTTCTTAAAGAAAAAAAACTCAAAAAAATTTGGTCCCAAAGTTCAAAAAATACAAATGAAATAAAACTCGATATGTCATATATCAAAAATAACGTATTTTTCGAAATTTTAAAAATACATATTAATCTCTGTTTCATTGCAAGTTCAATGTTATATAACATTTGGCATTTGAATAATCCGTCTTAGAGTTACAGCCCGCCAAACTTAGCGCTGCAAAGCAAGATCCAAAAAATGTTATACACCATAACTCAAAAAATACTTATCTGATAAGCCTGAAATTGTTACAGGTGGATTCAGAGCCCCTGATTACCCCTGAGACCAATTCTCGTCAAATTCCGAGAGATGAGGGTGTCAAATTGGAAAAAAGTGGTACGATCTATCGTGGAATGCCCCAGTTCCTGGTTTAGCGCTTGGTATCATTCGAAAAGTAGCAAAATGATGACTTCAAATGGAGCAATTCGAACGTTTTTTGTCCAGGTAGGTCTGCTGATCGAAGTGCTTAGGGTGAAAGACGTCGAAGAAACATTTTGATCCATCGATAGCCATCTAAACAAAGACCAGTATCCAGGTTTTTCATTTGGATAAGCTTTTTTGCATTGCACACCAAGACGTTGAAAGAAGCCCTGGAAAAATGAATTGGTCTTTTCCTCGGCGATAATCGATGAATAATGACAGATCGGCGCTAGCATTAGGAGATAATTTCCAATATTTCTAGCCAAGAATAACGGAAACGTTTTTGTCTTCCTGGCTTGAAATAAAAAGCCATCCGAAAGCTCCTATGTGAAAGTTGTTACAATTTGCTGTACGAGTATTGGCTCCGATTCAGTAGCGTGAATAGCAGCTATACTAAAATTGAAATAGCAAAGGACACCTTTGTGTTACATTCTTTATTTAATTACTTGATACCACGACTTTTTTCATAGCGATTTTTAGCTCTGAACACCAGCGTATTATAGTGAATGCCATGTTTTAAGAACAAGAAGTACAACCATTAAGCTTTTCAATAGTGCAAATAAAAGCACAATTTTAGAAAAATCGGCATACTGACCGAGCATCCAAGGCTAAATAAATGTTCACCCTGTGGAATAATACAACTATCACGGCGCGGCGCGGACTCCAGATGTGTTTATGTCGGCGCCAGCCATTCCTCGCACGTCTTCCATCCCGTGTCTGTGGCACTTTGTCACCGTGTCCGTGACCGGTGTCTGCCGAGTGTTGTCACCGTGAATCGCACCTTGCTAGGTGTCACACCGTGACCCGGTACAGCCGTGACCTGGACACTCAGACACCCAGCCGCGCCGGGCGGGCCACCGACGGCCGTCGTGACCGGTACCAGTTTATCAGCGGGACGGTGGACTGCGTCCATCGACAGCCGGCCCGCAAAACAGCGGCTCGCGGTGGCCGGCCGATTAATCTGCAGCCGGGGAGGCTGCCGGCGATGTGTCAGATCGATCGCGCACCCGTGCCGTCGGTCCTGGAGCGCCTCTCGAGCGGCGCGCCGCGGCCGACGCGCCGCTCCCCCGAGAGGCGGCGGCGCCGCGGCAGATCAGAGTCGCAGCGGGTTGCCGGAACGGAAGCACGCAGCACCGCTGGCGCAGCAGCTGACCCGGCCGATACTTCAAACGGCAATCAGGGTGTATTGATTACCTGCTCGACTCGGAGGTAAAAACGGTGGTCAAGAGCGTAACGCGGTACCGCTCCGCGCGAGACGTCGCGCATCGGTAGCATCTGCAGGGTTTAGATAGCGCTACTAGTCAAAATTTATATTGTTTTATTCAATTCTTACTGCAGGCATAGGTACTGCAGTGGTCTTTCAATAACTGATTTTACAATGTTCAATGTGACATATACAGGTTGGGAGTCACTTTGGAACTGCTGGGGATGTGATTGGACTTTAGTAAACAGTCAATGCCCGAGGTATATGTATTTCATATCTGGAGGCAGCCACCATTGTAAGATATGTCTATGTAGTACGTGGACACTACACTCTCACAATCGTCTCCGAGATGGGAATGGCCAGATCACGGAATACTAACACAGGACCAATCCTACCGCACCCACAGCGCCCCCCAGATCCCGACCTCTATACCGACCCGGTCGGCGCATAGCTACACAGCTCACGGTGCATAATGACATGATAATCGTCGGCGCTCGGTCGCTCGGGCGGCCGGCCCGCGACGGACCGTTACTCTCGGCGGTGCGTATCGGCATCGACAGCTCCGTCTTTGGTCAGCGGCGATCGTATCGGCGAGCGTCGCCGCCGCTCGGAGCCGCTGTTTGGCCATCGGCAGCAGCAAAACACGCCGGTCAAATATTCATTACGTTTGTTGAGGTCAAGATAGGAGGGCCATGATATGACTCGGTACAGGACAGGTATGGATGAGGTCAGGTCGAAATTGGGACTCGCGACTGATGTGTTTCGCAAGCTCATGCTGCATCGATAAAAGCTGAGTCAAAACCTGATAAGGGGACAAAATAAGTTCAGAGACAAGCTGCACTTGTAGGCTGTTAAATTTGTAATGCTTACTATCAATAGTAAATCCTCTTGGGCTACTTTCTTATTTAATTTCGATGGCAAAGTATCGGTAAAAGGCGCATGTCCTTTCCCGGTAAGCGGTGCTGGCCCGGGCGGCGTCTGACGAGTACTCTGTGACCTGCGCCTTGATGTCCTCTCAGCCGATTCACTTTGATCTCCGACTCGTCCCATCAGAGGTCACCGCGCGACCAAACTCTGCCAGTGCCAACGGAGATGGGCGAACGTTCTAAGTCATTGAGGACGTCACACGGATAAAGTAATTAAATAACTAATTATCCCATCGCCCAAGATAGGTCGAAGCGTCGCGCCCGCTGGATAAACCGGTCGAGGAGACTCCAGCGTCGCACATGCCCTCGCTGGTGCCAATAGGAAAACAGTTGGGGAGCGAAGGCACAGCCCACGGTCCAGGGGGAGACTCTCTGTTTGGAGCTAATAGGAGTGACGCTGAGGCAGTTGCACTTCGCCATGAGCTCGAAGTTTCACTGGTTTCTCTTGTCTTGTAGTGACTTGTATGCGCAAGAAGCTTATTATCACAGCCTTGTTATGCAAATCCCCAACAGCAATAGGCCATTCATTACGATTCACTGCGTTGGGTTGTCTCGTTGGATCTGCGTAATGTCTGCACATGGAGGCTCGATTGACAGAACTTTATTGGTAGCCTTAAACGCTCGACAATCGTAAATTCTTCAATGAACTCCCGGTAGTCAAACATTCTCACATTCAGTCTATTGTTAGTTGCCGCAGCCAGGCAAATATTAGCCAGATGAGCGGTCACCAGCTGTCAGTGACAACACATAATACCTGCCCGTCATCGTGACCTGCCACGTGACAATGGGTGGAAGGATCTGTATTCATCACGTGATCTGGCATCCGCCCTGTGAGTTAACACTTACCACCCACGGCGTCCTCAGAAGGCGTGAGGTCACACAGAAAGAGCGGACGTGCCCGTGAGATCATTCGACGGAGACGGAGACAGAGACGAGGGACGGGGCAAGGCTCTTCAGTGGACACATGAACAGCAGAGGGTACCGGGTAGTCTCAGCATAGAATTCAGAATGAGCGTGGGGAAAAAAATAAAGGCTGAGGAAGCGGGGCGAAGAATATGTTTGTGATTGTCTGATCTCCTTTATCCTTTTGAAACAATTATTGGAATTAACACTTTTGGGAGAGCATCACGTTCATGTTTTTAGCCAACAATGGAAAGACTGAGGCGGATTGAAATCGCCCAGCTGGTGCGGCTTAATAGTTCTAATTTATTTCTGACGTCATATCATTGGCATCTCTGCACGTAAAAACCACATACACGGCCTTAGCCTGCAGTAATCGAGACGTGTTGTGACTCGCCTTGAGGTAATGCGACAAGAAACAACTTCATTACCTGCATCCGATAAACAGCCGTCTAATTGTTCACTGTCCCACTGCTGAACCGCCTAATTGGGTGCGTTTTTGCACCACGTTGCTGTTGAGCCCGAGCGACTTCTTTCGACCCGCCTACAGTCCGCTAGTGCGCCCAACATGGCTGTTTGATTATTTGCCGAACGACCTGACGTAACAGCATAAATCATATTTCGGTCGGCCGTGGGCCAGGGATGTTTGACTGGGTGGCTGATCGACTTATGGCGTGTGCGTGTGAGATGAGACGCGGCTGTCTCCTGAGGGGGTCTGTGGATTATCCGCAGTCGCATCGATCATCGGACCATATATATGTACACACAGCAGACACACAGCGGCCAGATCCAGTTCAAGGTCCGGCCAGCCGACACTATCGTTCATATCTTTTCATACAGGAGTCGTATGATAGTGATGATGTTCAAAATACAATTTTCAGAGTTGTTGTTCCGTCTTTTCTCCGTGATATGTCATTGATATATATTTTATAAAGTGCAGGATGAATTAGTTTCTGATAAAACATCATTAGAGAGCTCTGCGACATAAAATTGTGCGACCTTGCGAACTCAGTGCAAATTTCACAAAGTGCATACTGAACAGATTGCAGACAATGCAGCATTCAGCATCGTAATATATCTTCTGATGTGCTACCGTTAGAAATCAGATTCGTCCACGCACCCTGCCGTCTTTTATCATCTATCGCTCTCTAGTGCTGCCGTGTGCACTGTGCAGATACAAGTGGAGAGGGGATTGCCGGATCGAGACGGCTCCGGCAAGTGTCCGTCCACGTGACTGCTATACTACCTCAGTTCGGAGAGAGGCACACGTGACAGAGTGCGCAGAACAGCAGACGAGGGAAGGGGGAGAGAGAGAGAGGCGGCCGGCTGTCGTTCCGGCGCATTGTCCTGCTCCCGACTGCAGCGCTGTTGAGTTCCCGACAAGAGGAGGCTAATTTAGCGTTCGCTCCGCGACGGATGACATCGGAGAGGCATTCATATTCCGCACGAGCAGCCCTGCCGCCGGACTGCGCTCTTGTAGCGCGGTCAACCGGCGTACCTAATCGCATATGAATGGCTAGCGACGCATGCGAACAATGAGCTATCGACTCTGTTCGCAGATATGCTGTCGGGATTGGAGCTGGAATGTCTCGATACCGGGCTGGTGCCTTTGTCGCCAATGTAAAGATGATTGAGCTCGCTGATCTGGTATCTCCGAGCGGCGCGAGGGAGGGCTGCAAATGAGAGCCGATATTGGAGGTGTAGGTACGTAGTGCTAAACGCACGGATCACATGCAAGATAAGGGTGTAACAAAGTCGTGAGATCGCCCAGGTTCGTGTACTTTCACACGCGATGTGGATGTAGGTCGGTATTAGTTGATTGATGGAGTGAGTTATGATCGCTATCTGTAATCATTGCCCACAAGAAGACACTGAAAGGCGATTATTGCGGCATTATGGTACGCCACGCCTCCTCATCTGTAGCGAAGGAGGATAGTTCCGTAAATTTATGCAGAGAGTGTGATGGAGTCTCACCGAATGGGGTCGGTACACCCATGTCAAACATGTTCTCGTTATAACTTTATGAATCTTCTCACGTAGCGGATCTTCCAGCACGGTATAGAACTATGTTCATCACCAGGCAGCTCGAGCAGTTAACTCGGTCTAAATTTAGGTGCAGATTTGTCATTTCGCACGGGTATAAGTCCCCATTTCCGACTCAGAACAGAGAAGTTCTTCAATGCTTACAAATAAACCAGATCAACGTGTCGCATCGATCCCACAAATGCAAGACTGATGTAACTATTCTCTCTGACACCGGATGCTGCGAGACTGTGGACTGAAGTAACCAAATCGAACAGCTCCGATGGGGCGTGAATGAAATACAACAAAAGAAATTGGATCTCGCTATCAGAAGCACAAATAATGCATAAACAATATAAGCCCTTCGGCTATCTTTTCGTGTGCGTGACCGTAATTAAACTCTGCGAAATACATCAGCTCATTCGCACGTTTAGCCGTTTACAACGGAAATCACTCGGAAACAGCTTTAAGGCCCATGTAAGACGATATTTCAGCACAGTTTACCAGCTATACTGAGCTCCGAAGGTGATAATTTAGCCCATGGAAAGTGCGAGTCGTTGTATCAGTGACACCATCTAGATACGACGCCAAAGGTCCCTTTGTTTCTCTGACAACACCTCGGGAGACTTAGGATTGGAAGGACAATTTGCTGGTCTCATTTGTGAAATGGTCGCGTGTCTTGTTTCCGGAGCTGTCGCGGCTCGAAAGTGGCCAAGTGTCAGCATTCTGAGAGAAACCCACTTAGATGGTGGCAGCGTGTGCCGAGAAACCGGCGGAAGTGATACCTAAGGATGCGCGAAAACTAGGTAAAGGAACACAACACTGGCGCTATGTGTGCAACGCTGTCTTGTCGAATGAAAACACAGTTTTGTTTGTTTGTGTGCTTGCTTGCTTATTGGGGCTTTAGGGTACGTCGACTACGAAGGTGATTTTGCGCCCATAGGAAAACACAGTTTCGGGCTATAGGAAATCACGTCATATTGCGAATAGAAATGGCTTCAATATCGAGCATATGTCAAGGACTTCAATCGATGTTTCAAGCAGTATTCGGTTCACCTTTGGCCCATTCAATCGCTCTCGAGACCCAGGATCGCAGTCTATTTCCCGGAGCCTAAAACTCCGAAACGAATCGCGGCACAAAATTATGTTTGTTCGACTCAGTAGCCTCTCATCTTCCAGCCCGATGAACTCAACTTTTCCGCCAATAGCATCCACTTTCCATCGCCGACCGGAGTTACAGTCGAATGGAGCGCCCCCGGCGTGATTTGGGGCCGCCAATGCACGCACGTCTGGAGAGGCTGACCGAGGCATATACGCCAACTTCGAACTCCCCGCTCTAGACACGGAACTGGTGATGAGAGATCTTTGGTCAATAATCCTGCTGCAGACCGCACACCAGCTGTAGTCAGAAACCGACGCCCTTTTGAAACGGAAGCCCGGAAAGGTATGCAGGGGGCATGATCATAGATAGGTATCGAAGAGTCCTGTATAAGACCGTAGGTATTGCCCCTATGTGAATTAGCAGGGCGAGCTAACATTCAACTGACAGGTTAAAAACAAATGTATTCTATTGGTTTCACGAGTCTCCTCGTGCGGTTTAAACTACACACAAATAGCAAACAATAATAATAGGTACGTGTAGCGATGCGGAACTATTGATATTACAAATGCACCGCGCACCTCTACCCGCTGCACTGTGCTAGCATAATATACCAGCTAGTTGAAACTGTATTACGTAAGCTCACTTTTACCAACACCGGCACACTTGTATGCAGCCGAAGTTCGCCTAATATGCAATTTAAGCATCATGCATTCGATGCAGCTTCAGCGCGTCAGTGACAGTGATTGGGGTTAATTGACACGTCAGCAGCAGGATTTAAACGCTGTGATTAACGGCGTCGCTCACGCAAACGTCATCGCTAAGAATGATGTCGCCATCGCTCAGGCGGCGTCCACCGATCATCGGAGGCGATGAACGGCTAACGCAGTTCGGCGGCGCCAGCCCAGCCGCGACGGCGGTCATCGGCCCCGACAGAGTCGTCCCAGAAACACACAGAGCCCCTGATGGCCGACCAAGATACCATGTTCCAAAAAATCACTCCTAGCTATCACACCATGCAACATACCAGTTCCGCCGTGTTTCGTGTTCAATACTGGTTGATGATGTCGAGTTTTGACCGCAAGCAGCCTTAGCCGGGCCGAAGCCGATCAGACGATATTTACACATGCCACAGCTCAATCGCAGCCAACAATCCTAGTTAGGATGGACAAACGCTAAAACTCCCGGAACGTCCCATAAAGGTGATAATCCGCCCCTTTAAAGCCACATCCGGAAGTAAAGCAAGTGTTCATATTTACACATACCTAGCTGTACCTACGTAAATATCAAGAATGTCATTTTCACGACAGAATCAAAAGTCTTTTTATCCCAGAGTCCGACTCGGGCAAACCGAGTTACCGAGAAGTGTTGCTCGGTTTTTGCCCACACTAACTCCCTCTCCGGCAGCTGGGAAAGTGCTGTTTGTCCTCTCTACCCCAGTATTAAGCGCCGGCCACAGCTGTGCGCGGGGTATCAACGCGGCGCGGCGGCGCGGCCAATTTGTGTGGTGATGTGATGACCGCCCCTCTCGCCCGTCACACGGTCGAGCTGGTCCCGACCCTCGGACAGGGCGACGCCGTCAGACGGGGTGAGGGCGCCGGACAGGGTAAGACCCGTCACGGGGTGGAATAGACGCGGAACTGGAGCGAGACAAGAAGGGAGGCGGCGTGATCGGTATGCGATTTGGGACGGGTCAAGAGGGGGAGACTGCTCGTGCAAGTGGGTAGAAGTGTGAGACATGTCTCGCTCTGACGCAAGTAGTCTGGTGTTAGTTATCTTTCTTTTCAGCTATAGAGAGATTCGACTTGGGTAGCATGAAACACTGTATCGCATATCTACCGCATCAACTCATCACAAAACAAATTGGTGGCATTATGGCATATATGCCAATCTACACCCTACCGAATAGAGAAGTAGCTTTTCGTGCTCCTAGTGTCCGGGTGTCGAAAGCTCGTACTCCTTCAAGGCTATCGCATTGCAAGCGCACGTGCCAAGGCAAGCGGGCCAGTCCGCTCCCTCAGCTCTTATTCCTCCTTTCTTCCCCACCGTTAATCAGCGATTAGCACCCCTTCCCCATCCCCTTCGGCCTCCTTCCAAACACCATACCCAACCACAATAGGCCATCCGACCTCGAGCACCCACATCCAAAAGCCACGTGCGGTGACCGTACATACATCAGATGTGAATTACCGATTGAAATGAGCTGTGGTCGGCGGAGTGAGCCTTGTGGCGGTCACCGGCTGACCCCAAGGTCACTCACGGTCACGTGACCGACCTCGTGCCGCAAGCGAGTCTCGGAAATAGTGCGCACGACTACGAGCGCCTTGATACCGACTGATGCCGACTGATGGAAGAATTCAATTGGCAGCCAAAGAAAAAGAGGCGAGAAAAGGCTTCTCGGAGACCCATTTCCACGATCCGCACCTGTCACTGCACACAATCGACACGTGCAGGTATACCTACAATCGATGTTCGCTAACCTCTAAACACGCTGGGACATTCGGAAAGGCGGACATGTTCTCTCGAACATGACAGCGCTCTGACACAACAATGGTGGTCACACCGGAGCACCTGTCCGGATGCCAGCAGTGACGTGCCAGCAGCGCCGCGGCCTGCTCTATGATGGACGCACGTGTGCGGCTACCTGCCACTCCACAGGAGCCGGAGGTGGATATCGGTATTCCAGGTATGTATAAATATACGGCTCTTTGATACGCCGGTCATGACCCACTGGATGGAAGAGGCTCGACATGACGCCGGCCGTCACAGCGTCGGTAATGTTACGGCTGGTGCATGCCAAATGCAGTTTGTTATATGATAAATCATATCAGCTTACTTCCTCATGAACTCGTGCCCGTGTGGGGGTCCCATGACCAACTCCGCCATGGTGTTGGGCTGAGAACCTGGTGCGGCCAAACCTGGCCTTTGGCCGCACCAGGTTATCTTGGAAACTAAGCGAGCGAGAAAGACGTGGAAAAGAGCAATAGCTCGCTGTAAGGAAGGCGGGGTTATTGAAAAATGCTTAGAAGAAATGTCGATTGTCCGGATTACATAAAGCTCTGCGAAACATTCAATGACTCGTATTGAGGATTGATCCTCGACAAATAGACTAAATGGATTCAAGTTCAAAATGCGATGTAACATACCTACACGAAGCGACCGAGCGGCAGTCTTTAGAAGCATGATGAAAATATGCACGTGTTCGTTCCTCCAGATACAAACAGGACAGGTGTGGAACTTATTCTTTGGAGCGCTCTTGCGAGGAACATTATGAATATTAGAGAGAGAAAATATATGAAAAATTGACCTCTCCTCGACATTTAAAAATTATTTGAATAGCCAAATATTACTGTATTGATATTTCGACCACAGGCAGGGATGCGGAGCCGTGGAAATTTCAGACGGCTCCGGCTCCGGCTCCGGCTCCGGAGAAAAAAATCGGCTCCGGCTCCGGCTCCGGCTCCGGGTGAAATGTTATGGCGGCTCCGGCTCCGGCTCCGGCTCCGAGTAAAATGGTCCGGCTCCGGCGGCTCCGGCTCCGACTCAGTACATCCCCTATGCAATCAATTTTAAATACGGGTGGAAGAAAAATTGGATTGGTTATACGCGTCACTCTTTGCCATGACCGCCGACCGGCTCACCGCGTCCCCGCGCAAACGCACCTCGGAGAGAACTGGCAGAACAAAGGACTAGGAAGCGATGGCATTGGAAGCGCAGTCGCCGCGAATCGGAGTTCACTGAACCATCGTAAGCTGACACTCGTCTCGGCTGCATTGGGGAGTGGGGGGGGGGGGGGCGTGGGAAGAGACGGTGCTGGGAGTCGCAGTCCACTGCACTGGCTTCAAAACAATGGCCGTCACCTGATGACCGGTACTCATGTTCTGGGGATGCAGTAGACGTGGGGGGAGGGGGGAGGAGCAGACAGGAAGTTGATTGCGTACTGTGGGATACTGGGGATATTCGGCTTTTTTCATTCACTTGATGGCCCATGACGTACTTACCATATGTTTTACTGCCTTGTACTGTCAAACCGAACTAGGTCAAATTTTTTTCCTCTTCAAAAAATAAAAAGGAGCCGGAGTCGCCCCTTTTTTGGCGGCTCCGGCTCCGGCTCCGGCTCCGGGCTATATTGTTTCACGGCTCCGGCTCCGGCTCCGGCTCCGGGCAAAATATGCCGGCTCCGGCGGCTCCGGCTCCGACTCCGGCTCCGGCTCCGCATCCCTGACCACAGGTCTTCTTCAGAATAAGACAGTGTACACAAGTGTACGTGAATACAATGTACACTTGTATCCAATACAAGTGTACAAGTGTACAAGTGTACAAGTGAATACAAGTGTACGTGAATATATTTGTATTCACGTACACTTGTGTACACTGTCTTATTCTGAAGAAGACCTGTTGGTCGAAATATCAATACAGTAATATTTGGCTATTCAAATAATTTTTAAATGTCGAGGAGAGGTCAATTTTTCATATATTTTCTCTCTCTAATAGGACAGGTGTGGGTTCGACTCTGAAAACAATCGACAACAATGACATAAATAGCTACACTTCCGCTCAGACACGACGGGAAGCAACACGCCATTAAAGACACATGGTTGAAACCAGGCATCGGTAGGATTGTGATTGCAAGATTGCAAAATCCTGATCGCATTCCTTTTTGGTGGATTGCACCTGGATTTGAAATCCATTAAAAAACAGGATTTGATTGCGGATTGGATTGCATCATACTTCCAATTTTTGCAATCCAATCCGGATTGTGTTTGATTAGTGCTTTAAAATGGTTTGTTGCGATTGAAAATTATGAGATCGGCTTCATCGGCTTAATGTACTTTGCTATCAAGCGCTTTACACGAAACTTGAAATAATTTAAACGCTTTTACTACATAGGAAGGGCAAAATTACGTATTTGAGGGCGAGTTTTAAAAATATAAAACACTGGATGGGTAGAGGTTTAAATGTGGGGGCGTTTGAGGCAAAAAATATTTCCCATAAAATACCTGTGCCTTAGATAGGAATTACTCGCAAGACTAGGTACTAGAAATGGGTGATTTGGGGATGGAGGCACGGCCCTATGCCCCCCTCCCTCCCCCAGATCCACTAGTGCACTTAATAACACAACAGGATTGCAAAAAAGGATTGCGGATTTGATCACAATCCAAGTGAAAAAAGGGGATTGCGGGTAGGAATGCAATCCACTTCGGCACTAGGAATGTGGATTGGGAATGCAATCCTTTCAAAAAGGATTTTACCGATGCCTGGTTGAAACCATTACATCCTCAACGGTGCATTCGGCGAACTCTGAACACAGCTGCCAGCTGCCTACACGGCCGGTCAGCGTCCCATTCTAATGTCACACTATCGTCCAGCCTCTCGGCGCATTGAATCGGTCCGCTCCAGAGATGGACCCCACCGTGTCATGCAGGGCTACACCCACCGCGTAAGGGTAATCAAGTGTTAAGATGTCGCGCCGAACAGATACCAGCCGGGGCTGTCCTGTCGGCTGTCTCGCGCCGTGACGGCGGGACTGGCCGCGGATCAGGGCGTTGGGTGACCGGAGGACGCACTTCGGCCACCGCTAAGATCCTATTCATGTCCGATTGGCTGGATTTGCATGGGCTACCGACGGATAACATGATAGTGGGACCTGTTTGGGCACGGAGTGACCACAGGGTGACAGTGACGCATGAGCGTTACGCCGCTCTCCGCACACTAGATGCCTCCTTCGCGCAGACTGTGTTATATGCTTGAGGTGCCTACATATATATGCTGCGTAGGACATAACTAGTTACTATGGAGTGTATATTGTTTCACAGTTAAAATTTTCTGAGTCTCATCCAAACGGATGTCGTATGCGTTGTGTGGGAAGAGATGGGACATGAAATCTGTCATAAGCGCGTTTCTTCTAAGTTCAAATAAGGCAATTAAAAGGCAGCATGGTCATCACCGGTATCGTATTCCGATGACCTCATCCAGACCAAAAACGTTCCAGCGGGCCTCCACTGTAGTGTAGCTGAGCGCAAAGCGCTTACCTCGACAACTTTAACAGAGCGGCCCGAGCCAAAATAATCACACCAATAATGACTTTACGGCGTCGCACTAGCGCGACCAAATCAAATTGGCCTCCCGGATGAGCGCCGCAGTAGCGCGGGAATGACCGTCTTATCGGCCGCCGCCGATAAGACCCGTTGAGGGCTCCAGCCGCGACCAGCCGGCACTGAGCCGGGGGACGGACGCGCGCAAACACGACGGGCGGGCAATAACATGGGGAGCTCAGTCGGGGAGCGGCCGCGACCGCGAGAGGAGAGGAGTGACGGCGCGACACAGGGACCTACTCCATATTTGTGATGGAAGTGCGGAGAGCAGTGCTCTGGCTTAGGAGACGCCGGTTGAGTGTTGCACGGTGTGCACGGCGGATACTTGGCCTAGTGGATCGAACAACAGGACAACGACAATGGAGATAGGTGGCGGACAGCAGGATGACCGGTGGCAGGTGGGCGCAGCGATAGGCTGCGGGGCGGGGAAGCAACACGGGCGCGGGCAGGGGGGTACGCGGCGGTAGGGAGGCCGCGGGCGCCGGGGGGGGGGCGGCGGGCGCCGGGGGGGGCAAGGCAAGTGGCGGCCGGGGCCGAGTTGCGAGGTGGCGCGCGCGGTGGCGCTGGCGGAGGCATACAATTGTCGACGTGGGTCGGATTTGCAGGCGCGCGCGCGGCGGCGCGGGATGGAGGCTATGCAATTGTCGACTTGGGTCGACTTGCAAGGCGCGCGCGCAGCGGCGCTGGATGGAGGCTATGCAATCGTCGACTTGGGTCGGATTGCATGGCGCTCGCGCGGTGGCGCTGGCGGGGGGGGGGGGGGCTATGCATCGCCGACTTGGGTCGGATTGCAGGGGTCTGGCGGCTGGGGCCGAGTCGCAGGTGGCGCGCGCGGTGGCGCTGGGGAGGCATGCAATTGTCGGCTTGGGTCGGATTGCGGGCGCGCGCGCGGCGGCGCTGGATGGAGGCTATGCAATTGTCGACTTGGGTCGAATTGCATGGCAGGTAAGCGGCGGACGCAATTGTCGCCTTGGGTCGAGTTGCAGGCGCGCGCGCGGCGGCGCTGGATGGAGGCTTTGCAATTGTCGACTAGGGTCGAATTGCTGGCGCGCCATGCAATTGTCGACTTGGGTCGAATTGCATGGCAAGGTAAGTGGCGGATGCAATTGTCGACTTGGGTCGAATTGCAGGAGCGCGCGCGGCGGCGCTGGACGGAGGCTATGCAATTGTCGACTTGGGTCGAGTTGCAGGCGCGCGCGCGCGGCGGCGCTGGATGGAGGCTATGCAATTGTCGACTTGGGTCGAATTGCTGGCGCGCCATGCAATTGTCGACTTGGGTCGAATTGCATGGCAAGGTAAGTGGCGGATGCAATTGTCGACTTGGGTCGAATTGCAGGAGCGCGCGCGGCGGCGCTGGATGGAGGCATGCAATTGTCGACTTGGGTCGAATTGCTGGCGCGCTATGCAATTGTCGACTTGGGTCGAATTGCATGGCAAGGTAAGTGGCGGATGCAATTGTCGACTTGGGTCGAATTGCATGGCAAGGTAAGTGGCGGATGCAATTGTCGACTTGGGTCGAATTGCAGGAGCGCGCGCGGCGGCGCTGGATGGAGGCTATGCAATTGTCGACTTGGGTCGAATTGCATGGCAAGGTAAGCGGCGGATGCAATTGTCGACTTGGGTCGAGTTGCAGGCGCGCGCGCGGCGGCGCTGGATGGAGGCTATGCAATTGTCGACTTGGGTCGAATTGCTGGCGCGCCATGCAACTGTCGACTTGGGTCGATATGCATGGCAAGGCGGATGCAATTGTCGACTTGGGTCGGATTGCAGGCGCGCGCGCGGCGGCGCCGGATGGAGGCTATGCAATCGTCGACTTGGGTCGGATTGCATGGCGCGCGCGCGGTGGCGCTGGCGGGGGGGGGCTATGCAATCGCCGACTTGGGTCGGTTTGCAGGAGTCAGTGCGGAACAAGGTCAGCGGCGGACGGGGCCGAGTGGCAAGGTGGCGCGCGGGGTGGCGCTGGCGGAGGCACGCAATCGTCGACTCGGGTCGGATCGCAAGGCGCGCGCGCGGCGGCGCTGGACGGAGGCAGGCAATCGTCGACTTGGGTCGATTTGCAAGGCGCGCGCGCGGTGGCGCTGGATGGAGGCTATGCAATCGTCGACTTGGGTCGGATTGCGTGGCGCGCGCGCGGTGGCGCTGGCCGGGGGGGGGGGGGGGGGGGCTATGCAATCACCGACTTGGGTCGTATTGCAGGAGTCAGTGCGGAACTGTCGCCCGGGTCCGTGCTGTTGGCCGTGCACGCGGCGGGACCGGCGTGGTCGTGCTCACGCCTCTGGCCGGGTCGGAGTTCGTGCCGAACTGAACCGTCTTGTATTTCACGCTCCGCGAGACGTTATCGCCTCTCTCCCTCTCTCTCCCTCTCTCTCTCTCTCTCTCTCTCTCTTTCTCTCTCTCTCTCTCTCTCTCTCTATCTCTCCCGTCCACGTGGCGGCCGGCCTGGCGGGGGGGGGGGGGGTTGCGGGGCAGCGGTCTCCCGTCCGCGCGGCGCCGGTGTTGACACGCGCGGGGCGGTTTCTGGGGCGTCGGCGGGGGTGCCCGCCGACTTGTTTGGACGGGCGCTGTGGACCGGCCCGGGGTGACGGGCACTCGGACCGGCCCGGGGGTGTTTGCCTGCGTTAGCTGCGACAGTCGCCGGCGCGGCGGAGTGACGGCGCCGGTGCGGACAGAGGCCGGTTCGGTGAGGCCGGTCCGGTGAGGCCGATGCGGACAGAGGCCGGTTCGGCGAGGCCGGTGCGGACAGAGGCCGGTTGGCGAGGCCGGTTCAGCGACTGACCTGGGAATATTAGGTCAGCTCGGCGCGAGGCCTGGCAGAGGCCGGTGCGGACAGAGGCCGGTTCGGCGAGGCCGGCTCGGCCGGAACGGTTCGGTGACTGACTTGGGTTCGGCGACGGACCTGGGAATGTTAGGTCAGTTCGGTACGACGCCTGGCGGAGGCCAGTTCGGGCTGAGGCCGGTTCGGTGAGGCCGGTTACAGAGAAATGTTACTTCAGCGGCGCGTGGCTTGCCATAGACGGGCTCGAAAACTGACCTGGGATTGTTAGGTCAGTTCGGTAGACCTGGCAGGGGCCGGATCGGCGACGGACCTGGGAATGAGAGGTCAGTACGGCGGGCGACACGGAGGGGTCTGAGCGACATGGCCTGGTAATGTTAGGTCACTTCGGTGCGTGGCCTGGCAGCGGTCGCATCGGCCCTGACCTGGGAACTGGTCCGGCCGGTGGGCGAGCGGGCCATAGGTCACCGTGGCGGGTGATCGGATAGCGCCCCAGCTTTACGTGGTAATGGATCGGTTGAGGCGGCTGGCCTGGTAACGCCAGATGACCAACCGGCCGGTGGCTGCCGGGTTGGCCGTGGTGGCTTACCGGCTGGTCTGGCCTGCGCCAGAATAGTGACTGACCCGACGAGTGGGTTGGGGGATAATTCTCACACGACCCGGCCAGAGCGGCCCAGCGGCGGACGCTGGCTGCGGCGCAAGCGGGCGTCCACCACGGGCGCGGCACGCCGCAGACGGCGTGTCACCGTCTCGGGATCCGCTGGTTTGTGTCCACAGCTGGTTTATGAGCGACGGCGTCCTTTTATGGCAGGCCGTATTCGGCGCCGACCGGGGCGGCGCGGGACGTGTTATATGACCGTCGGGCGACCGCCGCGCCGGGTCGGCCGCGGCGCGGCGGCTCGGCGGGGTCGCCGCCCTCGTTGGGCTTGGACGGTCGGCCGGGAGGAGGAGGGGGGCCCGGGGGGAGGGGAAGGCGGGACGAGTATGACAGTCCTGAGACATACGGACCGTCGCGGTGGCGAGCGGGTGGGCCGGGCTCCCGGCCATGGGTGGCCCCCGTGTAACAGTGATGTGCCCCTAGACATATGTTATGAGTCGGAGGGACTGGCAGCGGCCAGTACCTAGCAGCCGCTGGCAGCAGTGAGATGCCTTCATCGCCCGTGGGCTCGGCCTTAGCGATCGGGATGCCCCTCCCCCCCCCCCTCCTAGCGGCCGCGTCGTGGGAGCGCCGAGGCGGCGGGCGGAGCACCGCCGGCACTGGGATCGTTGTTCTCATTGGCCCAGCGCCGGCCGCTGGGCGTCAACGGGCAGCGGTGACGCGAGCGGGCCGCCGCTTACAGCTGGTTATGACCGTTGGCCCCTTTTACGGCAGGTCGGCCCTCGGCGTCGGTCGGGACACTCTCTGGGGCACGCGTCTGGGCACCTCGCGCCTGGCGGGGGGTGTCACGTGACTGACTTGGAGTGTCCCATACAGCTGCGGACTTCGGGCCGGCGCCCGCCGGCTGGCTCGGCGGGCTCGGAGCGAGTGTCATATGCCTGTAGGGGGAGCGACGGAGCGCCCCAGGCGGCACCGCGGCCCAACGCGGCGTGCCTTCGCTGGGCTCGGCCGGCCAGGGGGGGGGGGAGGAGATGGGACAGCGGCACGAGAGCGGCGCCTATTACGGCTGTTGAGACGGTAGGTACCCGCTCCGATCTATCGCCCGGGGGTGGAGGCCTGGAACACGCCAGTGGTCTGGGACAAGGAGGTCGGGGGAAGTTAGGTCAGTTCGGTGACGTAACCTGGTAGAGGTTCGACCGGCGTATGATCAGGTAGGTCAGGCCAGTTGGGTGAGTGATATGACCTGTCAGGAGCTCGGACGGCGACTGACCTGGGAGTTAGGTCCGTTCAGTGAGTGGCGTGGCCTGACAGGGGTCCGGACCGCATGCCTTGGAATCTGGATCGGTTCGGTGACATGGCCTTGCCCGCTCGACATGACCTGAAGTGTAAGGTCAGTTCGTACGGTAAGTGGCGTGGTCTGGCAGGGGTCCGAACGGCAATGACCTGGGGCGAGTGGCGTGGCCATTAACTGGAGTTAGATTAGTCCGGTGACGTGCCCTGGCAGAGGCCCGGACGGCGACCGACCTGGGAACTTCGGGCGGTTCGGCGAGTGGCGTGACCTGACAAGGTCCGGGCGGCCGGGGCCTGGCATGTTCGGTCCGTTCGGTGACTTGGTCTAGCAGGGGTCCGCTCGACAATGCCCTGGTGGGTTAGGTCAGGTCGGCGGCGTGGCCTGCCCTGTGTCAGCGTGTCCCTCGGCGAGCCGCTTCGTCGTGTGACGTCCCAAGTAGCGGACTTTTCCTTGTCCCGCGAGTTACGGCGTATCACTGGATATCCCCAGGCGGTTACACGTAAGAACGTGCTGATGGCGTTTGAACGATTTGGTTTATTGATGTTTCACCCAAGTGACCGTAATGTTCATGCTTATTAGGTATTCCGCGCTTTAGGTATCTGCTTGGGCATCCCACATGCTATTATCACCTTTACTTATATATAGCTGTGTCGTTTGCATAAAGCTGGCCAGCCATCTGCTTCTAGCCATTTCGAAAGACACTCTTGCAACTTCATGTTGAGCACAAGAACGAGATCCAGCGAGTCACGCTGCCCTGGTGTTTCCGGGGTGTCGATTGCCCTATGTTGCGAAGGGTTCTCCGTTTGGCGGGTTTGGCGGTGGCGGCAGCGCCAACGAGGGATCGATCATTATCAGCCAAAGCACGTATAGTGGGCGCCGGCGGTGCGCCGGCCCGGAGACCTCAATGACCGTCTTATCGGCCGCCGCCGATAAGACCCGTTGAGGGCTCCAGCCGCGACCAGCCGGCACTGAGCCGGGGGACGGACGCGCGCAAACACGACGGGCGGGCAATAACATGGGGAGCTCAGTCGGGGAGCGGCCGCGACCGCGAGAGGAGAGGAGTGACGGCGCGACACAGGGACCTACTCCATATTTTTTTTCTCCCCTCCTTTTTTCCTACCTATTCGTCGTGAACTCGGTGGCGGCAGCGCCAACGAGGGATCGATCATTATCAGCCGGTTTGGCGGTGGCGGCAGCGCCAACGAGGGATCGATCATTATCAGCCAAAGCACGTATAGTGGGCGCCGGCGGTGCGCCGGCCCGGAGACCTCAACGTCTATTGCCAGCCGCCTATATAGGCCGTTTATGGTCCATTACCCGTATGAAATAGGCCGCTGAATGGGGCGACACGCCAGAGGTGATCACAGAGAGCTGCGCCGGCCGAGATTGTGACCTAATCGTGACGTCACCGGCGACCGAAATCGCCCGCCGAACTGCGCCAGAGGTGGGTAGCCGTGCCGTGTATGGATCAGTTTAAACTGTATTTGGCACGTGGGACGTTTCAGATGTAGGTATAGTTAGGTATTAGTACGACCTTCTTGAAGATTTTGGCATGCGTTTACGTGTAGGCATGTAGGGGAGAGTGGGGTAATTTGGCCGGTGGTGTAAATTGGCCGCCCCCACCTGTACGATGTCTAATAAAAGTGAGTGAAATAACTCTAGTCTCTATTCATTTGTCATGGGTAAAAATAACTGGAGGGCAAATGTCAAAACTTTGCCCCTCGTAGTTTTATTCAAAATTAATAAAACGTTAATTTCATTAGAAAATGGTAACTTTTACTTCTGTTTATAAAGTTGTATAACATGTAGGGGAGAGCGGGGAGAGTTGTATCATGTCCAAGTTGTATCAGGGCGAATTGTGCCAAACTTATCCAATGGATGGCGCACGCGACACGACCAGCCGACGAGGTTTTCCGGGCGCCATCTTTCCCTGTTCTGTCTTGTGGCTGAGTGGACGCGTCTCGAGGTGAGAGCCGATTTTGTGTTTTTTAAATGTCACTCTAAAAAAATAAGTTGCAAGAAAATGTGTGTTTTGGGCATTTAGATGTGCACGAATTTGAAAGATCTCCGTAGCGGTGGTGAGGGTAGGTTCTAAGGCTGCGTGAGTGAAAACGGATTTCTCCAGCTGTCCGCTGTTTTTTAGCACGAGGATGTTTTTTCCAAGATGTCGGCTAGGTACATGTTGTATCAGAGCCGGGTGGGGTATGTTGTAACATGTATGTGTGTATGTATGTATGGGTATGTTGCTTTTGATCGCGAAAGCTAAGCCCTGGCTCCCGGTTGTAGGTAGCTAGTCAATGCTCGTTCCATTTCGGCACAATGTCTTGGCTTCTTTGCTCTTAACGGGCCACTTTTGCGTCTAGTCTGTGATGTTTCGTTGGGATTGCATTGACCTAAGTTTAGTCTAATAAAGTGAAGCCTTTGAGCATACCTATACATTGTATTAACCCCATTTAATGTTGCTGTTATGTTCAAAACCAGTAGCAAGCACACTCCCTGAAACGTGAAATAGTGATACAAACTACCCCACCATGTGATACAACTCACCCAAGCCATGGGGCAAGTTGTATCAAAAACATTGTTCTATTCGGCAGACCGTAGAAGAAAAACTGGTAGAGGTAGCGGAAAAGTTACTTTGCACAAAAAAGCAGAAGAATCAAGGAAGGGGATAGTATGGAAATAATGAGTTTATCACGGATAGTTACGAGGTTATGGGTCTCGGAGTAAAAACTGATACAACCCACCCCACTCTCCCCTAGTATTTGGGCTAAAAACGAATTCAGACATTATAGCGCCATTCTTGGGGGTGTTCAGCGGTTCCAAGAGCAATTTTATCTAATTCCGTAAAGCCGCGATGACTTTATAGACAAAAAATTTCAGAATGGCAATATGGGGTAATTTGGCCGGGACTAGCGGGGCAACTTGGCCGGTGCGCTCATGGTCACTATGCTGGGACGGCCGAGTTTTCATGGTCAATTGTACCATAAATGACATGATTCATGACCAACTTTGACTACTTTGATGTCTTACTTCCGATTGGTCAACTGCAAGAGCATGTGACGTCATCAAAGGTTACCAAACGTTTTTTGCTAATAAATCCTTACATAAAAATGGTACAGCCGCACAAATGGTCTCATTCTGTTCAGCTCGCCAAGGCGCATCGAATGATATGCATGATGACCTTGAAATCACGTGACCTTGAGGTCAAGCGACCTGATGCAACGTGACCCGAGGTCAACCTTTGACCTTGACTTCTCAAGGTCAACACATATATCTTTCGATGCGGACTGACGAGAGAATTACGATGGTACTCTAAGTTTTGGCCCAGCTTGATTACTTCAAAAGTTATTCGTAAAAAAACTGTGATCGCATCTAGAGCCGCTAATTTGGCTATTTTGACCCCTGTGACCCCTGAGCCAACCTCCAAAATGCGGCAAATGCGTCATAGGACACACGTCATTGCTGAATCTGAAGCTGACTCGCAATATAACAGAAAATCCCGACCGCAAACTAACACCGGCCAAATTGCCCCACACCCCCGGCCAAATAACCCTGCTAGTGGGGCAATTTGGCCGCCTTGCAGACCTTCGTATTTCGTCACAATTTCAATATAAGTAATTACTCTATCATTTCAAGTTCACTGTCCAGTAAAGTAAAATGAATGCGACACCTGCCAGCGTTGAGGAAATGCAGAAATGTGTCGTCAATTTTAAGTTATATCGTTTTCTAAAAAAAGCGGCCAAATTACCCCACTCTCCCCTACGCAAATGGTGGATGTCATCCCTTGCCACACGCGTGATCACGGGCTGGGTGTATAAAAACTTTCATGCTACTTCCAAAACGATTGCTTTTAAGGACATATCCTACATTGCGCCGATATATTGACTTTTTGTCACAAGTGTTAACGAGAGTTCCAATGAATCTCTCCAATTTGTCGGACTCGTGGGGTCTCTGGCTGGGGAGCCCCAGTTCCATCAGTAATGAATGTCAAACAGCACACAACTCATCTTACCGCGTCTGCGACGTTGACTCCTCAACGCTATTATACCAGAGAATCACATGGTCAGATGAGTCGATGGGCAGTCGACTCTAAAGAGCCGAGAGCCGAGTAGGTACCGGGGGCTAATCAGAGCTGTACAGAATGAGTGCCGATCTGGAGAGCGTCGGTCACAGCAGGAGTCCCCGGCAAACGCTACTCGCTTGCGCCTGAGCGCTGTCGAGGGCTCCAAGACGGTACTTCAAAGGCCACCTACCAGTCCACGCTACATTGATGGGCCACAAATCATTGAAAGCGTGTGATGTATGCGTGCTACGGTCATGTAACATTCACTTTTGCAAAACGGTCATACATGTATTCGCCGGAATGTTGAATAATTTGACAGATTGGAATATCAGCTCCCAGTCATCTTTACGTTGCCCTTTCGGGGATCGGGCGGCGGGCTTCGATCGGCAAGTGTCGGCGACTTCACTGGCGCCGTGTGGGGCGGCGCGGCGGCGCGGTGCCCTGTGTGACCTGCCGCGTGCCGTCCGCCCCCGCCGCCGGGCCGTCCGCCCCACGGCGCCGGGCGGAACGCGCAGCGCACCCGAGCGACGCCGTCTGCGCCAGTTACGCCCGCATTTACGGCGGCATACATCATCGCGTAATTGATAACATGCGGCGGCCTCGTAACTCGCCGCCGGGCCGTCAGATGGCACTAACGTCGCACGCTAACGGCGGTCCTGCGAGGTGAAGATGCCGCCGCACGCGACACCAGCCACCCAGCCAGGGGTGGAGGCGCTGGACAGAGCCGAAATGAGCCCAGTACACACCACTTCAATGATTGCCTTCAATCTTGTATGCTTCGGAGTAAGGAACTTAGTTTGTGATAGCGAAAGCATGTTGTAGGTAGATATCTGAGGGCCACAGACAAGCTACACAAGTCAAGTGAAGCATCTGAAAGCCTCATCAGAGACCTCAATACGAATGTTTGGACTGCGACCAAAACTAATTCCCTGTGAAGAGTGCTTACAGTAGAGCACAGTAAGCTCGCATGTAACTGGGCGCCCGCCGCCACATCACCAGGCTAGACATGCCGTGAGCAAACAGCCATCGACCTTCCTAGACAATACGAGTATTACGCCATCCAAGGACAAACAATCGTCTGGGCGGCGGCACTTTGTCTTCATTATGAATTTAACTTATGCCAGCAGGCAGTTCCGAACGTTCCGCCGCACACCTCAATGATGATTAACACACAGCACATAGCTCTGTGCTAATTAACTCGTCCGAAGTAGCACACGTTTTACCGAACGTGTGATGTTCAGTTCACGATGACACGTCACGTCCCTGTCAATGACATTTATTGCACAGCGCACGACACGCTCACAGCGACATACATGACTCGGCATATATCCCGGACGAAACCGGGTCACAGGGGTGAACGGCCTCTAAAGGGGTTCACACCGCCTCCAAACGACTCCTCACGACACGAGGTTCCAGTAAAACGGTCCTACAAGGTAAATAGAGTGAACACGGTCCAGTCAAGTTTCGGGATACACAACGTAAAACAATCGTATCCAAAACGTTGGCACGGTCCGCATTCTGAGCACCACACTATTTGACTGCATTTGAGTTATCCCACGACTTCCCAGGCACATGGCTGTAGTGGACAGCACACTGGCATGTCTGATACCCTGCTCTGGACAGCACGTCCAGTCTGCATGTCTAACGAGCACGTCACGAGCACGTCCTGTCTGCCGTGGCCCGGTGGCAGTTTTGTCGCCACCCGGGCGGGCGCCTCATGTCGGACGCTCTGCTGACGGGTGGTCCTGCCTCGGTCCATACGGACTGGGCTGGCCCGCTGACCGGCCGGCCGACGGGTCGTTAGTTTACTGCCGGACGGAGGACGGGGGCGGCGGATGGCGGTAGCAGACACGCTGTTTGGTTGATGAGCAGGAGAATACCACTGGGCAGACAGCCGTGCGCCGGTGGGCGGCCTGTCCATCGGGCAGCGCTCAGCCGTCCCTCAGCAGACTGCACGGACCCGACATCGCGGGGTTGGCCACAGCCCGGCACACCTCTGCAGTGGGATTCAGACGACACCAGCGACACGCAGCGGCCAAACGGCGAACTACAGACGAGCACTAGCTCCGGCCTCACGCGTCGGCGATCTCTGGCCGGGTCGGTGGCGCTGCGCCCCCCTCCGGGACCCCCACGACGTCTTCGTCGGTGCCCTCAGTGAGGATGTGCTGCTTCATGGCGTGCTTTAGCTGCCGGTGATGAAAGCTGGCGCGCGCGAATGTATACCGACAATAGAACCTGCGGCCAAAGGGCGATGGTTAGAAACACGCAGACAGACTAGGTCAAGTCACCAGCGTATCGATAAAACAGCCATACATCAAGTGTCGGTAGATACAACAGTACAAGTACATCGATAAAACAGTCTCATGTTTTAGATGAGAGGAGAATCAAGGTCTACCAGCCATCGATTTGCATAGCTTTGCCTTGGCTTTTGCCTGGAAAGGTTTGTTGCTAAAGAGAACACACGCATGCTCGTCAAATGTCGGCACGAAAACCTGCTTCAAAACCTGCTTTGTTTCAACGCGCCAGCAACAAGGATATGACGGCGAATTTTCCTCTTCATCATTAACAAAGGATAATCAGTTTATCAAATACATAGTTGATACTTGATAGCTTTCGAGTGTAGGACTGTCCTTGGTCCGTTCAACACTTCGACGTGTAAGGTGATGAATATATTAGAAGAGTGGAAGCCTTAGTTCACCTCAAAAGAGGTCGACTTTATGAGCAGCAGGGAAAAGGCAGACCACACCATTGCACTGCCAGGACATAGTAAGCACTCGAGTCAAACCTGGACTGTGGCCACACCAGAACCGTCGTTGGTTGTGCTATTTGAAAGTCGATTATCACACTTAACTACCAACCATAACATTGACACATGCACGCCTTATTCATAAATCATAACCCAAGTCGCAACCACGCCTTCACCTGTACCAAAAAGACCCGCCATTGCCCCCGTTTCAAGAACTATATGGCCGTGTCCACGGTCCAAACATTAATGGGCTTTGGAACTCAATACGTCAACGTGCCACACTCACGAGGACCGCAGCAAACCAGTGCACTTCAGAGTGTCACACACACCTGCACGCACAGGACCCCAACGAGGGGGAGGGGAGGGGAGGGACGGGGAGGATCACGGCCTGCATGTCACACGCCCTATGTAAGCACGGTGCTGATTATTCATTCATTGGGGGTCACGCAAGCGGCCAATTTTACACATTTATAGCCAGAAACGTGTCCGGCGCTACGATAAAACCGGAAGGTCGATTTCTAGGGCGCACGCAATTTCAGAGTGAAAAGCAAACTGCCGCACCGTGAAAAGGAATAAGACCCGACCGGCAACTATTTCAATGACTAATAATCGAAGCACTTATCGAGTCACTGCAGTACGATGACGAAAAATCGGCCTGAAACCTCCAGTTGTCTAATAGTGACAACGAACAAATAATTTATGAAAATGAAAAATATTGAAAGCGAGTCAATTCGACGAAAAGTCAGAAGTCTTATAGGCGAGTGGACGGGGTTGAAATGCCCGGTCAAATTCGAAATTATTTCAAGCCCAAAGGTAATTTTGACGCGGAAACTAACGGAGTGTTCATCCTCATGCACTCTACCCCATGTTCAGACTGAATGATCCACCACCCCACCCGCCGGCCGGCTAAGGTCAGCCGTGACCGCGCCCCCCGCGGGGTCACCAGCCGAGCCGTCTGAGTTGTCTGAACGCACCGTTTGGTCGATAGTCGCTGTCCGGCCCGGCACTGATCCGCGGGTCACACCGGAACCCAAGTTAATACGCTGTAACCTTGATCAAGTGGATGGGCCGGCGTGGAGCAAAATCTCCGTGGGGTGGACTGTGCTATCTGATTGCAACTAATCCCTAAAAAGGAATGGCAAGATGTCACAGCGCCTGCCGTAAGGTGATATCAATGTGATTCACACCGAGTTCTGGGCTCCAGACCTCGGTGGCACGCCTGCTAACACTCCACCACTGAACTTGTGTGGCAAGTGGTGCGTGTAGCGAGAATATTCCTCAGGCTAGGTGTCAGCTACACAGCTGCGCCGTCCACCTGTCCTTCGGCACGCGTGCTCGTCCGCCCATCCGTCCGGCTCCCTCCGTCCGTCGATCCAATTTCGTCTGTCTGTATACCTTCTTGTGTCCATTTAACTATCCACTTGTCCGTCTATCAGTCTATCTATCCATCCCTCTATTCGTCACAGAATTGCCGGAGCCCACACAGAAATTTCCACGATACAATTGCATAATCGATAGACAATGAGGTGGCAAACTTCTGTCACAGAGAGGAGAGAGCAGAGGCTGTGTTTCGTGGCGAAAACACAGATTCCTCTGATACTCGAGGGCAGCGCTTTTCGAGGAGCGCTGTGGCCCGAAGGTTTGAACTTTGAATTGTGAAAAACGCCCGCCCGCCGCGAAACACAATTCTAAAGAATAGTGTTTTAACTATTGACAACAAACCTTCGGTTACCCACCACCAAGTCGTGTGCGTTAAATCCCGGACAGCACCAACAAAAACCTTGTTTGCTCAACATCAAGCAAACAGTATTTTATGAGAATTATCTAACGACACTTCCCGACCCTTGTCTAAATTAGTTCGCTTACTTTGAAGCTCGGATGCTTTTTGCGAGCAAACTACCTGACTTACAAAGTCGGAACTCGTGCAAAACACCCGATATCGTTGGTGTTTACTGCGCACGGTAATTACCGTCAAATATTAAGAAGAGGTGCTTTTGAACTGAGGGATAGGCCACGGAGACGTAAAACAATATCCTTGTTACGTGGTTAAATGATAAAAGTAACGTGAAACTGAGGACGTAAATCAGCTGCGGGATACCGCCTAGCTCAACAGCATGTCTTTAATCGTAACTGCTGACAGACTTCACAACTCATAAGCTATCAACTGAATGAGGCGTCATCCGAAGAACTCGTCTCCTCTCAGCATCTGATGAGGGCACTTTGATAAAATGACTGAACGTATTATTCAGTTGTATCGTAAGATCTAAGAAGTGACCACACGTCTCCATCATCGATAATTGTGGACAGCGTGCATTACATTCCGTGATTGTACGCTGTACAGTGTGCAGCGTGCACTGTGCAGCACGCATCGCAAATATTAAGAAGCGGTATGCTTAAAACCATTTTTAAAAGTTTTGAAAATATAATTTCGACCACAAAAAGTCTCTACTGGCCGGTATTGTCCCTGTCCCCTGAAGTTCCATTCCAGCTTCCTGTTGGTAAGTACCGAACGGTACGTCTTTTTCCAGAGATGTTCAGACGCTGGGCCATTTCCGATACCGGCAGTGGTTGCGGAAGTCGTTTTATCGCTCCCGACATCCGGGCCAACATTGAGACGGATTCAGAAGCAATGACACATCGGGTTAATGGACGCTGAAGAAAATGTCAACGTCGGACGTAGCCGGATACTGTTGGCTGTTGCCATTATGGTTGCCATTATTTCTGGCTTGCATTTATCCTACGACGGTTTGCGAATACTGTGACGGTCAGCGATTATAGCCTACGATCGACGAATGCAGAATCGCCAAGCCTCCGATTTACCTCATGACATTGCATGGCAGGCGACGGCATAGCGGATCACACGCAAACTATCCTCACAAGACGCCTCATCGTCTTCCTAGTTACAACGGTACACCGCTATCAACTGAACGTATTATTGCAGTCATTATTGCAGCAGTCAGGTTGAAGTGCTGACTGCTGGTGCAGATCTGAGGTAAGGGTCTGCCTGCCTCAGTAAACCGACTAATCAGTTCCTGTCTCATACGCTATTATACATACTCACCAGTAACTTCATCCGAAACCTCGGTATGTAGATCAACTCATCAGTAGCATGTCCCACTCTCAATACACTGACTGTCCAGTAACCCTTTCCACACCCAGTGCACGGACTCACCAGTAGCCCAGGGTGGTGGTGAAAAATGTACCAAACGCCACATGACTCGCCGTCCGCGGCCGACTGGTCATCATAAAGGTGGTGAGCCCGGCGGCCAGGCCCGACCCGATGCCGGTCAGGTAGGTCTGGCGGAAACACGGGATGCTCGACAGCTGCCGGCCGTGCAGTGACACCTGGCGATAGACGGGGGAAGCTTCAGTACATGGTCATGCCACAGTCAGGTGAAGTGCTGACTGCTGGTGCAGATCTGAGGTAAGGGTACCTAACCTAACCTAATACCTATAGATCTCAGTCTGAGGCCTGAGCACAGATCAGACCAGTTGAGCAGTCTGCAGGCAGAAAATCTTCAGCTGCATTGGTAAAGTTAGGCACATCTTTATTAACTTTAACATTAGCAAACTGCTGATGGTGAAATAACAAGTGCATATGGATTAATATGCAGCAATAATTGTTTTCTAATTTCTTATCACTTTTATATAGTTTCAGGATTACTAGGCAAGCATAAGAAATAAATACATGTCTTACAGGACATGAACCAGCAAAATAAAAACTGACTACATTAGCTACGCAAATGGAGGAAACACTGAGATCACTTCAACTAACCTCTCTGTTTCCTGGCTCAGCTGGCGGCTTCTCATCCGTGGACATAGTGGTTGAGTCTTGACAAAGTGAAAAACTGGAAAAGGAATTCAATGTAAATGTTGAAACAATTTTTTAAGACTGGCAGGTGGAGCAGACGCCTGATTGGTAATGAGTATGCCAACAACTTTTCAGCAGGTGAAGTGTATCTCTAAAGTGAAAAACAATTGTATAATTGCAATCAAATGATCAAGCACTCTGGTGAACAGCATTATATGTATTATGTTTAATGGAATAACCTTCTGTTCAAAATTCTAAAAATTGCCAAAAGTTACAAAAACACTTGAATATATTTTGGATGCGTTCCTTCATTCGTTCAAGTGATAAAACGTTTTATCACTTGAACCCAGTGTTGCAATGTTGATGTTGTGGACTTGGAGCATTCGTTGAGACTTAAGCCTGACCCCGACCCTGGCCTGTCTGTTTTCAAATCAAAGACGAAAAAAATTTGCATTTTTTTGAAATGCAAAAAAAGACATAATTTTTTCCAATCAAATTATCTAGGCAAAGAACATGGCAAAAAAAGATGGAACCAGAGGCAATGAACAGAGGTGCTGAAGGTCTAAAACAGCATGGCAATAATGTTATGCAACAATCAACATTAATTGACATTGCCTTGACTAGCATAGCATTTCAGCCTGAATTGCCAGCTTCCACGCAAATAAAACAATTATGAAGATGAAAACATGTTTTTCAATGTTTTTAGGAAACCCATTGTAAGGAAGAAAATATCATATCTTATAAGTTTCAAACATCGAACATTATCTCAAGATCCTTACAGATATTATCAGTCGGTGACACACCAGGGAAATAAGCTAAAATTAGAGCGCTCTATTTATTGCTTCCGCTACTTCACCGTCTCCCATAGGGTCCTGTGTTGAGCTGGTGTCGAGGCTCTAAAAATGACGCCGATTTTTGCACCCTTCTCACGAAAACCGCTCGGACCGCCTGGAAACCAATTGTTCCGCTCTAAAAATTTCATGATCGACGGGAAAATGAACGAGGAAAAGATTGGTCCTGAAATAATTCTGAACTCCCTGTAGAACATATCGAAATATGGCTGCAAACTAGAAGCATGTCAAAATCGACAAAACAATACAAATAAACGTACAGGGATTTTTTTATTTTCCATGCATCTGTGTATGAAATCAGTCGCTTTTTCGGAAAGATCATCTTCTGTTTAATAAATAATTCCACAATTGCAATCGAGAAAAAAAAACATTTCTGCTGTGACAGCAGTTTTGGCATTATGCCAGTTGTGTGGCGTGCGCGGTGCTGCGTGGTCGTTGGGACGGAGTTGTGAGTATTTTCGGTGTTTAAAATGGTTGATGGCCATTTGAACCAGCTTTACATTATTTCCTACCAAGTTCCGCATCAAATTATTGCTTTGAAAGACCATTGAACCCCTTATCTCTTCATGAAACACGATCATATTCATCGTCGACGAAAATGGCGCGGGACTCCAGTTGCGTTTCGATCGAAATAAATCGTAAATTAAATAATATTCGATGATAAGTATCATATTCTAGTGACGTATTTTCATAAAATAAGGCATAAACTTTGCAAGGAAGTCAACATTGGATAATTGAATTCTTATTTTGCTCACATATCCTTGTAGTAGTCAAATGGCTCAATTGTTAGATAAATGTAAATATATGTTTTGGCTTGATGTTTGCTATGAAACCACCCAGCCACTTGCTCGTTGAGTGGTTTTCTGATAATTACCTGATAATCATTTCTCCTTTTCCTTAAAAGAAACTAAAATTCTTTTCAAAGTAACCCATTTTTAGGAAAGTCGGCTTGCTCATTGACATTTCATGTTCTTGTTTTGTTATTGCTGGCAGTATTTTGATACAATAATGCAATATGAATTTCTTGCAATAATAAAACCTAAGACAAACTTCGTTAATGCGTCAATCAAACACCCAACAGAAAGATTGCGAGTCCTTGTGACGTGAAGTAGAATATTCTATGAATGTGTTTTATAGAATATGCCAAATTTTAAATCAATTTATTATTTGATACTGATGGCTGAGCATGTGAATTATGCCACAATATAATTTTATTTTCTGGTTTTGAAATAGCCGGCAGTATTTTACTTCAACAAATGTAATATACATGGAATACATGTTGTTATGTTATGTTAAAAGTTAAATAACAGCCAACAGAAGGGGCTGTTTCAGCAGATAATGTTTGTACCTTATGCATTACCTTTCTTTTCTGCAGGACCATGCTTCCGCTGGGTGGTCAACATTTGCCTCCTGAAGAAGTTGAGCAACATGAAGACCACCAGATGAGGTGTCTGCAGTTCATGTGGAACTCTGCAGACTACAAGTGTTATGCCAACCACAACCATAGTGCTGTGATCATGGAGGCATGAACCTCATGACAACACTTCAGATTTGCAGTTGTACCAAAGTGTGATTCAAACCACCTGTGGCATCTCACTCAATGCGTGAACAGTGTGATCATTGTGCAGTGTTCAGCTGCAACTAAGACATTTATTAGTGACTTGTTTTGCAATTAGCCACCAAAAGCATTTTTGGGCTGGCTGCTGTAATTTGTTGTGCACTGCGCAATAGTGGTAGTGTTTTGTCACTTGTCAAGTTGTCAGTTGTGCATGTTGCATGTTTCTCTCCCCTCGGCCCTCATTATCAGTTAAGTGGTGAATTGGCATCACTCAGTCTCCCCAGATCTCCTTTGGCTGTCTGTCAACCACCTAACTTGAGATGGTATTTGCTAATAGTGTCAGAAAAGAAGTGATTGTAGACATATTTTTTAGGAATATGAGCTCCGTTTCATGCGTGTTCCAGTGGTCATTTTGTCACATGTCCCATAGTGTAATAAATGGAAACTGTTGTTCCCTTTTGAAGGTACTCGCGGATGCAGAAAGCGTTGGGCCTAATTATTAAACGCACCCTCCTATCAGCGACGCACGAAATCGACAAATATCATCCTTTTTAGAACAGGAGGAAACGAAAACTTGTGAACATAGCTGTGCCTACAACAGTGCATAGGGAATTGAAATTCTGGGAGTTTTTGAAATTCGGAGAAACTCAAGTTGTCGACAGGTATGCCCCCTTGTACGTCTAAGACCGCCTAAAAAAAAAACGTCTACAAATGAAGGTAGTATTCGTATGTTCGTTGTAATTGCAGCAGCCTAGCATTTAGCAACATGCATTGCGGTCCGATGGCGAATTACACTCGTGCTCAAAAACTATGCCGGCAACTGCCAATGCACTTAGGTCATAGGTGAGGAGAGGAAGGGGTATGTCAAATGTCAATATCATAGAAATGGCTTCTTCTATTGAGCTGTGCCTATTGTACATAATTCAACCAATCTATGCATTTCGTTTCTTGCAATCTACTCATGCTTTCACTCCGGCTTCAGAGTAATCATCCCATATTGTACGTCTTAAGATATTGATTTCTATGGCAGTTCGCAATTGCTAGCCACGTCTCACCTCAGTTTGGTGGCCCCGCATCGCCCACTCGGCCGCTCTAAAATTGACTTACGGAGGAGGATGGTGGCTTTTATTTTAGCTTCTCCGCTGACTGCGGGGAGCGCCGTCGCCGAGGTAGGAGCAATAATTGGCTTGTGTTTGGGACTAATTTCCACGCTTAATTATCATTTTTATGTTATTTTAATTAATTCATGTTAATCTTTGACGCATTCTCTTTCTATTGATACCATCCACCGGTCTGAGAAGTACTGCCTTGCTGCGTAAGGGCTGATAAAAGATCACGCTTTTAGGGGTATCTCTTCAACATGGGGCAGGAGCAATAAATAGAGCGCTCTAATTTTAGCTTATTTCCCTGGTATGTCACCAACTGTTATCTAGCGCCCGCCTCACACACACCGTCGAAGTTTGCGCCAGTTTTGTAACTTCTCCATCGTTATTGTCGACCCCCACCGGACACGATTTGGTAGCCGGGGTCTGTGACGTCAGTTGGGTATGAAGTTTTCCCTTCACCATAGGCTTTACACACAAACTGGCCGAAGTTCATGCCAGGAAAGCCCGGCCTAAAAGTGCTAAAAATGATTAAATTTTGCCCTCATTAGATTCATTGCTTCATTTTATAACTAAAAACGTCCATTATTAGGCCTCCATGATGGTAAAAAGTTTTCAAAATCGAAGAAACCCGAGACGGAGACAACTGTAAGACAAAACTAGAGTCTCTGGATCAGAAACTGTGCAATGTGGAAAAGGCACTGCTGCAGCACATGAAACTCATGGAGCGGGCTCTTAAAGAGCAGGAGAAAAACATCTCCGATCAAACAAAGTTGATTGAAAGGTCAATCAAGATGGACCACGAACAAAATCAGACTCAGCTCAGCTTTGCTGAGATTGTGAAGGGATCATGCAATGCAAGGATATGATGAAAGAGGTCACAAGTAAGCTAAACTCAGTGACGCAGGGCAATGCTTCTAGGGGGACTGAAGGTCAAAACAGAAATGAGGTAGCCGGAGGGGTGTTCACGGGCACCGCACACTGCTGCGTGCGGTGTGTGCGGTGCGTCCAGCAGGCGTGGGGGTAGGGGATGGGTAGGCGGCTCTGACGTCACGGCTGCGTGCGGTGGACGGTCCGCTGTGGCCAGTTCCGACCGGCCACAGCGGTCGCTGTGTGCGGTGACGGAAGGCTGACGTAGGGACGCAGTGGGCGGAGCTTGGAGGCTGTGTGCGGTCCGACCGCACACAGGGCCCGTGAACAGCCCTCGGGATACTGGATTCCTTCCTGGATAAGGAACACAGAAAGCTGAACCCAAGGCCCTAAATACAACCTAGTCAACCTAGTCAACCTAGTCATTCACAACATGAAGGAGTCCCCTGGTGAGAATGCTCGTGAAAGAGCTGACAGAGATGCAGAAAAATTCAAGGTGATGATTCAACAAGGATTGAGATTAGTTGTTCATACGGCCTTGGTTCATACTACAAAGTGCTTCCGAGTCGGAAAGAGGAATGCAGACAAGCCACGGCTCCTCATCATCTCACTGGATAACCTTGACACTAAACATGAAATACTGAGGCATGCCCGAGACCTCCGTGACACTGATGAATATGGCAACATATACATCACACCAGATTTGACAAAGCTTGAGCGTGAGCAGGGCAAGAAGACAAGGGAAGAACTTGCTCGGAGAAGACAGGCTGGAGAGAGGGATCTGGTGATCTGGCGAGGAAAGATCATCAAGAAAACCATCCACCAGCGTGATGCAAGACCTACACCGATGGAAGTGAATCGGGAACCTGTGAACAGTGAGCAACAAGAAGTGGTAGTCACTGAATCTTCCGCTGCCACACCCCGTGAGCAAACCCCAGCTCCTGCAGCTCCTGCTGTGACATGTGCCAACGGGGGGAGCGGGAGACAATCGTCTGACCCAGTGAGCATAAGCACTGGGATATTTGGTGATCTCGCAAGACACCCCGAGCACAACACTCAGCCAGATGCGCAAAGTTCACGAATGCTGGCCCCTTCCAGTTCCCGGAATTGACTAAGACCCAGCAAGAGAAATGATACGAAGAAATGGTTAAAGGTTTTTTATACAAATGCAGACCAATTAGTTAATAAAAGAGAAGATTTATGTATGTGCATTGCCGGTAAGGAGCCTGATGTGATAATGGTAACTGAGGTGATACCTAAGGCCCAAGTACTTCCCATTGACCAAGCACTATTGGCAGTGCCGGGTTACCAGATGTATTCAAACTTTGACCTTTCTCAGGCAAGACTGGGAGCTAGTGGCCAGAGAGGCATTTGCATATATGTCAAGGAATGGCTCAAGACTAGTACACATGCTTACTGTGATGCAGAACTGGTAGAGCAGTTGTGGATTCAGGTCCGACTAGAGGGAGCAGATACGCTGGTAATTGGATGTCTATACAGAAGTCCTTCTGCCAATGGCCACCACAGTGTAAACAACCTGGTAAAACTGTTGAATACTGTATGTGACACCAACCCATCTCACTTACTTCTGGCTGGAGATTTTAATCTCCCTGAGATTGACTGGGAGAGTTCCTTCTCAAGGGCACCAGATTCCCACTGTTCACATACTTTTGTTGATGCGATAAACGGATGCTTCCTACATCAACATGTGACCCAGCCAACCAGATATCGACCTGGTTCTGAACCCCATGTGTTAGACTTGGTACTTACCAATGAGGAGAGCATGGTTGAGAATCTCATATGTGAGCCAGGGCTTGGTCACAGTGACCATGTTACTATATGGTTTGACCTCTACTGCTACATTGCTAAACAGAGCTTGACGATGGCAAAACTGAACTTCAAAAAGGCAAGTTTTGATCGTATGAATGAATTGATAAGCAACCACGGGTGGAGAATGTTTGAAAAAGTTACCCCGGCCGGCGACCGAAAGTCAGAAAGACGATGATGCTCAAATATTTGTCAACGGTTATCAACAAACCCCTATTCTGTGGCATGGAATAATGGATGTCTGCCGTTTGTACGTTTTTAGGGAAAACTGCTGCACGCAGGTGCGGAAGATTTCGTAATTGTAACAACAATTTTGCAACACGCCTTAAAATTTCGGACGCATGTCACCTAGTGCTAGGTCAGGTCATCAGGTCAACTTTGCTGGATGATCGTGCCAAAAATGCCATCATGCCCTTTGCAAAGCTTATTCCGTGGAAGTTGCAACCTTCCCACACAAAACAAATTGTCAAATTTGACCGTTTTGACTTGAGCTCACACCTGATATATTATTCGCGACCGAGCCTTAAACGAGTAATCGGATGTTTTGTTTGCAGTGTTTAAGCTCCGTTATGTTCATGAACTGTGAGAAAAGTTGTCGGAGAACGCTAAAATCAGAGAAATTTGGCTTTAAATGATTTATGGTGATTTTATTATTGAGCTTGCCTAAAACATGACCAGATTTCTCTGATCACGTTTGTCGCTCTTTTAAACGTCGTTCCGCTTCTCGCCTCGTAGCCCAGTAGCCGAGTTAGAAGGAGCGTGAAAAGCCCACCTCTCGACTCAACGTGTTACGATAAGGCCACCACCCTGGCGCGGGTTAAGTTGGGGGAGCCTTGAGCCCCAGCAGCTCGTCCTTCTATCTCACTGATATTACCCTCGTCCTGTCTTGTGATGTTATTACAGTGCCATTTTACGATAACGGCCCTTAAATATGATTAACTTCTGTTTGATGAAACATGTCGGGCTCCGCGCGACTTAAAAACATAGAAGCTCCAAAATGAAAATAAAGTTAATTTTCAAGAACTTTTCAAGGTAGATAAGAATAATGAGAGACGCTTTTATAGATGGCAGTTTTTTTTTCGTATGGAGACAGCATTTAGGATTTACAAAAGTGGAAAAAGTTACCCCGGCCGCGCCGGGGTCGGCTGAAAGTTACCCCGGCCACGGCCGGGGTGGCCGGGGCAGGTTCTCCACCCATGTAAGCAACGTAAGGTGGGATGGATTGGTGGATGGGACTTTGCAGAACAACTATACATTTTTCAAGAATACCATGGATGGCATCATAACAGCATGCGTCCCGCCCACCAGGGAATGCCCAAAAAGAAGAAACCTGTATATAAACAGTCAAGCTCTGCAGCTCCGAAGGAAGAAAGTATCACTGTGGAACACATATACAAGGACAAGGGAGCCAGTAGATCATGCAAGATTTGCTAGATGTCGAAACCAGTTGAGACGGTTGACAAGATGTCTCCGAGCACAGTTTGAAGAAGAGCTCACTTCTGAGATCAAGAGGAATCCCAAGAAGTTTTGGCAATATACAAACTCCCGTCTTAAGACCAGATCCAGAATTGGAGAGCTACAAGATGGTACCGGTGTAGTGGCAAGCTCAGACAAGGATAAGGTGGAAATGTTGAACAGGTTTTTCAGCACTGTTTTTACTGCTGAGGATCTGAACTACATTCCACTCCCTACATACCAGTTCGAAGGTGAGGTACTCTCGGATGTGACCATATCTCCAGGCATTGTTGAGAACAAGTTGAGAGCACTGAAGATAACTGGGTCACCCGGTCCCGATCAGATGCACTCAAGAATTTTGCGGGAGACAGCTAGTACCATTGCAGTCCCCTTGGCTGGGCTCTACCGTAAATCACTGGATGATGGTGTCCTCCCAGATGACTGGAAATTGGGGTTGGTTGTACCGATTTTCAAGAGTGGTTCAAAACAAGACCCTGGTAATTATCGCCCGATAAGCTTGACAGCTATTCCGTGCAAGATTCTAGAGGCCATCATTAGAGAAGAAATCATGAACCACCTGAACACCCATCAGCTGCTATCGTCTGACCAGTATGGGTTCAGATCCAAACGCTCTTGTACGGCCCAGCTGTTGCACACCCTGGATGACTGGAGCCAAATGGTAGAGGATGGTCATACGGTAGATGCGATCTACTTAGATTACAGAAAAGCTTTTGATGCAGTACCTCACCAGAGACTTCTTGCCAAACTCAAAGCATATGGCATTGGGGGTAAGCTCCTTGAGTGGATCAGAGCATTTCTAACCGACAGAAGACAGCAAGTTGTTATCAATGGAATATGCTCTGACTGGGTTCCAGTTCCAAGCGGAGTCCCCCAGGGGACAGTCCTGGGGCCGCTGCTCTTTGTTATATATATTAACGACATGCCTGATGTGACTGAGTGCCCAATGAAAATTTTCGCTGATGATACTAAAATCTACCAGGCGTCAGTTGAGAGGAGCAAACTTCAAGAGGATATTAACAGCATTCTGGCATGGTCCGAGAAGTGGCAGCTGCCGTTTAACGAGTCGAAATGCAAGGTACTCCACATAGGATCTGGAAATCCTCTCCAAACATACAAAATGCGGGACAGGATTCTTCTAGCAACTCCTCTGGAGAAGGATCTGGGTGTCCTGATGGACCAAGAACTCAAGTTTAGGAAACAGGCAGCTGCAGCTACTGCCAGGGCCAGCAAGATCATGGGTGTCATTAAGAGATCTTTTCAGAAACTGGATCATGAAACTCTACCAATTCTCTTCAAAACCTTGGTGCGACCACATCTTGAATATGGTTATGCAGTATGGGGACCTTTTAATCGTGCGGACCAAATCCTCGTCGAGCGTGTACAGAGGCGCGCTACAAAGCTTGTCCGAAACATCAGACACAGACCATACACAGAGAGACTTCAGCTCCTGAACCTGCCATCATTGTATTATCGTCGTAGAAGAGGCGATATGATCCTGGCGTACCAGATCTTCCATGCTGGCATCGACATTCACCCAGAAATCTTCTTTGACCAAGCAACCGGAAGTATCACCAGAGGGCACCAATGGAAGTTGAAGAAGCTGCGTGCCGAATCCAGGATCAGGAGAAACGCATTTGCTTCAAGGATTGTAAATGACTGGAATTCCCTTCCAACCTATGTGGTCAACTCACCCTCACTCAACACATTTAAATCCAACCTAGACTGTCACTGGGCGGACCTTGCCTTCGCCATCCCCGAACAGGACCGATAGCCTGGCATCCTTACCATGAGCTTGGTCAGAACGAGACCCACAGGCCTAGTTGGCCTGACAAAATCTCGAAAAGCTGTAAGTAAGTAAGTAAGTAAGTTCAAGTAGATGCTGTCCGAGCACAATCTTGTAGCATCACGTCGCATCACGTGACTTCTTTTCAGCAGATTGTATATAATGGATCATATATTTATACGATTAACGCCTAAAACATCATAAATAATACACTCTTAACATTTATTACTTCTGTTTAACCCTATTCCGGGCGGGGGGCCTTAACCCTCGCCTTGGCAGGGGGGGTCTATGCGACCCCCCTAAGGTTTTTCGAAGATAGCGTAAAAACGGCGGCGCGCAGCTCCGCCAAATTTGGCACAGCCTATGGGGCAACCTTTTTACATATGACCTGAAAATTTCAGGTCCGAGTGACCTTGGGTCAGGTCACCAGGTCAGAAAAACCAGTACAAGGTCATGGTCAAATTTCAATTTTCTTTTTGCACCTGTCCAACTCACAGTTTTGGACTGATTTCCTTCAAACTTTCAGGATGTGCTAAGTTCACCGAGTTGTATAGCATATAGTTCGGGTTTTTGAGGTCACTGACCTGAGGTCAGTTAGAGGTCATTACGTCGTAATGTTAAGATGGGAAAATACTAAATTCGGAAAATACTGGAGATATCCGCTTCGTTCTGTCACTTTTGTGCTTTGAAACCACAGTACTTAACAGCAGGTCACTTGGTGCTTCTTCGTTTGGTGCACTTATCCATGGGTCAGGTCAAATGAGGTCAACTGAGGTCAAATGACGTTTTTGCCATTAACTTGGCACATAATGACGCTAGAGCTTAAAAATGGTACCATTGTGTTCCTGGTGATCAGCCGAATCGAATGATATGCAATATGATGCCATTTGGTTAACTTGAACTTAATTTATTAATTTAAGTTTACTTAAAATTTAAGAAAAAGTTTAAGTACACTTAAGCAAGCTTAAAAGTATATCATTCGACGCGCCTTGACGTGCTGAGTTCACTGGTGTTTTTTTTTTTTTTGCTCTAGCTTAATTAGATCAAAAGTTATAAGCGAAAAACTTTTGACCTGTTTTTAGCGAAATTTTTTACATTTATACCCCCCCCCCAAAAAAAAAACCCTAAATATTGACCTAGAGCAACCAAATTTGCACAGCGGCGAGAACTCCAGGGGGCCCACCTACCTACCAAATTTGGTGTTTCTAGATGCCATAGGAACCAATCGCGAGGGGGGGTCGCATCGACCCCCCCCCTGCCAGGCCGTGTTATGAAAAATGCCCTGCCAGGGCGAGGGTTAAAGGCCCCCCCCACCCTTCAGGTTTTTCTTGTGCCATTGCCAAACGCCGCAAGACTGAAAGCTCATACTCGGTGACTTTTCCTGAACATTCATTAAGCACATTTTGACAAAAAAAAAAGTTGCCGGGTCAGGTCAGGTCAGGTCACCAGAGGCGGTTTGGTGACCCCCACCTCAGAAAAGTTTGCAATCACGCCAGAGCTTTTTTGACGGATCAATTTCTTCTCTTCAGGTTTTAGGGTGAATAGGTCAAAAACGCCCCCAGTAAGCGCGAAACCTTCTGACACTCAACCTAACCCAGATTACTCAAACCTTTGGGCACCATCATGTAGCTCATTCTTTTTACTACGCTTTGAGACCAAGAAAAGACACTTGCGTGTGGTATTTAACCCCCAAAAAAGGTTTCCGCATACCCTTACAAAAGGGCGTTTTGCCCCACACCCTGGGTAATACGCCCACACCCATGTGCAAAGCGCCCCCACCCCATCCATCAACAGAGAAAATGATGAACATGGCACAACTTGACGTCATTCTGACGTCATTTGTGGTCAACCTATCATAGCCTTTGGAATAAAATGTTGTTGCAATGTGTAAAATGGATGCCCGGAGGAGTCCTGAAAGTTTGGTGACGATATCTGCAGTCGTTTAGGATGTATCAGCAAAAAAGGACAGGGAGAGGCCTTTTCGGCCCCGACCTACAGGGCGCTGCCCTGCACTCTCACCACCGTGCAAAACGCCCCCCTTTCAGAAAACTGGGGGCGTCTTGCCCCATGCATCGAGTAGGCGTCTTTCCCCATCCACTCCATTTCCGGTCAACAAAATATTGACAAAAAACGCGCCACTAACGCCACAGCATAATAAATTCAACAGAATGACAATAAAACGCAGTTTTGAGTGATGTGCACAATAGCAAGTTTTGTGAAATAAAGAGGGCATCAAAAGCTTAGGAATCTTCTGTAAAAACAACAAAAACAACACCCAAAACCAACATCAGCACCTACCCACGCTGCTCCCCAAGACGCAGAACCGGAAATAGAGAACTACGTAAACAAGCAGCTGACTGTTCTGAAAGACAGGATAAAACACCTATCCGCCGATAAGATCTACGATTTTTTTAGGGGAGGCGTTTAACCCAGGGGTGCGTTTTCCCCACAGTTACCCTAGTTAGGGTACCAGTATGTGCAATTTGTATATCTCAGAATTTTTACATCTGTGACCTGAGGTGAGGCCAGAGCAGACTCGTGACCTTTACATTGCAAGCCTGTGGGAAAATATTGAAACGCCTCCTGCTTCGTGTAAACGAGTCAACCCCCCCCCCCCCAATTCTTTCAGTATTATGGAAGATTATCTCATCGGTGATGATCCTGGTGCCGCTAATTGACAGGGGCACTGGCAAAGGTCATCTGAGGTCATGTGACGTCATGAATCGTTTTTCTGTCAATAAATCACGAACGATGGTGCTAAAGACTTGTAAGTGGTAGGTACCAAACTGCTCGCCTGGTCAAGGCGCTTCGTTTGGTATGCAGCATGACCATACCCCACAACCTCATTGATGAATGACCTGACCTTGACCTCGGGTCAAATTTCAAATTGACCTGTGACGGTCATCGCATACTTATTTCGCGTCGCCTCGACGAGAGCAACAAAAAATGTATTAATTTTATGTCTCCATGTTTCTTAGTTTAAAAGTTATAAAGACAACTAATTCCAAAACATTTTATCGTTGATGACCTCTGGTGACCCCAATATTGACCTGACCTGAAAATGTTTTATAAAAGTTGTAGATCTTTAAGCGACCTATCACACAACGTTTGTCGTTTGTCGCTGCGATGTGTAGTTTTTGAGATCTGAAGAAGGGGCCGAAAAGGCCCCCCCCCCCGCCCAGAATCGAACCTTTCAGAGTCCGCCCGGAATAGGGTTAAGTCATTACATTGCAAAACGCAAAGATTATCACGACAGTCACGACCTAGGTCAAACCGATGACGTCACAGGTCAGGTCAAATGTCGAATTTTACCGTTTACAAGCATCTCAAGAAATGCGTTGTAAACTCGAGTAAAATGCATTTCGTTGAAAATCATCGATTGGGAAATGTTCGTCAAACACATATTTTGCTATTTGAGGTCACTGATACCAGGTCAGGTCACAGAGGTCAGGTCACTGAGGGTCACAATATACATGAATATCATGTGATGTATGTTTTATGGTCCATTTTATATGCCAAATGCGATTATGTGGGTCAAACAGCCCTTGGAGTCAGTTTATATTATGCTCTGGTGAAGGTCAGGTCAAGGTCAGGTGAAATTAGGTCAAATTTCAAAGTTGATATTTTTGCATAAAATGGGTATCGATTCGGTGCAACTCGTCACGGGAAGTTCAATGGTGGTCCTTGTTTTGCGCTACGTGGTCTAGAATTGCTAAAAAAAAAAAATGAGTTAAAAAATTTGACGTCAACAATTTTGAACAGTTTTTCGCTATAACTTGGCCAAAAAGGATGTATCGATCTAAAATTCGGTATGTATATAGAAGAGCGCAGAAACTCTCACATGTGTCCCGGTTTTTCCGAAATTTGAGAAAAAAAACTGGGATTTTTTGCGTTTTTCTAAAAAAATCATTCTTTTTTTACTTTTTGGGGTCGAAATCCCAAAACGTTAAAAACAAACGAGATAGCAGTTTTGTAGCGCCGCTTTTTATCCAAATGACCATGCAAAGAACTTTGAAATTGCTTGGTAACTGTAGCTTTTGTGAGCGTTTCAAGATTTCATATTTTTACTTTTTTGCTCATTTTTGCTCGAACATGACCTCAGTTTGGCCTCAATAACTCCTGTCCTAAGGTGATCTAAGACTTGAAATTTGGTGTGAAGGTGTCAAATTGATGCCCGGGAAGGTACTGAAAATTTGGCGGCGCTTGCTATTTAGGAAAAACCACAGGGGGGGGGCCAAATTGCCCCCCCCCCCTTAGGCTCACACACCAGCTCCTGGCGGTTGTCAATCCATAAAACCAATGAACCATCACTGGTGTTCCCGAATCAAATCGAGCAAGGCGACGGCCGACGAATTAACAATCCGTCGCCTCGCTCCTTTTGACCCAGACCTCACAACCGGACCACAACAATGCAGCATCATCGTCATCAGTAATCGGTGCGGTGCGGGATTCACCTCGACTGGGTTCCGCAGAGTGCGTCCGTGGCCCGCGGTTAGGTTAGACCCCCCCCCCCCCGCAGAAGAGTGGTTGGTGGTCCCGAACGCCGGGGAGGGGGGGGGGGTAATGGCGTGTACCGGCGGAGCGTCCGGCGGGACGCGGGGCAGCTCTCACCGTCAGTCCTCAGGTGAGCAGTTGGACCACAGCCGTCTGGAGTATACCAGCAGATGGCGGAACCGCGGGCCAGGCTGGAGGGTTGTCGTTATGGGCTGCGGCTTGTGTGATTAATGGCCCGTGCTCTGACGATTACGAAATCACTTGAAGTGACTCACTGAAACAGTTTTTGTCTGTGTTATGCACAGAAATAATTGATGACTTTGTTTTGTTATTGGTATGCTTTGGTTCATTATCTTTATGCTGATTTTGAACTATCACGATTCCTATCAGTGGCCATGAGTGAGTATATCGATTGCAAGCGGGCTGTCAGCTGATCTGTGACCTTTAGATGCATATGTACACTTAAGTACATTTTTCTCTGTAACTCTGAACTCAGCACAGCTAAACGAAACACAAAAAGGAATTCTAGAGGAAAGAAAACGTTTACGGATATTCCTTCAATATGATTTTTTAGTTTTTACTCATCACAGGCTATATTTTTATATTCATCTGTTATTCGGGGTTGGTTCTGGTCAGTGAATGAACATGAGTCGGGAAACAAATTTACTTCCTTAGCTTATTTGTTTTGTCGTCCTGTGATCACCACACCAAAGGGGTGCTACATTGCTACAACTTACAACATGAAATGCGGGTTGTAGGTAAGCAATCGAACAAATACGGCCTTGTTATTAGCGCCGTTGTTGCAATTTACTTCCCCTTGCTGTTGCCTCACCACAAAATAAGCTTTTGCGAAACTACGCTGGCTGATATAAATGTTTTGAAACTTTTAGCGATGGATAAAGGTGACGGAATACTCGTATATCACACCTACCTTATACATTTCGTATTATCATTACGTCGCACAGATGTTTTGTATCAAAGGTGATAAAAAGTGTTTTCTGCTATACGTATGCTTGTACATCCAATTCCAGCGGTGTTTTCTGCCTTATTCCTGCTCTATTAGTTGACAAATATGAGCCGTTTGTCCATAAGTATCAATTGATAGAAATGATTTCAATCAATCGATACTTCTAAGCTTTGGTGACCTGATATAATGACCGATGTTCTAAATGATTATTGTTTGTTTTTTTATGCCGCTTACCGCTTCTCGCGACGCGTCTCAGAAGTAGATTTAGAGGTTTTGTGAATATTGCACCACGAACTCAAAAGCTAAACACTTTGACATGTGATTTACAGGTGCCTAACCCAACTTGCCCGTTTGGCCATTTGTCTCCGGTTCTTATGATCTGCAGCCTGCAGGGACGAATTTTGAACTGATAACACAGCCGCAGTGGTTCGCAGACTTCACTACCATCCTGCCATCGATGGCGCTTTCCCCACAGCCGGTGCCACTGACGGCTGATGGGCGGCACGGGGGGGGGGGGGGGGTGGAGGGTCCTTCTGTGCCCCCGGGCACCGCTCACGGCCGCGGAGAGAGGGTCCGCAGTGAGTGCTGTCCTGGACGGAGCCGTCCGGCGAGACACAGTCAGTTGGTGACGGGCTCCGGAGCAGACAGCACCGACAGGTCTCTCCACGTTCATCATGAGGCTGACGGCGGCTCTCGTGATATTGGCTGGTGAGTACTGGCTCGAGCAATCGTGCTGCCTACGAGTATGAGTAATAGGTATACGACGAGTATACGACTTATGTATATCGAAACTGTTATTGTAACTACGAAAACGGCTTCAAAGTAATAGTCGGGAGCATACCATTACCCTGTCTTTAATTGTGAATCATGAATTGTGACTTCATGCAAATGTGCATTGAGATTTCCACATCGAATAACCAGGCTCATTAACTACACTAAACAAGCGCTCATCCACCAAATATTTTGAAGACGATTGTAACACTTCTTAGTTTGGAAATCGCATCGTAGCAATCATATGCGTGCAATTAGAAAAATGTTTATGCATAATTTAAAAAAAAAATAATCGTAGGTGAACATCCTCGAATCATATGCGAGTACTCTCGCTCGCTTGCATCTCAGGCATCTCGCATTCGTCTCTGCTCGTCTCGCATGCGTCTCGTAACACTTACCTAAGTTATAGCACATAGAGGTGGTGCTATTGGCTACATGCACTTATAACAGCAATGACACTAAAGAAGATGAGTTTCATTATTTAAAACTGATGGCAAGTGGACAGGTTCCGAAATAATGGAGACCGTTTATAGTCATTAGTTCAATGAATTTTGATAATGTAAGCGCAGTTTCCGTCTGTCACTCCACAAATTTTAAGCATACGAGTGGGTGCTAAGTAAACCTGATGGTTGAAAGGCTATTATTGAAACGTAAGACGACATGACCACTGCAAGTGGCGTATGCCTATTTAGGATATTAATCTCACTGTTTTGTTTGTCACCATTGCCAACATCTTACTAGTAGCCGGTATATAATTTGATCCGTTTCATGTATCTATGTCGCCTTGCTCTTTGTAGGGGGACAGATTCCCATCCCGTAAAAGCACGGATGTTTATATCATTTACTTGCGATGCGCTACTGGCCCATGGGCTCAGGTGAATCGCTGCTAGCTCGGCTAACGCTAGAGGCATACTTCGGCATATAATGGTAAAATGTCAGACTACACAGTACCGTCCCCAATATAGATTGTGTGGTGTAATGGGCAATCTGAGCTTTCCACCGATCAGCGACAGACTCACAGCTCTATTAGAGTGTTTCTCACCCTTTATGCTTATCACAGCAATGTCTGTCTGTACGTAGAAGTCATTTCCCTTTCTCTCCTTGCACAACAACAAACGGCGACAACACTCACGCCTCTATGCTTCGTCCCTGTTTATCATTAAATTAGACGAGAATCACGTATTCGTCGCGGTGCGTTCCGTTCCGGCCGGACTCCCACTCCCGCCCCCTCCCCCGCCCCGGTACCCGCCTCTTCGGCGGTAGTTGGACGTAGCGGTTCCCACGCCTTACGCAATGCGCGAGCGAGGTGCCTCCGATCTGTCTCCGGGCCACGGTCGGTAGCACAACTCATGACCGCAGCGCCAGCCGTCTCCACAGCTGATGCGCTGGACCTTTTCATAGGAATGCGCTTAACCCTCGCCGGCACAGGCCATTTTGCGTCCTTCGACGGCACAAGGGGGGGGGGTACGACCCCCCCCCGTCGCGTTTGGCCCCTGATCGAGCTAGAGCTTCGCGGAAAAAACGAGCGTGTTGCCCGTCACGAGAGGAAGCCGATGATACCCAATTTTAAGGTCCTAGGTCATCGGGTGACCTTCCAGGTCAGGTCAATGACCCGAAAACCGGGAAAATCGGGACCTGTTAGAAAGTCGTAAAGTGTGGCTGCTATATGGTTTTCTGGGGTGCTGATCACGAATATCGTGTTCGTTTTGATCAGAGATGATGTTTTTAAGCATTTAGACCAGGTCGGGTCAGGTAAGGTCAGGTCAACCGGGAGGGGTTGTGACGGGTATTCGTAATACGTGTCAACCGCCTCTGACATCTTCGTAACATGTTACGAAGGCACCAAAACTACTTCGTAAATGTTCAAATGGTTGCTAAATTCGAATTCAGCTCCAAAAACTAGCCTAGGAACATGTAAAACCCGAAAAAGTGAACCGAGGTCACCCGAGGTCACCAAAGGTCAATGACCTGACCTGACCTTCAGGTGACCTTGACACCCACCCTAATGTATGGGAGCAACATTAAATCACATGTTTGAACGTTTGAAACCACGAAAAGCTTGCAAACGCGCGGCTAATGCGAGCCGACATACGCCGAATCGCGATTTCGGCCAAACATGGTCACGGAAAAGAGGTCACAGGTCAAAGGTCATTGGGGTCAGGGTCATGAAATTTTCAGGGAACGTGTAAAATTGATCAATGCGAGGGTACTGAAAGTTTCGTCGCGATCAGCCGCTTTTTACGCGAGTTATTCGCGAAAAACCTTAGGGGGGGTTGCATCACCCCCCTGTGCCGGCAAGGGTTAATGTTTGTCCGATTGCTCTGTCTAAAATCGAGCGGCTTCGTTTTTTTTTAGCCCGCGCATGACTGGGGTGATATTGAATGACTGTTTTCCATAACACGAGTGACTGAGGGGGCTCTCCAGAGCCCCCCTCCTATCTCCAATACTACTGGGCCGATCGTCAAAATTCAAACGGCGTCTGATAGCCCTGGAAAAACTGTCGCGCGAAACCTATTTTCATTCACCTCGAGGTCACCGATGACGTCACAGGCCAGGTCAAAGAAAAAATTATCAACATTTTTGCTTGTTAACAAACTAGGCTTTGGCCGCCGGCTGACAAGTCCGATCACGCTCATTTTTTGTTTGCGCACTCCTTGATATATCCCTTAGATGCCCTGAGGGTACCAAACTTTAACTTCGAATTTTTTCAGGTCAAGGCCAGGCCATCCTAGGTCACGAAAATTGTACATCATGTATCGGTCACGTGACGCATGTTTTATGGTCAATTTTACTCTTAGATTTCGGAAAGTGTCGTCTGTGTCATTTGAGGTGATTTTCAGCTCAATTTACCGGAGGTCAGGTCACTTCAGGTCAGAAAAGGCCAAATTTTGAAAATGAGATTTTTCAACAAAAAAAGGTGCCGATCAGATGCAATTTGAGCTCAGGAACATGATGGTGCCATTTATTTTGCTGTAGATGTCAAAAACGTACTGAAAAATGTTTTTTAAATATATAATTGCAAAATTGTGACAATATTGGAAATAACTTGGCTATTTTTTAAGATATTGGGCTAAAACTTGCTAGAGTAGCTCATCAGTGTGTGTTCTATCACATATATTCCGGTTTTTGCGTACAATAAAAATCGTTCAATAACTGCCGAGCGCCGTAATTATGCATGATGAATGACACTTGACAGGTCAATGTCAATTGTCAAGTCATGTAGGCCGTATGAGGCCCATTCCATTAAACCTGGCCATGCATGTGAAAACTTTTCACCATCACAGCCTATACTGTAAGAAATTAATATAGCCGTCCTCGTTTCAACTACTGATAAGTGATATCGCAGGCAACCTATTTGCCCGGCCGGCGTAATGGGTATACCCAATACGAACGAAGGTAATAAAAACCATGTTTTTTTTATTACCTTCGCTTGCTTTTCATGCCATGTTTTCTCAAGTTCGAAGACACCTACCTAACGTTTATCGATCACTCATAGGCATATATGCCAATTTTTCCCGTCAGACCATGCTCATTGGCTGCTCCAAAAGAATCAATAACAAACTTACAGTCACTTTGATCCTCACTCAAAAGATCGATATGAACGTCGATGCGTCAGTTATTGTCCTTTTTCAGTCACACCTCCAATTTGACATGTGCCCATGTCTGCCCATCACAATAATCACCGCCGACTCAGTCCTAATATATCAATGCCGTGTGTGCTGAGCCGATGCTCCCCGCTCTATCGGTGAATAATCTGTGGGTAATTGCCTACCTGTGATTATCGTGTGCGTGGTTAGCCGGCTCACCAGCCGTGACCACGGTCAGCTTCAGTCACGGCCGTGACCTTCGTTATTGTGTCATTGTGTCTCTGTGTCAGCGATGTGAAGCTGTTCCATCCCCACCTGCCAACGGTGAAGTAACACTGCTGCCAATTGTGTCATGTCCAAATTGCCTGCACGTGAACTATGGGCTCGGAATGCCCGCTTCGTGAGTTGGTCACGCAATGGCTCCTGTTGGACATTCATCGCTGTGGGACACATTTATACCTACGACTGAGTAGATTGTTGATAATTGACCAGGTGGGTGTAAGCGTTACGGCGATATCTGTGTTATGACCACGAGTGGCCGGACAGTCGGGGACTTTTAGATGTGATGCAATGAAAGTCAGGTGTGTGTGTGGGGGGGGGGGGGTGCTTTTTAGGGCGATATCAACCAATAAGATGCTCATTGTAACTTCAAGCATAACTATACATGCCTTACGAAATGCAAATTAACCTCCTGGACAGTGGGTCCCACACGGTATAGCGGCGGAACACCTTCAAGTCAGGGGGGGGGCACTGCCGACTTTTGGTCCCATTCTTTCCATGCAACGCCCATAGGGCTAATGTTAAAATGCCAAAATCAAAGGGGGGCACGGACAGGGTGCCCCGGTGCCCTCCCCGTTCCGCCGCCTATAGGTCCCACATTAATCATTCGAGCCTACCTACGAATAAAATTAGAGCGATGTGAGTCAGTTTCAACAAAGCTTTTTCATCTGATATGGCCCATAGCCAAATTGAAATGCAGTCCTTCAAACTAAAGAACTAAAACAAATAAAAATAAAAACAAATGAAGCTGGCACGCGTCGCCATGCCATCCAGCCCACTCATACTTGTATGACTGTGTCCGGTAAACTGACCGGCAGCAATTATTCGTTGGCCTTTGAACAAATGTGGTTCCTTACTTTCTGAAGTATAATGAAGTATCGGTAAATATGACACTACAAAGCTCGTGATCGATAATTTGAACGATATTTTCTGTCCTCAGTACAGCAAAACCCACCATTTTGCCGCGTTCATCCGGACAAACTCACGGCTATCCGGGCTATCGCCGGAAGTTGTTCATCGAAAACCGTCGAGCTCAGTCATCTGTGCCCCCCCCCCCCCCGTCTGGATCTGTCATATATCGCCTCTCCCGCCCGCCGGCGACAGCCACCCGGCGTAAGTGTAGCACGCGGTGCCATCAGCCCGCGCAATCGCCGCCAATTTCTGGCGCGATCCGCGCGTGGCGGGCCGGCCACCGCTGACATAACTCGGTGCGCAGCCGCGGCGAAAGCGGCGCGGTGGGTGCGTCATGGGGCGACGAGCTGTGACGCCCGGCAGATGGTCTCGGCGCGGCGGCGGCGGCAATCAGGGTGATGGACCGTAGACGGGGAAACTGACCGGTGATCGCGTCACCACCGCCGGCAGGTGCGGAAGAGGGGAGAGAAGGGAGAGAGAGAGAGAGAGAGAGAGAGAGAGAGAGAGAGAGAGAGAGAGAGAGAGAGAGAGAGAGAGAGAGAGGGAGTATATGTCCGTGTGGGGGGGGGGGGCATGGAGAGAGTTCTGTTACGATTATTAGATAACACTGTGGATATGCTTTCTTTTGATCTTATCTGAGTCAATATCATTCGGTCTGCGATGGGATGAGAGGAAAAGAGGAAAATATTGGGCTAAGTCAACCTTCGACAGGTGCTTCGCAGCAGCTGAGCCCATCCCATAGCGACGTGTTGGGACAAAATGTCCCAATAGACCACGGTAGCTTACCTTTTGTTCTTCCTTCGGAGTTGCGCTCCTCTGCCTGTCTGTTACGGTACGTAAGCACGTACGTGACCGGCCATTAGTCAGGTCAGAATAGGATTCGAGAATGCTGATGGGCTGATCCTGCGATACGGAAAACGGATTAACGTTCGCTATGACGCTCACACGGGGTCCTTCTCTCTGCCCACAGGGTTGCAGCTGGTGACGGCAGTGAAGCCCCCGGGTCACCCCCACGGCCCACCGCGGCCTCTCCACCGCGCCCAGCTACCCCCTGGACCACCGTACTTGCGCTACCCTCCTCCGGGCCCCCACGGCAGGTACGGTCCGCGCCCGTACGGCCCCGCTCCCCATATCCGTCCGTACGGTCACCCGTACCCTCACCCGCCGCCGCCGCCCCACCGGGCTTCACCACACCCGGCTGCAGCAACCACTACAGCAGCGCCATCTGCTCACACCGAACCCGAGACGGTGGCGCCACCTGAGACGACCCAGGCGGTCATTTCGACTGCTCAGCCGGAGTCCGCCACTGAGACCAGCACGGAGAGCTCCGTGTATTTCTCGACGGCGCCTCATGTAGCAGGGACGCTGAGCAGCGCCGCCGGACCGGCAGCCGCCGTCGCAGAGGCTCCTCCGACGACTGAGTCCAAATCAACGTCGGCCGAGTCGGAGTCGGAATCGGAGCACGCTCCGAAGACGTCATCAGCACCTCGTCCGCCGCTCTACCGGCCGCCCCCGTCCGCCCGACCGGTGTATCGTCCCCCGCCGCGTCCCGCCCATCCCCACCAGCCCCCGTACGGCTACCGGAGTCCCGTATCCAGCTACCAGCACCGTCCCGCCCCGCACCCACCCCGCGGGCACTCCAAGCCCAAAACCTACTACGCCTCAGGCAAACGGCCGTCACCTTCGACCACTCCGATCCCTTCAGTGACCACTGCTGCTCCGGAGCCTGAACCAGAGGTAACCGAGGCCGCCCCAGCCCCCACCCAGGCCCCAGTGACCGCTACCAGTCAGGTGACCGCCTCTCCCGAGGTCAAATACTCCACGGAAGCAGCCTCAACCACCGCCGTCCATCCTACGTCGCTCGCTCCCACCGGTCCCCCCGCTCCCACCGAGGTGCCCGCCGCCCCGGAGTACGTCGAGAGGAGACCGGAGACGCCGGTCGTCCCCAGCTACCCCACTGCACCCGTCCCCAGCCGGCCACAGTACCCCAGGCCGCAGTACCAGCCGACTTACGAGACCAGTGAAGACGAGGACGACAGCAGCAGCATTCCAGGTCAGTTAGTCGCCGTGACACTGTCATATGCTCTCTTCAGAAATCAGATGAACGCATGCCCGGTTTTCTGTGCTTGGGTATCGTTCTCACCCCAAGTGATTCTGTCGTCTCTGAGTTGCAGTGCAGCTTTGTGAAGCCAAGTTACCAATGTTTCATAGCCATAATGCCCCCACATGCCTTCCGGTTGCCTGACTAGCTAGTGTTGTGCACAACGATACCCTCGTCCCCTACCGATGCAATGAAGTGTAACTCGATGCAAGATCAGTGACGATACGCGTGTCTCGGCTTTGTTTCAGGCGTGGCCAACGTGGATTACCCCACGTTGTCTGAGGTCCCCGAGACCAGCTTCACCTGTGAAAATAAACTACCCGGCTATTACGCTGACCAAGAGGCCTCCTGTCAGGTAAACAACACTTACCCCGTTTACATGAGTCATTCAGCCTAAACGGAAATATCCGATTAGCCAGGGAACGGAAAAATGCGTTTCGGTGGCCCCGTTTACATGAGCCTTATCGGAAAAATCCGTTCCGGAACGGATAATTCCCTTTACGCCGGCAGCCCGAAAAATACGGATATTTTGCGCATTTTTACATGTCTGGCGCAGCTCCTATCAAGCATTATTTGTGCTTGTTTTAGGCTTAATTTACTTGATTCTTAGAAGTTTTGTATGTAGAATTGGAAATAATCATGGCACAAGCCATTATTTTACTTGTGTGCTGTAAAAGAAGTGTGATTAATTGTCTGAAAGCAAGTAAACAATTGAGGTCTTGGACAACATTGAAGAGCACATCTATATTGAAAGTCTTTTTGGTTTCAGAAAAAGGCTAAGACAGCTCATAATAGTCATAGCTCATCATGCTGTACCTCCAGTAAGTTGACAAAATGAAAATGCATGAAAGGATGTGCAGGATGGTGCCACACCTCAGAAAACATTGGTATGAAAGTGGGTGGTGCGGGATTGTGTATACATTTTTGGTTGACACATTTGAAGCACTTGAATATTCCAGCATTTTGTTTTCATTTTTTGCTTTTAGCTGCTCAGTTCTTCAAAGACAGGGGTCAGATCAGTGCTAGGTAAATTGTGAAGTAGATGTGACCTGTGGGTGCATTGCTTGACTGTCGCCGGGTGCAACACAGTATCCATCATTTCCATGTGTTTTAGTCATAACAGAAATTACATCTACTCACCACCAAACTTTAAGACACTATCAGTGCAATTTTCAAAATGCATAGAATAATCCACTCTCAATCACACCAGGTAAGATGTGAAGATGAAGTCCGAGTGGTACCTTATGTGGTTTGGTAGGCTGGTTGACCTTGTAGAGTGGTAGGAAGCAGTTTGGTATAATAGGTTGTAGGCATGTAGGTGTGTTTGTAGGATGGTAGGTTGAAAGTTAGGTTGGTAGGTAAGGTTAGGTATGATTCTACAAATTCCACAAAACTTGCCAGTTGCCTGCTTCCACCATCCGAGATTAACCAAACTTTCAGAGACCTTCCCACCACTGAAGAATCTACTTCTTTGGAACAATAAGGTGAACATTTAAATATTGGTGGGGGGGGGGGGGGGCAGATGGCAGTATCACTGAGTAAATTTGGCTGTGTGTCTTGTGTATATTTTGGCATGCAGCCAAGTTACTGTCCCAGCCAGCCTGCGTGCCCTGCCGTCTGGTGGCTGTTAGCTGAAGCATAAGTCATCTGAATCACTGCTAGGAAGTTTGAAGTACCTAGGTAGAGAATTTTTTGGGAGCATGTACTAAAGCAAAATAAATCAAGCATCATATCCAGTGTACCAAGCACTAAATGGCACTAGCATGCTGTTCCAAGTGGCTATAGGGAGTGATTGGCTGGGAAGGCTATGTTGGTTGCCCTGGAATTGAACCCTGATTGTTGAATCTAAGAAATAAGGAAATTATCCCTAAACTAGAATGCTTCCCTTTTGAAGCATATGACGTTCCTCTCAACACTTATGTAGGTACTTTATGAATCTGCCACAATGGCGCGAAATCAGGGGCAAAAAGTGGATTTCATTGTCATTAGACCTACCATTCAAGATAAATATGTATTTTGGTGTGTAAACTAAAAAAATTCATCTATAAAACTTGCATATTCATGTCATTTTCTGCTAGATGCGCAAAAAATCCGTTTAGGCCTGACGTCCTAAACGGATATTTCCCATTAATTCATCGGATATTTCCGTTCCGCGTAATCGTCATTTTTGCGCGCCCAAACCAGTTTACATGAGTCGAAACTTGCGCACTTTTCGCTAAACGGAAATATCCGTTCTTAACGTCATTTTCGCTGACTCATGTAAACGGGGTAACTGAGTGTCGATCCAAGTGCAGTCGGAATATCCCTTATGACTCTGATCTTATCTCGTCGTCATGGTATCCCTCGATCACGATCACGATCTCACGAGCGCCTTCGATCTCACTTTTGCTCCCGCCTTTGGTCTCATTAATGACCTTGCATTTGACCTCACCTTTGACTTGCATGTAACCTCAGCGCTGATCTCGTCTCTTTGACCTCGTCTTTCTAGCCTCTCTATGAGCTCCCCTCGATCTGCCCTCTGACGTTACATCACTACTGACCTCCATATGACCATCATCTGGCCTTCTGACCTTCCTCTGACCTCCATCTAACCTCTCCCTCTGACCTCTCCCTCTGGCCTCTCTAACCTCTCACTGATCTGTAATCTCTCGTCACCGCAGGTGTGGCACTACTGCGGTCTCGGGGTGAACCGGCAGTCGTTCCTGTGTCCGGTGGGCACCGTCTACTCCCAGACCACCCGCGTCTGCGACTGGTGGTTCAACGTCAACTGCGCGGCCTCAGAGTCCCTGTACGGGGTCAACGCCGACCTCTACCAGCCGGCGGCGGCGGCGGGGGAGGCGGCCTATGGCCAGAGGCGCAGCGCCCCGGCGGCCGGCCCGCTGGCGCCCCAGCCGTACGCCCATGGCCCTCATGAGTATCACTCGCTGCCTCCAGCCAACGGGGAGCAGTGAGGAAGGGGTGACGTGCAGAGGAGTTGTGGCTAATGTGGGAGAATGTTGGGAGGAACGGTCGTCGCCGTCTCAACCGGTCTTTCTAGCGGGTAATAGGAGAGTTGATTGAGTGTCTAGATAGGAAATACGATACGTGTGGTGGATAATGATTGCGGGGGTTATGTGGAGTGCATAATTAGGCACCGCTGCACTTTATTTATTTCGTTCTCCGTATAAGGATGATTTTGTGTATAGTTTTATGTACCTATATATCACCGCACCTTTGTTAGTCATCAAAATATGTCACACTAGTGGCGTTTGTTCATCACAATTTACCAGACGTTATATTTATCTAGTGTGGATTGCCTACTTATTGCGTAAAGGCTTTTGTTCACGTCACATCAAACTATTCTCAGAGGTAATTGCACGGATATTTGTGTATGCTCTGTGATTTGAAGTAAAAGGTCCTTCTTGTGTCAGTTGTTAAGTGTAAGCTTTTATGTTTTCTAGAGTTGCCCCGGAGTTTTGTTCAGTGAATATTAGCAGAAAACGTTAAACGGGCGTCAAATTATTCTAAATCATTGCAGTTTTTATGTGACAATTCCTTTTAATTCGGCATGCTCATGTGTGACTTGCAGTGGTCAGTGTGCTCCTGAGTCCTGTAGAACTGAGGTGAAAATACACGATGTGCTTAGTTTTTTACATTGTTTACCTACGAATAACCATACCCAACAGATGCCCATACCCCCTCCCCACCAGCACCAGCGCGACCATTCTCTCCTATAGCTATGGAGCGATATTTTGACCAAGCTGATCCATAGCTTGGTGTGGAGTAACTTGCCAAAAGTGACTAAAGCTTTCGCGATATTTGTGTGTAAGTGAGACGGCAGTCGTTCAATCACCGCCTATCACAGTGTTTGTATTGCCAGATTATACTCCCGACCGCCTAGCAGTGAGAACTAAACTCCGGCGACAATGTCACGATCCTGACCCACATGACGACCTTTGTAAAAACAAACGCCGTGGTCGATACATCAATCCTAGCGGATTATTGTCCAGAAAGGTCACACCGGAGGCCGGAGCTCTGCCGTGAGAAGGTCAATTCGGATCGGGCCCTAGCTGTTCTCGACATCCGGTTTGGAATGCTTAGCGGCATTATTTCGCACACGTCAGCGGCGCTGCGAGGCTGTGATAACGTCACTACTGTTGGCTTCTCTCGACTGAGGAGGGCGGCGTACGTCCATTTCTACTCAGCCTCTGAGACGGAGAGGTCACTTCCTCCTTCCTGGCCGTTTGAGCTTCAGTTTAGTTCTACTTCTCCCGAGGTCCAGAGATGTGGCACTACCGTCTGCTCGTATTCGTGACGCTCGGCGCGGCGGCGGCTCTGGCTGGCCGGTCGGCACTGTTTGTTCGAGCACCGCAGGACCCACAGAGCCTGGGATCAAACATTCTGAACGTCAGCTGTGCCTCCAACGAAACCTGCAACACCTACAACACCCGGTCGACGTGTGTGGTCACCAACACCACTAGCGGGGCGATGAACTGCTCGTGCGCCCTGCCCGTCTACCCGTACCCGGATACCGCCAACGACATCTGTCAGCAGTGGCCCGGAGGTGCCGGCGATCCGTGCATCAGCTCCCTGGACTGCTGGCGCGACACCAGCCTCTTCTGCAACGCCACCGCCGGTCCGCAGACAGGCGCGTGCGCGTGCCCCTCCGGCAAACCCAACTTCTTCGGAGGAGCCTGCTACCTGGACGTGCCCGACTACGAGACAGACCCGTGCACGGAGACCACCCAGTGTCAGGCAGCGTTCGGGGAGCACACTGACTGCGTCCAGGCCGTCAATGTCTCCGGCACGGTGTGTCGGTGTCGGGACGGTGCCGTGTTCGTGTCGGACGCCTGCTGGCTGCAGCACGACCTGCACCAGCCGTGTACCGAGACACACGAGTGCGGCACCCCCTTCTCCGAGTGCCGGGCGGACGAGTGCCGCTGCCAGGAGGGCTGGAGCGAGCAGCTGGAGCCGCGCACTCAGCAGGCTGTGTGCGTGGGAGCGGCCGCCGCCGCCGCCGCCGGCCCGCTGCTGGCACTGGTCGCCATCGGGACGACTCTGCGCGCTCTGTAGGCCACAGAGGAGCTCCTGGGACGGTCTTGGTTGGTGGTGCGCTGCTGCAGTGGCGAGAGACGATAGTGCTAGGCTTTTAGCACCCTTAAATATGGTTATAGGCTATTAAGCGCAAAGCAATGCATCGTGTTTTAGTGTACCTATTTGTTATAGCTATCATAAGTCGAACTTTTACTTTAGCCTTTACGCATGCCTAAAATAAAATATTTCTTGCCCTAAGAACTATCTTTATAGTTAGGTATGGTGCCTGTAATATTAGAGACTAACTAAATGTGCGGTTTAATACATCATAAGCTTTAATTTTCCAATTAATTTTGCTTTTACGTTTTAACATTATTAGATATTTATCGAAAAAAGCATTGATTAGTGGTTCAAAATTTATCTTCTATTATAGGTAAGTCACTGATCACAAGTCAAGTTAGGTATTTTTTCTAGCATTATAGGTCAAAAGTCTCCATGCATCATATGGCATATAATCTGCTTCACTATACGCTCGTAAATGTGTCACATTACGCGACTTGCTTAGATGCAGCTCCTAGGTATTATAGTATTATAGAGACGCGGGCTCGTGCCCTTCACGTTTGTCACATCGTGTGCTGATCGATGCTGTATAATGTATTTGCTAGATCGGCTATTGCGGGTGGCTTTGCTTTTTAGTTTTATATATATAAGGTGCTCGTATATGCAATGCTTGCCTGCGTTTATGTAAAGTGTATTTTGAGAGGCAAAGGGTGAATGCAGTGACCGTTTGTTTATCCTCAAGGTTGTGCCCACTGTCCACTGACCTGTATTGAGTAAATACATTCCAGACACTTGTCCTGTATCGGCACTTCTGAAACCGTCCTCCTGCTGTTCCATTTGCGTGTGCTTAGTCAATTACTTCGCTGATTCGGTCGGAAGATAAACGGCTAGACTTTCTGCAAAAGGCAATATTACATGAACAGAATTTTTCCAAGAAGTAAAGTGGCATAGCGTTTTATAGAAAATAAGAACATCGTGTTTATTTGGATGTAGGTTAGTTAGCTTTACCTTTGTATTTCAAGTTACACTGCGTCTAACTTCATAACCTATATGTCGGGGCATTGAAAACGGAGAAAAGGAACACAGTCATCAAAACAACCATAAATACCTACCTACAATTAATCGGTGGTGAGTGCAAATAAATCGCAAAGCAGACAACCCAAAATCACATCACTTTGAATTAACACATATTCACATTTCTTTATTTCCGATCACTTGAGTAAAAATGTCAAAGAGTAGGTAAGCATACGGGTACCATTGTCAATGCGTAGTCACGATAATCCAGCGAACGATGATATCAATCAGAGTTCAGAAAAGTCTTATCATCCCCTTCCTTGGAATCACTTTTCGCTTTATTCTCGATTGAGTTGATTCCTTTGGTAAAAGCGCAAGCTATAAACCACGGAAGCACGCACCCGCTTATGACTAGCAAATCTCTCCGCTTGTCGCCCACTTCTACATAACGTTCACAATGTACATCACAGCGTCACAAAGCAAGCATCTTCACCAGGCTCTGACGCCATCTGTTTGAAAGGCACGACTGGCTTCTGTAAAGACAATCTAGCCCTGGCTAGCCAGCCTCGCGATTCCAGAGTTCATGTTGGCACTTTAAGACGACAGTGACTTTATCTCGCAGCACGTCGACTCGGTGGAGGGAATTGTTCCCCGAACCTCATACCCTGCCCTTCTCTGTGACCGTTGGCTCTGATTACGTGGAGACGACCTGGGCCGTGTCCTCCATCCCAGCCTCCTCCTCCATGGCGGCGCGACGGTAGCGAATCTGCTGCTTCGCCCTGAAACCAGCCACCGTGTCATTTCACCCGGATAGAAGGATGCGGTACGAGTCGGGAGCTCTAAGCATTGCAAATATAAACTGACGTACACGGAAGGGCGAACGGACGGGCGAACAAACGAACAGATGGACAGACCATCCGACGGACAGACGGACGGACGGACAGACGGACAGACGGACAGACGGACAGACGGACAGACGGACAGACGGACGAACAGATACAGGTGGGGAGACCGGGGCTCGTTGTCACTCGAGATGGCGCCAGCAAAATAAAACAAAAAGAAGTATATAATTTTCTTATGATGGCACTGCATCATGGCACAATATCGTAAAACATAAGCGGAGTGTTGCAGCGCACCGTGCATTTTGCTGCACGACTGCAAGAAGAAAGAAGTAAGAAAAGAGTTAGAAGAAGTACACCTGCATCAAAATAACTCCTCAAACATTTCGGTTGAAGTGCCTGACACAAAATCGGTGACAACAAGCCCCGAAGAAAATGGAAGAAGAAATATTCATATAAAGTACATTTGAACTGATCACGAGAGATTAAAACACATCGCGTCAATCCCGCGCTTTCTATTGTACATTTTCAATCATTCCTTTTTCTGCTACCTGCCCACCACTCCCGTACATAAAGTACAGTGTCGCTGGCGCCGGTGACCCGCCCGGTGACCTCCCCCGGCCTCCCTCACCGGCATCTGGCCGCCGTCGTCTCTCGCCGGATGACGAACACGGTGGCGCCCGTGGTGATGAGCAGAAACAGCACGAAGCTGCCGACCATGCGCAGCAGCAGCCGGTCCGCGGGCGGCACGGCGCCCGAGTGGGCCGCTGCCACCACGAACCAGAAGAAGAACACGCATACGAGCAGGATGAGCACCGCTCCCAGCTGAGAGGTCACGTACAGCTTGTTGCTGCACGGGCGAGCCGGTCAGAGAGTTATGCAGAGTATGTGATTTGTATATCGGGTACGTGATTTGTGTGGCTTAGAGGAGGTTTGTTGATTGGAAAAGGGACGAAGCATGAAACACAAATGTAACCATCAGACGCGAGTTCAATGCATGTGTGACGCCGCCAGCTTTACGTCGCAGAGTTATCGACGTGTATCGGTACGTATGCGTCATATCTGCCCACTCAACGCTACGATATACTCGTACCTAGCAACCTGCGCTGTGCAGAGTGCACTTTCAGTTGAAGCCAGCACGCACCATAAAGCATAATCCCTCGCCGTCACCCTTTTCCCTCCCTTCCCTTGCCATCCTCAATATCTGTCCATCTCTCTGCGCCACTCTTCCGTTTTCTATCTCTCTCCCTCTCTCTCTCTCTCCCTCTCTCTCTCTCTCTCTCACCCTCTCTCTCTCTCTCCACGCACCTGTAGGCCTGTCGGATCTTGTTGCGCCTCCAGAAGAGGACTAGGACCACGCACGTGGCCGCAAAGATCACCACCCCTCCGATGGTGAGGGCAGCCGCCAGGGTGGTGCTGCTCCCGTTGTGGATGTAGGTGTGGTGGAGCTCCGGGGTGCACGGCAGAGGTCCCTCGCTGGATTTGGCGGCACCCAGAACAGGCACGCCGGCCAGGTTCTCCGGCAGGCGGCACCTGAAGTCAAGAGGTCACAGTGGGTCAGAAGGTCACAGAGGCGGTTTGCATGGACGGTCACGTGGACGGTCACATGGACAGTCACATGGACGGTCACAGGAACGGTCAAGGGATGTTGATAAGGGAACGATCATTGAAGCCCGCAGTGGCTCTTAGTTTGACCATAAAGAGGGAGAAAGAAAGTCCCAAAAACGAGTTCCATCATGGAGAGACTGAGACAGAGATGGATATCAGCCGTGGTAGTTTCTCTGAGATACTCAGTGAGCACTGCTCCCAACTCACGTGACCCGCTCGGCCTCGGTTTGGCCCTTTTCCACCAGCTTGGGCAGCAGGTCGACCATCCATTGGAGGCGGCAGTCGCAGCGCCACGGGTTATCGTGCAGCTGCACTTGCAGCAGCTGGTCCCAGAAGGGCACCGTCTCGGCCGCCAGCGTCGTCAGGTTGTTGCCGCTCAGAAACAGCTGCGGAGAAACGGCGAGCGGAGACGGAGTGAGAGGGGTAATTAGGTGGGGAGCGTCAAATCTCCAGATGGACAAACGACGGCAGGTAGTGCGAGTACAAATTTGTGAACGAAATACGATAATGAAGGAAAACAAACACAACAGATCAGACGCGTAATTGGAAATTTCATTCTATTTTGTCAACAAAATGTTTCCTTGATGACTAAAAGAGAAACAGTGTTTGCTATTGACAGGATGAGTTATGAATAATAGACGCAACCAATGCATGGTATACGGAGCGATTTGCACACTGCACGCGAACAGTACGTCTACAAATCGATACGTCTACCATGCACGTGCATGTACCTATGATTGTGTCCGTTGCGTCTGTGATTTATGACGTACCTCCTGCAGGGGGAAGATGCCAGGCGAGGTGTCCATGCCGTCAAAGATGTGCGGGCTGACGCTCCACAGCCTCTCGTTGTTCCGACAACGGAGGACCCTTAGAGCGACCAGCGTGGAGAACGAGTTGTCGCTGATGTATTCTGTCAGCACGAGAGCGAAGGGGTGACGGATGTCGTGCGCAAATGCGACATACCCATCATACTGTTACGTCCAAGTTTGAAAAAAGACGTACGAAATAAAACTGCCTAAAATGATCAATCAAACCGTTTCAACGTTGCATTGTACCTGTTACTTACAAGCGAAGGTCTCACATGTGATTAGAAGTTATTCGTGGTAGCCATATAACATTCTTTGTGAGTCGTGCCTTGTCTCACAATTTTCTATTACCAATACATATATTATGTACGGCTTTACGGCTATACATAGGGCTGTAGTGTTGATCGCCAATAAAATACACATTTTTTACGAGCACATCTCATGTGCTCCGGTAGTTAAGCCCGTAAGACATTACACACAAAAGGCCTATAAGTCTCACCGAGGTTCGGCATATAGGCAATGTTGAGAACTCGCAGATTGACCATGCCGCGGAACGAATCTTCGTTGATGTCTTTGATCGGGTTTTTGTTCAGTGTCAGGGTCTCGATGGCGTGGCTGCAATGGATCATATCACTTATTAACATGGTTGGAAACTGTTAACAAGTACGAGTACGATTACATAGCTTTACATCAGCTTAATGTTCATCTAAATGTCACGAGACCATAACCTTTCTGACCCGCCTTCGTGAGCAGTCGCCGGCTGAGCTGAGGTCCCTGATGATCTGATCCGGCATCAGGCATCAGCTGCCCATCACCTGACCATTTATCCCGGTGTCCGCCGTCTGACCTAGCACCTCTAATCCGGTCAGCTGACTGCTGACCTGACCCCGTGACCCATCCCCAGTCACCTGACCTGACCTTTGTCACCTATCCCCAGCCGTCTGACCTAGCCCCGTGACCCATCACCCATCCCCAGTCACCTGACCTGACCTGTGTCACCTATCCCCAGCCGTCTGACCTGTGTGTGTGTCACCTAGCCGCCTGACCTGTTGTGCAGCTCGGGCGGCACCTCCGTCAGCTGGTTGTCAGCCAGGTTCAGGTGTCGCAGTGTGATGAGCGAGTGCAGCAGGCCGTGTGGCATCTCCTTGAGCCCGGTGCCGGCCAGCTGCAGGGTGCGCAGCCGCGGCAGCGAGGTAATGGCCATCTGGGTGTGGTGGTCCAGCAGAGACAGCGAGTTGTACGACAGGTCCAGCTCCAGCAGACTGGAGAAGTGCGACAGCACCTCCTCGTAGATGGAGTGAATCTGTGGACACACCCGGGCATGGTCTCGGGAATGGATCAGTGTCCGGTGCCAAGATTTACAAAAAGTGAAGGACAGAGTATTCAATGTTGATGATATGGTGCGTACATATAAAACCGCATGAACGGATAGTCGTTCCTTTCCATGCCCTGTTTTTACAGCTTCATCTGTGGCCTGTTGGCGTGATGAGCTACTAATTGAACTCTCTGCCCCGAAGCGCAGCTATATAAATGCATAGAATGCCTGGTGCATAGACTGACCCGCAAAGCATTGATGTGATGCGGGACAGTCTAACTGCAAGGCATTCCCCACTCATGCTGCGCTAAAAAAGCCTGATAAACCGATCGAATATTGCAGTTATACAAATTGCCCAGCAAGATAGCTGGCTGCTCTGAGTGTTCAACCTCTCACTCATCAATGGCTGCCAGCTGGAGCATGACGCGTTTTTGTCAACTGCTAGTTCACCGCTGCACGCCACCGTTGTAGCAACATTTAGGTACCTATGTTGTCTCGATATCGAAATAAGCGTGACGTGCAATTATACAAGGAGGCGAGGTACTTATGTTTCACACTCAATATACATTTTTCATTGCAATTGAAGTACATCATTACGCACTGTAAAGTGTACATACATAGATGTACGAATACTTACGTTATTGTAGCTGAGGTCGAGCTGCTGGATCGGCGACGGCTGGTAGTCGTCGGCGCTGAACTGTCCGCGGAACGTCTTCTCCGTCAGCGAGTCTCGCACCAGTTTATTGTGACTGAGGTCCAGCCGTTTGAGCCGCGGCAGCGCCACGAACGCGCCGTCCGCGATGCTGGCAATGTCGTTGTGCTGGAAGGAGAGCTCTGTGATGTTTTGGGCCGGCACCTTGGCCACCTCTGTCAGCGAGTTTTTGTCGTAGATCAGGTGGATGTCAGTCTGGTTGGTGGGCCACGTGTCACTCGACGTGTAGGCAGAGGTGAAGTCGTGGTCCGAGCAGTCGATGGTCATCACTGGTGTGTCAGTGGAGCACGTGCAGCCACCACAGACGGTCGACCAGAAGGCGCCGGTCGGCAGTGCCAGCGCCAGGCAGAGCGCGGCCGCGACCAGCCACCGGGCGGCCATTGCTGGTCTGGAGGGGGGGGGGGGGGACGGCCGCCCAGTCAGTGGCCGGTAAACGGTAACATTGCCAGTAGCCGGTAAACGGTAACAGTTTACACCGTCAGAGACCAGTAGAACGGTGACACTCAGTTGTCGCTAAAAGGCGGCTGTCAGTGGCTGATAAATGGCGCAGCTCTGTTATCAAGTGGTGACTGGTGGATAAGAGATCAATTACGCGATTTTCAGCAGCCAATAACCGTTTAGTGCGATTGTCAGTCAGTGGTTATAAATGGTACGGCTGTCGATGCCGGTAAAAGGAAATAACATCAGAAACGGTACAACTGGCTCACTCAATGCAATGGTCGGTATCTACAGCTTACGGCAGCTGTCGGTGGAAGATTAGATAAACGGTCACACTGCCAATGATACAACGAAGCAGCTCTGGGTGTGGCTATTGAATTATTTTTAAACGATATGATGATTGATATTGGTGATACAATTCGCAGTTGACATTGCACTCTAATGACAAACAAAAGAGTCCTCTGTCTGGAATTCATAGAGACTTCCATTGCTCCTCTCGGCCAAACTCTCACACCTCTCAGTTCTCACCTCTTTCCCTTCCCTCGCGAAGACCTCACTCTATTCACCCTCTTCTCTCCCCTACACGACCCTCACTCCTCGGCACACTCCTCACTCCTTGTCACACTTCTCAGCGCCGCCCTCAGAACCTTCTGGGCACGTCTCTGTGTTCTCCAGCTCTGCGATGAATTACGACACGTCGCGCCACGGCTGAGCACGGCGGGTACGGCGACGGCGGGGCCTGAGCACGGCCCGGCCGCTCAGGTGGACCCTGATTGTGACTCAGGCGTTATCGCTCCGATAGCGACGGACGGCAAACAGAGCTGCTCCCTGCCCCGGCCCCTCGCTGCCCCCGTGACGCCTGTACTACACACGAAATATGCACACTGCGTGGTGCAGTGACTGATGCAGATGGGTGGCGAGCTGAAACTGAGAATAAGCTCCCTTGGACGACTCAAGCGCTTATCAAGCCTTTATTCTATCTAACTAAGCGGCCTACACACAACTGCGATAAAAAGCACTGCCTGGCAAGTGGCAATGGCTTCATTTTCTTGAGTTATCCTTGAGCAATGAGCAGGATGACAATAAATGCCATATTTTTATATATACCTATATTTGTAGGTATATGCCTACGCCCTACCTACAGGTACCTATAAGAGAAAGGATGCGTCTTAAGTTTTTGCGTGTTTTGCCCATTTGCGTACCATAACCTACAATGTCTCCCGTGTACCTACCAATGGCAGCCTACGCCTTATCAGTCGGTAGTGTCTTTTGCGACATGCCTTTCACAATCCTCCCCGTCAGCAATTGACGATGTGCAAGGCTGGACCCACCAAGTGAAGCACCTAACAGCGAGCCATAGACCTCTAGGCTCTACATGCCTACATACAGGGGTCTATATGAGCGAGCCTATTAAGATTTCAGCGTCACGTTCGTTATCGACACTGTCGGGCTCGGGCTCGGCCTCTGAACCAGACGGACGATAACACGTGCCCTGTGGGCTGCGGGTGGCGGCTGCAGTGCGCGACTTACGCGATGAATGCTCTGCTTAGTAGGCATATCACAATGGGACTGCAAAGCTGATCTTTTTACTCTTGCGCCTCAGTGTGTACAACTTTGCAGTACTTCGATGTCTATGTCCATGGTTAAAAGTTAACCCTCACCGGCACAGGGGAGGGGGGTTGATACAACCCCCCCCCTAAGGTTTTTCGCGAATAACTCACGTAAAAAGCGGCCGATCGCGACGAAACTTTCAGTACCCTCGCATTGATCAATTTTACACCTACCCTGAAAATTTCATGACCCTGACCCCAATGACCTTTGACCTGTGACCTCTTTTCTGTGACCATGTTTGGCCGAAATCGCGGTTCGGCGCATGTCGGCTCGCATTAGCCGCGCGTTTGCAAGCTTTTCGTGGTTTCAAACGTTCAAACATGTGATTTGATGTTGCTCCCATGCATTAGGGTGGGTGTCAAGGTCACCTGAAGGTCAGGTCAGGTCATTGACCTTTGGTGACCTCGGGTGACCTCGGTTCACTTTTTCGAGTTTTACATGTTTCTAGGCTAGTTTTTGGAGCTGAATTCGAATTTAGCAACCATTTGAATATTTACGAAGTAGTTTTGGCGCCTTCGTAACATGTTACGAAACTGTCCGAGGCGGTTGAAACGTATTACGAATACCCGTCACAACCCCTACCGGTTGACCTGACCTGACCTGACCTGGTCTAAATGCTTAAAGACATCATCTCTGATCAAAACTAACACGATATTCGTGATCAGCACCCCGGAAAACCACATAGCAGCCACACTTTACGACTTTCTAACAGGTCCCGATTTTCCCGGTTTTCGGGTCATTGACCTGACCTGGAAGGTCACCCGATGACCTAGGGCCTTAAAATTGGGTATCATCGGCTTCCTCTCGTGACGGGCAGCACGCTCGTTTTTTCCGCGAAGCTCTAGCTCGATCAGGGGCCAAACGCGAGGGGGGGTCGTACCAACCCCCCCCCCCCCTTGTGCCGTCGAAGGACTCAAAATGGCCTGTGCCGGCGAGGGTTAAAACCGTCTGATTTTTCATCTCCGGAGTCCGGACTCCGATGCAGTCAAAACATTTAAATTTAATCATTTTGAGGAGGGATATACGTCCGTCGTCCACTACGTACCAGTGGCAGATCCATGGGGGGGGGGGGCAAAATGGGCATTTGCCCCTCCCAAACGGCATAATTTTAACATTACGCCTATGGACGAGGCATGGAAAGAATCGATAAATTGTTAAGGTTTGCCCCCCCCCCCAAAAAAAAAACTGGGCTGGATCCGCCTCTGCTACGTACCCGGGGTATGTGCCCGGAACCGCAGGTCCCGTCTGTACAGTGATTTGTGCAAAAAGTTTCGACTAATTTTTGAAATGTTAAGTTTTCATCCTTTTCACTCTTTTAGTTATCAATCAGTAACTCATTTGCTGACACCTTCGCTTGCACCTTGGTCACATCCTTATTCGCAAAACATTATTTTTCACCATTTAGAATATAGCTGCCTTGTTCAGCACTCTACTATTGAATCAAGTGCGCCAGATGGAGTATATCGCTTGTGTTCTATATTGATCATCATGTGGTACATGTGACGTCATAAGTCAAGAGAAAAACCTCTTTCATTGAAAATATTCTTTTTGAAATAAGACAACAAAAGAGCAAAATGTATTCAGTCGGGCTCTTTTAAACAAAAAACTGTCCATTTAATGCATACACCGTCATAAATTGTGCATCAATAAACTGCTAGTGATATAAAGAAAGTTTGTTTTAATGACGTCACAGACATATTACGATGATTTATTTTTATTTACTGGCATCCTCCTGAAGACGCGTTATTGCGGTGGGCGCGGTTTATTTTGTAGGGGCCTTGGTAACAACTGGATTTCCATTACGTCATGGGTGATGATGTCACACCACGGGTGACGTTTCACTGCTGCTGCTGCTGTCCACGGAGGGCAGCGTTTGTGAGTGGAAAACAGTAGCAACATTGTAAATGAAGGCAGTATTGGCGCTTATGCTACATATGAAATTTATAACAACATATTGATATTGGTGAATGTTTATTTTTGTTACTTTTCATAAACCCTCCATTTCAGAGGGTCTGCATGCAAAATTTCTGTTATTTTTTAGAGTCAAGCTATTGTACTAAGGGATTTATTTTGGCAATTTAGTCATTTGTTAGGTTATAAGGCTGCAGAAACTTTTAGTTGAGGTTGGTATCCATTATCCAGTTGCAGCTATAATCGTGTCATATTTTGTATCATTTTCTGAACATGTAAACACCTACCTATATGAATTCAAATTTTGTGATTGTAGAAAAGCAGTTACCCTCACATTGCAGCGGGGATTAGAACAATTAACCACACTTGTTATACAAAAAGCCTGTTTGCCATCAATTTTGGGAATCCAAATTGGGTATTGGTAAGGTAGATGTAGCACAAGCTGCCCGATGCACGAGAATGGGTCTTTCTAACCAAACCTTACCTAACCTGACCTACAACCTACAGCCTTAAACCTAAAATTTACAACCTACGACCTAGTCCTACGGTATGGCATATCACAACAGCTTGTGCTACGTCTGCTAGTGCTACCATGACCCAACTTTGTGCCAATTCATACCAACTTGGGATGACAGTCACTGCAGATGACAGATGTGTGCTGACCATGCAGGTCTTTGTTACAATTGCAATTCTATTGTGTTACAGGTTCGGCGTTCTACAGCTGCGACCCGCCATGGCTGGGCCACCGCAGCGGCATCACCTTCAGGGTGGACCTGCCCGTGGCCACCCGCCGGTCGGACCCGCCTGCAGTCCGCAGGGAAGCTGCCCTGCGAGCCATTGCAGAGCTCCCGCACCCGGACGTCACTATCTGGTCGGACGGCTCGGCTCGCGGCGGACGGAACAGGGCGGCGCAGGCGCTGATCCAGTTCCACCACCTCAACAGAGAAGAGACCGTGCGCGCTCCTGCAGGGGCGGTCTGCTCCAGCCTAAGAGCAGAACTGACCGCCATGCGCGAGGCGTTCGCGGCTGTGGCCGGCCTGGAGGACGGGGAGTTGGCATCGACCAAGTCGGTCCGCCTCCTCACCGACTCAAGGTCTGGGCTCCAACTACTTGGCCGCGGCCCAGCTAACCAGACCATGGCCCTGGCCGCCGAGGTGTGGAGGCTGCTGAGTGCTGAGCACCCTCACCGAGAACGGCACCGAGACGGTGCTCCAGTGGGTGCCAGGCCATGCCGGGCTGGACGGCAACGAAACCGCCGACCTCCTGGCTGGCGAGGCCACGGCGGGCGACCAAGACAGCGCACCGATCGACCTGTCGAGTGCGCGGGCCGCCGTCACGCGCCATGTCCGGGAGCTGTCGCGACAGAGGGCAACCGCTGCCCACCCGCACCCGGACCCCACGCCTGGCCACGACTCCCTGGCGCGCTGGGGTCGGTGACGCTGTCCCAGCTGAGGACCGGCACATCACCGCTGACCCGTGACACGCTCCACAAGATTGGCCCGGAAGCCGACGACGAATGCCCCGCGTGCGGGGAGCCCGACCGCGCGGCGCACCTACTGACCGATTGTCCGGCCTATGAGGCGGCCCGCCGCCGCCGCTGGGGTGTCGACCCTCGCCTGGTCGACGTCCTCGGCGGCCCGGCGACGAAGGTCGTCACCTTCATCGAGGATGTTGGGCGGACCGAGCCGCCGCTCGACCCGCCTGCGCCGCCGCCCCCCTGAGCGGGTTGGCAATGGGATGCAGAAGAAGAAGAAGAAGCAACTGCCAGCGCGCCACGGCGGCGAAGCCGAGTTCCGCCGCTGGACCGCCCGCGCAATGGCCAGCACAGACAAGAGACAACCGAATCACAACACCTACAATTACGTTATTATGGTATTGACATTGTTACAATTAACCCTGCTCTTTCGAGCGTGGATGCACGCTGAAATTGTCGCATAATTCCATGCAGCTTCCACCCTTCTGCAATACAAAGTTTGAATACAAAGTAGTCTTACAATAGGTTTAGAACTTATGTGCAGATTGTCGATGCTGGTTGACTTGATGATTGGAATTGTGTTTATCTGTTTATCTGTTTTGACTTAAATATATGGCCATGTACTATGGCCTACCTTGGGAAGTGTCTCTGATTTCAACAAAACATTTTTCATCAGGATACGCTGCAGGGTACATAGTACATACGTAGTGAAAATTTTGAGCATGTATGGGTGCGCATGTGGAGATGTAGACTGCGAATGAGACGGACTACGACGGTTTTTGAACCAATTAAATCTGATTGACAACATAATGTAGGATTAAAAACTGACTGTCAGAAGAATATTCACAGAATATTCACTTCACCCAGTACAACGAAAAGGGAAAGTCAGGAAACAGGCAGGGTACATCTCGAAGATCAATCAAATTGCAGGTGCCGATTGGTTATGGATCATTGTAGCTCAATGTACTGCCTTGTGCTGCTTTATTGATTGAAATTGCTTCTAGCTTGTATTGAAAGAAGTCATTATGGAAGAATTAAAAAGGTTCTTGAAAAATTTAAATACTTTGAATTGATATTTATGCAGAATTATACACCCGTATCATTCTTTACATGTCAATATTTGTATATTATCTAGCATATAAGAAAATAGTGGCCTCAAGTTTCTAGAAAATATCTGATTTTACTCTCAGAGCCACTGCAGATCCCTAAAAAGTTAGGAGCCGTCTTCATTATTGAATGTATAAACCCAAATAAATTATCACTGCTCAAAAGTGGAAGAAATGACAAATGAAATAAAGTTTTCCTACAGCGTTGCAATCCAGATTTCAAGATAGTGATGGGCGCACTAGAAAGCAAGTAAAAGTACTCCACAAGGCAAAAGTAAGGAACAAGAATATCCTTATACTGTTTCAGAATTCGGTAACAAACATTTTTTGTGTGTTTTAAATACCCGAACAAATCGATTCCAGAATCAGTCTTGATAATATTATATGGTTTTTGTATGGTGTTGGTGGTACTTGAATGACCAAAGTCAGTACATGTCCATCACCTTTCGATATTTCCGTGGTGCTCGTTCCCATTTCATAGCTGCTCACGGTGTTTTCTGCTGACGTCATATGGTGCTGCTCCACTAGCGCCACCATACGGCGTCAGCTGGCGAATTATCCAGTTAATACCAGAGCCCTTTTGTAGTTGGATAGGTGTTTAATATCAGATCTGTGTCTTTGGCTGGTGACTGGCCTATTAATTGAACTTTTATTATATATTTCAGTAGGGCACAATGTCTGCGGAACCTACCCTGTCGGAAGATATTCAGGGAGATTCCAGATGGATGAGTATGGTGAGCAGTGAGCACTTCAGTTGGGGAAACTACGAGGAGCCAAACAAAAATTGGATTAGCCAATCAACGGCTGGAGTGGGCTGGGCGATGACCATATATGGTCATAAAATCAGACAACTCCATCTTTTCAATGCATCCTAGCATTCAAATGAAAAAAATAAGGCATAAGAATGTTTTTTAACCACCCAAGGCCTACACTCACTCGGTGCATAATTAACTGGCGGCTCTAAATCGCAGAGTTACAACGCAAGGTCAAACAGTGATTGGCAAATATGGCGGATCGAAACAGACGCGCAAAAAAATGTAAGCAGTACTGCCGTCCAAAGGCAAAAACGCATATGTCGGGTCATGACCTGACCCGACATGCGGTTTTGCCTTTGGACGGCAGAGTACCGTGTTTAAAAATGTCATTATTTTTATTATTTTGTTTATAGTTTTTCCAATTGTGGTTAAGTTATTATTTTAAGATTAAATATCTTTGTTTGTTGTAATTTAATTAAATCTTTTAACAATTTTCTTTCAAAACACCAATTCATTTATTGAATGGCCAGCTGATTGTGACGCCCAGAACCTGCAGAAAAGTTGTTATCCTATCGCCATTTTCGAGTCAATTCGCTGAATTTAATCAAATCACTCTAATTCCGGGTGAAAAATGGAAGCCTTTTCTCTCCTATAAGTGGACGCGATACCGCATGTACCGGCTTGTTATACTGTTTTTCACCCTTAGTAGCGGGGGCTGCATTTCTGCTCATATATGGTCATCAAAAGTCCATTTATTGACTAATCAATTTTTTATATTTGCCTCGTAGCTTCCCCAACTGACTTCAACTTAGCACCCAGTTTGGACTGTTGACATACATTTTTTGACTGTCTGATTAGCTTGTTTTCTCTTAAGGTTTGGTCAAGTATAGTACTCCAAGTATGCATAGGACATGGGTAGATTCTGGGGAAAGGATGCTCAAAGCCATAAGCAACTATATGATGAGTATGACTAGGGCCAATAGATTTTCTAGTTACCTTGTCTAAAGTCTATTAATTGTGTAGCCATATTTTAGTCACACTGGCAAATCCAGAAAGGCTGTCTTGGATGCTATGGGGGGGGGAGGGGGGGAGGAGCCCGAGGAGGAGAGGGAGGCATACCCCAAACAAGTGTCACTTAATTCCAAAAACTCATTAGATTTCGATTATTTACGCTGGTTTCAAACAAACATTTTCTGATGAAAGTTGTTTAGTTTTTGTTTTATTTTAAAAAAGAACTTTTTGTCGATTTCGGGTGTTACGGGGGGGGGGGGGGGCGGCCGTGGATCCGCCAGTGGTTAGTCAGCTTATTTTTAAGCACCTTACAAGGTGTATCAGAATCATCCGGACACTTTTCCCCTCTGATTTGTAAAACAAGAGAAGAATGCTTTTCTGTTTATTTTCCGATGTAGCCGTCCACATAGCGATACAGTCAGGCATACGTTTGGGTATCCCTGCCACCAGGTTCTCCAGCGCATTGGGCTTGATGCGGCCCCACGCCTTTTGGAGCTGCTCTGCCAGCTCGCCGGCGCTGGCAGCCGGTGCCATCTTGTCGACCTCTTGCTGAACGATAGATAGCCCAGAGGTTTTCGATCGGGTTGAGATCGGGGCTGTTACCGGGCCATACGCCACGCTCCCAGAAGTCGGACAGGTGCTGGCGACACCACTGCTGTGTTTTCTGGGCCGTGTGCGGTGGAGCGCCGTCCTGCATGAAGATGGCCCGGTTTGTGTCCGTCACCAGAGTGCTTCAGAACGCCGCCTGTCTCAGCCGTTCGTTGGGTGGCGTCCAGACAATCCTTGGCGAGGATGTTCTCCCGGTAATACTCTCCGTTGATGACCACTTTTGGGGGCACCACGTGCAGCTGGGAGAGCGCACGGTGGAACATCATTCCCCAGACATGCACCTACACAGAGTGCTGGACGGTGCTTCCCCGGTGCCCTCCCCGTTCCGCCGCCCCTACGATGATACCTATAAGTACTATTGCGGTTTACGTTTCATCATCATGTCTGACGGTCTGCACGTCTGAGCTGCCGTGGCCACCCACACGCGGTCGTTTTGTCGGTTTGGCGGGTGGAACACCTCGTGCGGCGACTCGTCCGACCACAGGACCCACTTCCAGTCTTCCACTGACCAATTGTTTCGCTCCCGTGCGAACTTCAGGTGGTCCGCACGCTGTTTTTCAGTGAGCTTTGGCGATTTTTTTCTGCTTCAACGGCCTCATCCTTATATTTTCGCGGAGGTAGTGGTGAACTGTTGTGGGGGATACCTTTTAGCCTGCATTAGTCAGGCGTCTCGAAAGTTTCCGGGTCGATTGATGCCGTTTACCAGTCGCCATCTTGATCACTCTCTTCACCACCGGATGGAGCGTGCACTTGCGACCACGACCGGGCTGACTGGCGAGCCCCTGGCCCAGCTTCTCTCTCTTTAACCAGAGGTAAAGCTGACTTCGCCTGATGCTGAGCTGCCTGCAGACAATCTTGGGCCTCATCCCTCCATGCACCATCCCCACAACCTTGCCACGAAACGAGGTGCTGTAGTTTTTCGCCATACCCTCTTGACGCTCAGCTACACCGACGAACTGTTCGGTGACCTGACCTCTACTGACCGACCGGGTCAAGGTCAGCGGCGAATGGCAGACGGTTGTCAGGTTGGTAAGTTCCCAACCTTTAAATTCATGCAGCTCCATGACGGACAGAGAGAGCAGAAATACGAGAAAACAAAGTGTCCGGATGTCTCGCATGCACCCTGTAATTGCGCTCAATGTCCTTACTCTGCTGTGCTTACAAAGGAAGTTGTGTGTAAAATAAGAAGGGGCTTTGTTATCCCATGAGCAGTGTGTGGCACCACTCATCAGCTGACTGACAACCTTGTCACCTTCCTACCCCTCCCCCACCCCATCTGACTCCACTGTCCAGCTGACCACCCTGTCCCCCCTTCTATCACAGCACCGTCGGTTTGTCAGCGAGGCCAAGGAGCGGGAGCCGGACGTGGTGTTTATTGGCGACTCGCTCATCTACCACCTGCAGCACTCTGAGACGTGGAGACGCTGCTTCGCGCCGCTGCACGCGCTCAACTTCGGTATCGGCGGTGACCAGACGCAGCACGTGCTGTGGCGCATCACTAACGGCGAGATGGACAGCTTCTGCCCAAAGGTACGGGGCGGGAACACGTGCGGCAGGTGGTGATACGGTGGTAGTGGATCCCGAGCGCTCGCTAAGACAGGCTTCCGATATCTACGTGCGCTCGGCCGGGCACTGGGCAGAGCCATGGTCTGCGGCCGTCGATCTAGTTTGTTTTGATGCTGGTGTTAGTGTCGGTGATGGACGTGTTTCTGCAGGTGCTGACGATATATTTGCTGTCGCTACAGGTGGTTGTACTCCTGGTGGGCACCAACAACTTCGGCTACCCGCCGGAGCAGATCGCGGACGGCATCATGGCCAACGTGTCCGCCATCCGGAGGCTGCAGCCGCAGGCCTTCATCATTGTCATGGTAACTGGATGCATGGAGGCCGGGCCGCTGTGCCCTCGAGTTGTATCGTGCGACTGTTAGCGGGAAAACTAGTGGCTGGATGTGTATAATTTTGGGCGGACATCGATATTAGCTCAGCCACAGACTTCTCTATACAAAGTCTGTGGCTTAGCTTATCCAGGTTGTGATCAAATATGAACGTCTTGGATTGGGTTAGTACATACGTCGTTCGTCGATGGCGGCATCAAACTATCGACGCCATTATGTGTGTAGACACAGGAATGTCCTTCAAACTAGCTTGAACAAATGGGCACTTTAAAGGTAGTGTGCCACCTTTGAAAGATTTCCCATTTTATTTTTCCTAGGATAAGAAGCTTCTGTTTTTACCTAATATCGCAAAAAAAAAATCAAAAATGGGCCTGGAATAGTGCCTTTTTCGCCTAAGTTTATCGGTTTTTAGATATGTATAACAACTGTAGTGGGCTCACCTGCAAACAGGCGTCGGGCAACAATCGCGAATGCGGCGCACTTGTGACAATAAGCAAAGGTCATTATAGTGTTACGACCATACGACGTACGGGAATGAGTTATCAGCTGTCTAATCGTAGACAACACAATGTCGAGCCTTAAACTGTAAGCCCGTATTGGTATTGTTTCTTTTATTTGGCTGTCGAACATTATTTATGGTTTGAAATATGATTGTATGTAAAATAATTGATATGAAAAAGCCGTCTTATAAGTTATGACCCCATTTCACCACACGCAAGTGGCAGAAATGACAATGATCAGCTGACGCATTTTTCTTGGCCGAAGTCAGAGCGCGCGGCCCGACGCACCACGCGTATTTGGAAATTCCGACCTCGACGAGCATCGAAAGCCACCTAACAGGCGTGTTCGAAACCGCAGGAGATGATGATGAACGGGTTTATCGAAACTTGATTGGATGAGCATATTGGTAATAGCGATTTCAGTGTGTGCATTTATTGTTCATAGTGGTGTGAAATGTGGTTGGGGTACGACCGACAACCCGTCGGGGCGAATTTCGCACTGGGGTACTCAAAATTTGAAGAATTTAAGACGTTTCCATGAGTTTTGAAGGTATGGATAAGTTCTAAAAATCCGGTTCTCCTTATCTGGGCCATTAACTCCATACGGTCCAAGAAAGCTGGCACACTACCTTTAAATAATCTTTGGCGATTTGCTCTTTTCATCAGTGTAAGACAGTTGCTTTGTGTGTCGTTCGGCGTCTGACTCGTGTTCCACTTTGGCCTCTTCTTTCGGTCCCCTTTCCCCTTTCTTTTCCATCACTGTGTCGAGGCAACTCCCTTGCGATAGTAAGATCTAACACGCCCGTTTCTCCTCGCCTAGGGTCTTCTGCCGCGCGGTGAGAAGCCGAACGCGCTGCGGGAGCGTAACGCGGCCACCAACCGGCTGCTGTCTGAGCGTCTGTCGGGCCTGGCGCGGACGCAGCTGCTGGCTGACTACTCGGAGCTGGTTAGCGCCGACGGTACCCTCAGCCACCAGGATATGACCGACTACCTCCACCTCTCGCCGCAGGTAACTGCCCGGGGCCGGAGGGGGGGGGGGGGGAGGGTACCTACTACCTCCACCTCCGGCACAGGTAGGACGCCCGGAAACAGGGGTACCCACCTGCCTACCTACTACCTCCACTCTCCATCCCTCACCATAGGTAATGTGTCCGTCCGTCCGCCTGCCGTGGGAGCGGAGAACGCCTGCACCGGGAACGGAGCAAGTTTTGACATTGCAACATGCGAGATCCATATGACGAACGTCGAGCAGACACAAACAGCTGCCGCCGTTTCTAATGTGAAACATCTTCCTTGGTGATGAGTCACAAATGTGCTAAGTTGTTGTTTTTTCATCACAGTTTTTTTTCCTTCCGGCAGGGGTACAAGAAGGTATTTGAGCCCGTGTACGACCTGATACTGGATCTCCTGAACGAGAAAGAGTGTCTAGACGGCGCCGCCGCCGAGTAGCCCCTCCTGCTCTACCCGTGTACCGAGGTGTCGCGACTGCGTGGCGGAGGACGGCCGCCGAATCTCACGGCGCGCGCGCGGCGCCCGCCCGGGGCCGGACGTTTGGTTTGCTTGCCAGCATCGTGCGGTTGTTTTGTTTCCCTGCGTTGGTGGTGCGCCCAGCGCGGGCCGTGATGGTGGACTCCCGGTCAGGCTGGAAGGGGTGATGAGGGGGGGGGGCGTGCTCTCGGTAGTGAGCGTTGTAATGGGCAGGGAGTGAGGCCGGTCGGTGTATGGCGCGGTACGGAACTGGCGGCGGTATTCCTAGGTGTTTTCTATGGTCTCGTTTTGTAAGGGCGTCGTGCTGTAGGTAGGCCCATCGTCAGTCGGAGGTTTTATTTTGTTCTGTGTATGGGATGTTTTGGCTTCTGGAAGGCACTCGGCAGGGTTATGGCTAGTTTTAATTCCGTTTGCTACGTCATACGACCGAGGCGCCGGAACAAAATCTAACTGAGGACTGTCGGGCTCAAAACAAACGATATTAAAGTATTGTGTACAAGTTCAAAGGGACATTCGTTTTCTCAGCGTTGCTTTGTTTTCTAACGTGTCTGCGTGCGGGCCGTGGGCTGCGCTGTCTCATTCAGTGAAACGATCCATGACTGGGCGGGTCTCGGAGCGGGGGTACCGCTGAGACCAGGGGCGCACCGTGCTGCGGCCCTCCTGTGATTTCCTGCATGCGCGCGGTGTCGGTGTCGGCTGGGCCGGTTGGTCGCCTTCTGGGGCTGTGTCTGCGAGTGTCCGCTGTATGTCTGTCTCTGTTTGCGCCCGGTCCAGGCCGGGTTTTTGGTCCACCGCCGTCACCTAAGGCACTTAGCTCACAGGCCAAGTGGTCTGTAGAGGATAACAGGATGCAGAAACAGTCTGTATTGATTCGGTCACAGTGCACCAGTCATGAGTCTGTATTGGTTTGGTCACAGTGCACCAGGACAGTCAGTATTGGTTCGGTCACTGCTTCAGGACTGTTGGTTCGGCCACAGTGCACCAGGACAGTCAGTATTGGTTCGGTCACAGTGCACCAGTCAGGACAGCCGGCGCGGTTGCGACGTGCTTTTGTTGCTGTAACTTGCGTTTGCTGTTTATGTGACTAGATATGCCCAGAATATAGCACATGTTGCTTGCCTTGCAATCATTATTTGTTTGGTGGTACTCATGAAATGGTATTGTATAACTCCCGATTACTTCGACATTGACTTGTGAACCCATCGCAGATTTCTGGCGCACAAAGCCCACCCGGGAGTGGTTCATTACCCATCGTTGATAAGGCATATCGTATTAATCCGCGAGTTGCTGGGGGGGGGCGTTAAACGCCCCCACTTTTTTCGCCGGGCCATAGCATAAAAACGGCGCGCCGCAGGCGCGCCAAATTTTGTGTACCTGTAGGGAATTGATTGAAGTTTATGGTGACAAAGTTTAAAAAAAATCGGTCGGAAATTTTTTTGAGATATCGAGGTTTTAGTGACGTCATGATTTCTGAGTTTTCGACCAAAAACGGCATATGTTCAAAAAATCATATAAAATCACAGAATAGACATACAGACATGCCGTAAATGCCATTAGACTGCCAATATCATGATAAATCAAATGGATATCTTCAATTATTGATTATCGTTCCGCATTTTCCAAAATGTTGAACTGAATCTTGGCAATTTTTCGTGACTACTTCACGACCATGATACATGAATTTCTTAAATTGAACTTTTTGAGCCAAACACGTACACATATGATAAAATGAATGTCACCATCGTGTTCTACGCCCCAAATTACCTATAAAACATGTGTCACAGGCTGCGAATATCAGTTTTGATTTTCGGGGATATGTGCCTACCCGGTTGACCTGACCTTGACCCTGACCTATGCTTGACTGACCCCTATATGAAGCTGACACTCTTGTAGGCCTTATAAGATGGATTGCGCACCGTTTTGACAGAGTTTATGGCGAGAGGCGCCCATTGCGAAGTCCTGAAGTCCATGCTACTGAAAGCCCGATTTCAGGTGTCTGACCTGACCTTGACCCGACCTGTGACCTCAAAATTCAACTTTAAAGTACTCATCTGAAGCGTCTCGTCGCGCTCTTTCGTTTGCCGCCTCGTGCGTTTCGCTGCGCCTATTGGTTCTCGAGTTATCGGCTGGGGGCGTTTAACGCCCCCCCCCCCCCCAGCAAACGGTGGGTGGCGAAATACCCCAGCAACTGCCGGGTTAATGCTGAGCAGAACTGCACCTTCCCCGCGAACTAGTGGAACCTTTTATTGGTTGACATAGCAGCTGGAACACAGGTTCTACCGACCAGTTTGGGCTTCACTTGATTTACCTTGGACACCATCTACTTGAATTACTGCATCTACTACACTTGATTTACCTTGGTGGTTAGGCTGATCTCTACATCCCTGTTGCTTTGACCCTTATGAACCGCGACAGTGAAATAGTCCTTTCGCTGCAGTGAATGTAAAAGGTATGTCAGCTCCTTTATTATTAAAAATACAAAGAACATACTCATGATTCGCTAAAACACATTCGCGCGTTAATCCGTGAAGACGACGCGTGCATGCCATCGCAAAACTCAGGATGACTGAACCCACACAGGATTATGCAGTGAACACAAGTGACATGACACAATGAACGGTACACGCGACACCCCGGTGCCCCTCTGCGTGAAATGACTAGGCGGTCGGACCCGGCGGGCGCCTGACGGTCGACTCCAGACTGCAGCGGCGTACTCCAGACTCCAGACGTCTGAATACTCCAGACTCCAGACTCGTCCCAAACGGTCGGCCGCTGCCGACCGCGGAGACCCCAGACACCCAGGCGCTCGGCAAAACGAATTCGTTGAGCATACCAATACGAATCAGATACAGCGAACTAAGCGCGCAGGTCGGCGTATATACGAGCTGCGTGAGTGAAGATGAGGCTTCGGTCCGGCGAAGTGCGTGACAAATCTGCCAGAGATTTACTCTCTGTCGTCCCTTTGGAGCGAAAACTACAGGAGCAGTCCTTGACCGCGGCCGCGGAAGCGCAAATGACTCACCAAACCCTCGGTTAACACGTTCAGATGTACACAGTACACGATAATTTAGTAGCTCGCTGACCCAGTGTAAGATGGAAACGACCGCCACTGATGGAGCAATAAGACCCAAAGCCACGGCGCGACTGTCTGTCATGCAGCAAGTCCCAAAGCAGAGTCTACATGCCAGCAGCTGATCTCACTAAAAGATCAGACCTGCATGCTGGAAGGACGCGCAGAATTATGCGCCAGTGAACTTGAGATTACTTTATTGAGTGTTCACCTCCCCACGGCAACTCAAGCTCGTAAAAGAATACCCTCCCCGATGAGATTTCCTGGCCTTGTTCATCTGCGCGTACTGGACATTGCTTCCGCCGAGGATGTCGCTATTTCAGGCATCGCCTGGGAAGCAAGTTCTCACTCACATGACAACACTCATCTCCCCGCGAGTCTGTGGGTGTCCAGCACGCAGTGACAGCCTCCTAGCGTCACACTGCCCTGCCTCCTCCACCTCTCTCCCTCTCACCCCCGCCGCGCGCGTCACTCTGTCTCTGAGGCGTCCGGCACTGCCAGCGTCCGTACCACATCGGCCATATCGGGCCGGTCCCGGGGCGAGCTGGCCCAGCAGCGCGTCATGGCGGCCGCCAGCGGCGCCGGCGTATCGGCCGGCACGGGGAGGGGCGGCGGGGCGCCGTCGGCCGCCAGCCGGCGCGTCAGCTGCTCGTCACTGAGCGCCGCGTGCGGCCGCTGGCCCTGACAGAGCACCTCCCAGCAGAGCACGGCCCACGACCAGCAGTCGGAGCGGCTGGAGAAGTCGTCCTCGAGCGCCGCCTCGGCCGGCAGCCAGCGCAGCGGCACCGGCTCACCGCGCACCAGGCTGTACTCGTCGCGGTAGGCGTCCCGGCAGAGCCGCGGACAGCTTAGCTTCACCGCCAGACGGCTGGTGATGAGACAGTTGCGGGCCGCCACGTCCCTGAGGGGGGGGGGGGGAGGAACAGGCGTCAGGACACGAGAAACAAAAGCGAGCCAGTGCAGTGGTCGTAAAGCACGATCCGTGGTTAGCAAGTAAAACATACGTGATCCCACTGATCGATGTACAACTCTAAAATCACAATGTGTCGACGAACAATTACAGAAGACACCCGGCGAGGCCCATCAAATTGCGATCATCGCTAGCAGAAGCGTATCAGTTTTGAGTAACCCTCTCAGTCATGCTTCAGTACCAGTGAGTTAAGGTAAACTCAGCTTACCTCACCCAGGACGTCACCGCCCTTCCCAGTTCCTTTGGCCAGCCTACCCCACCCAACACCATCATCAGCTCTCTCACCTGTGCACGAACCGCTGGCTGTGAATGTGCTCCAGGCCAGCTGCCAGCTGATAGCACACCCCGTACGCGTGCTGCGCGCTGATGGGAGGCGGCTTGGGCAGGCCGCGAGTCGTGTCCCGCCGCGTGGCCAGCAGGAACTGCTTCAGGTCGCCCTGCGGTAACGCGAAGTACCACAGTCAGTGGGCTGTGTGGGACTCTTTGCAGCAGGGCCCAATCTCACCAAGTGCGGTAAACTCAATTTGGGGTAAAATACCAAACTACCCCACTCCGTAACCACAAAAATACTGTCCCAAAATTAAGTTTACATAACTTGGTGAGATTGGGCCAAGTGCCCAACCTCACCAAGTTAGTTTAACTAATTTCGGGGTAGTATTTTTGTAGTTAGCCAGTTTTGTAGAGGGCCCAGTTTTGTAACTGGCACGGGGGTAAAACTATAATGCGTGTTAGAAAATATATAGTAGCAGGTAAGTGAGGTAAGCATGAACGAATGGGACTCTCAAACCTCCTTGCTTCAAATATAAAACGCGCCACCAATCTTTGACTCGAAAAGCCCCAAAAATAGTTAAAACCTCGTGAGCCTCGTAAGCCATCCTTGTCTATTCCAACAATCAGCGCTCTCATTCACCTACTGAACTTGCATTTCCACTCCCCCCCCCCTCCCCACTCACCCAGTCGCTATACTCCAGCACCAGCAGGTGGGGCTCGGCCTCTCGCAGCAGCGCCACGCAGCGCGCCACGGCCGCGTGCGGGGTCAGTTTACCGAACAGCTCCGCCTCGCGCGCAAACTCCGTCACCGCCTGCTCGTCCCGGACGTCCATCAGGGCCTTCACCATGACCATGGAGTTGTCGGCGGCCGAGGGCTCGGAGCCGCACCGGCCGCCGGCCAGGTACACGTCACCGAACTCACCCTTACCTGGGGAGGGGAGGGGGCGTCAGAGACGGGGAGGGAGGGTAACGCTTCGAACCCGGACTGTTGTAACCGGGAACACGTGCTCTCACCACGCGCAATCCAACGCTCTACTAACTGAGCTACGGGACCGGCACATATCGCATAATATCGCACAACAAACGTCGTGTTTGCTGAACAACAAACATTACCTCTAAAAAGCACAGCCAACTAACTGCTCTGGTGATCCTGCAGCTGTTGACACCTACACATCACCACTCGAGTTCCCCCCTCGGTCGTCCGCCGTCTACCCACCGAGCGCCATGACGGGCCGCAGGTCCCTCCTGTCGCACGTCCCGGCTGTGCCGGCGCTGGTGGCCGACTGGCGGCTCTGCTGAGAGCTCGGGTGTGAGCTCGGCTGAGAGCTGCTGTCCGAGCGGATACTTTGGTAGCTGTTGTAGCGCGCCGGGCTGAGGCGAGCCGAGCCGAGCACAGACGGACTCAGTCGGGAGGGGCTGCTGGTGCCCGGCGCACAGGACTCGTCCGAGCGGGGACAGCCCACGTAGCGCGCCACTGGGCCGCCGCTGCTGCTGCCCGGGGGAAGCACCTCGGTCCGATCCGGTTTGGCCACTGGGGACGGACGGGGGGGGGAGTGTCAGTATCGCTGGTCACTGCTGGCCACTGGGGACGGATGGGGAGAGGGGAGGTCAGACTCGCTGGTCATAGATCAGGGGAGAGCGCAAATTCCAACCCGTTCGTATGACTGTAAAGTGAACACACACAAATTACAGTGATAAATGTTCCTGACAAAATCAGGGGTGATTTGAAACCATGAACTAGTCCACTGCCTCCTGAAATTCGCTTCTGAAAACCCTGGCTGACAGATGCAATAGGCATGTCAAAGTTATACAACTGAAGCTATGTGCACGAAGAACGGCACACATCTCCTAACCTCGACCAGCTCCACCCGTTCTAACTCACGCAGCACGCTGGTGCCCTCTGCCGATGTGCGCAGGTACTGCTGTTTGCGGCGCAGCCGGCGGTATCGGCACCAGACCATCAGGCCGGCCACCAGGAGCAGGTAGGCGGCCGCCACCGACACGGTGATGGCCACCGTGCGCGTCATCATGGCACCGTCATCGGCCGCCACGCCGGGCGTCACCGCGCCGCCGCGCAGCTCCGCCACCGTCGCTGCAGGAAGGTGAGGGAGGGTCAGGATCAAAGTCTACAGTAGTGCACCGTGGCTGGGAGGGAAATGAGGCGTTGGTAGAGAGGAGAGATGCTAGAACACTTGCCACATATGACAAAAAAGAGCAACATCAAGTCCAAAAGACCAGCGATCCAAAATGACAGAAGTACTAAAAGGCACGATCAGCTCAACCATGAGGAACCGGTTCTGCCGCAGAACATGACTATGTCAACCATCATGGTCCACTCATCATTCGTGGAAAACTAATGCACATGCATAGTACCCAGAGTCTAGGCATGTTCAATTTCATCGTTCACCCTACACCGCTCTTCTGTAGACTATCAAACGACATCAGCACCCTCCTCTCCCACTAGCGGAAAGCCGTCCCCCGCGCCACTCACATCGGACGAGCAGCTGGATCTCGTTCCTGGAGAAGCCGGCGCTGTTGCCGGCGATGCAGCCGTAGTGTCCCGTGTCCGACATCAGCAGCTCGCTGATGTACAGACTGCCGTTCTCCAGCCGGGTGAACCTGCCGCCAGGAGGGTACGGGAGGTCAGTATAGTCGGGAAGAGTTGGGGTTGCGCGGAGTTGGTCAGTCTTAAGTCGGCAAGAGTAGCGATATTCAGTTGGGAGCTGAGAGGGGTTAGTGCGGTGGTCAGATGGTAATGTCAGATAGTAAACCACGAGATAGAAAAGTGAATAAGGAAACTGTAATCGAAAAAGATTTGGTACAGCTAACTAGTTTCGGTAGAGTCGTGCCACATTTACCATATATAAAAACGTCTAATAGCCATTTCTACCAGCTGCCGCCTAGACTCAAACCGGAGCCGCGCCGTCCGTCCCACCCGCCCCACTGACCTGGAGTCGTCAAAGTCGTTGAGCCGCGAGTTTCTGTCCCACTGCACGCTGGGCTCCGGCCGGCCGTACGCCTGGCAGTCGAGCAGCAGGGGCTGACCCACTACCGCCTCGGTCGGGTTACTCGGCGTCACCAGAAACTTGGGCGTCACTGCGGGCGGGCAGAGGGGGTCAGATGGGAAAACGCCAGGGCTACATTCTTTTGGAAAATATTCGTGACAGTAAGTTGAACAAAAAGTCAATATTGCAGGATTTATCATTCTGAGTTTTCTATATTCGTTGGTCAGTTAAATGCAATACATTTTCTTCATAAAACAAAACTCGAACAGCTATCAATCAATAGGGAATCGAGGAAGAAGTTGAGTTCCTTCGTGAATAGTCACGTCAGCCTAAGCCCAAAGCCGAAGACCTATTCCTATACCTACGCATTTTCCCACCGATGATATCTCCGTCTCTCACCGATGATGGTGACGTTGATGGTGGCGTTGATGAATCCCTGCGGGTTGGTGGCCACGCAGCTGTAGCGGCCGCCGTCGGCCTCCTGTACCGGTCGGAACACCAGCGTGCCGTTCTCGTCGGTCACGTGCGGCGGCCAGTCGAGCACCAGCTGTCCGTCGGCGCGCAGCTTCACCCAGCGTACAGTCGGCGGCGTGCTGCCCGAGGCGCGGCAGTACAGCCGGCCCGTCTTCCCCAGCTCCAGGCCCCGGTTCACCGGTCGCGGCGCGAACTTGAGCTTCTCTGCGACACCCAGAGGTGGCGGTCAGACATAGGGTATTCACTGACCAGCAGACGATAGGTGTCCCTCAATGCACATTTATCGCTCATCCATAAACACAAACAATCCTAAGAGAAAATATAAAAAATATACACCGCAGGTCGACATGTCTTCGGGTAAATAAAGGCTAAGTCAGTCTCTTCCCTACGCCACCCGACACTCCCTTAGGACGCTGCTCCCACCGACCCCTCTGAGGGCGTTACCTCGTACGTACGGACCCCTAAGGGTGCCTGCCCAGTGCGCTACCTCTCACCGCCCCCTGAGGGCGCTGCTCTCTCTGAGGGCGCCACCATCCCCCACCTTTGACGGTGAGCCGTGCGGCGGACGAGCGGTACGGGTCGGGGAACCCGGTGCTGTTCACTACACACTGGTACCTCCCGGCGTGAGAGAGCTTCGTCAGAGGGATCACCAGGCTGCCGTTACCAGAGAACACCTGGGAACGGAGACACAGCGTCACTAAATTAACATCATGCAGCATGCATACAGAAATAACGACATACAGTGAAAATACTAGGGTGCCCCACACTGACTCGGTCCCGATTTCGACTATGGATAGATAGAAGTAGCAAAAAAGTATCATTTAGATGTATTGAGTAGGGATAACTAGAATTTCGGATTATATAATCGACTCCATACCCTCTATGCTTATGTCATTGTCATTCGCAACACGTATTGACAATGTTTAACGGTGTTAAAGCCGCAAACATACCACTGGGATGTCAGAATATATAATACTGAACGAGGCCGGTGTAAATAAATTTTCAAGACCGAGGTCCTTACTGGATTTTTGAACGAGGCCGAAGGCCGAGTTCAAAAATCAGTAAGGACTGAGGTCTTGAAAATTGAACGAGGCCGGTGTAAATAAATTTTCAAGACCGAGGTCCTTACTGGATTTTTGAACGAGGCCGAAGGCCGAGTTCAAAAATCAGTAAGGACTGAGGTCTTGAAAATTTATCACCGGCCGAGTTTGGTATGTATTTTACTGTATGCCAACGATAAATTTATTTTCTGGACCGAAGCTCTTAGCCGACTTAGGAACGAGACCATCCCAAAATGTTGGCTGTAGTGTATTCTGGTAATGCATTTTTGACCGTGGTCAATTTGCTTACACCAGTTATTACCACACCCCTCTGGCTAATGTATTTGAATAGGCCAGGCATACAGTAAAACAAAAAAGCACCGAGTCAGTCACCACCAACCACAACTCACGGGATACAAAAACCAACAGGAATTTCTCCAACTAACCACGCGGCTTTCCGAGAGCCCTGCGAACACCCGAGATCCCAATCTTGCAGGCAGTGGTGGACAAGCCACAGTGTGGAAGGACATTGGTCCGACATTCATCCGCTCACTGTGTTAGTCTGTGTTGGAGAGCCGGTTGACGAAGCGTCGATCCCATATTGTCCTACTGCGCAGGCATTGGGCTTATCAGGGAGGACGAGAATAGAGAAGAAAAAAGTGAGTGAGTGAGTGAGTGAGTGAGTGAGTGAGTGAATGAGTGAATGAGTAAGAGAGTGAGTAAGCAAGAGAGTGAGACCCCAGACCTGTAACTGTGCAGCCGTCAATTCTTCCATACCCTCCAAAACTCGGCACCATTACGTCACCCTCTGCCATTGTGTTTCACCGCCCACTACCGCAAACCGATCGGCCGCCGCCGAACCAGCCGCACAATACGAAAAAACGACACCCGGGCGGCGGCGTGTTTTCAAACAAAGCCTGACAAAGCGACACAGGTGCCCTGTCTGGACAGCTAGCTCGGCCGGCCGGCGGAGGGCGGGCTCCAAAGGCAGCTCGACGGTGCAGGGGACAGGCGAGCACGACAGAGACTTTGATAGTGACCAGCCACAGTAGCCAACGGCAACCGGAGGCGTCTGCGACCCGATTCCGACGGGAAAACACATGGATCATACGCGCTATATAGTGACCACTGACCATTGATATACCGTGATATAATATCAGTGGATACCAGAAATAATCATTAACCAGCATCAGTGCACCTCTACTGACCTGCCCAAGCTGGACGGGACGGCCGTCTCTGAGCCAGGACTCCGGAGACGGTGACCCTCTACTGACCTGACCCGGCTGACTTTCTACTGATCTCTCCGGGATGACCGGTGACCCTTTCTACTGACCTGCCCAAGCTGGACGGGACGGCCGTCTCTGAGCCAGGACTCAGGAGACGGTGACCCTCTACTGACCTGACCCAGCTGTCTGTCTACTGACCCGCCCGGGCTCTTTACTAACCTGCCCAGGCTGCACTGGCCGCCCGTCCCTGAGCCAGGAGACGGTGGTGTAGGGGTGCTGTAGGCCGCGGAACTGACAGGTCAGCTCGGTCCGCTCACCCTCGTCCACTACCAGGTCCACGGGGCCCGAGAGCAGCTCCGGCGGCGCTGCAAAAGACGGACGAGTGCCGTGTCAGAAGGGCTGAGAGTTACATTACCAAGTTCACGGGGCCAGACAGCAGCTCCGGCGGCGCTGGGAAAGACGGGCACCGTGAGAGGGAGGGGGAGGGGGCTGGGAGAGATACAGTGCAGTGGGAACTACGCAGTACGGTACAAAACACAAAAAAAATAATGCGCAACAATATCAAGGTGCTTCTTCAATGATTAAAAACGCACACGCACAAAACGATACAAGATACGGCACGACATCATTTCAAACACATCACCGCACCGATTCTATACGCACTCCCATCTCATCCACAACACTACCAAACCAATGAACAGGTGTCCATCGTCCATCTACCATCCATCATCTGCCACTGATCGTCCCCGGCAGTCAGTCAGTCGTCTGGCGGAGCGCCGCGCCGGCTGGCAGCCGTCTCGCCGGGGTGGTCCGACTCCCGAGATATAGCAGCCAGCCGCTGGTTATTTATCATGATCACAGCGCAGCTCATTAGTAAGTGACCGGCGACGACCGCCCACGCCGACAGAGATGGGCTGGTGTGGACTGGGGCGGGGTAACGGGGAGGGGAGGAAGGACAGAGAATGCGAAGGACATCCAATGTGGATGCAATTCCCGAACAAGGTGGGAGAGAGGGAGTGAGGAAGGGAGGGATCTGTATCTTCAGTATATTTAGTTTAAGTATCTTCGATATTGCTTCAATGTCTTCGATATGTCGCGTGCTTTATCCTTTCCGGCTCCATTCCAATCACATATACCTACGCCTGAGCATGATAAACTGACCAAGCCCAAGCTTACCATATGTGATTATCAATGGCATTAGCCATGCACCCAACGACTCAGCAAAATATCTGCACAATACTGGAAGAATGCCTCTCAGCAGATCCATTTACAACTAATGGATTACAGCGGGTTACATACATAATCTGTACAAGAACCACAGCCACGGCACAAATATTTACACAGCCGCATCTCGTATCAGTCACCAAAAAGCCTCCGAGAAAACACAGTCACATTCTAATTACATGTCCACCAGCCTGACCATGGCCCCTCCCTCCCTGCTAGACACACGGGCCGACATCCAGGGCCTCCGCCTCCGCTCCCGCCCCGCCCCCGCCCGACACTCACTGGCCACCAGGATCTGCACCAGGAGGCTGGAGTTGCCGGCCAGGTTCTCGGCCACGCAGCTGTAGTTACCCTCCACGTTGACCTGGGAGGAATCCAGCGAGAGAAGCGCGGCGCCCTCCAGCTGGGACTGGAACGGAGCAAAAGTGGCGCGTGTTACTTCACGGAGACAAAAGTGGCGTACAGACAGTGACGCCGATGTGCATACACATTCCGTCATTGCACTTGTTGATGATGAAAATGGGTCAGGTTACGTCTTAGCGTGTTGTCCGAAAGCAATAGCTGATTCGAATAAACAGCTCCTTTACATAGTGGATGCAGGGGTGATATACGTTTACGGAAATCAAACATTGTTAAAGCGAATACACAAAACATTCGATACTACCGATGAAAACAGCAGATAAATGCGATATCAGTCCGTCAGAAGGCGAACGGAGTTTATGCAAACAAATGAGTGCATCCTAATTTCATAGCTTTCCAGAGACAGGCTCGCCCATGAATATATCAATCATCTTGTCCTGAGAAGGGTAGTTGGCGGTTAACGGGTTTATTGATATACGTAGATAAAGCATACATGATCCTGGACTTAACGATTGCATAATTCTCTGAATCCATAAATAACGAGCTGAAAATACGATTAAATGTATGTAGATGAACCAATGAGGCAAATACAGGATACGGATGTATTGTGGAGGGATCAAGGTTTAGGGGGTTGGAAGCAGAATCTGATACCGGGGGTCCCAAGCCGGTGACTGGTTTGATCGACTCGGGACAGTAAGCACAGCCAAATTTACTATCATTCCATAGCTTGTTATGAAGTGACATTCGACAGATCACAGCACGACCTCAGACAATGGGACTTGTCAGACTGCTCATGGTAAACAGAGGGACAAGATCAGAGCCTGCCGCCCATCGTGACCCATCAGCGCCGCCCTCCACCGCCCACTCGAGTCCCGTCCAGAAGCGCGTCCCGTTCCCAGAAATCGCCGCGCGACCGCGACCGTTTGGCCAGCGAGCGAACAATGGAAAATTATGGCAGCCGTAAACCGCCCAGAGCACGAGTTCCCAGATTTCGATTCTGTTCTGTTACAGAGAAGAGATCAGAGGCACTTGTGCCCGGTGTTTATCAGTACAGGAACAGCGACCATCATCCTACCAAGTTGTAGGTTGCCAGTATCGAATAAGTTGGACGAAATCAGAAATACATCGACATTCACGTGTAGCTGGCAACCTAAGAGTTTCCTTTAACCAAGCGACGGTCGAAGCAAGGCGGTGGGTAGAAGGAGCATCTGAGAGGATGACGGGTGGCGGGCCCTGACACAAACTCCACCGCCCAGCAGCCGCTATTCAAACTCACATCACACGACATCACACATTCAATCAGCCATCACATTATGACTGACCCAAACATCATCACAGACCCCCCCCTCCCTCCCCCTCCTCACCTGAGTCCGATCTGTGACCTCCGCTCCGGCCGGGTCCAGCCAGCGGAGCGCCGGCGGCGGACACTCCTACTCACCTGAGTCCGATCTGTGACATCCGCTCCAGCCGGGTCCAGCCAGCGGAGAGTCGGCGGCGGCAGTCCGGCCGGAGCCAGACAGGTGAGCTGGGCCGGCCGGCCCTCGGCCACCACGTGCACCCCCTGGACGGAGGGCGCCGGCTCCACCGACTCGGCCGTCAGAGGCTTCAGGTCTGTGAGGAGCGAGAGGGGGTCAGCAGGGGAGAAAAGGGAACGGAGGCCGGCTCCACCGACTCGGCCGTCAGCGGCTTCAGGTCTGTGAGGAGGGAGAGAGAGTCAGCAGGGGAGGAAAGGGGGTGTAGGGGGCCGGCTCCACCGACTCGGCAGTAGGCGGCTTCAGGTCTGTGAGGAGCGAGAGGGGGTCAGCAGGGCAGAGGAGTGGTTGGGGAGCAAGAGTTGCCTCAACAGACAGTTGAAGAATGGCACATGGGAACAGTACCTTAGCAATTAAAGGGACCCTCCCACCTTCAAAAAAGTTTATGAATTGGCATGAAAGTGATGTCGCTCGGTTCAGAAAGAGCGAAAACGAATATCTACCAAATTTCACCCAAAAATATTCACCGGTTTTCAAGAAATTAGACTTTTACTTTTGTTTACTTTTTTGGGATCTCCGCTGTTTCTAGCGACTTTATTTTAGAAGCGCGGCGTTTGCGGCAGATGTTGCGCGCAAATAGCATATACCACCGCGTGCTACAAAACGTTTTAGTCAAACTTAATGACGGACGTTCGAAAGCCTGATGACGTCATCAGATTCCCGTAATGGTTAAGAGACAGGGACCACGCTGGTCCCACCCTGCAAGTAAAGGGAAGAAATTTCTTGAACACTATAAAGCTGCGGGGGTTGCGACCAGGATAATTAGTGGTTTCTGAGCCTGGCCGCAAACTTGGCTATCTCAACTCAAAACTAATGTTAAGGTGGGAGGGTCCCTTTAAAGACAGTGGTCGGTAGTCTACAACAGCGTGTGCAGTTGCACTGTACAACAAACTGGTCTGGGGTAAAAGATCGGTATCCAGTAGCTTGGCTTTGGTCACTGATTGATGACGGTCATTGCACAATGGGCAGCAGGTACGCAGCCCAATATTGCTGTGAATAGTGAAGAGTCAAACGTAGGGAATGCAAATGAGGCAGGAGTGTAGAGTGTGTAGACAATTATCAGCCATTCATGGTAAATATACGTTACACTGTACAAAAGGCCAGTCACATGAGACACCCGCGGACAATGTCGTCACTGTGAGGTCCCCCTTGCCCCTCCATCAAACACACAGACACCCGCATTGATACCGTCCACACAAATTGGTACACTCGGGGGCAGATTGATGTTCCACAACTCTTTATCCACCGGGTTCCTATGGCTCAGCATTGGCAGCAGCCGCCTGGTACCGGTAGACTGTGCCGCTTCGCTTACTTGTCAAGCGGCACAGCCTACCCACCCGTATGACACCGGTCTGGGTCGGTGGCTGGAAGGTGATGTGGGCCGCCTGTGACGTCAGCGCAGCGGTGAGGGCCGAGCCCGGAGGCATGGCTCGGGTCGGCGCGGCGCGGCGGCTGGCGAGGGCTGGAGAGTGAGGTGGGATGGGGGCACGGACATCGCGCGGCTGAGCGAGTGTAGTTAACTTTCGCGTCTCAAGGCGCCAATTATTCTACCTAACAATTGTGCTAAAGCAGTTGTTAAAATGTCCTATCCCCAAGACAGCGCCTATCATCATACTTGCAATGCACATTACGACACCCTTAAGCGTGGCAATGGGACAGCCGATAGAACTTATGTCACTCGTGCATCGAGGTGCGGAGCTATATTTTGTATAACATATTAGTATTAAGGTCTTGATTGAGCAGATTGGTGTCTATTGTTTCGCACGGCAATCGTCCAGAGACGTGGGAACTGGGGGCTATGAGTAGTGCCGCAGCTAACGCTCCAATTTAAAGCGATTATTACTGTTGTTCTAATATGTGGTCGCAGCCTCCAATAGCAAACCGTTCCAACTAGGAGCCAAAAAGTCGGCCACTCAGGGGGGTTCGAACCGGGCTTCTCCCACCGGCCAATTCACGACACGAGCGTTCATCCACTGAGCTACCGAGAATGGTCCTCATCCGCACAAAACAAAATGACATTCACCCGCTGACCGCCAATGACAGTATTGTGACATTTGATCGCGTTTGACCGCGGCGGGTGGTCGCTGGTTTCGGCAGCTCAGTGGATACACGCTAGCGTCGTGGGGTGACCGGTTGGAGAAACCCGGTTCGAACCGTCCCAGGTGCGCGACTTATTTGTTCCTAGATGGAACGGTTTGCTATTGGTGGCTGCGACCACACATTAGAGGAACAGTAAGAGTTGCTTAAAGTTGGGACGCCGCGCTATCCAAAAACCCCAGTTCCCACGTCTCTGGACGATTGCTGTGCGAAATAATAGACACCAATGAGCTCAATCAAGGCCTTAATACTTATCTGTTAAAAACAATGTAGCTCCGCAACTTGATGCACGTTTGATATAAATTCTATCGGCTGTCCCAATGCCACGTTTAAGTGTGTCGTAATGTGCATGGCAGGTATGATGATAGGCGCTGTCTTGGGGGTAGGACATTTTAACAACTGCTTTAGCACAATTGTTAGGTAGAATAATTGGCGCCTTGAGACGCGAAAGTTAACTACACTCGCTCAGCCGCGCGATGGTCCGTGCTCCCACCCCACCTCACTCCCCAGCCCTCGCCAGCCGCAGCGCCGCGCCGACCCGAGCCATGCCTCCGGGCTCGGCCCTCACCGCTGCGCTGACGTCACAGGCGGCCCACATCGCCTTCCAGCCACCGACCCAGACCGGTGGCATACGGTGTGGGTAGGCTGTGCCGCTTGACAAGTAAGTGAAGCGGCACAGTCTACCGGTACCAGGCGGCTGCTGCCAATGCTGAGCCATAGGAACCCGGTGGATAACGAGTTGTGGAACATCAATCTGCCCCCGAGTGTACCCAACTGGTAACCGCACACCGATATCCGTACCATTCCAGAAGCTCAACAATTGGAACCCTTCAGCATAGATCACAGCTCGCCCCAAACCCTGGTTTTCTGTGAAAACCATGTCACCGCGCCCGGCTCACGGCTGGAGGGGTCCCACAATAGGTGAATGGTTTCGGTCCGCTACACCGGTACCCTGGGCTCCATTCAGCGTCCGTACCACGTGACATTTGTATTCTGGGGATTCCGTATATCATGTGACGTTTGTACCCGGGATTGTCGCCGGGGCCACCGACATACCGCGGTCGCCAACCGGTAGAGGAAGGCATTCACTATTCAGATTTCTAGTTTGGGAGGAATGACGGCAAACGGCAGCTGCACTTCATGATATTAGCATAATCAGCTGGGAATTTTATATTGTGAGCTTGAAGAGTGCTGAACAATAAATCGGAAGAAGTGAATTTGAAGCAGTGAATGAAAGCCTTCAGCGGCCGATGCATACATACAATCCTCTCGGAGTACCTCATTCAAAAATCAAGCACATGACTATGCCAGACTGCTAGTGGCGCCTAACGAGTTCTACATGAAACACACACCCGAAAATCGCGGTGCATGTAGATCGTGCCTGCGACCAACCACAGCTCCTATAGAAACACAGTAGCACTGCAAGGGGCAACAGCATACCAACCGCACCGCGTTCCAGCACGAGCCGAACGACCCGCCCGCAGTTCCGAAACCCCCCTCCCCCATCGGCATATCTCCACGTCCACCCTACAGCCGTGCCCCCCCCCCCCCTCAGCCACGTGACCGTCCATACGTGACTGGTAGGCCACAGGTGAGAAGGGGGCACCGTGTTACAACTGGCGCACGTCTGGATACCGGAGGGTTCCCGGGATGCACAACACGGAGCCACGCGACTCCGTTTTTACACCGAGTTCCAACAACAAACTCTCGGTTCGTGTTTACTGTCTAGTGTTTACCTACCATAGCGGCATAGCACGTTATTCATTGCAATGCACTGCGTTCAAAACGATATCAAGATATCCAATATTTGTTGTTATTAACCGAAACGACAATCACCTATGATGATAAAGAGAAAACACGCACATATCGTGAACACTACCAATTAGGACACGACCAAAGTGCTAATCTATATCAAGGGGCCATACAGGCATACAGCAAGCATCTCCTCACGCCTCAGTATACCGCATCTCTTACTAAGGCTACCCCCTGCACCCCGTACCGCGTCGGGCGGGTACTCACAGGCCAGCTGGAGCCGGGCGCTGTACCGCTGTACCGGTACAGAGTCGGAGGTACCGCCGGCCACGCAGTGGTACCACTGCTCGTCCTCCGGTGCCGTCGACAGTACCACCAGGCTGTTGTTGGCCAGCACAGAGTACCGCCTGCGGGATAAAAGGTCAGGTCAGGGCAGATGGGGTTAGGTCAGGTCGGGTAAAGCCATTTTGTAATACACAATGCTACTAAGTATGCACGACTATGCTAGCAATATATGAATTGGAATTTATTACACATTCTGATTAGAGCTTGATCAAATTTAGGGTGAATGCGATGCGTAGTCGTTTGATTTCGGCCTTCTTTTAGTTCACGTATTTATATATTCAAGACGCTATCAGCCTCACATGAATTACCCACTACATTCATCATACAGCGAGCAGACATAATGCACCATACGCCACGCAGCTCCCCTTTTCGACTGCCTCCTCCCACGCAGCTAATGGAAGTTTGATATATTTCTACGCCGTGCGTACTCAACTGACCACGCACTTTGGCTACTTTCGGCGCATAAACGCGCAGACTGCGTCACCGGACCTCTCCACAGTGGACAGTGACCGCAGCGGTCGCCATTTTGTGCGGATGGAGGGGGGGGGGTGATGCAGGACTGTTTGACGGACGATCAGCGGAGCGTGTCGCGAGCGGCACGGCGGGCGGGAGGGGGGGGGGGGCGGGAGGGGAGGGCACAGGGCCGCTGCAGGACAGCGCACGACCGACGAAAAACGCACCGACATCACACTACCAAGAGTGGAGAGAGAAGCACAGGCTGGGACCAAAAGCTGCTGACTACTGACATCCTGCAGGACTGCAAGTGCTCGGCACAAACGGTCCAATTCCATAACTTTAAAAGGATAGCCTAACTCTGCTCCCATTCGTCCGCAGATGCTTATTATTAGACCCACGGAACAGATGATCAAACGAGAATTGACAATGTATTCTGGTTTCTGTTCCATACGTCGGATTTGGTTCCGTGTATGCAGCTGTATGTGCCGAGTTTGACGTTCAAACGCTTTCGGGTCTGATTGTTTGGATTTCATCTGTCAGATTAATCGTGCGTTGGTTGTGCAACCCATCATTGCAGAGATATCCAACAATGAGAGTCAAACCTTGGACGCTTATCGAAGCAGTAGCTGCAAAAGTCGAACCAGCTAACGAGTGTGTCAACATCCGAGTCAAGCCCGAGCTGTAGTAAATCCATTTCCACGAAACAATTCGCCAGACAAACTGGAACAATGCTCGCCAGAATATTTTCCAATATTTGAAATTCATGAGAGTTGACAGTAATACCTACCGACTGTCAATGTTCTATGGCGAGTCTGACATTCACTGGCAATAAATCATAATTCTGTCTGACGTTCAAAGGGAGGTTCATCTTCCGCCTTTGTGGACGCGGTTTTAATGTGCCGCCAAATATTCGAAAAACGACAAGCATGATAGTGCACTCAAAGAAATGAGAAAAGTGTGGCCGTAGTTGTTCGCCGCTGTACCAAAAATACATCCAGCTTGACGATTATATGGCAGGAACGGAAATAACCAGAACCGACAAAAAACATTCGATACCTTTGTATTTAGGCAACGAGACGTTTCATTCGTCTAAATGGAACGGAATTAACTACAAATGAGTAGGTGCGGTCATATAAAAGGCACATGTCCAATGGTATGGTCTCTTCTCTGTACTCCTCGAGTCCTCGGCTCTCTATTTCCGAATCACGGTCATTGGAATATTCAGGTCAGAACCGTCCAGCGCCCCCATTACAGAACTGAACATCCTCCACTAAACCTGCGTTCCCTGCGCTCGGCCCTCCGCCGACGACTCTAGAGGAGCGGTGGCTTTGGCGGACGGCGCAACTGTTCCAGGAAAGCTCGCCGCGGCCACAGCTCATATCCCTCCGTCCGCTGGGCCGGGACCTTCCGCATAGTCCGCTCCAGACGGCTCGGAGCGGCCCGGACCCGCCGACCGACGCAGCAGCGGGCCATCGGGCGCCGCGGCCAGGGGCTCAGTGAACAGGACCGAGTGTTCGCACGGGCCGCCGGGGAGGGATGAGGTGCCAGAACAGGTCACTAGAAAAGTCTAAACAGACAGAGTAGGCCACCAGAAAATGTCATTTAGCAGTTTACTGGACCCGGCAAATCACAAACAAAAAATAGCAAATATCCGTAGATGAAGAATCGGCCACCAAAACTGACAGCAAAGCTGAACACGTTCTGGCGTTGCAGTCTCTAAGTTTCATCAGTATTCACGGTCGATGGCCAGCGAGTCATCATGCAGCCCGTGCCTCAAGGGAGCCGTTCATCACTCCTTTATCGTCACTCACAACCCCCTCCCTCTGTCATGCGGTGGGCGGTGACCGCCACAACTCCCATGGGTTGTCGCCAGCCGTGTTTGCCTGTCCCTCGCCGCCCTGCACCGGTTCGCTCCGCCCCATGCACGAGACCGATATCTGCGCACGGTAACGTCCGAGGCAATGTTTCTACACGGCTACAGCAACGACACTACGGCATGGTTAAGACCAAGCAGCGACGTTCCACCCGTTCCCCAATGACATTCCTGGAGCGACCGGCAGACGTCTGCGGCGTGGTGAGCCGTGCAGAGCCGCCAATACAACATGGTCTCGGTGATAACGGGGTGGTGCACTGCTGCAACAAACAGCTGTGGGGCCTCCAGGGAGGAGGGCGGGCAGACTCGCGGGATACGAGGTGACAATATTTATGTCGGGCTAGATGTTGGGAGTTCAATATGTCATCAGACGGTGGCATCTGCATGACGTCCATGGTGAGTTTAGCGTGCATCATTTGAGAACACTCTCTGTTTTATGTCAATGTGGTAGGCGCTAGACTCAAGCACCACATTCCTGACATTCCCTATCCGACCTTTCTGCCCAGTCACTTACATAGAGTTTGGTCGAGAAAGGACAAAACTGAGTCCAATTCCACTGAGGACTGAGGAGGACCAGCTCACGTGAATGAGGCACGCCACCAGGAGAGCTCGGTGACGGAGCCACGGGAGCTCAAATTATTTTTTTTTTTAATTTTGTTGGGCTAGGCCCCTTCGGTCTGACAAGACCATTCCAGAGCCGGAAGGATGATAGGAATTATGGGGAGACATTGGTCTGGGCAGACACCCTGAGCCCGTCCGAATGAACAGGCCGACCAGCCCCCCCAAGCACTCTCTGCACCCGGCTACGGGGTGCGCCCCCTCGGGAGGAGCCCGCACGAGATAAAGGAGCCTATCCAGCCCGGAGTGGGGGTTGCGGCGTGGAGGAGAAGGATTTCAGTATCCTGAGGATGGAAACGACGGAACGGAGGACGGGGGCTCCTATATAGCTCCCAACATCTCACCTGTCGTCTCCGACCGGTCCTTGGTGGCCCACCTCCCAGTGGACCGTGTCGGCGCCGCTGTACCGACAGTCGAACCGGGCGCTGCCACCGGCCCGCACCAGCTGGTCGGAGGGCGCCAGCAGCAGGCGCGGTGCCCCAGAGCCTGCGGGAGGACAGGAGTTAGAGGTGAGCAGCGGTACAGATACAGATACAGATACAGGGATGTTCACGAAAAACTGACACATTTTATTTCCGAATTACGAGAAAACACTTGCCCTCAGAACGGTGATCACGCTATGGGCAAATAGAGTGGACTTCTAAGTTTGTATTGACATATTTTGGGATCATGTCATTTTCGTTTCTAAGAAGTTACAGCGTATTTTGCAGATGACGAGTTTTTGGAGCAGTGCACGACTCGGCCCGAAACAGGAAATTATTCCCCGTTTTTGGGCACGTGCCTGGAGAATTGCAACACCTCTCACTGCACTCGTCGGGAGGTTTGATGTCCTTTGGGCCGCTGCTACAGATCATGTCACTCACGTGACCCCACAGGAATAGTCCACGGAGTTGAGGTAGAGCGAAATGGCCGGCTATGGGTGAGAGGTGATGCGCGAGACAAGTGCCCCCTCCCCCCTGTTCTCGTGTGAGACCGATGATCGCCGTTACTGTACGTAGGGTGGCCCTGACGTGCCAGAACCACCAAATGGTGTAGACGTCGACCCATTTCCGCTACAGTAGCTAACAGAAGCTGTTAAAAGATGGCACGGTACCACTCTACAGTGACTGCCAGCATGCGGCCATGGTTTCTGACATCAGCACTTCCAAGCCTGCCAATTTTGGCATTCCTTAGGAATTTGCCCACAATATGCCAATAGTATAAAACATAATCCATCGAAACATTAATATGTCAAATTTTAGACGAATTCGTAGACTGGTTCAGTCGTGGTGGCAGATGGCAGCCGCGAGAGCTTCATTGTTTTTCCGTTAAGTTTTGTCGCCAAGTCAAATTTCCCATTTTAACGCTTTCTTATTTATTTGGAAGCTCATGTGATGCTAACTAAAGGAGCTATGCAGATACAAAACTTTTTTCAACAGGCTTTCGAATGGCATGCAAGTCAAGTCTCTGTGAGCTCTCACATGCTCACAAAGTCGTTTTAAAATGTGTCAGTTTTTCGTGAACATCCCTGTAGTTAACAAATGCAAAGGCGAGAAGGGAATCAAAACAGTGATGGAGGTAAACTTTGGCATTGATCGACGGTATGGAACGTACCTACCTACTAAATATTGGCAAGACTCACGGACGAAACAAGTTAAGTTCAAAGTAAAGTTAAACGTAAAGAAAAAGTTCTCGTGAAGTTAAACACGTTAGGCTTCATCGACAGCCCCCTCTAAAACACACCCTCCCGACCCACACCACCCACCTGTGACGACCAGCGGCAGGGTGCCGTTGCTCCGCGCCACCATGCCGGCCGTCGGGTTAGCCGCTGTACAGGAGTAAGTCCCGGCGTCCGAGGGCCGCACAGCTCGCAGCAGGAGCCGCCGGCGCGGCTGCACGCGCGGCCCCCGCGACAGCCGCTCGCCGTTGCGGAACCACTGGTAGGAGGGCTCGCTGGAGCCGTTGGCGCTGCAGTGTAGAGTGACGTCCGTGCCGGCCTCCACCTCCAGCAGGGGAGAGGGAGGCACGGTCTGAACGCTGGCCGTGTGGTCCAGCCCTGCAGACAGAGGGGAGGGAGAGAGGTCAGAGTGGGGGCGGACGTGGTACATGGTGGTGGTATGGTGGACAACTATGGTGTGTATTTTTTTAAAATTGCGCATCTTTTGTACAATATTGAACGTCTGTCAGATCTACAAAGGGACACAGCATCAATTTCGGCTCGATATGAAACTAATGACACACGCGACAGCCGTGTGGAAGGCTGCACGGACCGAACAGCGGGGTTCGAGCCACCTGCACCGATCACCCATGCATTGTTCAGTTCTGAAGGCTCTGCGACAGGTCTGTATTGGGGTCCGGACCGGCAGAGCAGCGGGAGGGCGAGATATATAGCAGCTGTGCACGGTGCATGTCACACAGGGGCAAAGCACACGACAGTGCACAGGTGTTCAGGCAAGAAACGCACCTATACAGCTGGGGTTTGACACAGAGGGTTCAGTCATCCCACCGCACCACTCTATACAAAAAAGCACAGAGTGAGTAACAGCATAAACGTTAAAACGCACTGTTTTCACACATGCGCGCTTTGGATTATGATCTCACTCACTAAAATACCAACAGTCACCTTTGCCATCGGCCTGTTCCACAAGACCAGTCGAATCGCGCTCCGTCTCGCCGACTGTTCGACACGGGGCGGTTTGTCGGCGCTCAGGATTAGGCTCGATGAAAGGATCGGTGCCGGTGACCGCGCCCGTTCAGTTTGACACCGGGTGGACAGCAGGTCGGCGGGGAGCAATTGTTCGGAGGGCGGCACAGGGCACAGTGGCTGTGACACGGCAGGGGAGGGGACTGTCCGCACGGTGACACGGTGGAGGGGACTGTCAGCTGACATAGTGACACCGGGGAGGGGACGATTGTCAGATGACATAGTGACACGGGGAAGGCAGGGGATGGGACGCGACACGGGCGGTTATGCTTCATCAGCAATGGTTTGTGGTGCGACAAAGGGACATCTGCCGACCAGACAGCGCTATAGGTATAGGTGGGCGGTGGGTGCATTTACCTAATGAACGAAGTGTCAATTGCGGCTCAGCAAACGTCGGTCATGTCTGGGTTGAGTCTGGGTCAATTCTGTCCATGTTGCCAGAGCCCAGAGCCACATAGATAGAGTGAACCCGAACGATTTGTTCAACATCAAACCACAGATGAGGCTCTGTTGAGGTGAAGGCAGCCTTTCATGACAGATTTTCTGAACCAGTTCATTGACAGATAACCGATAAGGACCCAAGAGGTTATACCTACAGATGCCCGGTGAGACTCTGAGGAGAGTATGAAACGATATCAGGGCATAAGCCGATCTTGAAAACGTAGACTGGAGGCCAACCATCATAATAATCAATCAACACACCCATCACGCTGGAGTATTAGATAGCAGGACCGCCTGCAGCGCATACATTAAACACCAGTCGGTGGCCAGCCTCAGCCATGGAAAAGGCCAGGTCGCTGCCGCATGCACCTCATTAACAGATCGACGGCCCAGCTCAGTCGGCAGACTCGTTGTTGGCATGGACCATTGACAGTCGGCCCGCGGTGTGACAAGCCGAGGACATTGTCCTGTCAGGGGCGATTTACAGCTCCACAGCCACCAGGCAGCTGATGGCAGCATTGTTGGCTGCAGGTCGCTGAACAGGCGCTACCAAAATATCAGACATCATAACGGCGTGATTCACTATACTTTTAGCGCTGCCATTATAGATACAGTCGCTATGGCTAAGGAAAGGGATGCGGTTGACAGGCTCGCTGGCTTGATGTTAGTTATCCAAACAGCACGAGTTACCACGATCTCTAAACTATAGACTGGTGTTGAGCCCAGCGACCAGGCCAGACCAGGACAGGGAGCTGTCGTCTCCGGTCCCCCGTCGGTTCGTAGAAATGTCCGACATTAATTATCCACGAGAGTAGCGAGAACGGGTGACAGACTGCAGCATCCCAAGGTAACTCGATACACGGTACCTAATTGAAAATATGCACCGGAGAACGTTACACCGTTTCAACACCATCTTCCCTAACTGGATCATTCGACACCGTGTGATTTACTGTGTTTGTTAGTGGGAGCGTATGTGCCGCTCGGCAGGCGTTTTTGTTAGTGGTCCCATCTCCCGCCGTCGGCCCGTGCCGCCGCTCCCCTCCCCTCCCCTCCACTCTCACGGCCGGTGCACGGTGTGCACAGCCCGACCGGCCGGCCGGCCCGCTTCACGGGCCGCCGCCGCCCCGTCGCGACCACTAATTCCGCCCGGTCCGCTGACAGCCAATGGAACAGTGGGCGTATATCATTGGAGCGGCGCGCGGCCCGTAGTGGCCGACAGCCCTCCGCGGGGAGCCGCCGCCACTAACCACACGACCCCGGCGCAAAAACGGCCGCCGCTCCGCCGCCGACGACGAGGACGGGCTTTTTGCCCGCGGAGCTGCCGCTCCAGCTGGACGGCGCGCGAATAAATTGTCGGTCGTTACAGGAGAGTACGAAGACATGGATGGCCCGGCGGGTAAATTTAATCCGGAATTTTAATTATCAAACCGAACGGGAACTCAATCAGCGCTCGATGGGGAGTCGGGGGTCGTAAAGGAGGCGCGCCGACCGCACGCGAACTGAGCACGTCTCGGGCGCCGGCCGTCGTACTCTGGGGCGCTGCTGAGGCGCGCCGGTATACCACAAAACATTCCAGCCGGTATCTCTGCATTAGTCAGAGAGATTAGTGTAATTTACTGCCGCGAAGAACTATTGGATGTTGATAAAAATCTAGTGCAAGGAAGAAGCATGTAATTCATGCCAAGCAAATTGGGAAAACGAATAACTGCACTATAATTAATCAATAAAGCATCTAACTAAACAAATGCCTATGTAATTTCCATTATCCATAGGTCATATGTAGGTAAGGCCCTATTAGTATGATAAGGCGTGGAACAGCAGCACAATTTTAGAACAGCCAAGAAAGAGACATTTCTCTGACCCTCTCATTAATCTTCCAAATAATCAGCGCATCTGATTACGATGTCAATTACGGCACATCACAATTCACGGAGGTCGCTGGGTAACGCGACTCTCCGCAGTCAGTCGGACCTGCATTAAATCCGTTATCACGTGGCCGTTTAATATTTGGACGAGTCTAAACACGGTAATGACGCATCCACGGCGCTGGGCGCTGTTCCGCCGGCGGCCTTTTTTCCTCAAGTGCCGACTGACGGTCGGCAGTGCTGCTTTCCGTCCTCTTACGGCCGCCGAGAGCATCAGTCGAGCGATACCGAAAAACAAGGGCGCATCTTCACCACACTCACTCCCGCCCCGTATCCCGGCAGGCCGAATCACAAGGTCAGGTGGGCGGTGAGTGACCTGGGCTCGGTCACCGCAGGGGGTAAAGGTAGGGGTAACAGCGGGGGAACGGCTGGGGGTCGGAGGTGACCGGCCGATGACGGAGCGCGGACAGGCGCGGCAGATCGTGGTGAATGTGGGTAATATCCGGTCCCCTGTGGGGGTCCTCAGAGGACCAGCAGGGGTCCGCTAGTGGTCTAGTCCGAATTCCAGCTAATTTGTTTCGGGTATCTGTTATTATGACAAATGACATCGCAATAGTGGGCTGGTGAATGAGCTGGTGGCTGGGACAGGGGAATAAGAAATCAGAAAAGCTGGCACAGCTCATGATGATAATTGGTAAACCACACAATTATAAGACTCCGGGTACGTATTTATACAGCTTCAGCGTCCAACCTTCCACCTTAGCGCATACTATCAGCTTAAATACCAGAATCACAGCCCAGCGATCCCGGACGCCGTCACGGCCACATCATCCCCCGCAATCCGCAAGCACTCCGATGTGAAGAAACCCGCACGTTCCGGCATTTACAAACCCAGCGCCCTGCTATCGCCGTATCTACTGCAGCACTCATCAGACACGGTAATTCCGGATGCCCCTCTATCGCCAGAGCGGCCAGGAGCTCATGTTTTCGCCAGATCATACAACACGCGTTGATCAAAGGAGTCCCGCTCTCAGCACGCACGATACGGCCGTTCCGCTCGACCGGCCGCCGCTGCGGGCGTGTATCACACACCCCCGACCGGCCAGAGGCACGGTCCGGTGCTCGCAACATCGACCGCTGCGTGGTACTCTGCATACTGGCCGTCTGGGGCGGCTGCGGTGCTGCGTTACAACATCCGGCCACTCTGCGAGCTGGCAGTGACGCGGCGCGGCGCCGACGGCTCTACTTAGGGTCGCCGGACGACGCGCGCGCCGGTCACAGCCGGGATGTGGACAGGAGTGGACGCAGACTGCAGGGCCTTCCGTCTGGAGCGTGTTGAGGAGTGACAGACCGGTGCGACGGAAGGATGCAAATGGGAGAAAAACAGGCTGAGAAGCCGCCGCCGACGACGACGACGAAGACGACGGCAACGAGATGATGAGAGCAACAGCGAGGAAAAAGCAGCGCAGCGCGGCGGATCAGACGTAAGCCAGAGTAGGGAGACTGAGCTGTTGCTCGGTGAAAAATACATGTAAAGTTGCCGTGCTGAGACGCGGAGAAGAGATTAGGCTGGTCGCGAAGCAGCGCCATGACATCACCCAGTAATCCGAGACTCGAGAGTATCAAAGAATAAGAGCTAAACTAAATAAATAAAACCAAATAAAGGGTGAAAGAGCTTTGCAGCAGTAATGGTAAACGTGAACTAACCAAAAATACACGTTCACGATCCGGTGAGTAAATAGCTGCACAATGGTTCTCCACAATACATGCATTGGACACATGTCATACGGTTCCATTGTATCCCAGCAATTAAACCGACAGGCAAAATAAGCTAGATTACAGCTGTCAAAACTGACAAGCGTGTCTGAAAACACTACACCATTGTTTGACAATCAACGACGGCTTGAATAATGCCAACGTCGTCAAGCATGCCGATATGAAAGGGCGCTTTTAGTGAACGGTACTCAGTCGCCTTCTCGGCATATCTTGCACTTGGTCTCCGGATGAATGAGCGCCATTGGCGGTCGCAGTCGGCACATTACACTCCATTACAAGTCAAACAACTGATGGCCACTTGTTGCTCATATGATCAAGACGATTCTGGGAAGCCGTGCGCGGCCGGCACATGCTGTTGAAGTGTCCAGATAGGCAAACTAGTGAGGCCAACTGACTGGCTCCGTACGAATAACTCAAGTCACACGTCTGTTACTGTTATGCGATAAGCACCACCCGTGCACACTGCACAGCAACTTGCCGGTCCGCCACCGCCAACAGGGTAAAACAGAATCAGGTTGAATTCGACGTTTTGCCAGTGAAACGACATGAGGTGAGGATTTTGTAAGGACCACGCGCTAGCTCGGCCGGCACCCTACTTCCCTTGACGGCAGCAACAAGCCGTGCTGCCAGGTATGCCCGTCTGTTGAACAATGTTACCTCTATAGTTACTGCGCACCCCACACCCATCAACCCGCGCTCAGCCGCTCACTGTCAGGTCGTTACACTGGGTGTCACCCCTCCCATCCGTGCCCTGCACCCCTCCCCCTCCGCGGGTGGCAATTAGAACCATATGTGGTGTGATTTGTCACAGACAAATGTAGCTGCCTGTCAGGGGGCGGGGGAAGGGGCGGGCCGGAGAGGATATGACGAGTGCTCATTGAAGCTGATAAGCTTCCAGCAAGGACCAAGTGTGAGGCGTTTGCTTGTTAGAAGCCTAGAACAAGGATCGGCCAGCTCCATTACTGCTGCTGCATAACAATGACTGAAAGTGTGGCGTTCACAAAAAAAAAACGCTCAACACAGCGAGGCTGACGTTTTAACTTCAACATCGGTGCAATTTATTCCTTCAATTATCAACGATAATGGGAGAAGGGTGGCTCTGCCTGCAAAACGGAAATGATTATGAAATATTTGACAGATAATGAATTATGAAAACAGTTCGTCTTTCACGCGAGCCACTCCCTAACGCCACGCTCCAAATCAGGACCCAAAAACGTTCCGCCCAGCCGCTACTGCAGAAGTCCAGACCATTCCGCGGCCCTGTGACTCACGCCAGGGCACCTCCAGCCATCCGTGTCAGCGACAGGTAAACATTCGGCAGACTGACACGGCCCGACACCGCCCGACACACCCACACGTGTCACATACCGACACAGCCCACTGACACCGCTCCGCCCGGGTGTCATGTATCAGCGCGAGCGCTCTGCATTGCTACAACTCCCAGGACGGCCCCATTGGATCAACATGGCACAGAGGTGTCTGGCAACAAGCTCAACACACGCTTCAGCGTGTCTTTTCGATAGCATGGGCCACGTCAGTCATGCAGCGTTTAGAGACGGACTCAGCCGTCAACAGCTCAGGTCAATCCCACGGCACGTGATCGGAAGAGCGACGTATCGGGGAAAGGGGAGGAGCCCCTGGCCAGTCCAGCTTGAGCTCAGACCCGTGCAGACAAATGCAGGCCGTGCACTCAGCACGTCATCACGACACGACACTGGCTGCAGCCCGCACCTGGACGGTGGGAGTAGGTATGTGCCTGATATGGGGGACACGGTAGCGGGATATGGGGGACACGGTAGCGGGAGTAGGTATGTGGTTACAGGACTGAGCATAGGAGAGATACTCGCAACGAGCTCAGAGGGGGTGAGTAGCTAACGGGGACGTCAAAGCTGCACAAATGGAGGGGAACATCTTCCCGATGCAGTTCAAGTGCCGCCACAGGCTCTCCCCGTTCTCACTGCTTTGCAGACAGCTGCGCCAGTTGTGCACAGCTGCGCCAGGTCCGCAGACAGCTGCGCCAGCTCGACCGAGCTGTCACACTCGGATGAGCGATGGCCGGTAATTACCAGGGCAATCCAGCCGTAACCGGCGGCGGAACGGCTTATTCACGACCGCCACCTGAGTGGTTAATGCAAGGTGAGAGGTGTAAAACGCGCCGCGATGAGCGATGTGACCGCACTGTGGAGCGCCGCGACCGGTTCGCGGAAAAGTTGTGAGCGGCTCGACTTGCAACATGCAGCTCAAGGCTGAAAAATGACGACGCACTTCACATTACGCTACGGTGCTAATCAGACTTTATTCGTTAATCCAATTAGCGAGCATAGGAGAGCGGTGGAGAGCGACGCCAGCCGTGAAGAAAGAAGGCCAACCTTTCTCCCTCACCACACAACAAACTGATGAGCTTCCTCTCAAATCGCTTCGCAGTCCGCCACTAGCAATCCAATCCCATCAACACAAACAACTCATTCCACGACACTGGACTCTGGCTTAATTCCACTCCATACCACCAACAAATTCACTCCAACGGCTCCAAACACACCATTGAGCCCAGCTGCCTCATTCCACTCCACACCAATTCCACACCGTCTACCCTTCCACCCAACACCGTTCCATTCCACTCCACATCTCCGCACGTCGTGACGCTCACGGCGCCCTCCTAGCTGTCTGTCGTACCCAGTAACGAGCGCGCTCGCCCGCGTCCGGACACAATTAAAATGCCGCGCTCCGCTGCTGTCGCAGCCGACGAACCCGCGTCGCGGTCGACGCAGCCCGGGCGGGGGCGGGGGCGGTGTCTGGAGCCCATCAGCAGCCGCCGCAGCCAGACCGCGAGGGTGCAGAGGACGGGTGCGGTGGGGTGAGAGGAGTGCGAGGGGTAACGAGGCACACGTGAAGAAATGAGCGGCGGGCGTTGGCGCACACAGACGCGCCTGTGTGTCGCGAGGTAACTCGTCACGGCGCAGTGAGAAAGCGGCTACCAGCGGCACCCTTAGTGTCAGTCCGGGCGCGTGCAGCGGTCGGGGCCGGAGCAGCTGACGGAGCAGCTGACGGGATGGCTGAGTTTATTATAGCAATACTGCCGAGGATAGGAGAGGATAGTGCCTGTAATTTACCTTCAACGTCCCCTGAAATATGGCAAGCGATCATAAGTTAGAAAAACAGACGGCGGCAGTATCTTTTCATGGCGGGCCACGGCGTTTTTCACCTCTATGGCCTGCCCCGAGGTGTTCTAGGAATCAGCCGGCGGCGAAGTCGGTCGGGTCGGCCCCACCCCTGGCCGCGCTGCAGAACAGCCTTGGCCGAGCTCCAGTACCCGTCCAGGCCATCGGTCTCTCGGAGACGGGGGCAAAGTAGGCACGGGAGCAATGTTTTGGATCTCCAGAAGGTGAGATCGGTCAATCGCTCGGTTTCGGGACAACTGTGCCAGTTACACCTAGATGGTAACGAGACGGATTGTGCTGGCTTCAGGATAAGGCGCATTTCCAGAAGAAAAAAAAATCGCGTAATCACTCACGGATCGACGGCTTTTCCACTGTCACTCTCCGCATTAAAACGAAAACGGGTACATGACTTCAGCCATCTGATTCAGAGGAAGAGGTCGGTGTACTCTCCCAGCCGTGAAACACGCACTCCAGACTCCACCGTCCTCGTTTGTTCTCCATAACGTCCTCGGATGTCCTCCAGGCCGTCCTCCATGAGCACCAGTCCATCCCGAGTGAGCGAGTGGTGGCCATCACCGTCACGGTCGTCATGACAACGACTCGACGCCAGCCGAGCGTGGCCGCTCTCGGCGGGGTGCAACAGATCATCACTGCCAAATGGAGACAAACCGCAGCGGCGGCGCGGCCGCAGCTGGCTCCCGACCAGGCCCGCTAACGACCCGCCTTCTGGGAACGATTCGACGCCGGGCCGCAGACGACGACGTCGACGACTCTGCGGCAGCGCTCGCGCTACCGCCGCCGCCGACGGGGCCGCGTCCCCGGATGATGGTTTAACGGGCGCCTCGTCGGGCGGAGATGGCGCTCGCGCCTACCAGGCTCGCAGGAAGTCGGTGTTTGGACGAGCTCCGCGCAGCCTATCAACATTACCACGCCACGGTCCGGCACGACCGTTCGTTAAACTTTACAGGATCGCCGGGGAACCGGACCGGGGAGAGGGGCGGCATCGACCAGCTGGGCGCGCCGGTAGCGCCCGAGCGTGAAGGGGGCTCCGTTCGAGGGCACGGAGGAGACTCAGGGGTTAGGGATCGATAAAGGGAATAGGTAGTAGTTGTTGAACAGGTAACGCTGAGTCCCTGTCCTGAGATAAGAATCCATGACTTGATCATTATCGTAAAGATCAAAACATGGAGGTGCGCGTTTACGTCTTTCTCGGTTCTCACTTCTCAGCGAGGTGGACAAATCCTGGACTTCAACATCAGCCTTCGCCGGGCAGGTAGACGGATCAGTCCGCGTCTGCAGTCTGCGGAACCTGTCAACCTATACAGAAGCATCAGGAAGACACCAGACCCAGTCGTTAGAAACACGACGGTGCTGCTGAGTCAGCATGCTGACTCACCTACAGAAAAAAAACACCACCTCCACCACCTCCAGCCATTGAATCCCTCCAATCCACCCAGTCTGTCAGGGGTTGGTAGGTGAGCGAGTCAGCGACCCCCTCAGACCGTTCCCTGACCGACAGACGGTCGATGGACAGGTAGGTATCGAACTGGGACGGTCCGTGACTCACCTCCTCGCGCCCCGTGGAGTCACCGTCACGTGACGTGTAACAGGATCACTCACGGAATGTGTAAATGTAACTGAAGAAGGGAGCTTTGGTTACGTGATGCATCACGGGATCGATCACAGATCGAGCCATATCGAGTCAAATATCCCAAAGGATAGCGATGCATCTGCATGTGTGCTGGCAACGAAATCTGCTGCACGCACCAGTAGCTATGCACATACATACATAAGCACTCAAAAAGACCAGCAGCATATAATCCAAAGATGATCGAATAGATGACACCGCATCACAATCACAGATGACGGAATTTACATTGAAAGCGTTTACCGAGGGACGCCCGATCCCGCAGCACCGCTTGTACTGCGAGACGGAGCGCCGGCCCCTCGAACGACCGAACACGAATATAAATGTCTTCGCAAAACGCTCCGCTCCTGGGGGTCATCTCGCTCGGGAGGGTCGATCCGTCATCTGAACGGAGCCGCGGCGGAGGTCGCGTCGCCCGACCGAGGTCCGGCTACAGGTCCGTCTCCGCGACTCTCTGCAGGGAGATGGTCCACTTCTTGGAGGAGCCGAAACAGTTGTCCCAGAGTGTCGCGCCATCGGCACGGCTTGATCCGGCTCGCTCAAGTTTATTTTTTGTTCGAAATACCGCTGGTCGACATCGAACGATAAAGCAGGATGTGTTTGTTGTCTTGGAATTTATCCGTAACCGTACCTAGCAGTTTTTGTTTTCTGCAAATGTTTTGTTCCGCGAAACTTCGATTTATTCTGTACGATTAGATGCGTTGATCGTCTGGTTCGGCCAGCGTGGACTGTGCAAGTGAAATAGTTTCTTCTTCTCGAATTCCAAGCTCGACTCTGGCGCCGATTGTGACATTCTAAAATAGAGCGTTCGCTCTACTTCGTCCTGTTTTGATCAGCTTCGGCTGAGCCAGGGTGCCTTACAGCTCTGTTGTGCACTTTGCTCGGCCCGTTCGCCGATGCATCTCGCATCTCGCGATGTAGTGTCGTGTTTTGATCTCCTTTTGCTCTCCGCTCGCCGCCGCGGCTGCTGTTTTCCAGTAGAACGGGCAGACGGACCGAGGTCCAGCGGAGGGCGGCGGGAGGGGCGGTCTGCAATCCGCCGCCGGACTCCGGAGGACGGGCGAGGGGGAGGCGAGGGGAGGGGGCGGGTGAAATGCGGTGCATTACGGCAGGATTACGATGCGGACGCCGGCGACCGGCCCGTATCGGCACATCCATCGGCCATTTGTCATCCTCCGACCGCACAAGGCCGACCGGCGCGGCGGCGTGGTCCAAACAGCAGACGGTAGCAGCGTTCGGCTACTGCAGACAGCACAGACACGGCTCGGGTGGGTGGCAAAAGAACCAAGCCCAAGTACAAGATCTAGGAAATGGACGCTGTTGTATTTCTAGGTCTTGTCGGCCTGGGTGCGGCTGACAGGCAGCGATGTACTGTGTATGCGATGCTATCATGCTACCATTGCATGCCTAGGGGCAGGCCGGCCGCCTGCCGCGCACTTAGGAAAGTGGTCGTACATCAAAGCTTAGTGCCATTGGCTGGCGGAGGCGTAATATACTCATGGCAGAGGAATGCATATCCAGCTGTTGATTAAATGGAGCGGAGGGAGTCTGGCGGCTCGGCGTCTGCTGCCTGGTGCCTTGATCTGTTGCCTATAGGCCAAGTCTACATCCGACGTCGTATCTATCAGTCACCTCGCGGGCTGCCAGCTGCGGGGACTCCACAGCCGTCATCAGCTCAGGTCAAGTCAGACAGTCAACCGCCGATACCGCAGCCCGGCAAAAACACTCCGGTAGACACCTGAAGACATTTCCATTCCGATCAGCCCCACCACCAGGGCTGCGGAGTCGATGGATTTACGGCGACTCCGACTCCGACTCCGACTCCGGCTTTCAAAAACCAACTCCGACTCCGACTCCGACTCCGGGCAGAAATGTCGACTCCGATCGACTCCAACTCCCGACTCCGACTCCGCACACCTGGCAGGGCTGCGGAGTCGACAGATTTTCGGTGACTCCGACTCCGACTCCGGCTGGGGTTTCCAATATCGACTCCGACTCCGACTCCGACTCCGGTCACAACTGTCGACTCCGACCGACTCCGACTCCGACTCCGACTCCGACTCCGCAGCCCTGCCCACCACTCTTCAGACCATATAACCCATACCGGACCCCGCCCCCACATCAGACCCCGCCCCTACACCCGAGACCCCGCCCCCACGACCCGCCTCCCTCCATGGCAGCTGGAGCACGCAGCCACATAAATACCCGCCCGCATAAACGTCACAGAGCGGCAGGTGTGACTCACACAGCGGCAGCGGTTACCGCTAATGGGGCGTTCACACCGACACATAATTCAGACACGGCGCGACAGCACCAGCTGGGCTGCCGGCCGCGGCGGTGTGAACCGTCCACTACAAACTACTATACCGAGGACACTACGCGGCGGCACGGTGTGAACCGTCCACTACAAACTACTATACCAGCGACACTACGCAGCGGCACGGTGTGAACCGCGCACTACAAACCACTATACCAACGACACTACGCGGCGGCACGGTGTAGTGTTGGGTGTTTGGCTAGCTGTTTGTCCGATAAGGGAGAGAGCTGCTGGCTCGGATGTTCTGAACGACACAGCCGCACCCTCAGGATGAGGATGATTCCCCGGAGCCCCGGAGCCATTACTTGGTGCGCGATGTCAGTGTCGTAAAGGCCGTATATCGTCGAAATTGCGAGGGGCGGTATTGAACTGTCCAAGCGGCATTGGACGAGCGGGGAGCCGCGATGTAGGAGGGGTGTACCGGGAAAGGGAGGCAAGGGGAGCCGGGAGGGGGCGACCGGTACGGGGTGGATCGATAACGCCAAGAGGACGTCTAGAAACTGGAAACAAAGGACTGAAAAAGTAACAGACACAACGCATAAGGATGATTTTTGAACAATCAAAACCATTTTCTTATCAGAAATGAAAATAGCTTGATAATGTTGAAGCCTGATGGACAGTAATGCGATGAGTCTCCTTCGAGCGTAATTAGGTAAATCAACCCGCCAGCTGGTTGATCTTCCCAAACAGTTCGAACCCCCTGAAGTTCGCCCTGTAAACTAGGAGCACTAGCCCAGCGATCGGCACCGTATCGCTCTGTGCTCTGTAGTCCGCATTAGCACACCCGGCCGACGAGCCGCGATCAGCGAGCCGACGCTATGCAGCACGCAGGCCGGTTTTATGACCTGGACACAAACATGGCGCGCCGAGACGGTCGTGGAGCGCCGATAACGGCGCCAATCCGGCCATAAACGCCCCGCGTGTGCGCCGGCCGACCGGGCCGCGCGGGCGAGACTCGACTGCAGCGCCAGAGGGGAAAGCCACGGTTTGTTCCGTCGGAATAACAACGCAGCATTGGGCGGGGAGAGCTGGCGTATCGTGGCGGTGGCGCAGGGCGGGGCGCCGCTGCGGCGGCCGCCACCGCCGTACCGCCGCTGCTGTAGCCCACAGCTGAGCCGTGGGTTATTGTAATGAGCTGTCGCGGCTGCGCACCGCCCCATTGCGCTAATTTACAGCCCAGCCGAGATAATTTATCGCTCATTTTGTATCGGAGTTTTGGGGCGGCACGGCGCCGGGGCTGTCCCCCTCGCGGCCGACATGGGACCACGCCAGCCTGGAATGCAGCCCGCGCAGAGCGACGAGCCACGAGGCTGGAACGAGGGCAGAGCCAGACCGGGATACGACCGGATGGACGGAAAGCAGGACGAACAGGCGAGTGGGGCGGGGACGGGTCTGAAAGCAGATAAAGAACGTGAAGACCGCAAGGACCTCCAAACGCAAAGACGATTGGGATGCTTCACATGATGCAGGTGTTCGCGGTGGTCAGCTTTAAGCTCGAAAGCGGAATACAGATAGCGAAGAATGATAATATCGTAATACAAATAAGATGAACTTGAACATGCAACCAAAAAACTACCCAAGCTCAAGATCCTGAATCCTTATCCGTCTGCTTTGAACGATGAACCTATCTGAACAAATTCACTCACCCGGATTGACTCAGCGCGACCCGCGAACGGCCGCCTCCGGACGATGACCTGCCGCCGCATGGCACTGGCTGTCCCATAGGCGCGACACGCAAAAACGTCATCTCAAAGGCGGCCGCGCGACGCAGCGGCTCCCCGGCGAGTGGCAAAACCTGACCGCGTCGCGGTGACCCTCCGTCCGCGGTGGATCACGGCGACTTGGGCCGGGATCAGGGCGGGATCAGGGCTGGATCACGGGTCAGAGAGTCGCGCCTGTCACGTCAGAGATGTCGGCGGCCGCAGTCAACCGAGTGAGCGGCAGGCAGGGAGCGGCAGAGGTGGGACCAGCACAGACAGAGGCAAAACGTCAGGACAGCGGCAAAGAGCTTATTCCACTGAGGATGCATATAATTTGCGAGACCGGAGAGCGTGATGAGCACGATATCTGATTGTCGCGAGTCTAAGAAGCAGCGTCGCTACCTGTGATAGATGGGGCATTCCAGGACGATTCAACAGCTCATGGGTGCAAATTAACACCCGACCCCCTCAGATTTTCTTCAAAATTGCTGTATAGGGTTATTCTGTGACCAGAAGCCGAATCTGAGATTTTTAGACCTGTAGGAGTAACGGTTTTTGAGTTATAACATTGGGAATTTTTGGAAAGTGAAAAAACATCATTGTATTTTAGTAGCTATATCTAATCGAAAACTTTTTTTAAACTATAAAATTATACATATTTGAACTCGCCACATAACAAGCTTTCAGATGGTATGCAAAATTTTTCAAAATTTTGAATTTTGAATTTTCAAAAAATTGTTCAAAAATTTCTTTCAAATTTTTCAAAGTGTGGCCAGTTAAATAAAATTTATTTTTTTTAGCTTTTATTAATGCTTAGGGTATTGGGAAACTATATTGTGAAAATTGGAGATAGGTATTTTTTATAAATATTTTTTTTATTTTTTTAACTTTCTCCATGTAAATATACCATTTTGCTTTGATATGGTGCCGACGGTGCTATCTCGGGAACGGATGATCGTAGCGCGCCGGACGAGGCAGCAATGGAAAGATCTCAACAAGATGGATCTAGACATTGTCCGAATGTTGTTCTTAAAGGTCACGGGTCAGGTCAAGGTCAGGTCACGAAAGGTCATGATGAATAAAAAGGGATTATGTGCATGCGACACATGTTTTATGGGTTATTTTCCAATTCAAAGTCAATGGTGATGGGCATTTGACGATTCGGGACAAAATCAGGTCAGTTCAGGTCAGATCACGGTCAGGTCAACCAATCCCTTGTTCAACGAAGGAAATACAACACACATTTTGGTGACCAGCTCGTTGAAATGTATTGGGCACACATATCACCAACAATACAGTGCACAGACAGCCACCATACAGACACACGGCAGGGGTGCTAGCAAGTCTACGCGGGCTCACTTTAGTCTTTTCGGTGCCCTACTGCGGTGCACTTTCACCAGCCGGCCTGGTCCCCCTGACAACTTTGAGACTCGCAGTGTCTCGTGGTTGACCGGAATAAAGCAGTGCAGACTCAGCGTGCCTTTCACTGCCACCGCTTTGCTGAAACGCTCCTTGAGGTGTTCTGCAGCTTTTTCGACTTCGACCCTCGACACGAATATTAAGTTCACTGTAGTCTCGAATTTGTCACTTAAAAACTCAAACATTTCGGTCGCGTTTGTGATTTGCTCCCTTGGGGGCCTGCGTAGACTCTCGAGGGCGGTCGCTCTCTTCACGGTGCCTCCCACGCCGTCACATGCGCCTTTCCCGTGCGAGGTGGCAAAAAATTGCCAGTCGCAGTCTAGCCCAAAGTCACTTTTGTGAGCGCAGATATTTGAAAAGTTGAAGCGGTTTTTGTACTGTGCTGCTGAGCCGTCTGAAAAGTATCTGATTTTAGTCAAAGACGGAATTTTTTCCTTCAGTCGTGGAATCAGAGCCTTTTGGAAAGCATGGACAGCGGTCGTGTTGTGCTTTAGATTATCTGAGATAATGCAGAAGCTCTGGTGCTGTCCCTCTCCATTCTCCCTCCAGTACACCATGAACGGGTGAACGGTGCACTGTGGCGCGTCCCAGTGATGACTCTGCACCTCATCCTGTATGACGAACGTATAGTTTTCACTGAAGTCCCCACCTGTCCGTGCTTCTATTCTCAGGATACTGAAATCCTTCTCCTCCACGCCACAACCCCCTTCCGGGCTGGGCAGGCAACTTTATCTCATGCGGGCTGCTCCCTTGGAGCGGCACCGCCGCTCCCGAGGGAGCGCACCCCGTAGCCGGGTGCAGTGAGTGCCTTGGGGCTGGGTGGCCTGTCCTCTGGACGGGCTCAGCCCCGGCGACTCACTAGGGTGCCTGCCCAGACCAATGTCTCCCCCTAATTCCTATCATCCTTCCGGCTCTGCAATGGTCTTGTCAGACCGAAAGGGCCTAACCCAAAAAAAAAAAAAACTGAAGTCCCCAACGACAACGGCCTCTCCCTCCACAACACTTTCTTTACACTCCTTAAATGCCCTCCTCTGTCGGATTGCTATGCATAGTGATGGTTGGTGAGCTTCACCACTGACACAGATAGATCAGTGTCAGGTTTGCTGTTTCTATCAGTGTCTTGACACAGATAGAAACAGCAACTTTACACATTGACCTTGGCATTGGCCTAATCTGACCTGATTTGGTCCCGAATAGTCAAATGCCCATCACCATTGACTTGGAATCGGAAAATAACCCATAAAACATGTGTCGCATGTCCCTAATCCCTGTTTATTCATCATGACCTTTCGTGACCTGATTTTGACCTTGACCTCACCTTGTGATTGCATATTTAGTGATTCACCGCCTTTATAAATATGTTGGACGCATGCTGTGCGATTTTCACATCGCTTCACCATTATGAAAGTGCCTCAGGAGCAGCCGGGGAATGAGAACCTGGAATTTTGGTCTTTGACCTGACCTTGACCTGACCCGTGACCTTCAAGAACAACATTCGGACAATGTCTAGATCCATCTCGTTGAGATCTTTCCATTGCCGCCTCGTCCGGCGCGCTACGATCATCCGTTCCCGAGATAGCACCGTCGGCACCATATCAAAGCAAAATGGTATATTTACATGGAGAAAGTAAAAAAATAAAATAAAATATTTATAAAAAATACCTACCTCCAATTTTCACAACATAGTTTCCCAATACCCTAAGCATTAATAAAAGCTAAAAAAATAAATTTTATTTAACTGGCCACACTTTGAAAATTTTGAAAGAAATTTTTGAACAATTTTCGGAAAATTAAAAATTCAAAATTTTGAAAAGTTTTGCATACCATCAGAAAGCTTGTGATGTGGCGAGTTCAAATATGTATAATTTTTATAGTTTAATAAAAGTTTTCGAAGAGATATAGCTTCTAAAATACAATGATGTTTTTTAACTTTCCAAAATTTCCCAATGCTCTAACTCAAAAACTGTTGCTTCTACGGGTCTGAAAATTTCAGATTCGGCTTCTGGGCACAGAATAACCCTGTACAGCAATTTAGAAGCAAATCTGAGGGGGTCGGGTGTTATGCACCTGTTGAATCGTCCTGGAATGCCCCAGATACGACTAGAAAGGATGGCCGCGGTTGAGTTGGTCATTAAACGCTGTCTGAAAATCAAGGTGTATGATCTAGCGGAAGAGCCAGTCGGCGGCACAGCGCGGATGATGCAACCCCGTTGGAATCTTCTCCATTTCAGAGATAGACCTGCAGGAAGAGCAGAGCATGTCCGATTGTACGCCAACCGTCACTCTACATGAGCAAATCCCTTGTCTCGCGGCCACTTCAAGCGGCTCTCCGCATTACGGGAAATACAAAATCCCACTGAGATCGGCCTAGTCGCGTCGCATTGCGCCGCTCGACACGGCCCTGTCGGACTCAGCAGTCGGATCGCGGCGGCACGGCTCGTCTCGTGTCGCGTCGCACCGGCCGCCCCCGCGGCCCGCAGTCCAACCGGCAATACATCGTCACCAGACACGCAACAGGTGAGCGCGCCTGCAGCGCGGCCGGCCGTTTGATAGCACGACAAATACAACACCGCCTCCCATCCGTCTGTGTCGGCCGCTAATCCTTCTAAAAACAAACATCTCCTGAGCCGCCGTGATCCGCTCGGGAGCGGCGCTGACCGGCCGGCGGTATCTCTGTCACGAACGGCAGAGGCACAGGTGAGCTCCGAGCGCCGAGTGCATGGCTGAGCAGTGGCGGAGGCACGAACCCGGCACCGCCTGTCTGCTGACCGACCGGCTGGGTCGCGCGGCCGGGCCAGGAACGGCACGGCAGAGCAGAGCCCACGCCAGCAGACTGTACGATTCAGCGGAGAGGTGAATCGTTCAAAGAAAGACATTTTTCTATATCACCGAATGCAGCCAGTTCAACCTGGCGAACGTCTGCTTTCTCTCCTGATCTAGTTATTTCCTTGCCCCTTTTCTCTTCTACCTCGCCTAAGTCACGTCTTCATCCCTCTCAGTATGGTTTCTATCCTACATCACTCGGCATATCACCACTGACACGGGCTATAATAAGCATCTCCATCTTACCTCCTAGCCCGCCCAGGAGGCAATCAAGGCTCGAAACACAAAAACGGTGGCCAGCGCCGGTCACCGCCACCGCCACCGCCGCCCCGAGAACTGCCCCTTCGTGGGCGGTCAGGGAACAGGCGGACATCACGGGCACGACCGAAGGCACGTGCCAGTTCGGTGAGTGCATCATAATGTCACAAGCCTGGATGGCTACTGGTCTTGACACATTTCGTGAGAGAATGAAAATAATTGTTTTCCAGATCAGGTCCGCTGCGGTTTCTTCAGTCACGTCAAGAGCTATGTTTAATTTTACTCTAAAAGAAACATGAATAAATCTGCTGAAGCTTAGTCGGTGCCAAACAAAAGCCTGAGTCATTAGTAGGCGTTCTCCGCGTCCTATGGAAATTCCGACAGGTTATCCGTTCATCGTGTGGTCCATTTAATATAATCCGGTGTTTGAGGCGGCTGAACAAACAGCCTCCCACACCACCGAGCCAGCCCGGTCCGAGATTCCTGCTAAATATCGACTTAAAAAACACCGCAGGGAAATACGGTGACCAGTAATATCATCCTGCATCTGGCGAGGTTCCACAGAGATATATGCTGACCGCAGGGAGGATAGATTCAGAACAGCATCCGCCATTCTCATGGCATTTTAAATAAGTTGGATTCATTTGAAGAGATAATGTGGGCTATAGCCTATAACAGTGTTCAGTAAGAGCGGAAGGTCGCCCCCCCCCCTCGGGACGTCTTCCTAGCAGAAAGCAAAAAAAAAAAAAACTGAGTCTTGTCAGTTGAAATCTGACCTCAGCCTGCCCCACCAGTTGAAAGCAAGGCTGACTCTGCTGCTACCCACTGAAGCTCACTCTAGACTGACCCCTGTTGCTGACTCTGAGCTGACCTCTGTTGACCCCTGTTGACCGGCGCGGTCCCAGGTGTGTGGAGGTCAGACCGGCGACTGTCGGGTCCGGCTCATCACCACCAGACCGTGAGTCGTGTGACCGGTGGCCGGCGCCACCCGTCAGTGGTCATCAGAGCACGCGCCGGTGACCACGAACAGGTCACCGTCCCCGCGCTCTGTCCCGTCCCAGTCCGGTCCCGCTGTGCTCTGTCTGCTCTACACTGGTTCGCTACTCGTCGAGCCCGCCCCCCGTGTATCACGCTTCGTCTCCTCTCGCCCCTTCTGCCGTAGGTGACGGTCAGCTGTGTGATCAACTACCACGATTCTAACATCAATGACAGGCACTCGCGGCGAAATCAGGCACGTCTGAAGACCTGTATACACCAAACAGAACTTCTGTTTGACTTATCTGACCACATCGGTCGGTAACGTGCCGAGTTGAACTCGAAAACAATCAGCGGACCATTGTTCCACCATGTCGAACAGATGCATTGCGTGTATCAGATTCACGTGTCGGTCAGCGCTCAACAGCTACCAATAAGTGTCGGTACGCCAGAACTAATTCACGGGTACGTAACCGCAAATCGCACCGTGGCCACCCGGGCCTGACCGCCCGGCCTCCGCCCACAGAGCCGAATGAATGGACGAAATCGCACCCGGCAGACCGGCAACCACGGCGGCGGTCGAGGCGGGGGCGGGGGCGAGGGCGGCTGATTGAGCGATCGGAGGACGATGAGACGCCGCGCTGAGAGAAGGGGCGGCAGGGGGCGAGTCCCTGGCTCGTGGAGTTAATCAGAGGGACCGGGCAGGGCGTCGGAGCGTGTCAGAGCGTCAATCGTCCGGCCGACGTGACGGGAGCCGAGTGTGTTGGACGCGAAGGGTTCAGGTGGCTGTCAGCGGAGGAGACGGGGTTTCCGATGGCTGTCAGACTCGGAAGATGTTCCGATAGCTGCCACGGGAGAGGAAAAGGTTCCGATGGCCGTCAGAGGGGAGGTATGGGTGTCCGATAGCTGTCAGTTGGGGGAGGGATACCGCCGGCTGTCAAAAGACAGGAATGAGGAAGGGTTCCGATACTTCAGTCATACACCGACACATGCGGCGAGTCTGTGGTAATCGAACGCGACTGGCAACTTAGCGGCCCCCCGGCTAAGAGGCGTTGGGCGAGGGCAGACAGATGCCGGAGAGAGCGAGGGAGAGGGAGGGAGGGTGGGAGGGAGAGAGATAAGCGGAGCGGGCGGGCTGGGGCGGGAGGCACGAGGGGAGCGCGGGATATAGGACAGTCAGAGACGAGCCAGCGAAGGGGACGGACCATCGGTCATGGTCTCAACAATTTTTTTTTTTGCTTCTCTCATTGCGTGACACTCGGAGTGACAGAGTGACAGAGAGGCTATGAATAGTGACGGTGAAAGAGGGAGTGGTGGCATGGTACTCAGAGGGGCGGTGCCTTGCGATTCAGCGCAGCGCAGGAGCTGGGAGGCCGAGAACCAACCGCCTGTGACGACTCATGACGCGAGGTTTGTCAGTAGATGCCACTGACTACAGGTAAGCGAAGGGCCGAGCTCGCTGTTGTGTAACTGGCCGGGTGCTGCGACAGCTTGACGGGCGCAGTCACCTGCGCTCTCGATAGCAGGGATGCTTTTGTGGGCAGACCGCGAGGGCGCTACTTTCCAGCTCTTGGGAGCTTAGTGTCATGGCTGTCAGCTGTCGATGTATAATCAGCGTGTAGACAGAATTCGCGCGACTTGCGTCATTGCGGAGTCACGCGCTGTCTAATCTGGATGGTGTTGTCCGACATCTCGTGCTACAAATTGAATAGGCTGGCAATATCGGCTTGGGAGAGACGGTCGTGGACATTTTTTTTTCGTTGCTTCGTCAAGAGCTTTTTGACGCTTGAAGCGCGCCACGGCGGCAGCTGTGGTCGTGGGAGCGCTCCGTGAGGACCCAGACTGTGGGTTAGCGCCTGCCTGGTCTCCTGTTGTCACAGTCCGGTGACTGGCTGCCAGCGCGACTGCCGACTGCGGCGAGGAAGCGGGACGGGGTCAGACGTCCCTGTGCATATGGAGTATGGCAGCGGCTGAGGGCCTGCTGGTTGGTCTTTGAAGCCTTTGGGGGCTGGTGGGTGCATTGCGGTACCCTTGGGGGCGAACGCGGTCAGTGACTTGGTGACCTCGAGTGACATTTTCAGGGCTGATATCAGGTTTGGCCCGTAACCACCTGCACCCTGGTATCGCTGCGCGCTGCACGGTGCAGCGGCGCTTAACCCCTGCGCGCCGGCTGAGCGAGCGGAGCCGGGTGGGTGACGTCATCGAAGCACGCCGCACGCAGCCAGATCTAGGCGCCGGGCCAGGGCCCTGTTTACGGCCGCTGCCAGCCGTACATCCGTATCTCCAACCCTGCCAAAATGTCTTCACATGTGTGACTTCAGCTCGCAAAATGCGATAGCAGCGTGGTAGCAGCATCGAGTGAAATGCCGCTCAAAAAACGGGAATGGCCCTCCCTTTGTCCGCGCGGTCCACGGGCCCGCCGGCGCTGCGGCGCGGCGGACCGGGCAGCGGAGACCCAATAAAGTAAACAGCCCGGCCTTATCGGTCACGGTGTCGTATGGCGGCGCCCGGCCGCATGGCTCACAGCTGGGGCATGGGTGAATGTCCGCTGGAGTCATGGGACGGGCAGTGGGACAGGGCCAAGGAGAAAGGAACATGGTGTTTGAGGGAGAGTCGAGGGGGCGTGACCTTCCGGAACGGGGTGATCGTGGTGGTCCCAGATGTTGTCTATTGAGTTTTTTTTACAGACCTAAAGCGCGCGCAGCGGCGCGCCGTCGGTTCGCAGGCACACCACGGCTACCTATCGGCTGTCGCTGTTCCGGACCACGCGGGCTCTGACGTGCCCTCGTCTTTGCGTGGCTTGACCGCCTTTGCCGGGCGACGAGCAGCCGCGTGAGCGGTCGAGGGTCAGTTTGACCGAGTGGTGCGGGTCGCTGGTTGTTGGCAGAATACAATGCGACGCCGCGGACCGATTAGTGGTGTCACCTGGGATTGGACCTTCGGCATTCCGATTTGTCTAATGTTCATTTCGGGAGATGGTTGAACAAAGCTTACACTGGCTTGCACAGCTTGAACAATCACTTGCTCGGGGGACGAGAAGCGCTATTTCTTCTATCCCTGCTTCCTGGTTGATAAGAACGAGCTTAGACAAGCTTCGGCAGGGTGCGCTGAAGGAGCAGAGCGCCGGTGGCGACCGGGCAAGCGCCGCGGGATGACCGGGGGGGGGGGGAGGGTGGCAGACCGCTACGGGCGCCACTTTCGCGGGTCTGACGGGCGGCCGTGGGAGCTCTTGGGAGTTTCTTGCCCTTAACGGCGACAGTAGCTGTCCTAGCTCTCGAGCTTATTGCCCTTGGGGGCGAGCTTGCGGCCCCTTGGGGGCGACGGTAGCTGTTACAGCCCTCGGGAGTTAATTGTCTTTGGGGCGACGATGGCTGTACAAGCTCCTGAGGAGCTTATTGCCCTTGGGGGCGACTGAGGCTGCACAGGCTCTTGGGAGCTTATTGCCCGTGGGGGGGCGACGATGGCAGTACAAGCTCTTGGGGAGCTTATTGCCTTGGGGGCGACGGTGGCTGCACGGGCTCTTGGGAGCTTTGCCCTTGGGGGCGACGATGGTTGTACGAGCTCTTGGGAGCTTATTGCCCTTGGGGGCGACGACGGCCGTACAAGCTCCTGGGAGCTTACTGTCCTTGGGGCGACTGAGGCTGTACGAGCTCTCGGGAGCTTTGCTCGTGGGGGCGACTGAGGCTGCACGGGCTCTTGGGAGCTTGCCCTTGGGGGCGACGATGGTTGTACGAGCTCTTGGGAGCTTATTCCTCTTGGGGGCGAGCTTGCTGCCCTGGGGGGCGACGGTAGCCGTACGTGCTCTTGGGAGCTTATTGCCCTTGGGGGCGACTGAGGCTTTACAAGCTCTTGGGAGCTTTGCCCTTGAGGCGACGATGGTTGTACAAGCTCTTGGGAGCTTATTGCCCTTGGGGGCGAAGGTAACCGTACAAGCCTTTGGGTGCTTATTGCCCTTGGGGGCGACGAGCGTGCTGCCCTGGGGGGCGACGGTAGCCGTACGAGCTCTTGGGAGCTTATTGCCCTTGGGGGCGACGATGGCTGTACAAGCTCTTGGGAGCTTATTGCCCTTGGGGGCGACTGAGGCTATACAAGCTCTTGAGAGCTTTGCCCTTGGGGGCGACGATGGTTGTACAAGCTCTTGGGAGCTTTTTGCCCTTGGGGGCGACGGTAACCGTACGAGCCTTTGGGTGCTTATTGCCCTTGGGGGCGACGATGGCTGTACGAGCTCTTGGGAGCTTATTTTTTCCTTGGGGGCGGGCTTTCTGCCCTTGAGGCGACAGTAGCTGTACGAGCTCTTGGGAGCTTATTTCCCTTCGGGTGACGATGGCTGCACGAGCGCTTGCGAGCTCATCGCCCTTAGGGGCGAGCTTGCTGCCCCTGGGGGGCGACGGTAGCTCTTGGGAGCTTCTTGCCCATGGGGGCGACGTTGGCTGTACGGGCTGTTAGGAGCTTTTTGCTCTTAGGGGCGAGCTTGCTGCCCTCGAAGGCGACAGTAGCCTATGAGCTCTAAGGAGCTCACTGCCCTTGGGGGCGACGATGGATGGCTGTATGAGCTCTTGGAAGCTTATTGCCCTTGGAAGGCGAGCTTGCTGCCTGCCCTCGAAGGCTTCAGCACACGTCCGAGCTCTTGAAGCTTGCCTTTGAGGGCGACGACGGCCGTTCGAGCTCTTGGGAGCTTATTGCCTGGGAGCGAGCTTGCTGCCCTTGGGGGCGACGGTCGCTGTACGAGCTCATGTGAGCTTTGCCCTTGGGGTGACGATGGCTGCGCAAGCTCTTGGGAGCTTTGGCCTTGGGGCGACGATGGCTGTACGAGCTCTTGGGAGCTTATTGCCCTTGGGGAGAGCTTCCTGCCCTTGGGGGCGGCGGTAGCTGTACGTATTCTTGGTAGGCTTGCTGCCCTTGGGGGGGGGGGTGACGGTAGCCCTATTGCCCTTGGGGGCGACTGAGGCGGCACGAGCTCTTGGGAGCTTATTGCACCTAGTGGCGACGATGGCTGTATGAGCTCTTGGGAGCTTATTGTCCTTGGGGCGAGCTTGCTCCCCTTGGGGCGACGGTAGCTGTACGAGCTTTTGGGAGCTTATTGCCCTTGGGGCGGCCGAGGCTGTACGAGCTCTTGGGAGCTTTGCCTTTGGGACCGACAGCAGCCCTACGAGCTCTCAGAAGCTTATTGCCCTTAGGCGCAGCCACTGGGTGCGGCACTGTCGGGAGCCCCCTGGTGCTCGCCGGACGCCGCCGCGCCTGACCCTCAAGGAGCGACACACAAGGCCGTACTTGGTAGCCGGGAGCGGCCCGGTTCTCTTCCCAGATGTGTGTGCTTTTCGCCTTGGGCGGGAGTAAGAGGTCCGGTTATCTTACCCGATGTTTGCTGTTCGCCCTGTTCTCTCTGTCCGCCGCGTGTCCGCGCCCGCCGCGCCGCGACCGCCCGTCGCGGGGAGGGGCACGCGATGGGGGCCGAAGGTCCACCGCGCGGCCAACGCGCGGTTGCCGGTCTAATTATTGGATTGGAGGATGCGCCACGGGGCGGCGTCCGCCCAGCTGCGCGCCCCCATCCCTGGTGGGGGGAGGGGGAGGGCGCGGTGACAGGGCGGGCGCTTGGCCGGCTCGAGTGGCGCGGCGGCACACACGGGGGCGCTCGCCACCCCCCTCCCTCGTCACTCGCAGGGGGGGGGGGGGTAGGCGCGAACGGCTCGGCCATCCGCGGGCAGTGTGCGACGGTTCGTCGTGTCGCGGCGGCGCGGGGACCGGCCTGGGTCGACGAGGAGGGCGTAACGCGCTGCCTTTTTCGGCGGGCTGCGTGCCAGCAATTCTTTCGTTTCACAACCGGGCCGCGGGCCGCGGCGGGTGTGAGCTCCGGATGTGTGGACGCGCCAGAGCGACCCGTCCGACTATCTGTATCTGCCGGCGACCCATACGGTCATCTGACCGGTGCGGGCGTTGGGGCTGTACTGTAACTTGGGGCTGTGCAAGCTCTGGGGAGCTTATTGCCCCTGGGGGCAGACCGCGTGGATGCTACCGTCGGGAGCCTTCAGCCTGGGGGAGAATGACGGGGGCTTGCGAGGTCTTGGAAGATCATAGTTGACGGTGCGAGCTCTTGGGAGCTTATGGCCCTTGGGGGCACACCGTTAGGGACGCTACAGTCGAAGCTCTTGGGAGTCTGACGAGGGGACTTTGCCAGCTCTTGGGAGCTTATTGCCCTTGGGGGCACACCGTTAGTGACTCTACTGTCGAGAGCTCTTGGGGGCTGTCAGGTGGCTGTGCGAGTTTTTGGGTGCTCTTGCCCTGGGACATACCGTTACGGGCGCTGATGTCGAGAGCTCCTGGGAGCCTGACGAAGGGAGCTGCGCGAGCTATTGGGTACTACTGCCCTTGGTGCAGACCGCCAAGGCCACTGTTGTCGATAGTTCTTGAGAGCCTGACCGGTGGCCGGGCGAGCTATTTGGAGCTTCTTGCCCTGGGGGCTAGCTGCTACGATTGTTTCTGTCGCGACCTCCAGGAAGCTTGAGGGGTTACTATGCGAGCTCTCGGGAGCTCATTGCCCTTGGGGGCAGACCGCTATGGGTGCTACTTTAGAGAGCTATTGGGAGCCTGAAGGATGGCGGCGCGAGCTCGCGAGAGCTTCTTGCCCTTGGGGGCAGACCGCTTGGGTGACAATGTCTAGAGCTCGTTGGAGCCGGACGGGTGGCTGCGCAAACTCTTCAGAGCTATTGCTCTTGGGGGCAGGCCGCATAGGCGCTACTGTTGGAAACTTTAGGAGCCAAGCGACTGCTGGAGCCGGCGGGAGCCTATTGTCCTTGGGAGCAGACGGATACGGGTGTTACTGTCGAGAGCTCTTGGGAGCCGACGGATGGCCGTGCGAGCTCTTGGGAGCTTATTGCCCTCGGGGAAGCCTCTATGGGGCTAGCGTCGAGAGCTCCTGGGAGCTTACAGTTGGGTGTGCGAGCTCTTAGGAGCCTCTTGCCGCTGGGGGCAGACCGCTAAGAGTGTTCACATCGGGAGCTCTATTGAGCATGACGGGTACCCGTGCGAGCTCTCGGGAGCTTATTGCTCTAGGGTTACTGACGAGAGCTCTTGGGAGCTTACAGTGGGCTGTGCGAGCTCCGAGCTCTTGAGAGCATCTTGCCCTGGGGGGGGGGGGGCAGACCGCTACGTATGTTTCATGCCACGAGCTCTAGGGAGCGCAAGAGAGCATCACGGATGGCTGCGATTTGCGAGAGCTCTTGGGAGCTAAAAGTTGGCTAAACAAGCTCTCGGGGGCTTCCTGCCTTCAAGGACAGGCCGCTTCGGGTGTTTTTCCCCTGCGCGAGCTAGGGAACATGACGGGTGGCCGTGGCAGCTCTCGGGAGCTCTCCACTTGACTGCGCGAGCTCTTGGGAGCTTAATGCCCTCGGGGCAGACCGCTACGGGCGTTTCCTGGCGCAGCTCAAGGGAGTATGATAGGTGGCCGTGGGGGCTCAATTGGGAACTTGCAGTTGGCTGGTTAAGCTTGGGAGTTCCTTGCCCCGGGGGCAGACTGCTACGGGGGTTTTCCTGTCGCGGGCTCCCCAAGGGAGCATGGCGAGTGGCTGTGAGCTCTTGGGAGCTTACAGTGGGCTGGACCAGCTCTCGGGTTCCTGCCCTTGGGGGCAGACCGCTCCGGATGGTTCCGGTCCCGAACTCTAGGGAACACTACGAGTGGCTGTGGAAGCTCTTAGGAGCATACAATTAGCTACGTGGCCTATTGCGTGGTCGCTCCGTTTGGCGGGGTTTGGCGGGTGGTTCCAGGAGCAGGAACTGCCACCAGTGGGCGATCGGCCTTTACTCAGCCAACAGAGTGTCTAGATCACGGAGGCGTCAGGCATGAGCCCAATGGCAACTTAGCGGCCCCCCGGCTAAGAGGCGTTGGGCGAGGGCAGACAGATGCCGGAGAGAGCGAGGGAGAGGGAGGGAGGGTGGGAGGGAGAGAGATAAGCGGAGCGGGCGGGCTGGGGCGGGAGGCACGAGGGGAGCGCGGGATATAGGACAGTCAGAGACGAGCCAGCGAAGGGGACGGACCATCGGTCATGGTCTCAACAATTTTTTTTTCTTCTTTGTTTTTTTTCCCTGTCGTGACCCCACTGTGGCGGGTGGTTCCAGGAGCAGGAACTGCCACCAGTGGGCGATCGGCCTTTACTCAGCCAACAGAGTGTCTAGATCACGGAGGCGTCAGGCATGAGCCCAACGCGTGTTCTCGAGCGGAGGACGTCCCACCGAGAGTCAGCCACGGGAGATGGAGTACCGCCGGGAGTTCATCAGAGAGAAGACTCCGCACCCAGCGGGGGTCGGCAGCTCCCGGGAGGAGCAGGATGAACACGTCAGAACGACGCGCCGGGAAGACGGATCGCCGGTCGGGCCGGCCAAACTGACCACCATCGCTGCGCCACGGGGGGCCGCCGGAGCTGCCAGCGCTGTGCTCCGATCAAAGCCCCGCTGCCGCTGTGGTGTGGCGGTGGAGACGAACCCTCGACAAGACATCGGAGCCGTTGACTACAGTCCGAACCGACGGACCGCTGTGCTGGGGGCGCACAGACCCCGCCGACATCCCACGGCCGACGGACGGGCCGGCGGACGGACCGTGGGACGGAGCAGAGTACTCCGAAATAGAGGCGGTGCGGCCAGTACGAGGGGGCGGAGACCGCACGGCTGGTCTCTCCCCACGCCCCGGGCCGCACCGCGACAGCCGCGCGGAGTCAGGTCGATAAGGGTGCTACAGGGGAAAAGGTGATTAATGGTGGGGTTCTGGAGGGTGCAGTGCACATGGACTGGTGCTCTCCTGCTGATGGCAGCGATGCTGACCTACGGTGTAGAGAGCACGCTGGCCACTTGAACAATGTGACTCAAACAATGACATCCGCATGGCATCTCGATATCACCATCAAAAGAGTCTGCTGCCGTGTTCGCGTCGGTCCCCGCTGCGTTCGCTGCGCGGTGTAAGCCACATACTGCAACGAACGCGTCCCTATTTCAGTCCGGATTTGGGTGAATTCGCGTGTGGTTGCGCTCGGCCCGCATGCCAACATGAGTGGCCACGCTAGGGCCCGACGTCCCGGTGGAGTTGCTGTTGCTGAGACGGCAGCTAACGGGCCGCCGACTGGCCGAGTCAGCGTGTGAGCGCCGGGGGAGAGCGGTGCCGAGATTAGCTGAGGGGAGAGGAAGGGGAGCGGATAGGGAGTCGGAAAGGGCAGGGACCGGGCGACGAAAATCACGGCAAGTTCGCCACGGCGAGGCGCTCAGCCCGACCAATGCCTCTGCAACGCTTAGTCCGTAGTCGTATCACTATCAACCAGTCTCAATCCCAACAACCATCCGCATTCCACATCCCACAGCCAGCCATCCCAAAATGACCACTGAGCAGGCCTCGGTCTGAACCCGATCCGACCACGCACCGACAACCAGCGAGTCCCGCGAATGCGCGCTCAGCGGTCGGTGTGAGCAGCGAGCCACGCTGCATCGCTCCAACACGGCGCTCAAGGCTGCAAAATCACGCTGCAGACCTGTCGGCGCGCCGCGCGGCGGGACACACGGGGGCCGAGATACCACTGCAGAGTGCAGAGCGCCCCAGCTCACCTAGCCAGCCGGCTCGGGGTTTGGTGGAACCGCGGGCAAAAGACCGCGGGGCAGCTCCACCTGGAGCAGCGGTGTGCTCTCTAATTGGCTTTACGAACTCTTACAGCCCCCGCCGCGGCTAATTGACAACATACGTCCATCCATTTTTCTGTTCTGAAGTACATACATGCTAACCAATGTCTGTCTAGCAAATCCGATCGGTGAGTTTTGCTCTCGATTGGCCGTTAGTCACGCGCGCACCGCAACTGAACAGCTGTCAAAACAACCAGTCACGTGCACAAAATTATGGGGTTCTTGCAGGCTGGATTATAGTATCTCACAGCGAAAACACGCTGCCTTAAATCAACCCAGCCTGAAGGTGTGGCACTTAAATGGGTAAAACAGCGCGTATTACTATCATTTAACCCATGTTTGGCTACCGCTCCACATAACTCCCCCTCTAACCAGCATCCACGGAAATCCCTGCATTGCATGAACGGTCGGTTGGAGCTCCAGTGGCCGGTCGGGTAAAGTTCCAGCATACCCGAGGGTCTAGTAATCAGCATCGACCTGGATAAATGCGGACCCTGTCTCTATATACCGGCCTGGGCGGACCGGCGAGGGTAGGCAGCAGGTAGGCAGGCGAGCCGGCCCGCCCGCGTGCCGACAAAGATCGACGACGGGCGTCGTCAGCGCACCGAACGGGTTCGGCACGGACAGCGCAATCCTGCGATAGTCATGGGCACAATATACGGCACCGTAAGGTGAATTTATGACCCGTGGGGCCATTCAGGCGGGCCATGTGTTGTAACAGAAAGGGTGCAATTACACTTGGCGGGCTCAATAGATCGTCTCCGTACGGTAACAGGTATGATACGGTCGAGCGAAAGTTTAATGCCGTTGCCGATACGTCTACGATGGTTTATGAACGGAATTGTAGCGTCCCTACTCAGCATCCACTTAGCAGGCGCTATTGCAAGTCCAGAAGTCAGACAAATGTTTGATCATTCCATGGGGACCGGGCAGATGAACCAACAGCAGTCGGCATCACTCCTGATAACCGTCACGTATTCGCACTAGCAATGGCGATCGCCTACCACCCCAGATCTGATTTCCACGAGTGGCTGGGAGGTAAAGAGTACCCAATGCCCATACCTCGATCTATCCAACTCCGATCGCTGGACGGCGCCCGCCCGCCCATCGCCCGCCGGGGACCCCCACGCCGGTGACCGGGGACGAGGCAATATTCGCCCAGCCCCGCACCGCCCAGTGTGGCGTGATTTAGAGCCGGCATTTTTACAGTGTTTCCTCGCGGCCACCGGGACCAGTCGTTCCCGCTAACAAGGTACCAACAGCCCGCTTTAGAGCTCCATAAATCCAGCCGGTCCAGACGCTAAAAACCTCACTCTCCGGCGGAAGTGGTCATCGTATCGGGGGAGCCAGACGGCCGCGCTGCAATGGCAGCGGGAGGGCTGATGCGCTAGAGTCCGTCCTAAATCCCGTGACAATCCGGGAGAGAGCTTGCATTTATTCATGAAACCATACGAATTTTGATATTCAAAGCTAAATACGGCGCTAAAAAGAATTCCTGTGGTGAAGTTTCACAGAAGCCTTCATATTAGAATTATGTGTGAAAATTGAAATGTCTGTGAAACAATGAAACGTCCTGCAGTAATTTCGCCGAATTCAGTGCACACTAATCTGGTTTAAACTTATACCAATCTAAAACCGATTAGTTCCACGCACTCGCTCGTTTCGGCACGTCCGTTTCCAATCATCGTTACACGTATCGCGTCTCTGGTCTGTGTGTCCCGGTGGTTGTTTTACACGTGTTTCTGTTCAGCGGCCCCTGTGTCTCCGTCCGCCGCGCGCCGCGCGGCAGCCCCGACCCGGCCGACCGGTCGGCGGGCCGGTAGGTAGGTAGACTGGACGAGTTTTTGTCGCGTCTGAGATCAGTGTCGGTCATCGGGGGCGGACTCGAGCGCTCCGATCACACACAGACACGGCCCGCGGAGCGAGCGGACGACTGAAAAACGGACCACACGTATGGTAGCTGGGACCGGTGACGGAGAGACCATGGGCCATCAGAGGCGACTTTCCAGGGACCAGAGCCATCAGAGGCGACCACCGAGACGGCGCGGCGGTCACCAGAACTAACTCTGAGCGTATAGGTAGATGAAGATGTTGGCGATACTGCGCTGTTAACGGCCCGACTGTAACTACACAAGGTGGCATGAGCCTGCCGTCGATCGCACCACTGCACTGGGTGATCCGGTAATCTGTTTTCGATATGAATGCTCATAGACAGCATGTTATCTCCCAGGGCCTCTCGGCTTGTACGGCCCACGTAGCAGCCCGATCGACGGAAGGCAAACAGAGTGTGGGCGGTGTGCGCTGCTCCGGCGCTCGTCTGACAGACAGGCTGTCTCCGTCAGACGCTCCAGCTCAGAGGAAACCCCGGGCAGCTCCGGTCGGCACACCGGCGGCCTCGAGGTGTCAGAGGCCCGACGGCAGGTAGCTACAGAGCACCGCTCGTCGGTCAGGGGTGCGAGGGTGATGTTTGGCAGCACCCCCGGCCGGCGCAGTTGGCCAAGATGATCTGTGGATCGCGTCCAGTGCCGGTTGAACCGGCGCCCACCTGTGAAAATGCAGCCGGACACTGAGCTTCATTGCTGGCTGGCTCACTCACGCGACTTCCCAGACTTCAGAGGCTTTGCGATAATTTTTATGCTTCAACCTTTTCATCCTTGTGGAGGAGAAAGTCACGGACGTTTTTCAACAGCAAATGTGTCGCCGATAAGACGTTTTGCGCGACCTTCCCACCGAATTCACAAGGTAAGTGGCTCGCGTGGCCCGCGCTGACAGGAGCCGGGGACGGCGTGACCGCCACCTGCCACTGTCGGCGGCGATAACGCCCAGATTTTAGGCGCCGTACCGGTTCATGTCAACGGCAAACGCTACAAAAGTCGGCGATGTGCTCGGCTTGTCAAAGCGCCCATCTGCCGCCGCTGGAGCCGGCGGAGTTTGTCGCATTGCATGTGACAGAGGCGCCCCAGTCAGGGCCGGCAAGGATTCACATCGACCGCAAAGCCACCGCGGCCGCGGCGACGACAGGCTTACAAACGTGGCTGATTTATCGCGATTCCAATTAGTAGTTCGACATGAGCGCACCGACTATCAGATCGAAACGTTGTAAACTGTAGGACTGCAGGCGCATTGGAACTGTACACATTCTTGTCAGCTACCTACTAGGTACCACTATCAAGTATCAGCTACCTAATGATCATAGTACTGAAATCAAGAAATAAGTACACTTTGGCGAGCCAAACCAGAAAATCCTTTAGAAAGTGGTTGAGCAAAACACTGGTCATGACTACATATATGTAGATATCCCCTAAAGTTGAGCTCACGCTATGATTCTCAACATCCTTGGAGCACCACGAATCTACAAACGGAACAAGATCCGTGATCAGCTACAAACGCCTGATATCAAGAACTACATTCTCCGCTAATAGAAACACCGTTTGCACATCCCTCCCATTTCCCAAACAGAACTATAAGTCTAGGTCAATTTCCGATTTGGCACCTAGCAGTACTGGGCCGGAAACGCAGCCTCAGCAGTGGGCAGTCATCCAAGCGGGCAGAGGCCCGTACCGACTTCAGATACCCCCGGCTCGCCAATGCTACGGCAAGGCAGGCTCGGTCGCCTCATACGGTAGGAGTTCGGGGCGTGGCAGGTCAACCCTGTCCGCCCTGCAGCTGCGCCGACCACCGCCCGTGTCACAGAGAACGGCTGACACTGACGGGTGGTAACGCAGACAGACAGGGGACAGAGTGGGCTGGGGAGCAGCCACTCCCAGACAAGGGACAGGATGGGGACAGGGCGGACTGTCACACTGCCAGACCAGTGCATGAAGACAGACACGGAAACAGGCAAGAGGATGAAGACATAACAACGATCTCGCAGGCAGAAACGAAGACAGGCACACCTACAAACACGCGGACAGACGGGCAGACGGGGCGGACAGACGAGCGCTCGCCCGGTCCCGATGGTCCGATAGCCGCCACCGGCGCCGCCAGCCAGCCGCGCCAGGAATCTCTCTGCCGACAGGTGACAGTTGCCGCTGTCACACACTGTCACACACTGTCACCGGGCTGACAGGAGGTGCAGTCCGAGCTGCCACCAGCCGACGTCCCGGCACAATCGCGGAAGGCCGGTCGCGGAAAACGAGCACTGAAAACTGCAGCCGCGATTACATCATGTTGTGGTATCAGCCGATGAAATTGCAGAGTGATAAAACAATTTTAATCCCGCAGTAGAATCTATATTTGAGACATATTTAGTTACTGCTGCCGGGTACGAGCTATGCAGCGACATACTTCAGCCTTCTAAAGCGAGCGACCTCAGTAAATGTGTAGGGACTATCCCTGCGGCACGAGTCACCGTCTCCACAGAGCACAAAGACGACGAGTGTCACCCGCGGCCGGTGGGCGGCGCTATTTACACCATTTCGCCTCCAGGCACCGCGGCCCATTGCACCATATGGCACCGACACAGGACAGGGTGCAGGCCGTTCGCGTAAACGAGCCGCGCCGACCGGACGCGTCGCGCTGGCACGGGGCGCGCGGGCTAGGGGCGACGGGAGACAGATTGTTTCACAGAGGATCGATGCGGGCTGTCTTTATGACACGTCGTATACCTGAGCACACAGGCGGACGTCGTAAACTGACGCCATCTGGGCCACACAGCGCCGGCCCACACAGGACGGAGCGGGACGGCCGGCGCGACACGCGGGCCCGGGTGCAGGATGTGGGACGGGAAGCTGGGTGTGGGACGGGAAGCTGGGACAAGCCGGAGTGGTTGAGATGAGAGGTGAGACGGAATGAGACCTACTCCGGACTCCCCCTGCGACGAAGTGAGATTCGCTAGGACGTCGTAAGAACAGCGGAGAGCAGGAACCGTGTCAGAAACGAGAGCAGCCAATATGGCGCCAGCCGAGAAGGGGTTTCTGGAACGACCTCCGAGACTGGCACACGCAGATTGAACGCCGGACTCTGACGAGTCGAATGTGACGGAGAACAGAACAAGGGACTCGAGTCTCGACTGTCTCAGGGAGGGTAACGGGACAAAGAAGGCGGCAGAGTTTATGTGTCTCCGCTACCATGACGCGGCGGAGCACAGAGCCAGGGAGCTCGCCAGCGCGGCCATCCCAGCAGCCTGTTTGTAATCGGGCCCGCCAGACACCCTCATAATGGCTACAAGCCGACGACTGAGCAAATAACCGTCCCCGGCCGGGCAGCGGCACCCTGTTTACCGGCCTGCAACAGAGGCGCCGGCGCTCGTCACATACGGCCTAACAAGAGCGCAGCGCGCCGCGCGTCTTCAAACGGGCCGCGCGAGCACGGCCGGCGCGCCGCGCGGCGTACCCGGCGCGGCAGGGTAAACAGAGGCGCACCGAACCCGGTAACGAGCGGCGGAGCCGGGCCCAGATGGGCGGCCGGCCCTGACAGACAGCTCCGCCGGCGGAGGCGCGCTCTCCTCCCCTCCTCAGAGACGGGGAGACGGACGGGGAGACGAACGGACTGAAAGACATGCGCCAGGCGGAATGGTCAAAGAACGGGAACATTTGGAAGAAAATCGCATAGTGATGTCGGCCTGTTGATGTCTTGAATGTCTATTGTTTCGTAGTAGTGCTATCATTGATCATTGCCATTGTAGTTTTGATCACAGACACGAAAACAAGCAACGATCAAAATTTACCGGTGGCAGTAATATGTCGAAAGAACGTTAGTTGGGGCAGAATCTTATCAAAACAGTCTCACCCACACCGGTGCCCGGCACTATCCGCTGGCGCTCTGAGACCGCCCGACAGGTGTGCCCCCCCCCCCCCTCCCCCCGCTGGCCGCGGGTCGGCCGGCGTCGGAACCGTCGGCGTCGGCGCGCCGCTGCCGCCGTCGGCATGATGTAACGATCAAATTAATCAGCCGCTTTTAGACGAGCTGAGACGCGAGGTGTTGGTATTGGCTGCCGCCGCCGCCGCCGCCTGTCCCACCCCTCCCGTCTCGCTCCCCTCAGAGAAGGGTGTCTATCTGGCGGACAGCGGGTCGAGCACCCCATGACCCTACTCATCTGGAGGTGACCTGACCCCGGGTCAAGTGGCTAAGGCGGCTTCAGTTTACCACACATGCCGGCTGCTGACTGGCGAGACCTGACTACCATTTATCACCATAACGAGCAAGCCAAGATCTTGGCGTATGTATATTTGGAGATGGATGAGTATATATTTAGACATTTGGCTGTACATTCTTCGCTCAGTTACGAGATCAAGTGTCTCAAATGAAAGCTCCCGTCGTAAGAACACGTGGTGAAATACCGACCGCATGTCCGGTGCAGCTGGCTAGTTTTGATGATAAACTGGGCTCCCCTGTCTGCCTGTGCCATTTGCGTAATGCTGCAAGTCTGCAATACGAGCAGGATAATCACTTACGGAGAAACATTCAACCCATAAGTCGCGTTACATATTGAGCGTCTCGCGGACCTCATGGTAGGCTGCAAAATATCCCGTTAGCCATATGCCATATCATACAAATAACGGCACCGCATTGCAGCGTGTTGTTGTTTTGACGTTCCTCTCCCACAGCGAGCTCTCTGCTTTGACGGCCTGTGGCGTCCAGCCCTGACGGAAAACACCGCTACACGACACTCTGCACATGGTCATGGAGTGACACGACACTCAGTGACACACATGACACAGTGTGTCATGATGAGTGAGCGGTGGGACCGCGCCGGTCGGCTGACCCGGTGTCACTTCCCCCTTCCGCCCTCTCCCGCTATCACACCCCGCGGTATCACCAGATGTGACAACGACAACGGCGGCGTCGGAGGGGCGGGAGTCACACCGAGCTCGGCTTACAGACGCCGCCGCCGCCGCCGCGGGCTCACACACCCGCCGCCGCCGCCGCACCGTCGCGGACGCCGTTCGACGCGCCCTCGCCGCGCTCCCCGTCACCCGTCGAGGAGGGGCGAGGGGCCGGGGAGGGAGCCGAGGGCCATTCGACGCGGCGGGGAAGAGAGGACAGAGCCGGATAGAGGGGAGACAGAGTTATGTGCGCCGCGCTATCGCCGAGGAAATGAACGAAAGGCGGGGGATGATCGCGTCCGAGGGAACCGAGACGGGGACCGAATTCCCGTCTTCGGAAAAATCGATGGCGGTATGAAGAAAACAAGAAAACGATACTCTCTTGTATCCCCTCACAAAGCGTCAGAAGCGTAACCATCTTCAGACCTCCTAACAAGCACTCCCGGGTATCAATTTACCGGCACCCTCAGGCGCCATCGGACACGATGCCCTTCCCGAATGAAAACAATCACGGCCCGCCACTGGTATCGGGTATCACCGGGACACCTGGCAGTGCTATAATACGCCCTCATCACGAGTGGCTCGTCAATGTTAGTGACTCGTTACAAGTTCGCGCCAACGTTCGAGCTCACAGCACGCATAGTCCGTTTTTTCTTAGCCTCGGTTATCGTGTCCGTCGGTTTGTCCGTAAGTGTCCGTCCGTCTCACGTCGGCCCGTTCGTCGGTCCATTCGCAGTCTATCTGTCTCTCCGTCTCTCGTCTCTTCGTCCGCCCGTCCGTCTGTCCGTCTCACGTCTACCTGTCCGCCCGCAGTCTGTCCGTCGGTCGCTCACGGTCGCTGGACAGGGCTGACTGGACGGAGCCACCGCCAGCTGGCGGCGTGACAAAACCACGGCCGTGCTCTGGACATCAGGTTACCATTTACATTTAGCGGGCACGGTATGCCCCGGGGACGGGTCTGGGGGTGACACCACGGCGAGAGAGTCGGACAGACGGAGACAGAGCGAGACAGACGGCGAGGGACAGTCGAGAGATGGGGTGGAGGTGAGGTAAGCTCACAGCTCGGATACATCACAGTGAGAACTCTGGCTAGGTAACGTCGAGCATGCCGCGCGGGTCAGCGGTCGGTACCGCGGCGGGTACTCACACTGGATGTTGAGCGAGGCCGCCAGACTGGTCAGGCTGAAGCCGGTCGTCACATTCATAGCGATGCAGGTGAAGTGTCCGCCGTCCAGCCGACGGTCAACGCGCGTGATGTGCAGGTCGCTGCCGCGCTGAAAGCGTCGGCTGGAGTTGTCCACCGTCTCGCCATCCAGCTGCCAGTAGAACCTGATGAAGCTCGTGTTGGAGACCATGCACTCGAGGTCGACGCTGCCACCGTCGCGCACCACCAGGTTCTGCGGGTGGCGCGAGAAGTAGAAGTCGTCCAGCGCCAGCGCCGCCGCCGCCAGGCACGCTGCAAAGAGAGGGATAAGACTGTCAGAAGACCAGTGGGTAACAGTGGACTTCCGCGTTCAGTTTGAGAAAATACCTACTGGGTGGAACTGATCGCAAGCATAGTGCGATAGATTAGCGCGTAACTTATTTCCAATGCGTAGTTGCTCTCAATTTCTTTGTTTCTTCACCATCAATTCAGGGACTGAAACTCTCCTCGGCAGTGGTGAGTCAGCCGCTTCAGAGGCCTGCTCGTCTCTGAAGACGACCACTCGGTCGGTCGGAACAAGCCAGAGAGACCCTCAATTCATTGACACAATCGGCGGAGGCAACGAGCGACCCGTTGCGGGAGCGCGGATGGAGATGTTGGTCAGAAGGCGCGGCATGTTCTTTGTCCGAGCGGTGGGGATCTGTTGAATTCTATTTCCACTTTCCTGTGCAAGACAACATTAATGAAACGTTTAGATGCTAAAAAAATATCCTAAGACAGCGTCAAGTCAAATATAAGAGTAAAAATAACTATGAATGGCGAGCGACGCCCGTCTCTGCAGCACTATGCCTCAGTAGTCAGTACCTAGCCTACAACCGTGAGAAGTCACGTGCATTGCCAGTGCCTGTAACCCGCGTGACATTTGTTTACGAGCACCTGACAAAGCTCGTAGCGTTGCGCGGAATGCTCAGCGTAAAAACCGCGGGCGCAGGCGCTCAGGCCGGCCGTGACACCGTAAAAATCCACAGCGCTACTGATGATCAATGGCGCGGTTGCTGCTGCCACGAAAACCCCGAGCGCAGACACCGAAAGGGCCCCAGCGCCGTCCACGGCGAGACATGAGGAAGAATATCACACTACACACCTGGCCACGGTCCACGACGATTGCCTGGGTTGTTCCACACTGCCACCGCCCACCGTAAAATAAATGCATCCGTGTTGAATTAAAAAGGCACAATTTTAGATTTCGAGTACGATTTTACTGTGTTTAGGCAATGCGGATAAGGCATCACAAGAAAACGAGCCATCAAGCGATAGCTACCGGGTGGAAATGAAAGAGGCCACAAAATGTGCACATATGCTGTGCAGTGTGCAATCAAGGATTTGTGCAATGTGCAATGTGCATGCAATCCATCGCAGTGCCGCCCAAACAGTTTGTAAATATTTGCCTCCACGATAAGAAGACCCATTCGGCATTCGGTGACACCTGGATTCATTTATAATTTTAACAGGGCCTAAATCGAAAGCAAACCAATCCCAGGGATCAGGGAAATACCGTCTGAACCCTTCCAGGTATGATGAAATACTATTGCCAAATAATACGCATCAAAACCACTCGCATATCACTTTCCTCATGGTAACAGTCCGGCACGCTCGTAGCAATACATACCAGAATTCGAGCGATACTCCATCAGACTATAAAGCTATCTATGACAGTCATGCAGTACCACGCCAGCCCAGATATTGTAACGAACGGGGACACTGATTGCTGACGCGGCCGGTTATCTGACCACCCAGCTGTCACCATGGGTGCTGTCACCTCTCGTGACCAATGTCAGTGCTGTTCTAGGCCAAGTGTCAAGACCAAATGCTGGCAGTCAGGACCAATAGCACCAGCCTGGGCACAGGGGCAGCCCCAGACGGGACGGCACAGCCCTCGGGGCAATATCGGTAAGTGATGAGGCGTCAGCCTGCTGGGTGCGATCATCCCTTCCGACGGAGAACTGACGGCGGCAGACACGCCCGTCGGCTACCGTTCTGGATGGGTGAGAACAGCCTGACCATCACCCCGGCGGCTGCCCTCTGTGCTACAGGTTATCGGCGCCCAGTGATAGCCCTCTCGGTTACCATCGACACCCGAAGGATATCATCGGTCCGTCTGCGCATTCGACATGCATTGTCAGCACGACGGCAGGTGTCCAGCGGCAGACGAGAGCGTGAGTTCCGATTGAGATGAGATAAAGGGAAGTGCGAGTGCAGGAATATCATGTAGAGGGAGATCGGATGAAAGGGAGATCGGGTGAAAAAGGAGCTCGGAAACAGATGTCGATCCGATAGCCCTGATCTTATAAGTAATGACACCATCAAACCAAGCAAAATATATAAAAAAAAACGGTGAATGTCCGTCATAGGAGGTAGCATGTAGGTGTATGTGTAAAGAGTAAATAAACGACAATGATCTACATACAGGAGCAGATAACGATCAAATGTTGACGTAGGAAACTGCATAGCTTCATATCCAACATTTAGTAAGAATCCCAACCGTCAGTAATTAACCATATGTCCGAACGGGCGCGAAGAATGACATGCAGCTCTTCAGCGGCAGTTAGCCACAACTCCCGGCCACAAATATTAGCATTTCGGTCGGCCGGCATGCCTGGCACGTTCGCTCCCAGACCCAGCCCCACACAAGACAAACGCCTCCTCGGCCGACCGTATAAACCGATTGCCGAGTCGATGACGAGGCCGTCTTCTGGCTCGATGACCAATGGCTTTACCCGACTGCAATCGACGCCACCATGACTGGCCACGAATCCGCGGCGACTAATTTCACTTCGGAGCAGCGGGGAGTCCGCTCCGTACTCAATATGCTAATGAAGCGTGCCTCACGAATGGAGAGGCGGTCGCACCGTCCCGGCGGGACTGTCATCTCGGTCCGCCGCCGCCGGCCGGCCGACACCGCATTGACACGCGGGCTGGGGCACGGCCAGGCGCTGAATCGCCACCGCAGATACGGTCACTCCCAATTGAATAACTGGCGCAGCGTGTAATTGCCAGGTCGCTAATGAATAAACAGTCTGAGAGTGGTGTAATCTATTCGCGGCGATTCGGCGCCGCCCGGCTCAGTAAGTAATGTAGCCAGCCTATTGCAGGGCGCAGAACGTGAAGATAATCACCGCAGCTGTAATCCGAGTCGTGATTGGGCCGATTCGTCCAGTCATGTATCAGAGGGCGCGGCGGAGCACCGCGGCCGTAGGAGGGGTCCAGCTCGGAGTTTTATACCGCCCGAGTGGTCACTGCGCTGGTCTGACGGGGCTGTGGCGGCGCACTTTACCGCCGCAGAAATACCGACTCGCGTGCCTCGCATCGGGTGGAGCTCACCGCGGACGTGCATACCTGGTCCATGTCGCCCAGCCCGGCGTACAACCACGATCTGTCGTGGAGCAGTAGCCTTCAGAGGTGCCGCCGTGAGTGTTAACTCTCTCGCCAATCGCCACTTCTCGGCTCCCGATCAGTGATGGAAGATAGCTGAGTAACAGCCTCACTCACACCGATAACGACTGGAGAAGCGTGCCGCCCCTGTAATTCTCTCTGCAAACGTCCCGGTAACGTGATCTCAGCTAACTGTCCGGCGGCGAGCAATTAGTGCCAACTGCCGCAGGACACGAGAGGTTCGGTGGCGTCGGTGTATCTGGGTCCGTGAGATCACGACAGGCAGTCGCCGGCAGATGTGCCAGACGTATGGGAAATGTGGGAACACAGAGGGGAAAACAGGGGAACGACAGCTGGTGGGAAGTACCGGAGCTGCCATTGGGAAACTGGAAACGACGGGAGTCGTGGGTCCGCCACACATCGGCCAGCTCTACGAAAACGAGAGACGGAGAGGGGAACACTAAACTCAGCGTCTCTCCACAGTCCACTGTGAGCACACAGTGAAAAAGCGATGACCTCGAAATAAAGCATGACACAAGAAGCATGTTCAAACTCAAGAAAGAAGTTTGGTTTAGAAGCGCTGTTCGCCCCAGCAGAAACTGATCGGTCGCCATCGTCAACACAGACTCCGACCGTCCCCCGGCTCATTCATGACCCATCCAGCTGCTCCAATCAGCTAAACCACCTTTTGCAGCCTGCCGGTGCTAATCCCACAACACGGCGGTGTCGCGACCTCCCGCAATGGCCCCGCGCCGCTGACGGCGCAGCCTGTGGTGCGCCACTCGTCGCCGCCGCCGCGCCGTGACTGTAATGGTTATCGAACCTCGGCGGCGACATAAATCACAGAGCAAATAAAAGGTTTCCTTGGTACCGGCCGTAAAGTTGGACCGATAACGAAGATGTGATTTGGCTCCCAGATAGGCTCTCGCTCGCCTCGTGCACCGCTGCACGATACGCGATGGGGCAGCAGTCATGTAAACGAGAGGATCGCACAGGGGAGACCATAGGTCAGGAGAGTGCACATATAGCGACCAGCTGTTCCCATCGGCAGATCTCTGTCGATGGTTTCCTGTTGCCGAAAGGGGTGCCAGAGCGTACGACATAGCCGAGCTTCCGTGGAAGCTCAGTAGGTCTGTCGGGGCGTGTAGTGGGCCCGGAAAACGGCGGCCGAGTCGGCCCCACGCGAATGGTGCACGCCGGATTACACGGTACGAATCGGCAGCACGAAGGCCGGACCGCGGAGGTCGGGGAGCGGCAAAGGTGGAGAGAGGGGCTGGGGCGGAGGACAAGGAGGAGAAAAGAAACAGAGGAGACGAATACGACGAAAGAGGGAGAGACAGCGAATCATGAATACAGGGTTAGAGATTAAGAGCTGAGTTGAGAGTTGAGAAAGAGCTGAGAGGGTGCGAGTCGTGCGAAAAAGAGGCGCTATGACTGGCACAGTTTGGAAAGAAATCCAGGGATGCAGAATGGGCTCTGCCCTATGTACGAGCAACCACGCCACACCAGCTCGAACTAGGGTCGGCGGCGGCAGCGGCTGGCGGCCGGCCAGGGCCTGACCCTCGGCCTCCGGCCGCCGGCACCCTGTCAAAACAAACGGCACCGCCGGTACGCAGAAACGGATACCGTCCGCGCCGCGTCACGTCACACCCGCGCCGTAATTCGATCACCGAGAGGCGCAGTGATTTACGGACGTGAACGAACAAACCGGCTACATCAATGGTCCGCGACGCGAGCGGGGTGGCCACAGAAACCGGGGCGACGGGGCTTCAAAGGTCATAAGCGGCCGGATTGTCTGAAGCCAACGGCTTGGCACTGAGTGGCCACAAGCGCTAAACGCTACAAGTCCATGTTGTTTGTCGCCCAGCTCGCATTATTTCGGATGACGACACGCATCATTTCCATAATGTATGCATCCGCATGTCAGCCGGTGACATAACTAAAATTGGCAGCTGCATATGGATGCGCTCTAATTTGTCGATTACGGCACGCCCGGCCGGTGGTCGTGTCGCCCGGCCGGCTCATTTGTCTCCCGTCCGACGCGCTCGTCTAAATACCCAGTTCGGCATCAGACATGTATGTAAACACGACAGCCAGGACTAGCGGAACCGCGGCCATTGTCCCACATAGGCGGGTCTGGCCGGGGAGAGGCTGACAGGCCGGCGGAGGTCTCTCCTTCTCAGCGGTCCGACATCACGAGAGGAGGGATTTTGGCACCGTCTGCTCCGGTACGGAGTAACGCTAAATCGATTCATGTGAAAAAGTGCAAGGAGCCGATGCACATACATATCCTTGGTATTAATAATGCGATTTCACTTTGCTTTAGAGTTAAACAGTAAGAATCACATTTTTCGCGTCGACGCGACGGTCTGCTCACGGGTGCACCATTCGATAGTTCCTACTCAGGGTTAAAAGCTTTTTCAGATGAGGCCACATGTCTCAGAGCACTCACGCTGGCCAAAGAAGTGGAGGAGGGGAGTGCCTGTTTACGGAACTGACGGCTTCCGGCGCTCACTCGCTAGCAAATACTTCCAGCGCTCGAAGGAGCTGCTCAGAGGAAGCCGAGCTGTCTCGTCAGGAGTGACTGATACTTCAATACATCTCAGTTCAGCGATATAGCAAACGGCCACTCCGAGATGCATCAGCGTTTCCGAACTGACTGGGTTTTTTCGTCTCAGCGGACTCTGGAATTGCACCATCTCCAACAAATCGCGGTAGAACGGCATTCGTTCAGTGGTCGGACACAATCGCAACTGGGGTCACTGGCTACAACGGGAATGGCCAGCCATTTGCCAAAATTGAGCAGAATCCCTAGAACGGAGACCACTCTACGGAGGAAGGCCGGCCGGTCTGTCCCTGGGGAATAAAATTGTCCACCACTGTCGTTTCTTTCCTGGCATGCAGTTTCAGACGATGCATATTTCGACTTGATGATACCCAAAGGAGGCATCGTTTGTTATGCTGACGAGGCTATATTTTCTACCATTACCTTGAAGTCTGTCACAGATTCTCAGAAAACGGCGGGACCTGAATGCCCATACAAACAACATTGCAAGAAGCGTTTAGCAGCTTTACGGTGCAATTGCCTATAGATTATGAGGAACTATAATAGCCCAAAATGATAAATGTGCGATGGCGAATGGAAATATGTAAATACTGAATCACGCCTCAACCGGTGTTCATGGACGATGATGCACCGTTTTTAGGAGTCGATTAGCGGTAGGTACAGCAAAGCCGATCGACCATAACGGGTCGTTTTTCATGATTAGGTCCTTCAACAGGCTGTTCGATACATTACGTTTACTCCTCCATAAATCCCATAAAACTATTAACCCTTCTTTTATTCTGTTATCTGCTAGTCATCATATGGAAGTTTGGAACAAAGCTAATCTAACTAAAAAATAGGCACATACTTCACTGCACCGGAACATGAAACAAAGCACAACGTCATCTCAAAAATGTTATTCCTCCCTTCATCATTGAGTCATTTAATCGCATAACGTACCGACCAAATCTTCTATTCTTATACTGAACAGAAGGCGGTACAACAAACATGAGACACACGCCGAGCGGAGCTCTTGCCACCGCCGCAGGGCTAAGGAGCTATTGACGTAGGTCCGATGATCGGTTCGCGCTATCCGACAACCGTAAATGCCTTGCTGTCGGTCGCATCGGTCACGGTCAATCACACCAGCCAATGGGTTAGAGTGGCCGGTGGCTGCTCACACGCGAGCTCAACAAGACTGGGAGAGGGACGGGAGAGACCCGCGGGTCCGATCGGGCGTGGAGAGGTGGTCCAGTGGATTCGGCCCGAGATGAGGCTAGGATGAACGTATTTGATGTAGGACGATATCTCACAGCCAAGCTGACTGTCTGAAGAAGTGATTGAGACCACAGTGACATCACACGTGATCCAGAGGATCACTGCAGAATGAAATGATGGGGAACGACAACGAGAGCCAGAGACTCAGTCAGCGCTCAGCGGGTGTCGTTTACTGATCACTGAGCTCTTACACCCTCCACAGTATGGAGTCTCCGCCCGCAGTCGGCCGCTGCCGACAGCTCGGTCTCCGTAAAATGTCAGGAATGGGCACACGTGTCAACAGGCGACCGGCTGGCCAAATGACTGCCACCACGCCGCGGCTCGGCCGATAGCACAGAGGCGAGGTCGCGGGCAAACTCTGGCGGCTACACAGCGGCTCAAGAGAACCATGAAAGGGCGAAACCGACCGGTGAAAACAGAGACGGTAAATATTTGAAGGGCTTAGTGTCCACTTTGGAACTGAGCGAAAGGGTTGAGAAGCTGCAAACAAGGTACGCTCGGCATTGATTCCCTTTGCATAGCCAGTGACCTCTAAAAGAGACCAGCCACAACCAATATAATTCCCTCTCCTTCCTGGACCCGAACTAGCGTATGTGTCTTGGCTCTTCTCGCTACTTTTGTTTCAATGTCACTGGCTAATAGCGTATAATAGGTAGGTCTATTACCAACAGTTGCCCAAGACAGAATGAAAGAAGATGCATGAAAGAACCACGTGCTGAGCCGAGACAGGCTGAGAACCTGACGCTACTTCCATTCACAAGACCGGACCCCGGCGTGCAGGAATTCCAAAAATGTCAGACACTTCCTGGCTTCACGTCACCGCCCAACAATGTGTCAGCTCGAGCTTCAAAGTCCACACTCGAATCAAATGTGAACAGACTTTCAACAAAATGCAGCCAAAAGGCATTTCTGTTTCTCGCATTGTCACTTAGCACCCTTCGAGCGTCAACATGCAATATCAGGACACGCAATTTTCATGATCATCCCGTAAATTCATCAGTCTGGTCAGCCCCAGCCGAGCATCACTAATCCCTTAGGCTGCGTGTGAAGGACCCATTTCTTCCCGACTCGCTGGCGTCAGCTACGGAAGCTTCACTATCGACCAGACAGGTTGGACCCTGTAAAACAGCCGTGCCCCTGCCGGGGAACCGCTCAAGAGTGACCCCAGTCAGCCATGGACCTACCTAGGCCGAGCCAGAGCGTCGCCTGCTCCATGGCGACATTCAATGAAGAAGGAGAGTCTTGTTACCAGCAGTACGACCGGAGCGGCACGCGACACACCCCACTGCACCGCGCACCGGTCGCCACTGACGGCGGCACGCGCCCGCCGCCGACACCGACAGTCTTCTGCTGCAGCGGGTCCGCTGCGCATGCGCGAACAGGCGGGGCACCCGGGCGGTCCGCGCGGGCTCTCTGGGAGCTGATTAGGACTCGCGGCGTGCACAGACCGCTATGTGCAGTACACCGTGTGATTGAAGAGTCGCCCAGCGGTTTGGCCGGCCAGTTTGAGCTCAGAATCAGGCAGCGAAGAGCGGCAGAGCCGGAGCCGCGAGTTGGCCACCGACCCGTGACAGGACGCCACTTCAAACGGGTCGGCGAGCGGCGGCTGACGCGGCTCGTGCGTCAAAACGTCCGGACCATCGGCGCCTTCTCCGGACTACAAATCATAGCGGGCTTTGATGCGGCCGCCGCCAGCGCAGCGAACAGTGGCACTCAGCTGGGAGGTCAACATAAATAGAGGCAGGTGACCGCGGCGGACAACGCACGCCTGTCCGAGATGCGACGAGGCGGCGGTCGACACAGGACGACTCGATGGACTTCACAGAGGCCGAGAGTCGGGATGTGATTTGTAGATGAGTCTCCGCAGCTGCCAAAAAGTTAATTTTCTTACATAGTTAGGTGACTACAGACGTCTTGGAAGTGGGAACTGGGCCATGGTTACACGCTCATGGTTTGGCCATCGCCATGCAGTTACACGCTCCAACATTGGCATAGGGTCGAGCGACTTACAGCTTACCAGCCCGTTCTCTGAACTGTGTTCAGGGGAGGAGCAAAACAAGTCGCCGGGCGCTCCTCTAATCCGAGCTCAGCTCCAGACCACCCACCCCATGTAAGCGCGCCGTGTTCTAAGTCGCACAAACAGCGAGACGAAAGCGTTCCGACACATATATTATCGCATGTTTTATGGATGTGACATTGTGACAAGCGAGGCATGCAAGGACGGCACACCATGGTATAAATAGGTGTATATGTAAATATATCTCGGGTCTGATGACCAACTATGGACGAAAACAAACCAGCAGGCTGGATCGCCATCAACAGATCACTGCGGCAATGACATGTTCACCGCCTCATGACAGGCGGTGCGCTCCGATTAAATGCAAATGGAACTCGAACCAGAAACACAAATTATGCTGTTATTCATGCAATCAGTTCCTTTAAAAGGAAATGTAAACCGTTCAGGTGTGTCCAAAAGCAATATTTACACAAATTACTCTAGAGGTAGGTGCGAAATGGTAACAAAACTTACAGTGCAGCAATGACTTGACTAAAAACTAGTCAATGGGAGCTCAGGGTACGAGCAGCATTGTCAGATCATCACAACCTAACTATCATCACACAAAATTAAGGCTGAATAATCACTGACGCATCACATTCCGTTTGCATCAAACAGCTGAGCTGCCCGAAGACACGGATCACTGGCAACGCTCATCGTCATCACTATGCCGAGAACACCGATCTCAACTCTGAGACTGCTCACGCAGCACTGACCTACCACCAAAGCAGCTCACTTAAAGAACGCATCGATCCGCCGCACCTCTCCGTTCTTTTTCAGCGTCTCCACTTTACTGGGCCGGCCGCGTCTGCGCGTGGTCGGGGCACGAGCGCGGCTAGGCGGGCGCGCGGTGACCGGTGGCGGCGGAGTGACCTGCTCAGACAGCTCCAGCGCCATGTGATAGTCGAGGTGCTCCGGTAGGTCCCACGGTGAGATAGGCTTACCGCAGCGAGGGCAGGGAGCAGATTCCCCCACGGCGCCGGCGGACTGACCGTCAGAGGGATGTTCGGACTCTGGCGCGGCAGAGGAAGGGACAGCCGCGTCAGAGGACGCAGAGGCAGATTCTTGACTAGAGGATTCGTCGGTGAGGGGAGGTCGGTCGGAGGCGATCCGAACCGCCTCGCTGACAGCAGTCTGACACAGACCTGACGGTCCGGCCACTGGGGAAGGTGGGGTCACTAGCGCATCGGCTTGGAGAGGAGAGTCGACCCGCTGCTCATCCCGTCCACCTTCAGCTACGGCTGGATCATCCTCTGCCTCTGCTACCACCGCCACTGCCGGAGCCGTGTTCTCCTTCACACGCGTCCTGTCACTAGTCTCTCCTCCCTCTGCTACCGCCGCAGCACTGTTGCCGCTACCCGCTCCCTCACTCCCCGCCGGCGCTGTTCGCAGGTACCGCCTGATGCCGTTCCGAGTCCTACTCGCCTCCTCTACCCTCCTCTTCCTCTTCCTCTCCAGCTGCTCCTCCACCTCCTGTCGAATGTCCTCCGGGAGGGCGGCCAGTGTGTCGGCGTCCACAGAGTTCTCATCCAGATCCAGAGTGTCCTCCACTGGAAGAGGGACCCGCACTCGAGAGCGTTTGTCTGGGCTGACGGCCGCCGCGGCACCTCGGGAACCGCGGCCTCGTCCGCGCCGGGAGGAGCCCCTGCCGCGACCCCGGCGGGCCGGGCTGGATGGAGTGTGGGATGTAGGACGGGGCGGGCTGGCGGCGGTCCTTCGCTCTCGGTCTGGTGAGGACCGTGAGGCGGTGGCAGTGGAGGCAGCAGAAGAGGTAGGGGCGCTGGGTGCCGCAGCCGCCGCTGCCGCCTGCTCGGCCCGAATCTGTCGCTCCTTTCTGGCGAAGAAGCCAGTGATGGCAGGGGATGTAGCTGCCGGTCGACTGCCGGCGTCTTCTGGCGCCGTGGTAGCGGAGTCAGCCCCACCGCCACGGTCCGTTCCCGTGCAGACGGACTTGGAGGGTGGCTCAGCGTCGGAGACCTCTGAGCGCCGCTTCTCTCCGAACTGAGGTACCGACTCGCCGCACCGTGACGACCCCTCATCCGCAGTCCGTCCTTCCGTGCTCACACTACTAACCACACCATTCAACAGACCGTTCGCAATCACCTTTGGTGTCACTTCTTCCCCTGCCGCGTCCCTCGCACACTCCTCAGTCAATTCACCGTCACCAGTATCTAATGTTGCACTTGTCTGAACTATCGTCGCACTACCCGAGCTCCTCGCTACCGCCGGCGACTCTTTTGCCGCCATCCTCGCCATCACCGCCGCGATGGACGAATCCTTCGCAGCCGCGCGCGACTGGCGAGGGGTCGCCGTACCAGAAGACGCCGGCAGTCTGGAGAACATTTCGGCGATGTTGCCGCACGCCGCCGTCGGCACTTCTGAGAACTTTCCGGCAGAGATGCTCAGGTTGATCAGCGCAGGAGCCCTGGAACGGCCGGGCGATCAGACACTGACCTGGTCTGAAAGGCAGGCGGCGAGGCGGATCCTTAGGCTGGAGTTGGCGGAACGCAGGACGGACGGGTCTGGAAAATTCACTCCGGCTGGTCGTAGAGTAGGAACGGTGGAGGAGCGAGTACAGCGAGTGGGACCGCCAAAGAATATCCAGTGGAATATATGGCCTAGTGGAACATGTCAATTGCAAACAACGGCTCTTCATAACGTCTTGAACTGATCCACCATAATGATCATAATGGTTAAAATATGCCAGGCTGCCTTGATCTGAGAGGATTAACCAAACCATATTGCTCTAAAAACAGCAGCCATCTGCTGAAAAAGACATCGTTCTCTCCACCAGTAGCTCACGAATCGTGGACTTTATCGTGGACACTTACTGACAATACAAACCTCCAAAGCTAGTGTTTGTATTTGCTAGTTACCGTGTGCGGTAGAAAATGCCAGCATTGCTCTGATGTAACAGAATAAAGGAATAGCTTATGAGCGGGCCGCTCATAGACTGGATCGCTGCGATCCAGTCTCCCATTTGTTCGGACAGCAAAGCCACTTAAAGCAAACAGGCGCAATAAGCCGGCGTGGGGAGGTCTCGGCGCCATACGAAGCCCCTCGGTAAAACGTCGGCGGCAAATTGGGGTGTAAATCAGCATTAGGCGGCTCCGCCAGTGTTTAATGTGTATGCCAACAATTGGCGTCTAACTGGCTCAAACGGCGGATCAACTGACATCCGGAGTCGCCGGGCGCGCGGCGGGTGGCTTTGTTACCGCCGGCAAGTCACTCCGGGAGCAAGCCGGCACATGGAACTACTAAACGTGGAACAAGAACACAGAATATTTGGCCCTGAATACTGGGAACGAGGAGACTCATCGGTGAATAATGGTTTATCTCTGGCACGACGGGCTTTGTGAGGTTTAAATTGGATGTCTACATAAGCCAGCACCTCCATTCCATCAAAAGAAACTTGCTATCCCAAAAATAAAATGTGACCCCTCAATTACTTTCATTGAGATGGAAATCACAAAGCAAAGCGACATCACGGTATTTTCAAAACGGATGATGGCAATGCTTATCTGACCAGCGTTGGGCCACATATAACAGTTCAATTGACCATATTTTCATTCATCATAATGAATACTGCACAATAAAAAACATCTATCGCAGATCGATTTACGGCGCCATCTTCATCCGGCCCAGTTCTCCACTTACCAGGCCTGGTCGCCCTCCTGGGCGGTGTTCAGTTTGGAGAGCGCCGCGAACGCGTCTGCTGCGATCGTCTCCGCCGCGTAGCCGGTCAGTGCGCATGCGCGGCTGACGTGTCTGCCGTCCTCTGTGGTGACGCTGACCGTCAGAGAGCGGGACGTGCGCTGATTCTGACGGTCAGAAACGGCACAGGTCAGCTGCAAAGGTCAGTAGAGGCGCACCAACGGTCAACTGCGTGCTTCGGACTAATTAGGGCGTGGGTTCGGAGCAGGTCGATAGCCAGAGGCATGGATAAATTCAGTAAAACACAGCTTAGCCCACGTAATCCTGCGTACCTGACTAATTAGTCGCAGCTCACATGGCTAAGGGACGGTGCCAGTGAATAACTCAGTAAGCGATTGGGTGACATGAGTGAGAGCCCGGGGTGGGGGCTGTCAGGTGAGCATTGAGCAGTCGTAACTCACCACTTCCTGGTCGAGGGTAAGCCGCTCGCTGGCCTCGTTGGCCAGCTGCTGGAGCCAGTGGCGCACCTTCTGTCGCGTCCGCAGCACCTCCGGGCCGCGGAAGTTCTTACTGCAGCCGATCGACTTGGGAAGGTGCCGGTCGGCCACCAGTTCCGAGTCGAAGCCCCGCGCCAGCTGGTATAGCCACTGGCTGAGGACAGGACGGACACGTCAGATAACAAACCAGAGATGGGGCCAGATGCGGGAATCGTGTATTAGCAGCGGATATGATTACGATACCCTGACTATCCATGCGACCCGCTGATCTACGGCTTAAGCCTAAACCACCAGCCTAAGCATAAGGCAAGTCGACACCATCAATATCTAGCCATGAAGATATGAAGGCAATACAGCGATCCCGCTGACCTAAACCGAGCGGAGAGGAAAACTACTGACCCGGTTTTGGCGTCTAAAGCCGCCTGCAGCTGCGCTAGGGAGAGCCGCGACAGATCGCCCATCGTCTCACAGGCCAGTCCCTCGGTGACGGCGTCACCCAGCTTACCACCCAGGGACCGAACCTGACGGAAAATGAGAACAGTTGCTTTGTTATGCTTCTAGCTATGGATCAGAGCGTGCATAGGTTGGGTCAAAGAATGAAGCATGCATCGAATAAGGTCAAAGTTATTACCTTAACTTATGAAAGTCAACGGATGCGATTGGGAGAGGGATAAATTGCCATATTATACAAAATATGTGTCTGTTTTCTACAACACGTCAGGGACCAGCCGCGGCGCGTACCTTTTTGACGGGGAGCGTTTCGTAGAGCTGTGGCACGGAGCCGTGCGGCAAGATCGTCTGTCGGTTCGGCTTGTTCTTACCGGCGCACAGTTTGGCCAGCACCTGGAGATACAGGTTAAATATAAGAGCTGGGTTCTGATACACCTGGCTGACCACTCGACAACAAAATTGGGACATTCCAGAACTCTGTGATCGACGGCAACGAATCCTGCTATGCTAATCAAGCTGTTAGCGATGAAATGAGCGAAATCATTAGGTACTTACTTCTTCAACGATGAGCTGAGCGAAATTACAAAGCAGCTGAATCAAAATAGGCCTATTTCAGCAATTTCTTACTTTTTTAGCCGATCAAAAACTCACTTCTCATTATGTTACCTTGTTGTGAGCGATTCCTGCCGAGCATTTGTAGCCGGTCTGGTCCAGTACAGCTTTGCGCATCTCCTCACAGATGGCAGCACCGGCGGCCAGCAGCCGGTCACCGTCAGAGGCGAAACCGGAGCGGATTGACTCCAGGAAGGCCTCCACGCCAGCCCGACGACACTCTGCAGCGGAGAGGGTTCGGGGAAGGTTGGTTGAGTAATACCAAACGCCCAGCAGCTGCAGGGATCGTGGAAGGACGTCTTCACGCCAACCCACACAAGTCCCAATAATCCAACATTAGGTATTGCTGCCCCTTTAGCCTCCGCTCTACTCACCTTCCGTCTTCTCCTCTCCGCCAAACCCAACAACGAACGTGTTGGCCAGCGCCTCGGCGGCGACGGGCCCACGCGCCGCGCGCCGCACCGCCTCCGCAGTCAGCTCCACATAGGCCTCGTCGACGCTGGCGCGCTCCACGCGGTCGGCGAACGGCCGGATGGCGGCGATCACCCGCCGGCCCGCCTCCCGGTACTTGCCGATGTCGGCCTTCCCGCGTCTCTCGGGCACTCTGAACAGAAGCAGCTCGGGGCAGAGGCGGCGCGCCTCGTCTCCGCGCATGTTGCGCCGCACGCCGCACGCGCGCGCCTCGTAGTTGACAGCGATGATGCTGAACGTTGAGTAATGAGTGAGAGTGGTGGGAGGTGACAGTGTCAACTTATACCTAGTGGGGTGTTGGGTTATATGCCTGGTTGAATTAGACCAGGGGTCTGGGGCTGCAAACATTATTTGATTATTTCAGTGAATGTGTTAATTTTCCTAAAAGATGTTTTATTAGTTAAGATCTTTACCTTGAGCAGCCATTGTCAGGCCACTATGATAAAAATAAGTGTTTTAGCTTTTGTGAGAAGGAAGAGCAAATAATGTGCTGATATCATATTTTTTACATTAATTTGAAGGATTTTTGATAACATTATTGCATCAAAAAAGAAAACAAGAGCTCCTGTTATGAAAAGGAAAACAACTGAACTCCAGTGAGAAAAAGAAGAAAGTCTAAGCCTGTCCAAATCAACAACTTACCCGCCCCCCTTCCATGTGTTATATTGCACAACTACTGCTGGTTTTCCCAATGTCTCTGGTTGTAGTTGTTGCTCCACTTGCACATAAAAGCAGTCCATGTCAATTAGAAGGACTACTCTGTCTGTCATGGCTATTCACCTGATCTGAAAAAAGATCAGACAGAACTTTCACTTTGATACATAGCCCATAGGTGGCAAATACGAAGAGAAAGATGGCTACTTCATTGGCAGACAGATTTTGACTGATAGCTAATAGCAAAGATAACAATAGCAAAATTAGATCAGGTTTGGCACAGCAAGGCAAGTGACCATAGTCATAAGTCACGGAAAGCTCTGCTTGAAGTTAACAATTTGAATTTGGTTGGTGCAGTGCTAAAACACATTATTGGTTGATTGGTTTAGGTTAAGCACCATAGCCAGTGGACCAAGTGCTAACCAGAACTCTCACACTGTTCCAATCAGTCAGGCAGCGGTAATGCCACCTTGATGCCACCGGCCACCTGCGTTGCCCGGGAGTCGAACCCGGATGGCAGAATCTATAGATTGAGGCAAGGAACTTAAAACCTAGACCAGGATGCTCCCCTACAACACATTATTATGCGGTCTATCACAAAGATAAGTTTGTCTTACCTGTCTTCGACTGGCAAGAGAATCCCACAACCCATCTACTGGCCTTGCATATCCATTCAACATTCAACTCTCAAAGTCTTTCCAAAATAATAATTCATCGAAGCAACACCACAAAACTCCTGTCAAAACTTATCTTCGTTCTTCGCCCGCCACTCAGTCCCAAACAGTTAAGAAAGGTGTTCAAAAATTTCTTCCCGCGCGAAATATACAGAAGCAGCCGCGAGTTGCCTGGCAAATTGTCGTTTATTAATGCTGTTGCTAGGCAATTTGCTGCAAAATGTTGCTGGCGAACAGCAGGATAAATCCTGGTGCGTCAGCATCGGAACAAGCGCGCCAGACCTATTTGCTAGGAAAACGCAGCTAATTTGTTGTTAACCAATTAGACAACTTAGAAAACTAGCTTCGAAAAAGCATCAACAAGATGATGTCTTTTCAGTCACCTCTCATCTTATGCACAATAGCATAACCATCAGCAGCATCACTCAGCAAGCAGCGTATATAAATGCGAAACGAGATTTAGGGTTTAAAATCTAAGTCCGCCGCTCATCACCGTATGTCTGCATAGCCACTCCCGCCCTCCACTCCACCTATAGCCTTGCACTCCACTCAGGCGGTTCAAATTGGATTGTTTGTTTGTTTTGTTGGGTTATGCCCTTTCGGTCTGACAAGACCATTTCAGAGCCGGAAGGATGATAGGAATTAGGGGGAGACATTGGTCTGGGCAGACACCCTAGAGAGTCGCCGGGGCTGAGCCCGTCCGAACGGACAGGTCGACCCAAAGGTCGACCAGCCCCCCCCCCCCCCCCCAAGCACTCTCTGCACCCGGCTATGGGTGCTGCTGCTGCACCCGCTGCTGTTCCCGAGGGAGCAGCAGCGGTGCCGCTACAAGGGAGCAGCCCGCATGAGATAAAGGTGCCTGTCCAGCCCGGAGTGGGGTTGCGGCGTGGAGGAGAAGGATTTCTGTATCCTGAGGATAGAAGCACGGAACGGTCTCAAATTGGAGTCTGTTCTATCTATTTATAATAGCTACTGTTTCTACCACATCTTGCCGGCTTTGGGATGGGCCCGCACAAGACATTGGAGAAAGGTAAGGCGTGTTCGAGCCTCGAGGGGTCCGTAACAGGCACGGTCTACTTGGGGTCACTAATATTATCACTACCAATGTCGTCCTCAATCCTGCCTCGTACCGTACAACCCGCCGTCAAAATTCCGGCGGCCAGTCGCACTAGTGTTGTGAATGGAGACGCGATAAATTTCAGTAACACTTTACAAGCGCTAAAATATATTCAGCCGAAGCTCTACATGAAACGGTCGAACGACACTAAAACTACAACATCACAAGCTATTGTCAACAAGGAACAGCATATCTAATCAAAATAGATAGCCACAGAATTCGATTCCTCGGGCAAAACCGATTGCCGAGAACAGGCGGCCGGCCGTTATGGATGCGGCGCGGTCGATTCGGCCGACGGTCGGTGCCGACCCGGCCCGGCCCGGCCCGAGCAGGACAGGTACAGGTCACAGCAACATTGGCGCCGCACCCGGGCGTCACAGCAACTTACACACGCCCGCGGCCTGCGGCCAACACCCAACACCGAGCTCATCACTTAACCCGCGCCCTGCTGGGGGTCCTGGATTTCCACGCCCTGCTGGGGGGGGGGGGGGTGTTTGAACACCCCCCCTTCTAACTCGGCTCCTGGGCCACGTAGCGATACGCGGAAGGCGGCGTTCGAAAGAGCGTCAAAAATAATGACGAAATCACTTCGGTCAATTTTTTGGTCAGGGCAAAGGTCAGGTCACCAGAGGTCATTGAAGGCAAAATTTCGCCGATTTCCAGGTCTAATGTCGAAAATTTCCAAGAAGCCAACGCATAACTCGGGAACCAATAGAGCTACAGCGCCGCGGAAAAGCGCATTCGATAGCCCTATTAACGCCCTTTCTGAGTAATCCTCTCAGATTTGACCTAACGTCAACGGTTTTGCCTGCAGGGGGCAAAAACTGCAAAAATAGCCGATTTTTTCGAAAACAGTTTTTCTGCAATAACTTTTGACCCAAGCCTTGTACGAGCTTACTTTTACCGCCATCGTGTTCCTCTCGTCAAGACGCATCGAATGAACTATAACTTGACCTTGAAGGGTCAACTTGAAAATTTGACCTCAGGTCAAGGTCATGACCTGACCGGAAAGCGTCATGTTGCATATCAGTCGATCCGTATCGTCGAGCTGAACACATCTAAGGCGTTTTCATCGCTCTAGAATGCCTCTATCAAAAGTTATTTGCGAAAAACTGTTAGATACCATTCGTGACCTGAGATGACCTCAGGGCATAAACAAGGGTCACGGACACCATTTTCAAGTTCAGTGTGTCTAAAACACTTGTAATTCGGTGTTTGGGAGTGTTTATAATGTCTTTCATCCAAAAGAGGCTCATTTCAATTTTCTCCCATTGACTTATAATGGGGAGGTCGCAAAATTGACCTGACCTTAGGTCATCGATATCAAAATTCTGAGATATACATTTTGTACATGCTATTGCCCTTAGCAATCGCTGAAAGTTTCAAAGCGATCGGTCACTCGGTGTAGCTATGACAGACATTGAAAGTTTTTATGAGGTGAGGTCACTTCAAGTGACCTGGTGACCTGACCTTGAATGACCTTGGTCTGAAATTTTCACAACATGTGTAGAATTGATGTATGATAAGGTGTACCAAAAACGGCGGCGCTCCGCGCCGCCGTTTTTGAGATATTCGCGAAAAACCACAAGGGGGGGTGTTCAAACACCCCCCCAGCAGGGCGCGGGTTAACAGACAGACCAATCTGCCGACTTCGCAGAGGACGACCTGACGCCCAGCCACGGATATCAGCCGCCGACCAGAACAAGTTTTGGAGCCCGCTGCCCGAAACATCATTTTATAATTCGGTCATTTCATAACGTTACGCGTCGTCCGCGGAATAACAGACATCATCACAGCAAACGTGACAATAACCGGACGAAATCTTTGAATGACTGGAGAATGAAACAAGTCACGCAGCGTGCTATATAGATCAAAGCAGTGTAGTCACAGGACAGTGTTGGTGTTAAACTTATCGAGCACATCACATCATGTGATCCCGTGGGGCAGCATCGCCATATTCGCACAAACCATTCGTCGCCACGACCTTGACGTGTGTTACAAAGAGGTTCCGCCGAACGTTTCGCATGTGAAGCAGTGCGCACGACAGAGAGATACCGAGGGACCAGAAGTACCACAGCACAGTGTGAAGTACACGCTACACAGTGTGCTGCAACACACGGCGTTGGGCGATGCAGCACAAAGCAGAGCACTACAGGGCGTTCGGAATGCATGTGCAGTGAGCGCAACGGGTACGACACTTCAACACACGACACTCACAAGTGCAAGGATGAAGCACAAAGCGCCGAAAAAGAACACTAATATCAAACAAACTAGCGGTGCTCAGAAAGCCAAGCGAGTGCTAAGCACAGGACGTAACATGACGGCGCAGGTCGCTCACAAGTCACAACAGCTCAGGGTGTGCACACCCTTTCCACACAGCACGCACAGCCGACGGCGGCTCACCCTCTTCACACAGCCGACAGCGGTGCCGACACAGCCCGGACCCGTGACTCCCCCATACCGCTCCCTCTCCTACAGCCACCTCCCTCTCCCCCAGCTCCCGCATCTCTCCTCCCTGCCTCACAGCCGCCCAACTCAGGTACAATTCCACACCCCACGTCGGACATCAAATCCCACAGCAAAACAGCTTACAGTACGCCGCAAACTGACGAGTGCCAGTGCACGAACTACAAACAGACAGCTTCAGCAGCTTGAGCTGTTGGTTTTCTTATCATTCGAGCTAAGAGAGCCCCACGTCCACTTTTGCAACAACTCTATCGATGTGTTAGTTTGCAAGTCATACCTGTGCTTCTACCTCGATTATGCGTTCCTCAACGAAGCATGGACTTTCTACAACAGACAGACCGACAGCACGACAGCAAGAGCCGAGATCAAATTACCTCAAAGACATATCGAAAAAAAAAATAACAAAAGGACAAGAAACAGTGATCACCAACGTTGGCACCATCAGTAAAACATCACGATAGTGGAATAAAGACGACACGACAGTGACTTACCGCAGATGAAAACCAATCAGACATGATTCTAAAGTAAGTGCACTGCGTAGATGGTCTTAATTCATAAATAGCGAATTCAGGTACAACATGCTCGGAAGGGGGTATGTGATGGAAAACGTGCTCTGTGAAAGTGAATTTCATAAGCCATCGAATGCTTATTTGCATTGATCTTTAGAAACTTTTCATAAAAACAATTATGGTTTACAGCATCGACAAAAATGAACTCGAATAACTCCTTTTCCGAGTCAGGCGACGTGTTACCAAAAACGTACCCAAGGAAAGGGTAGTATAAAAATAGTTACGCGAAAGTAAAACACCCACGACTAAGACCCATAAAAGGCAGTCGCATGAAAGCAATGAAAGGCGTAAGTCCCTTCCCTGAGTCACCACGGTCCTTGCCCTGAGAGGCCGTTATCCATTTACCACGCCGGTCACAAACCAGTAATGAACGCACTCATGGCCACGGATACCCAGAGCCTGTCGGCGATTTCTGAGCGACAGCACATCAAAATGGCCGAGCGGTGAACAACACCACCAGAGTACCCCTGCGCGAGAAATTTCCAGGTGGCGACAAACTTTGACATAAAAGGGAATGGAACTACAGTTTAAGGATTGAAGTGGCTCAGCAGTAGCGTAAAAGTGTCCTATTCGCATTCCTCCCAGACTTTTTAGGGTGCAGGCCAGTGGCTAAACAAAGCGACTCTTTCCTTGTGTCGGCTGAAGCCTAAAAAATCTGAATAATTTTTCACACCCGCCGACTCAACAGGGCCTCATATTAATTCTGATCACACCGGACTGAGGGTCTTACGCCCCACGGGCCACTTGCCACTCTTACGGACACCAAGGGACACCACACGTCTATGGAGGGTACACGATCACTTCCAGCTCCGATTTTACCGGAGTCCAGGTAAAAGTATGGAATTAAATAGAAATGAATTCTTCTTCTTCAAGGCCTGTCCAACAACCACGGCTATTCCCACCCGAAAGCCGGGAGGCCTCCACTTTATCTCACGTGCAGTTCCTGTGTGATTGCCGTGGCAGGGGTGCCGCGGATGGGTCTGAGAGTTCGGCGGCTGGTGGGGCTACTCAGCCGTCACCGCTGGTGCTGCATGTGGCGCCGCTGCTGCCGCCGCTGAGCCCGTGTCTCTGCGCTGTCGCTTGGTTCGCCGGCCGTCGTCATCATCCCGGCGCCGGGAGGAGACCTGCGACTGGGCCGTCAGCTGCAGCGACATCGCCTGACGGTGGAAACACAACCGACAAACGACTCGGTTAGGTGGGTACAAAGACAGTATAAAGTACAGGCAGGTGTTAGGGGTAGGCGTAAAACAGCGGAGAAGGCGTGTAATGATTAGTGACTGTCGGACTACTAGA